>NC_079162.1:33907694-34536540 GCF_947563725.1 Argiope bruennichi | reverse complement strand
CATACCATATTTATTGATTATCTACTATGAAATTAAAATTAAATTTAGTTTTGTTGCTCTACAATTGAAAATTCCTTTATGAAATAGATATTCCTTCAATGTAGATATTCACAGTAAAATGAACTTATTTCCACTTTTGTAGAAGGTACCACTAAATGCATTTTCAAGTCAGGAGGATTTCCTTATGAGAAATATCCTTAAGACAGGCTCCAGGTTTAAGTTCTGAAAAAAAAATGAATGATATTCCTGTTTTCGAAAAAGAAATTTGGAGATTTTTGTGTAAGAGGCATGTGTAATTGTCGTGTAATGAATATGTAAAGGCATAAGGCGTTTTATGGCATTTTCTGTGTCACTGACTATATTTTCAATTATCGTAACAAAACTGTTTCGTGTTTAAAAGTATGAAAATTTCATTTTTTTAAAGGAAAATCATTTTAGAGATGGTACATTTCTCCCGTATACTCTCATAAATAAGTGAAGCTCCCATAGACATCATTGTCAATGATAGATTTCGATTAATAAGTGCCTAGGGTCGCTTAAAGCGTGGAGATACAACAAAAGGTCGATTAAAAATATTTATAAACCAAGTTGCTTAATAAATTTGTAAAAAAATACAAATTGTTTGAATTGTAAAATATTAAGATAGTACTAGCAATTCTTCAAGGATAATTGGTCAAAATCCGATCTGTTTCTTCACAATCGGTTATTACAGGACATATATGAACACCGAACAACTGGTTAAATGAAAATAGATGCAAAATGGATATTTTTTATTATTACTGTGTAACCGTAATTAGTCTTTTTGGGTTTTATCATCAGTTCTGCTGTATTTTGCTTAGCTTTTGGACACATTTTGTTTACTTCTCTTTTTATTGCGGAAAGCCTTGGTTTCAGTTATAAGGGCAAAAAAAAAAAAAAAACCACCGCGATTTGTGCGAGGAAGAATGTGCTCATGTTATGAATGAATTAATCTAAAAAGGTTGGAAAATGACGTTATTAGGACTTAAACTTTATTTTTTGTGATTTTTTTTCAAAGTTAGGCTTAGCGATGCAAATCCCCCGTCCTGTGGGGCTAATGGAAGTCTGAAAAGTGCATCCCCTGAACTACATTCTTAATTGGGCTTTTTTTCCTTTTTGCACACGTGATAATGAGTAATGTATCCCTTCCCTAGTAAAAATTAAAAAAAAAAAATCTAAAAATGTATTAATATAATAAAAAAGAGAAATGAAATGGTAAATAATTTTTATAAGGCCTCGTCCCCCGGAAAATTGTAAATGTGATACCGAAATTTATATCGAAAGATAATTTAAATATGACGCAAATCTCAAATCTCTTAAAAAAATAGATTCAAATATTAACAATCTTTTGATAGTCAGTAAAAGAAACTGAGAACATTTTTTTTTACAAATCTTTGTAAATTTTTAAAAATGAAAGAAAGGGTCAGTATCAGAATAAAAAAAGAAATTAAATAATACTTTAATTTCCTTTAATTCAAAGTAAAAATTAAAGAGTCATTTTAAAATTAGTGCTTTTGCATGCTTTCTAGAAAACTACTTGTTTTCTTAAGCTTCAAACTATAGCTTGCAGAGCATCTTAAAGTCTTAAAACTAAAATAATACTCCAAGCAATTTAGAATTCCATCGGCTTGTTTATTCTTTAGCAGCTAGTAATTGTACAGAGGTTCCGTGGACTGACTGGCATCGAATGAATACAACTGCTGCATATGGAATGCAGCTAGCATCGCAAAATACATGAAGGCTAAAGGAAGAAACATTGCTGCTAAAAAATTTTCTTTGAATTTTCACAAGATGTAACATTTTAATTTCTTCTATCCATTTAAGAAATTTTTCCTTCATATCCGGTGATACTTCCGAATCCCAGCTTTATTTCGATCGCCAACTCTCTTGCAATAATATTTTAGGTTGCAAAGAGACTGGACAAGTAAAATCAATCTGATGAAAAATTCTATTGGCATAAAATAAAATCACCCGTCTAGTAATTGTATCGGGTGGCATTTCCAGTAAAGAATTGTCACAAAAGAGCACATCTGATTTTTCTCACAAAATTCCTAAAACAGGAGTTAGTTTGGGATCTCTCTATATCATCTCTATAAAATTTGGACCTTTCATCAAACAATCATTCAATGTGAGATTACCTCTTGACTTGCATGAAGCGTCAAAAACTGGCCGCACTTTGGTGGTGGAATCATTTTTAAATACTCCTCGATGAAGTAGGTAGTGACCAGGACCCTCATTAGAATCTTCTGTAATACCTTCTTTCTTCCACTTTTCGAAGACAGCATCATAACACTCGAATTGATTGCTCTTTAACAACTTCATGCTAGTAGAAAGGAGAATTTTCCCAGCCATGTCTCTATTTTTAGGTAGTTCATCTTGACTGCGCATCCAGGGAGGCTTGACCTCATATCTTCCATCCCCGTCAATTTTTACCTTTCTGGAAAAATAATCAAAAGCTTTACTTTCTTTGTCTTTTCAATTAACAGTCTCACATGGGTCCATTATACCTAGAGTTTCTAGTCTCCACAGGTCTGAAATGTCATTACTTTGAATAAAAAGAGATAGAGAGGAGTTTTTGTTGAAAACAGCTTTTGGTTTTTCCATTACACTCCAACCCAAATAGGTTTCGACAGCAATCAAACCAGATGACAAGGGACATATATTTCTTGTGAAGAGAATTCCAGCATAACCAGCTCCTATCAACAATTCTATAGGCATCGATCTTTTCCCAACATCAGTAAATTGGATACCTTTATTCTGTAGCTCCTTGACCCATGGACCTTTTGTATGCTAGAAATATAACCACAAATAATATCCTGATCCAAAACTTGTATTTTTCAAAAATAATTTTTCTTCAAACTGCTCATTGACAGTTCATAACAATTATGTTTCTTCTTGGAACTAGCACCGCCAAATACTGCATGCGTTAAATTTTGACATCGTTCTGTGGTTATTTTCATTTGATTTACAGTAGACTTCAAAATATATGATCTTTGCGATCCTGTATCGAATAATGCTCTTACCACTTTGCTTCTTCCACCCGTCTCAATTAATACTAAAAGTGTTTTCAAAAGAATTTCCGGTTCACTTTGATTTGATAACACTAGATTTCCATCAGTGTTGAGACATGCTGCAGCGTTAGGTTTGGTGTTATTGAATTTTTCAGGACACATTATTGTCCAATGTCTTCGCTGACAAAGCATACATTGAACATTAGCTTTACATTTTCTAGAAACGTGTCCTACCTTTAAACAGGCAAAGCAGGCCTTATTCTTCTTTAAAATATCTTGTTTTTCTCCCAAAGACATTTTTTGTGCTTTGAAACAGTCTTCAGAATTATGGACTTTTCCACAAAATATATATGATTTCAATGATTTTGCTTCACAAACCAAATCAATTTCCGTGGGAACAGGAGGTTCGAATTCTCGATATTTTTTACTCTGCCACCGAGTTTCTGTGGAATAAAAGCCTGATTTTGCCATCAAAATTCTCTTTTCCCTTCAAATTCCGTTCGGATAAATAATAGCAATTGCGACAGTTTGTCGCCATAAGTATTTGTATCATCTACTTTATTTACCACTGGATTCCGTAGCCATACTCTTAATAAATTTTCAGGAATGCTTTTCCAGCTAGTGGAATCTTCCATAGAAGCATATTGTTCGTAGTTAATCCAATAGACTCTAGTCACCTTAAATATGACTCTAATTTATCATAGAGTTACATTATATTCAATTTTGAATTCATATTAACAGCATTTTTTACTACCCATGAAAGTAGTTCTCTTACATAGTATTAAACAAGAAGTTCTTCAAGGCCAAATCTAGCCTTCAGGCTGTCAACAACTTTAGCATAATTTTTTTGCAGTTGGTGGATAACTATCAACTATTTCCCGCACTCTACTGCCTATTATTGTGCTCTGTATGAGATATTGAAATTTTACTTCATCGCCGGTGGTAACGTCCTCGTGAATTCTGCCAAATTCGCTCCAAAAGGTAAGCCAATCTTTAACTTCACCGCTAAACTTAATTCTATTTCGGGAAGTTTTAATTTAGCTTACTCTATATTAATTGATTCCGGCGCTTCGGATATAGAAGAAAGTTTTTTTAAACATGTTTTTACATGAACCCGTGCAGGATCTAATTTTTCACGATTATTTTTTCTATTTTTTCATACTTTTCTTCATATTCTTCAGATTTAGCAGCTACTAATGCTTTACATACGCTGTCATCAAATTCTGCCAGATTGGTAGCAATTCTTTCTAAAGAACAAAGTTTTATTTCAATATCATCACGATTTAGATTTTCCTAATTCAACTAGGGATGACGAATATTTTCAGAGCAGTTATTACGTAACCAATATCAAAAATTCACAAATATAAGTGATCAGTACTTTTCAAAAAGGGGTGTGATTCAAATCCTTGATACGATCTTACTGCTGATATTTCGATTGCAGGTTTTGGATCACGATAGAAAGTAACAATCAATACGATATCACTGAAATTTGCCGGAGCGGTGACGATCTGTCCAATAGAAGCTCTCGAAAGAAATCTGTGATTGGATTGAAAAGTGAACGGACCGGTTATTGGAATTATCGTATCGTATCATTGAATTGCATATCACTGAAATTTATCGGAGCGGTGATTTCACCGGAAAGTGCGAGGCTTCACTGGAAAGTGCGAAGTCACCGCTCCACTTTACGGGAGTGACCGATATTCGTATTTGATGATGCAATATTCCATACAGATCATTTCTAATTGCTCGCGACATGATTGACTTTGATTACATGTACTCTGTTTACTGCTGGCGCTATCTATTGGTAGAATATAGGACTAAAGTAAAAATTTTAAAGAAATGACATATATTTTTGACTCATCTTTTCCAGAAAATGGTTCACTCTAATAAATTAAATAAATAGTTTTGAGAAAAAAAAAATTTAAGAAGTAAGCTTAAACAGATAAATTAATTCAATCACACGTTACTTAAATTAGTAAATTAAGTATTAATTACAATTAATAAATTTTATATTTAATATTAAGCAATATTTTTTAATTAATAACATGATTGAAATAACAGATATTTGGAACGCATATTTAAAAATAACAATAGCAATATTATTTGTTATTCAAAAAATCGTGGATTATGCATTTCTAAATTCAACGACGTTATTACTGCATTATAACGTTTCGTAAAATTCGTCCTGACTGGACTACAACTTTTCACAGATCTTCCATATTCGAAACCGAAAGCAACGAAAAACGAAAGTTTAATTTACTGACATTTTTCGTCAATCACACCCGGGTCACCACAATTTTGCATGCTTTCAAGAAAACTACCTGTTTTCTTAAGCTTCAAACTATAGCTTGCAGAGCATCTTAAATTCTTAAAACTAAAATAATACTCCAAGCAATTTAGAATTCCATCGGCTTGTTTATTCTTTCAACATAACAGCGTATCTTACAAGTATTGCTAGATTCCAAAAGGTTTACAATTGATCATCAGCTATTATACAAAAAATAAACGAAATAATTTTAACAAAATATGTGTATCAAAGAAAAAATAGTTTGCTTTTACTTTTTAATAATATTTTAACAAAATAAAAATAGAAGCAGTTGTAAAATTTCTGCAAAAGGAATCGTCTGCTAAATGTCTATTAACATATTTAGATTATAATATTTACCGAACAAATGCATATTAGAGAAATTGCGGTTGCCCGCTTGACAGTTTTGTCTTTTGTAATAGTGCCATTTTATATCTCTAAACCTGGTACGAACTAGTAATAGAAGAAAAAAGAGCTACAGATTACTTATAAATACTAGAAATTTTATCTGAAATAGTTATTTATGATGATTTAACAAAGTATTTTAAATCTCTACGGTCTCTTCGATTTATTTTTGTGCATAAATATTAAGGATATTAAAGAACCTCAAAATGATAAAGCATTATAAATCTTTTATGATTCCATAGTATTTTTTAAAATAGCTTTGATCCAGCTGGAGAAAAACAGATAGGTCTTTGTAATTTAGGTCAAGCTTCGGCTCTAGGGTGTCATCAGTTAAATAATTGATGGCGCTGAATTCAAGCATGTTGCATATTGACATTGTAAAGTTTATTCCTGTAATTTGGCATTGTCAATTAATTTCAGTATTTTTCTCAGTTAAGCGGTGAAGCGGCTGTTAGTTGTATATATATATTTTTAAAGATTTGGCGAATACATACGCCAATTCTATTCTGTTAGAACCATAGTTTAAGAATTTTTAGTGAATTTATTATCATCAGATGTTTCAATTTTTAATCTTCTGAATATATTGAAATAAAGGTATTACGATTTGATTTGGAAAACTTTTTTATTAAATGTGTTTAAGTGTGTGCGAATTCTACTTAAATTTGCAATATTTTTTTTATGACAATTTATTTTTATTTTGAGCACTTTTATATTTATAATACATCTGTTTTCTGTCAAAATTGAGAATTTCGTACCGCGCCAAATTCAAATGAGTTAAAAAACGCCGGTACTTTCGTTTTCAAATGATTTAGTTACAAATTTGCGAATCTGATATTATTGTTTGCTTTATGTAAAGGCAATTATTTAGTATCTTGCTATAGAATAAAGGAAAATCTTCAGTAAGTGGTTATTATTTTCTTAACTGAACGAAAGTCCCAGGAATATTATTGTTGTTCTAACATATGTTATGTGTATAAAATTTTTAAATTTCATTTTTTAATATTTCATAGTTGAATACTTTTTCAGGAATTTCCAACTCCCTATTTCTGGTATAAAAATAAAGCTTGGCGCTATTTTTAAATATCCAAAATTATTTATTTTATTTAAATTATTCAAACTTTTCTAAGAATCTCAATAACCTAAAAATACTATTTGTTTCTTTATAAACTTTTATAAAATATTATTGTGAGCAAAAAATATATAGAAAAAAATACCAGAAAATAATTGATATGGATGTAGCATTTAAGAAGTTATAGCAGAAATTATAAAAATTCCTTTTAGTTGAAAGGAATTTTCTTTTCTCAAACAGCTGTACATAAAAAGGAACCAGATAAATTGCTAAAGTTTTGTTTATGTATTTAAAATTCACAGTTAAGTTCTAAGAAAAAGTTGGCCTTTCTCTAATGATTAGCATGCTCAGATAAAATATTACTAGTTACTTTAAAAAAAAAAAAAAAAAGTTTTTTGCATTTAGGAATCTTGTTTATTAACTTTAGAAGATAGCAAAATGTACAAGTAAAAATGGTAATCTGTTTGTTCTTGTAACATATCTTAATTTTTTTTTTTTTTTTTTTGACATTATGATTCCTAAAAAATGGCTAACAAAATTTTGGATAACTCTTTGTTATTAAAGCACAGAAATGCTACATTAGTTTTCTAGACCTTTTTCATGTGTATCTACTATTATTAATTGTACCTTCTTCTTTAGGTTAGTGTATTTTGTATTTTCTTTTCTACTGAATCTAGATTATTAATCAAATGAGATCTTACTATTACAAAAAGAAATAAGACTTTTACTGAATTTTGTAATATTTTTAATTTGTTTTATCTAATTATTAGAAACTATGATTTTATTTCAAGAAAGTTATTAGCATATTTAAATGTCTATCGATATTAAGCTTTGTTTTTTGTTAGATTTTTCATTTTATCCGAGTTTAATCTGTATTTCTTTGTAAATATTTAAAGGATATCTTGTATGGTTTATGTAAACTTATTTAATTCAAGTATTTTTTTTTAATCTGGACAGAAATTACTTTGTGAAATTTTAAAATGTTTGCAGCATAAAAAATAACTTGTTAATATTATTAATCATTATCCATTCCTCTGATTATAAATCAATAGCATCTCTTAATCGATGAAATATCACATTTACTTGGAAGAAAAAGTATTGTGAACAGAAGCCTGAATTGAAAATGTCATTAAATATTTTTTCTTTGCAGTTATTAGGATTAAATTTTTGAATATTTATCTTGAATGGATTTTCAAAAAGCAGAATTTAATTACGACCCATGGTAAAGCTTATTTTCTAGTAAATTTTTCATTTATTTGGAGGGGGGATGTTAGTTTGCATTTCATGTTTCTATTGTATTTTTTTAAAGCTTAGTTATTTATTTTAAATATTGACCAGTAGATTCTAGTGCTTATGCTGTATAAGAAATTTAAAATGAAAATATGTAAACATGAACTACTAAAAAAATTCATTTGAAATTTAAAGAAATATCATTGTGAACAATTGTTTGTTAAGTGTTGAATAAAATTGATTTTAATTGACATATTTATCATTTTGCAGAATTTTTGTGAACCCGGCACAAGCTAAGAATCTGTTCAGGAGCATACGCCGGAAAACAAACCTCATTCCTTCCTTCCTTCCTATCTAAACCTTCTACTTGAAAAAATTTACATTCAAGTTTAGTTTACCAGATTAACCAGTTACCAGTTTAACATGGAAAACCTGAAAAAAGGGTAATTATGAAATTTATTTTATTTCTTATTATTGGCTGTCTAACAATAAAAACAAACTTATGTTGTTTCAAGAATAACTTTTATATTGCATTCTATCATAGTTTTTCTTTATCTAAGCATTTTTTAGTATAAATGCTTTCAATTATTAAAAGCTTGCATTAAAAATTTCAATAATTATTATTGTCTATTTAGATTTTAATTTTGAATTTGAAAATTGTTGAATTGGATTTGAGAGTTTTTGTGTTGTAATTCATATGTATTTTGTTCTGCCTAGCAAGAAAAAATTTTATGTTTAAATAAGCATATTTGACTAATAAAACATTTGATATATCATTCTTTAAAAATAACCGAATTGCTTAAATGTTTAACATTCTTTTATAGTAGTCAATTTTTACATTTATAAAAGTTTATTTATTCAATATTTTATAAATTGTTATACCTTCTATCTGGAAATTTATTATAATTGTTCATAAAGTAAGGATGAAGTATATTTTAATAAAATTTTCTCAGTCTATTTCTTATTTTTAAATTATTTATTCAATGCCTGGAATAGTAATATAATGCATTCCTTTCAACAACTAATTTATAAAAATTTTTGGCAAATAATTACTTTAATTAATAAAAATGTTTTTAAAATATTGAATGATAAACATTTAATTTCCTCGCTGAATAATTTTTTTCCTATTTTTGGTTTCCTACTTCTTGGACTAATAATGAACTCTCAAACAACCATCTTTGAAAAACCTCATATTTGTTTTTAATATATTTTTTAGTTAACGGTTTATTAGACATTAATTGTATTTAAAATTGGTTGGATAAATAAAATCTTTCACTCCTCATCTGACAGGGATACAAATTCTGTTTCGAAACACTCCTCGTGTAGTTTCAAAATAAGGCACTGATCTATTTAATCTTTTTCTGTGACATATTTGTTTTCTTTCATATTCAAGATGTTCTGTTATTCTACGATTTATTTCCAATTCAATTAATATTGCGTGTTATTTTTAGACATAGTTCTCAAAATCGTGCTTTTTTATAATTGATTGTGCTGAAACTCATTCCTTTAAGTGCTCGCATTACTTGCATTGCTCGGACCTATTTGTCCTTTGATCATCTCCTTATATAGTGGCCTGGCACCTAAAATATGTGCACAGAATTAATTTGGATAATATTCTAATAATGAAATCTTAAATAAATGATGGTTGAAAATGTAAGATAAGAATGTTTGTTTTTTGTTCATACTAATCATACAGGGTATCCTAAAAAAGACTATTTTCTTAAATATTGCAATTTACCATACATTTCTAGCTACAAAGTTTCATTAAATAAGGTATGCAAGTGTATTGAGACACTTTTACTTCTATACAGGTTTGTAATAATCTACAAAAATTAAATTTTTATACAGCGCCCATTATTAAAAAAGGTGACAATTCATAAAATGTTTTACTTGCACATATCTATAAGCACACCATGCTGCTATCTACAAAATTGCTGAGATATTGATTACTAATCAGTGTAATACTGTATAAAATGGGACCATCTCATAATATTTTGAAAATGCGTCATTCCTCATTAATACAAAAAAAGCTGCCATTTATAATTAATCACCTGTATGAAGAGTTACACATTTTTATTGTTCCAAAAGTAATTTTTCTGAGAACTGATCTTTTTATCTTAATGTGGCTTTCATATGTTTAAATTACCATCTCAGGAAAAAAGTATTGTATTCTACCTGAAGTACAACCCAATTGCAGAAGTCTAGACATTGGTTATGATCTAATTTAAGCTGTCCATTGAGTCCATGAATATTATATGGATGTAAGCTATTACATTGAAGTTTTCTTTATGCTATTATTTTTCAACACTCAGTTCTGAACTGACTATTCATACAATAGCATAAGGATGTTTGAAAAATGAGTCAGAATGTTAGTTTCTGTATTGCTTGTACAGGGTGATTATAAATTAATATCCTTAATGTGCAAGCTATTAAAAGAAAAGTATAAACTTGTTGTTCATCAGAAATTGCGAATAACAGTTACAAATTTAGATTGAACACATAAGTATTTATTATAAGCACTTCCAAAATATGTATGATATCATGGGTAATATAACTTATCCCATATTCTTTCACATCTTTTGTGTTATGAAAGCCTGCAAATACAGTGGCTCTCAAAATCGAATGTACACCACTTATGTTCTTCTTTAAACATCTAATGCAGCATTCTAAAATGTTAATTTAAAGTTAATACTTATAGAAATTTTAAAATATATGTTAAGCAAGCAAACAAAAATCAGGAAATGTTAACCACTTAATTAGTTAATTTTTTATGTTGAAGTTCCAAATTGAGTATACAATTAAAAAAAATTTAAATTTGGTCGCCAGTATGTTTAGATAAATATACCAATATAATAAATTTTATGTTGCTATGTACCATAATTTCATATTCCTGGAAAATAAGTGTTTTTCAATCCTCATAATGAGCTTTAGATCTGAAGCAAGCATTGATACTCAGTCGTTGATGTATACAAAAAAATCATCCAAAATTATAAGTCTGAATTAATAACAAATAAGCCTAGTAGAAGACGAAAAGCAATTGCCAGTTTGAAGACTAAGAGAAGCATTACAAGAAAAAAGCATTACAATAAAAATTGCCACAGCCATGGGCAGGAGTGTGTCACCTGAGACTATTAGAAGAGTGCTCGGGAAAACTAATCGTCATGGTAGGATTGCCAGGAAAAATCCCCTTCATTCCAAAGTCAATAGAAATGAAAGGATTGCCTTTGCTAAAAAAGGCATACATCAGAGCTGTGAGATTTTTAGGAAACATTTGAGTTCAGTAATAAAAGTGAATTCAATGTTTATCAGTGTGATGATCGGTGCCATGTATGGAGAAAGCCTAATTCTGAAATACTTCCACAAAGTACAATTCCCTCTGTTATGAATGGAGGAGGTTCTGTCCTTGTATGGGGTTGTATGTCTGCAAATGGAGTGGGGAGTTTATCGATGGTATAGTGGATAAAATGAAATATTTGGACATGCTGAAGAAAAATTTAAAAAAAATTGCACAGACTAAATTTGGGATCAAATTTTATTTTTCAAAAAGGCAATGATTCCAAACATACTGCCAAAATTGTGAAGCTTTGGTTATTATACACTTGTAAAACGCAATTGCATACTCCATCACAGATCTCAATGTAAATGAAAATTTGTGGTCAGAATTGTAAAATTCTGTTCAGCAACATGACTTTAGTAATAAAGAACACTTAAAAATTATGCTACAAGAGGAATGGGCCAAATTAACATCCCAGGCAGCACAAACTCTTGTTTATTCAATGCCATAATGTTTGGAAGCTGTTTTAAAAGCAAAAAAAAAAAAAAAAAAAATGTACAATAAAATATTAGGGTGGTTTTTTTTTTTTTTGTTACTTTGTTAAACTAGTTGTATACTCAATTTTGTTGCTAAGAAATATCTTATTTTGACATAAAGTTTGTTATTGTAAATATTATCATTCTTTTGTTATCGTTTATAAGTTTAATAGGCTTCTTAATGTCTTTTATCATTCTTTTAGCTCTTAAGCTTAAATGTGAATTCAATATTCCATTTTTATATTTTTGAGGATAAGAATGTGCAGTGTATACTCAATTTTGGAAGCCACTGTATGCATGCCTTAAGTTCATCATCTGTTGGTAGCAGTGAAAAAAACACCTGTTTTTGATGTAGTCCAATAAAAATCAAATATTGCCATAATGCATATCTGCATCTTTTTAAAGCTTCACATGGGTCATGCAGAAAAAAATTGTGGGATAAGTTAATTGTACTGTTTCTATATCCTTCGTATTCCTGAATGGGGTCACACTGCACTCTTATAAGTGTGTTAAATTTAAACTTTAAACTTAGTCTTATTTTGTTTATCAGAAATAAAATAAAAAATATTTCAATTTCTCTTAACAGATGTGCAAAATTGGGGTATTCATTTATAATCTTCCCTAGTTTATCCTTATCCTCCTCGCAGGAAAGCAGGAATTCTGTTGTTTAAATTTACAGAACTGTTCTGTAAATGCATTTCCTTGGAGGATACCTGGGAATAGGAAAAAGTGTATTCTTATTCTGCTAAACTAGCAATGGGATTAAATACTGCATAATTATTCAGAATTTCAAAATGCTCTTTGTTATCAAATACATCATTCTTCAGGAAAGCTTAATACCATGCATACAATTTTGGCAAAATAATTTTATTTACTTGTTCTCATATTCTCTTACTTCTCCAAGGTATGTTAAATTGAATTGTATGAATAATTGATTTTTTTTGAATTTTTCTTCTTTTTATTAAGTCAAAATTGCAACTGTCGATCATTCAAAGGGGACAATAGTATATGTAATTAGCAAATTTCTTTCAAATCGTGATGATTGGAGGATGTACTACTAGACAAATATTTGCATGTGTCAGCTTTTTTGTAGTATAAGAAATACCTTTTCAAATTTTTAGATACACATAAAAATACACATGTATTGGATGTATGATTCACATGTATTTGTGTAGTTGAATGTAAGAACAGCGTACTAATCGACACTTTTCTCTATAGGAGCTGTATAAAAAGTAAATGTTTTTTAGCTTTTTATTGTCAGCTTCCAAATAAATCAGTGTTTCTACATAATTATCTGCCTTATTTAATAAAACTTTGTAACTTGAAGTATATATCTATGGGTAATATTTTGGAAAATGTTCAATTTTTCTAGGACATCCCATATATAGATCAGTGTCCTTTTGGTTGGGTTTTTGTTTGGGAACCATAGTGTCAATGGATGAAAAGTAAAGATATACAAAGTGGTGTACTGGGTCTGGGTTTTACTTTTCAGAAAACATCAGGGGCATAACCAAAAGCATTTACAATTTTATCATTCTATTTTGGAAACACATAAGGTTTTAAAAAATTGCGCATTGCCTCTATAAAAATAAAAATGAAACTCGTGAATCATTTGTACTCTATAATATTGCAAACTGCTGAATAAATTTTATCAAATTTTACTCACAAATATTATGAATAATAAAATTTTGGTGATTTCTTTGTCACAATCGATTAGACATTAATTTTTTATTTTATCTTTAGTGCTGGCATTCCTATTGAATAGAACTATTGTAGATGTTTTAAATTGTTTTACTTATTTTCTTCCAAATTACCTCTCACAATGTTTAATAAAATTGTACCATTCTTAAATTATTACTAACTTTTGCAAAATTAGCTTTCGGCAATTTTTAAAAATCGTTTGTTACTATTTGTCATTTAAATTGTCAGTGAAGAAAGTATTATATTTTGTTATGATTTATAAATGAATTATTTGCATTAAAAATGTTACAAACTTTTAGAAATGCACTTATATTTGTGCACATTTAGGTACTGTTATTAAATATATTTTTATTTTCTTGTCTGAGTTTTTACATAGCATGCTTAATAACATTTGATTAGATATAGTAACTATAGCTTTTATAATGTAATAAGTATTCAAAATCTTGTTTACATGTTGAAAAATAAGGGGCTATTATACTTTTCATTTTTTATTAACAAATGACATGAAAATATTTACAACCCAAGCAATGCCAGGTGTACCAGTAAGTAAATATCAAAAATAAGTATCAATAAGTTTAAATGAATATATTTTAATCTAAAAGTTGATATACATTACTCTAATTATAGTACACATATTCTAAAGTTATTATTGACACTAAGAAATGCCAAATATAAATATTGCTTTTATGATTAAATCTTTTTTATATCAATCCTTACATTTCCTTGGTATAATTTCATAATGTGAAATGAGAAATGAATATTTATGCTAAATGGCTTCTTCACATTTGATTGGAAGGGAATGGTAGTAAGAAAATTCTATTAAGTTACTTCTAACACTCAATGATAATGCAAAAATGGAAAAAAATTACACTGAAACTTTTTAATGCCTGGAAACAGAGTGAAAATCTTTCTATGTGACTCAAGTGAAATCGAAATTTCAATGAATATGATCTTTGATATAGTAAATCATAGATGAGCTTTGTATAGTAAAGATAGCACAAATCAAAATTGCACGTTAAAATCTAATACATGCATATCAGGTATGTCACTAAAAGATTTTCTCTAAATGTATTGTATACAGAGAACATACTTGAAAGGCCTTTATTCATTTTAGAATATAATGTTTTTAATTCAAGTAATTGCATTCTGTTTATGCAAAAGTTTATTCGTTTGTTATTTTTGATACTTCTAATTGCATCTTTCTTGCTGCTTTTTCTGTGGTGTTATTCCATCGATGTATTACATTTATTTTGCAATTGTTAGCAATTTAATTTTTGTAATGCTTGTTATATAGCAAATTCATTCTAAAACTGAAATACAAATCAAATTTCTGCCCTTACTCTAGCTGCTAGACATTCATGTGAAGATACACAGACAATTAGGCTTCATAGAAATGGTATAAAACATCAACTGATCAATGCACTTTTCTCTCAGAAAATATTGAAGAGGATTTCTTTAATTCTAGTTAAAATTCAAAAATATTTAAATTCATATACCTTTTTATCTAGAAAAAATATTCAAATTTTAAGAGTTTTAATAGAGATGTTTCTTCATACATGTTTGTATTGCTGAAATGTACCATTTTGTTTAATGAAAATATTTGAGAAATTTTTTTTAGATAAATCTGAACACACTAGGAAAAAATTTATTAGAGTACTGTGTAATTGCAATACTAAGCATTTTTTGTGCAGCAAATTATTGGCAATTATCTGAACCCATGATTATACTCTTTCTCTAATATGAAACTTATGACTTTAACTAAAGTGCAGTTTCTATTGTTTATGGGTGATAGTGAGATTGACAAGGTTTGCTGAATGCCAAATAATATAATTAGAAGAAAATGCTTTTCCAGTCTAAGTTTTCGTGAAAATTGGCATTATGTAGTCTCACTTTTATCTTATGTAACATCCATTTTCTCGTATACGAAATATACAAACAAAAAGTATTGTATTCGTCACAAAATTCAAATTCGAGATTTTGACAAATTCCCATGTCTTCGAACTCCCTGAATCCAAAAAACATATTTTTGTCTGTTGCACTGTCTCTGAATACGATAAATGAAAAAGCTTTGAATTTCGCAAATGAAATTTAGTATCTGGACTTTATGCCAAATTTGTGAATTTCTATCTTCAATGAAATGCATTTACAGGAAGTTTGTCTGTCAGGTTGTCTGAATGCAAATGAAACGTAAATGAAAAGTGCAAAACGTAAAAAATAGTAAAAGTTATAATAAAATTTGTCAAATTTTCATCGTCTGTCGTTCTGTACTTTTACAGGCAAAGCAATTACTCAAAAATGCTGTAAATGAAATTTGTCATCTTGTGATTAAAATTGTAGTCCTGTGTCAAATTTTGGTTTCAATCATTCGAAAAAATAACCTGTCCAAAATTCATATTCGGGTTTTTTTTTTTTTTTTCATTAGAGTGTTAACACCATGTCAACAATTAATCGCCCACTAGATACAGTTAAAAATCTCAGATTCATGCCAAAGATCGATATTTTGTAGCTATTTTTCGAGTAACTAATTACCAGTGTCATGCAGTTAATGCACAAGTACCGGTTTTCATTAGGAGAGACCGGGCTATTTGGCACTCGGCTATTACCGCAGTTTAAAGCCACTAAATGTCAATAGAAGTAGGAACAGAGTGAACAGAAAATATGACTTCATATACTCAGAAGTCTGCAGGCCCATATAAAACAGACACTAGAGGTCAAATTGTTATTTTTTGCTTGAAAAGTAATTATTTACTACTCTTGATTTTCTTCTAGAGTATACAATATTAGCAATGAAGTTTATTACATGTTACATTTAATATTTTGACATCCGTGAACGTATTCATGAGAATATCTTCTAATTCATTTAACATTTCTGAAAAAGAAAATGGAATCAAAATAAAAATGGCATGACGGGGTATGTTGTCACCATGCAGGGTGGTCTTGTGTTTTGAATGTTGTCGACGATTAATATTTTTTTCAGAGTCCTGGTTAGAAACATAAAAATTCAGCTTCAAACAAATTGAGCTTCGACTCCTAGGACGCTATTTTGGAAGCAGTAAGTGATATTTCATAAAGAATTGCTGCATTCAAAGACTGCTAAAAGTTTAGGATATCTGTGCTTTCCCTAAAAACGTCATTGCCAAAAAGCGTCAAAAGCCAGGAGTGCCTGTCAGCTACCTGCCAACACGAAAATTTTCCAGTTGTCAGAAGGAAGCAGCTCTCTCAGAATACGTAAAACGAACTTAAGATGCTTATTTTAGTTTCAGTCCGAAAGAAGTACATATATTTACTTACCAATTTGCCCTTTCATTAAAACAGAAAGTGCCTGATTCATGGAAGGGAAATCAATAAGTAGGCGAGGACAGCTTATTTTTAAAAAGTGACTTCCTTATCCATTAGAAAGTCTGAAGCAACGAGTCTCAGTCGGGCTACCTCATAAAACAAACGTTGCTGCATTTTTTTTAACGCTGTGTTACAGCAAATAGTTTCGAACTTGCGAACATATGGAATATGGTTCAGATATATTCCATATTCTACAGCGACTGCTCTCCCATTGACTACCAATGAGATCAATATAACAACCGACTTTGCAACTGCTTGAATAAGTCCACTGAACCCTGACATATTTCCCAATTCCAAATTTCTTCCACCTAACGGGGATCACACTTAAGCCACATCTAATCTATCTTAGTGACTCTTCGTTTTTGGATTGCATCTGATCTAATCTGATGCCTACTGAACCCGACGAAACTTCCCCAGCAGAGTATGAAGGAAATGGTATTCAACTGCTGCAGATGTTATCATCTCCAGATTTTTAAGTTTTGGTCCCACACACTGTTTCACTGTTGGAAGAACTATGGCCATTATCAAAGACTGGCACAAGACGAGGAATAAGAAAAGGACGAAGGAAGAGGCAGATTCTATTTTGACAGATATTCCCGTGATAGATGCACTTCAAACAATAAATAAGCCGCTATGATAAAAGGATTAAAAACAACTATGAAATCCAAGACAAAAATCGTACGCAATAAAAAAAATTGAAAAAGCCAAGCTAAAAATGGGAAAGTGGCGGAAGAGCAGAGAAAGGAAATGAAATTCAGGAGGCAAATCTTTCATTATGTGAGTGAAGAAGAATGGGTGTCTCCCGATGATGATTTTGCTTTCTATTGTGATTTAATTGAGGACTTGGATTATTTGAATTTAAAATAGATCCAGAGGTTAATGATTTTGTATTAGTGAAACTGTTAATTAAAGACGAAAAAATTTCAAAATTTTTCGTAGCTAAAGTTTTGAACCAAAAGAGCCCCTAAGAATGAAAGGTGAGTTTCCTTAAGAAATGTTCTAAAATGACGAAAGCATTTATTTTTCCTAATAACGCTGAAATAGCAGTTGTCTCAAGGGTTGATTTAAAAACGTTTCTGCCACTGCCTTTGGGTAGTGGGGCAACAAAGATATAAGAATATTTTTGCAATTTGAAGTCGGTCTCGGTTCGATTTATTTTGATTAAATGTTCCTAAATTTGAAAAAGAAAGTGCATTTTTTTAAGTTAAATTCAACTATTTAAACTTTAGTTCAATAAAAGTCCCTAATTAAAACATTTAAAAAAATTGTTTTTAGATAAGTACCTACAGTATAATTAAGAAAAGTACAAATATATTATGCCAACTTGCCCCGTGTATGGTACCAATGTAACCCGGCCCCGGAGCAATTTGATACCAATGAAGTTAGCACATTCACCTCGTTATTGCTCGCTTATTTTTTAACCTTATTGTTATTAATTCCATTTTATACTAGCCAAAGGATGTAAGAATGTATTAGAATACATATTACCTATTTAATCATTACCAAAAAAAAAAATTAAAAATTCCCAATCAAAATTAGTGCCAACCTGCCCCGGTCACCCTATTATTTTTCTTTTTCGAAGCTTGCAACTCATATGTGTGGAACTTTGAAAATAAAAATCTTAGTACACTTTATCATCATGGTCTTTTCAAGGTCCGCAAATTTATGCGGATGGGGCGAGAGTAACACCTTTATTATAAAGTATGAAAAAAAGTTTAGGGAAAAACCACTTTCGTTAACTGTTTAGATGGCATGAAAAATATATTTCCATCATGTTTATGATAAAATTATAAAGGCGAAGTGCAGCAACTCCACGTGGCATAGACTCAACAAGGTGTTGGAATTTCCCTGCCGAAAATATTGAGACATCATAATTGCGAAAATGTTGCCGGTGCAGGATTTTGTGCACGAATTGACCTTTCGATTATGTCCCTTAAATTTTCTATGGGTTTGATGTCTAACTATATATGTGGCCAAATAATTCGCTATATTTGTCTAGAATGCTCGTCAAATCAATTCGCAAATAGTTGTGGGCTGGTGACATGGTTCATTGTCGTCCATAAAAATTTCATCGTTATTTGGGCACATAAAGTCCATGAATGGCTGCAAAGGGCCTTCAAGTTTGCATAATTGATAATTTATTTTAGAACATTTTAGATTAAACACAGCAAAATGAATTCATTTAAATTATCATTAAAACATAGCTTTATCATCAAAATATATTAAATGGAGTAATAAAATTAATAAGAATTAAAAATCGAAAGAATACATTTAAATGCAATTTACAAGAAACGACATAATTATACTTAAAAAAAAATTGTGAATAGATAAAGATTTAATTTTTGCATTCATTCTTAAAAGTTTAAAATTTTTTTCAAAAGGAAATGAAAACAGCGCTTTAATTTGAAACAGAACTATTCGACAAATAAATAATTGAGGTCAAATAAAAAAAAATAACCACTAATATTTTCTTTTCTGGATGTAATAAATTAATAGAGTAAAAAATAATAAATTTGAAAGTACTAAATTAAAATGAATTTTAATTTAAATATTGTATTTTTTAATAATATTTTTTGCTTATCGCCAAAGAAATTCTTACTAAACCATATTTTCCAATAAATTAATCTCGACATTCAAGAAGTTGAAATTTATTATGTTTAAATTTTATTTGCATCACTTCTGTCCTCCATTTAAATATAAAGTAAGAAATGAATAATTTTATACTGACAAAAATCGTGGTAGTATAAGATGTTAAGTAGTGCTCATTAGTCATTAAAATTAAATGTATGGAATATATGTAAGGTATATTTTGCATCCAAAGAATTAATACTTAATGCGTAATTTAATAATGCTTCGATGCCTGCATTTATCTCCGTTTATGATTATATGTAGTGTTACAGATATGGCTAATTAATTTTATGAAATTCGAAACTTTTGTAAGGAACATCAATAAGTTTTACTAGAAATAGGCCTTTTTCAACAGAATATTTAGTTCGTTATGCATTAATAATAAAAAGAAATAATTTGGCCAATATGTTCATTAAATTAAATAATTGCAATTCTTCGAAGTATTAATAGGAAATAAATTTTTTCATTTTTCATTGAAAAATGAAAAAAAAAAAAATGTATCGTTCTATGAGCCGATGAATAAGAATTCTAGCTTGCCTTAAGGTCAGCGATACTTCGCCCGATTTAAAAAACAATGACTATTAATAAAATATCATAGTACTAGAAAGCTTTTTTTAATTTGATTTGATATTTTTGTCTGCTGCCAAAATTTTTCATATATTCTTGCATTATAACAACGCGGAAAAGAAGATTTGATACAAGAAATGCTTAGTCAGTAACATTTGAATGTCAAAAAACTGTCGGTATTTTGAAAATGTAAATGCGCACATAAATGCGTCGTTTGAATCGATACAGAAAACAATACAATTAAAAAAAAACTATTCATAGGAATGAGATGATATTTTGCATATTATATAAAATATCCATATTCGTTGATTGTGCCCAAATTTATCTTTTTTTGTGTATTAAAAGTTGCTTATTAATAAGCATATATGTAGAATTCCTTATATTTTCATAAAAAAATTAATATTAGAAGTTCAAAATTTTATTAGCTCATGATTTCGAAGCAAATAGACCTACAGTGATTGTTTTTCGGGTATAACTTTTATCATAGTTTTGAATTTTGATGAGAAAAATGGAATTTGAAATCAGAAATTTTGAAGTTTATTTTTATTTCAATACATGGATAGCCGCTTAAGAAATTTCTAATGCAAAAAATCATGCCTATATTAATTCCTTTCCAAGGATAAATTTTTTATGGTATAATAAACGATGTCACAATAAATTTGAGTAATTTTTTTTTCTGCAACTGTTCTGCCATGCATTGAATACTTTGCAATTGCAATCTTTACCAAATTATGTGAAAAATACAGAGCTGAAGTTACGTTAAAGGAAGTGAAAGAATTTTCTAATGTCTTTGATTTGTGGGATGAATTTTTTTGTTTTACTCATTTTAGTAAAATTTAATTTTTTCAAATACTTATTGGCATCTACCAAAATAAAACTGTGTTGTGTAAATGACTAATATGCATAATAAAAATAAGCCATTTACATGCAAAACAGTTTTTTACAGTTTATGCATATATAATTATTTACTTATAATTCAGTGTTGCATTTTCTACACTTGAGAAAGAGGAATAAATTATTTTAATCATATTCTGGAGAGTATTTATTCATATTACAATGTTTATCTTGTGTTGTTTAGGGCACCAATGAATGATTCAAAATTTATTTCAACGTTTTTTCACTTACCTTAGTTTTATTCTGAAATAATGTTTGATTGTTAAATTTTTTTTCTTTACATTTACTTACTAACTTAGAATAGAACTTTGGAATTTTCGTAAATTAAGATTGAATTACTGAAATTTCAGCACTTTTAATCTAATTTATGATCTTGAATTAATAATTTGATTCTCGTGCATCTCCTTTGAAAAGTTGTTTGTGTTCCATTCTCTTTCTTTTTTTTTTCTATATCTTTCATGCCCTTTTTTGTCGTACTTGGTTAAAATTCCTTGTCCACACAGTTTGATACTGGAAAAAATGCATCGGCATCTGTCGCTTAGAGAATCGCAATCGATAATTTATTATATTTCTTTACTATTGTCCAAACTGTAAATGAAAGGATTCTTTGCAAGATGGCTCTACTATACAATGGTGCAGACTTTACAAATAGTTCTGTCATTTCATGAAAAATTTAGTATTATTTTTCCCAAGCTTTTAACCACAAAACTATTTTTCACTTCACTATCAGCTTTTTGGAACCGAAAAAACTTTGTTTGCTTCATTTACTTTACTGTAATAAATTTCATGGTAATCGAAGCAATCCTTCTTGTCTTCAGAAAACTGTTTATTTCACAATTACTATTAAAACTTTATTTTGATTTTTCAAAAAAATACTTGTCTTTCCAAATTTATTTTTATTTCTCATTTCACATTCGTTTTATCTTTTGTTTCTTTGTTTTTACTACATTTTCTAAAGAATATAGAATGTATAGAGAAATGTTCCTATCTAATTAAATAGATCTGAAATTATTCCATTAGTTTTTATTTAGCGATTCTGCCACCTTAATAAAAAGTATTAAAATAGTTTGTTGTTTTGTCCACCTATTAAAGTTTATAAATTTACTCTTTTGTCTTTTTTTAGACCAACTGTTAAAGAAAAATATATCGAATCGAACTCTTATCCCTGCTCTATTCGATTTGCAGAATGTGGTACTCTCATTTTCCCTTCATTCTTTTTGTTTTTGTCTTTGTAAATATTAACATTTTTACTAGAAGTTAATATTCTTAACTACACCTAGTTCATTACTGGTCTGCTTTTTGGAATTCAGTTGAATTAAACATATTGTAGAAATTTCTAATATTTATTTCTAACACCGTCTTCATCTTGCAGGAATTACAATGTATACGAACATGCGTCCACAGAAAATAATCCTTCGGCTATTCAAGGAGCTGAAGGAGTATTCTCCAATAGTGTACATTCTCAGCAGCTGCCATCTTCATTTCAGCAAGCAAGACCTGCTCATAATGTAAATGATTCCGAAGATGGAGAAACTTTTCTTGAACCTTTTGTTGCTTCAAAACATCTTTTTGATGTTTTTGAAGCTATGAATAACTCTAAAACTACATTTCAACGACTTCCATGTTTCCGTAATATCACAGGTGTGCCCGAGAAGTATAGCGAGTCAAGAGTTTCTTTAGTGGCTCAAACTGAATTGTCTACGATTCCGATGCTACCTGCTAATATGCAACAAGTATCGGATCAAGTACCAAGGATTTGTCCGCAGTTTAAAACGATGTTATGTTTTCATTATTTGAATGGTAATTGTTCTTTTGGTAGTAGGTGCAAATTTGCACATGGTGTGGATGAATTACGTTGTCGAATCAGACATCCTAAGTACAAAACAAGAGTTTGTGTGAATTTTATTAATGTTGGTTGGTGTAAGTATGGAGATAGATGCGTATTTATCCATCCAACGGAAGTACTTCACAATAATCTAACTTCACTTCGTAGATTAGATTGAAGGTCACTTCGTAATCTTCAATCTAATGGTAAAACATCAACTCAGCCCAGCTGAAATGTTTCTCCACCAAAACTCACTCTTGGCTTCTTTGTAAAAGACAAAGAGGATTCTTAATTTTTAAAGTTGTATCTCCATACTTACACACCTTGTAGAAGAAATCTTAATTTTTTTATTTTTATCCACTATTGATTACTTTAATTTTTTATATTGCTATTTAGATGTGTAAGTCTCTTTCAAATAAAGAATTACTTCAATAATACCACATAATGGTAACTAATTTTACTTTCTTTTAAAATTTCCCCAATCCTTTAATTTTTAATATTCTGCTGTGGTTGTTGCTTCCAACAGCTGTAGGAATTTGTTTTAACCTCTTCTGAATGCTTGAATGAGTGATTCCAAAAAATCTGGATTGTTCATTTCATCCAAGAAATAAGATGAAGATATAGATAAAACTCTTCAAAAACTTTTGTTTCATTTTAAGAATTTTTTCTGCAGAGCTCAAATATATATATATATATGTGTGTGTGTGTGTGTGTGTAAAAAAAAAAAATCTAATTTTGTTATTTCTCAGGAGACCTTTGTATATATATTTTTTAATTTTTCTGTAAGATTAATGTTAGTCTCTTTAAAATATTGAAAATTTAGAGTTTTTCATATTTTCCTAAATTGTGTTGTCAGAAACATCTGGAATATTTCTTAAATTGTAAATTCATATCTGTTAT
Organism: Argiope bruennichi; assembly: GCF_947563725.1. NCBI lineage: Eukaryota > Metazoa > Arthropoda > Arachnida > Araneae > Araneidae > Argiope > Argiope bruennichi. Next base: position 34,512,838 of record NC_079162.1, on the reverse strand, counting down.
AATTTAATGTCCTTACTTCAGCTTGAAGTATCATAATTAAAATTTGTGAATATCTTTGATGCAGATTGAAAGCTAGATTCTTATATACAAACTTAAAAAATTTGTTTTAAAAATAAATTTAGTTTTTAAATTTGATTCCATGTTACTCCAATATATAGAAAAAAAATTAAATCAAAACATAGACTAAAGAAAAACTTGTCATTTTTGGTAAACTGCTGTTTTGGCAAGTATAAATGATTATTCATAATAATTTTAAGTAATAAATTTTCTTTTATATATGTTTCTGTTATTTGTTACATTTGTATTTTTCAGTGTATGATACATTTGTACGTATCAAACATTTCTATTTTATTAAATGTTTATTTATAGGATGTTCAATATTTTTGTTGCTTGCATACTGTGAAATGTACAATATTTTTAGTCAAAATTATTAATGTATCTTGAATACTTTGTGCTTAATGCTTTTCCTGTAACAATATAGTATGGTTTAATTTAACTGAAATTCCCTAGTACTAAAATATTTATTATAAAATTTAATAGTACATTCTTTTTTTTTCTTTTGACTCATTGAGTGGTTTTCTAACCATGGCTACTTATGTGATGTAGAAAAGCATGTGCTGTTCTTGGTTCTGTTGTCTGTTTTAAGTACATATATCACTAATATAAATTATCTTGTCATTTTTCAAATGTGATATTCTGATTTTTGTGACACTGTTTTTTCTACAGCTTAACTAACATGAACATGTTTTTTTTCTGTATTTTCATTTTTGTTGTATTACATTTAATTAAAATTTAAGTGATATTTGCTGCAATATCGGTTTTATTATTTATGTAGATTAAAATCTTTATGAAAGAGATGTATATCACATTTCTAAATTACGTCTAGTATTGTTATGATGAAAGACAGTATAATTCTTTGAAACTCGTAACATGAGTAGTAATAAATAGCGACTGAAATATTTTTACTGAAATTCTTCATGGAATGAGCTATTTACAAAAGTGAAGTGAAATTTAAATCAGTTTAAAACTTAATATTTTGTATTTTTTGAGAAGGGTCTATTTAAATGTTTTATTCTTGTTTGTGATTAAAAGATGTGATATCTTTATTAGAGAAATTGCTATATTACTCAAGTGTATAAGTGTATTTCGTAGTTTTACCTTTTTTATTTTTTGAATTTTTATCAACTTTTGAGATTTGATATATTTTGTATATGTCATATAAAAAAAGATCTGTTCCAAGTAATTAAGGTGAATAGCATTTTTTACATTTTTATACATAAAATAAAGTATAAAGAATTTGATATATCTGATTTTACAGATTTTCATTATATTTTTATATTTTATTTACATATTCCTATTTTATGAATGGTAAATTTACTTGATTTATAATTGTTAGATTTTCTTGTTATTTCCATACTATAAATATACATTGTGATTATAAATGAATATCCCAATTTTTAAAAGCAAACAAGCAAAATACAGCCTTTTTGTTCATTGGAAATCGAAAGTTTAAATTCATCAGAATTATAAGTGTTCAATGTGAGTCCCTCCAGAAATGCGAAAGATATATAAGGAATCAGTACAATAACTCATCTTACAACTTTTTCTACCTGCTTGATGTGAAGCTTGGAAAGGATGCAGATATGCATGTATGGTTGTATTTGATTTTTTTTTTTTTGGATGGAGGGGGGAGTGGCATTAAATACAGGTGTTTGTTTTACCCTTACTAACTGATGTTAAGACATGCCAAACTGCAGGCTTTCAAACCATCACATGAAAGATGCTGAAAAATTATGGGATGAGCTATCATATCACCTTAATATCTTTCACATTTTTGGAGGGACTTACAATGAACCCTTATAACCGTGTTGAATTTAAACTCGCAACTGTTATTTGTAATTTCCGACAAACAAGGTTGTACTCGTTTTCTTTTAATAAGCAGCAACGTTGGGATATTCATTTATAATCATCCTATATATGTGAAACAGTGATATGTTGTAGTCATAATAAATATTAAAGGCAATGTTCCTTTAATATTTGGAGCTTAATACATGTTCCTATTGGGAAACAAGAACATTTGGAGACAGATTAATTAAGGCAGCTGGTGCTAAATTTCGAAAAAGCTTTTTAAGAAAGTAGAGCATTCACATTACGATTAAGATATATACAGGGTGTCCCAAAAATGTATACACACTGTAAATAATTGTAAATTTGGGGTTTATTATAATTCGAATTCTGTCTGTCTGCCATCACTCGATTCAATGGGTTCAGAAATAACTTCGTTATCGTTCGTTAAAATGTGTATACATTTTTTTGGGACACCCTGTATATTCTATTTCCGTGACTTTATAAAAGTACGTTTAAACAATTTATAATACGCAGTTTTAATTATTCATTTGATAAGAAGATCTCATTAAGCTTTTGTAAGCGCTTTTATTTAAATCTGTTCTGAATTATAACCACTGTTTGTTTTTTTTTTTGTTGTTGTTGTTTGTATTGATAACATTCCTGTAGTTGAGAAAGTACATTTTAATGTTTTATTGTCGTATATTCTACATATTTTATGTAGATATTTTGTGTGCAAAGAACAATAAAAAATTATTAAATTGTCAGTTATTTACATTATATTTCTAAATGTTTTGGGTAGATTCCTCATAGGCATACAGCCTATTATTATAATGGTTTCATTTGCATAACTTCAAAGAAATTGAAACACATCTTCTCACATAGCCCTTAGAACAAACCGAAACCCCTCGTTTAAAATTTTATAACACCAGTTTGCCTATGGTGACTTGGAAATACGATAACTAATAATTTTGATTGAATTTGAACCGACGAATTATATGATGTAGGGTGAATGAAAATCCCACCAGTTTGCAAGTAGGGTATTCAGCTCAAAAGAGATTGAAATATTCATTTCTGGATAGTTTCCTTGCGATTTAAAATATTTCTATTCAAATTAGGTGAATTATTGCCTCAGCGTAAGGAACAATTTTTATAGTGAACATTTTTCGGTAACTGTAATTGCTTAGGAGTAATGGTCTGAAGAGTGATTTTCGAGTCCCTGATTTCTATTGCTTTTTAACCATTGCATGTGACGCCTCATTAAAAAATTTTCATCAGTTCATTCTCTTTCATATTCATTTTATTATGTTGTTAGAGGAAATACTGAAAGAGGCGAAATTTTATATTCCTTGTGTCTGTGGATGAAAGAAATCTTCCTTTAGGTTTACCGATAGAAATTTTTAAAGTTATAAAAGGTTTCATAGTATTTTTTTAATCTATATTTAATATTATCGTGGAACATTTTTTAATTATATTCTGAAATATCTTTCAAAAGGAATACTTTAAAAATTTTGAATCTTGTCTAATTAGAAATTTTTTATTGTTCTGTTAATTCAAAAGGTTGTTTGTCACATTAGACGATTCTCACCTAATATGACAGAAGGTTCCTCATTCATTAAAGCAATGAAATTTGAAAACACTGACTTGCTGCATTCTTTTTAGAAAATACATTTATAAGTAAACTGAAATTCACTTTACTAATAATTACATCCATAACAAAATTCCTTTTCCCCATGATAATGGTTGCAGTTAATGAATTGAATTTTTAATAATAATAGTAGCAAAAGTAAATATAGAACGCAACATTTGCTATCAAAAGAAACTTAATTAAGCTAAACAATTTAAAAATATTCTAATTTTTATTTTGAATGTTGATGACTTTTGCATATTTCAATTATGATTTACCAAAATAATCTTTTGCATTTTAAACTTATAAGTAAGATCCCTTGGCTGTGCAGTTTTCCTTTTTTATTCTTTTCTGTAAGAAATGTTTTGATGGCACTTGGAACTCATTTTATACATATATATTTTCAAAATTCGAATTAACATAGAATGCGAGAACTTAAATGGTTTGAGCTACTTATTTTATGGTGTCTCTTCTGCTACCAGGAATACGTCTTTTTCCTACAGAATCCTTTATTTCGTTCCACAGTTTTATTTATTTATTTTTGAAGGAATCAACATTAACATGCTATTCATTTTGACAAACATTTTTTGAAGCATATTTCCAAATTCTTGATATGGTCATTCTGTTGCACTTCAATTGTTTTGCAGCTAATGCGATTTCACTTTTCTGCAACTTTTCATTTTTCTTTTAATGCATCAAGAACTGCACAATTGCAACTCGATCCTTGCTTGAAAACTATCTTTTTTTAAAAAAATTCTTTTACAGTGGTTGATATTCAATTGAAATAAAACAATTTCGGTTAGCGGAGGTATTTAGAAAAATAATTATAACTGGTAATAATAGGTTAATTTAAAATTATAAAGATGGTACAAAACAAATAGCAGATGTAATAGAACATATTTTGATTAAAGGTTTCGCACTACAACATAACCTACAACTATATTCGTCAATAATTCTTCTTTAAATATTCATTTGCTTCTTGTATTGTGGGACAGAGGGAGTAATATTTAAGAAACTAGCAAGATTCAATGACAGTTTCCAGTTTCAATGACAAGATTTCTGAGCAATAAAGAAGGAAAAAAAAAATAAGAATAAACATATCAGAGTACATATTCTTCATATGTATGACAAACTGTGTCTGAAGCAAACGATTCAATGCAGTTACTTTGCTTCCTGATAAAATGAAATCCTAGATTATAAACATTTTTTTTTTTTTTTTTGACAAAATATGATAAAAAGTGCCGTGCTCCTGTGTTCCTATTTAATGTTAAGTAAGTACAGAAAAACATGAAAAATAAGTTTACATTATCACAATACAAATTTTGTTGCTAAATCGTAAGTTAAGAGTGTATTTAAGGTTCAGGGATTCAACAATAGGCTGATCAAATGTAACTTCCAGTTATGGAAATCGCAGGCAAATAGAAACCAGAAAATAAATCCTGCATTGCAGGAAAAGTTCCCATTAACAGAAAAAGATGAAAAATTTAAGAAAATTAAAAACATGCATAGTAGGGAGACTGGTCAATTTTTACGACTTAAATGGCTAACTTTTGAATGACTGACATCGTAGAAGAGGACACTCAACAACGAAGATACAAAAAATTTTAATTTGCATTATTGTGATATGTAATATTAGCATTATTGTTATATCTAAATTTTTATTTTTATACTGTGAACACTATATAAATATTCGTAATAAATAATGTGTCTATTACTTAACTTATATTTTTCATGCTCATTCCATTGATCTGTTGCAGGAATTCTCAATGAGTGTTGAAATCTCATGAGTCAATTTTTTTTAATTTTCTCTATAGTCCTTTGATCATTTTAATTTAAAATCGATTAACTGTTCAAGTAAATTACATTGTGAATTTATAAAATCGATTAAGTAAAAAATTACAATGATTAATTTATAAAAATTAAGCATTTTTTTTAGGTTTCCAATGTTTTGATATTATTGATTTGCGGTTGCTGGCATCAGCAATTCTACTGGAGAAATAAGATTTATGAAAGATAATGCAACGTAATATAATGAAGTAAAGATATATTTCTACTATTCAATTTCCTTTTTAAAAACTAAAACTAGAATTTTCTGCATGAAAGGTTTTTTTGGGTCAAAATAGTCAGTTTTTAAAGTCTGGGGTTCGAGATCCCTATCAAAGATTTAGTATATATATGGGCCTAGTGCTAGCTAAATTTTATCATCATGAGTCAAATATCTCAAATCCATTCTTTTCAAATTTATCTGGCGTGACGTGGAAGTTAAGAGAGTGTGCCGCCACCCGCGTAATCTGATTCAGATTCAAAATGACGATATCCATTCCGAAATTGTCTCAGTATAGCTTCAAAATGGAACGTTAAATTAAGAGAATTAACGAATCTAAAAATTCAAAAATGTAATTTTTTTTAGGAGGGGGGGGGATTATTTTCTTAACTTCAATTTTCGAGAAAAATTCTCTTACAATGAGTTGTACAAATTTTTCTCTACAAATGGTTGAGTTTACGGTAATGGATTTTTTTTTTCTATTAAAAAATTCAAGATTGCATTTTTGCATAACTATTTGCAGTTTTTAAAATTATGATAATTTAATTTATAAGTTAAAGCTAAAAACCAAACTGAAAAAATATTATAAGAAGTAGATGAAGGAATAAAGAACACAAGCCTAAAATTTCATTGATTTATCTAAATATTTTCAGCAATTAACTTGGGGAAATGAATTCTACCTTTGAAAATGTGCATATTGATTTCATTGGGAGTCACACACCCCTCCCCCTTCTCGTTCTATCTTTAAACTAAAAAGTAATGATTAGTACTCAAATAATAAACATATATGTGAGATATATATGTTTTTTTCTCCTATTTATTATTGTGGAGGGAAGGAAGGTAAATGCAGAAATTGTATTATTTTTAAAATTTATCTAAGATTTTTCTGTTGTTTTTGAAATGCGATTCAAACACGACAGAAAAAAAAGTTCTTAGAATAAAATTAAAAAAAAAAAAAAACCCACTTATAAAAAAGTTTTTCCCATCACCGAGAATCAGAACAATAAATTTATTTATTTACTTTAAATTCAATAGGATGTAAATAAAAAAAAAATACCAATGAAAGTGATCCGTGAACATACCGATATGAGTTTTATTTAAGAAAACCTTTAGAGGCATTTCGCATTATGATTATGGAGTTATGGATTTTCCTCTGACAAGCAACTTCAAAAATTATTTACACACAAAATATCATGCAAAAATCAAAACGCAAGATATATAATAAAAAATAATAAAGGTTTACTCATCTTTGTAACAGTTGGAAGGTTTAATATTGCTAAAATGGAGCAAGAAAAAGGCTACTTATCTTCCCCTCATACAAACGTCATTAAGTGCATAAGTTCAAATGAGATAAGAAGAAAGAAAACGTTTATTACCAAGTCTTCACGCGAAAGTATTTTAAGGATCTGGATGGCAATTTTGTTTCCCTTCTTGATCTTAACGCCAACGCTCTTGCCTGGAAATGGTTTCTTTCATAACATGTCTTCTAGAGTTTCGAGGGGTGACTCAATAAGACGTCTGGAATACTTTGATGTTGCTGCTTGTTCTTTCATATTCTTCAAGAATCGTTTCCCTTCTATTCTGTTCTGTGGTGTGGTATTAAATTAATGCTTCGTTTCCTTGCATGTTTCTATCAATTTTTGGAAATATTTTTTTTTTTTTTTTTTTTTTTTTGTATGAAAGTGGATTCACAAGTGAGAAAAATTCAAGAAACTTTGTCTAATTCAAAGAATATCATGGGCAATTGAAATATGTGTGTCTTCTTTGAGACAACAAAAACTATTTGAAGAGTTAGCCCAAATTATCTTCACACGTTATATTATTTTTCTTGATAGGATAAAGTCTCTGTGAAATTTTAGAGTCTTGACGCAGATGTTCAATCTTAAAAACCCAATCCGTAGGTGGACCTGGTTCATGGTAAATCTGTCCTGATGGGTTAAATATTCACATGCTGAAATGGCATGAATGTTTAGAAAGTGAGGTGATAACTCTGGCATTTTCAATATCAACTGAAACGTAGTTTAAATTCTAAATTTCACAATTTTCCTCGTGTAAATTCAAAATGGAGCAATTATTTAATAAACCTAATCTTTTTTCGGTATAAGATGCCATGAATTTTATGTGTTTGTTTGGATAATTGAAAAAAATGTTAGTAGAAAAGTGTATATTTGGATAATAGGAAAAAAAAATGTAGGGTCAATTAAAATAATCGGAAACTAATTTCGCCGACTGACATTTTCTTCGATTTGAAAGGATCGTTAGATGGAAAATAGGCATATAATTTATGAGAATCCACATTCATGTTCTGGAGGTATCATTAAATAATATCTCTATACCAAATATAATTTATTAATTAATCAGCTTTAACTACAGCGACGTTCATAATTGCCCATGTAATTATGAACGTCGGTACGAAACGAAGTTGTCCAATTATTTGAGAGACTTTGGGCTTATTGGGACACCTTATTGGACTTCTGATTACTGTAATGAATTGATTTGAAGAGAATATATTTAAAATGAGAAGAAACTTTTGCTTAAGAGTTTATTTTACCTCCCATTCCCATCTACTACAAAATACTGCCTTTTTTACTGCATTCTGTTGTTGTGACTTATGGCGATTAGCTCGCTGACACTTATCTGCCAGCGATTTAAGGCAAGTGAGCGTCTCTTGTTTTTCCAGTAGCACCAACTAGGGCCAAGAGTACGACTTAGCTACTTCATGCGCCACATTCGCTTCTTACAGGGGTGCACATTCACACATCTCAGGGAGAGAACATAGAAGACGAACAACCATGCCCGAACCGGGATTCGAACCAGGGAAGACGCGCTACTCCTGTGCCAGGACGCCGGCTATGTATTATGTTGAAAGCATATTCGATTCCATGAAATATAATATATAATATCGTAACTATTTGATACCTTCGATTTGAAGTAGTTTATAATCATTTTATATCAAATTTTGTCTGGAAAAGTTGATAAGTGAACTTTTTTAAAAACAGAAATCAGTGAATTTTATGGGATACGAAAAGGAAATATCTAAGACTTAGAAACGTAGTTTAAAATGAGAAAGGACTAGTAAATCACTTTAGAAGCAGAATGTACAATTCTCACTTCAAGAATGTTCACTCTCCATTTCAGCTCATTTTTCTCGAACACTTACGCTACAGGAGAAAATCTGTTTAAACTATAGGGTTTGGTAGAATAACATTCATCAGATTCTCGAAAATCACAATCTATCATTAAGTACCATTTTTTTTAATTTAATCAAAATGACTCTTTTCAAACCTATCACATTCAGTTGACTGTCATCAATTCCATCAGTTCTCCAGACTTGCGAAACAGGTCTTCATTCTTGCATCTTCAGCATAATCGATAAAAATGTGAATTTTTGTTGAAAAATAACCCATGGATAATGCGAGATAACATATTCGCCATCTCCGCAACTTTCACTTCTAATAAAAAGAATAAAAATCATCATCTTCCCTTAGCATCACATTGTTTTCTTCCTCTTGCTCTTTGTCTAAACGTATGGCTGTTTCACGTCTTCCATACTTAATATCACACAGCCTCGAATATTAATTACCAGCTTTCATTCGTGAAAGATTATATGTATGTAGACCACAATGTAGATTCTTTAAAATTGCCAGTTTTAGATTTCACATAAAACGATGAATATTATAGGTGGGACACGACGCCGCTGCGTTCCTAGATATTATATCGCATTTTATCACATAATAAATTATTCCAAATGCAGGTTTATTTTGCTATAAGCGCCTTTTCCTAATTACTCCATAATGAAAATTGCCTGGGGGAATTAAGAAAACTCTCCTGTTTCGGAAGTGAAAGTCCCCAAAAGAAAATGAATTTTACTCCTAACCATTATATCCTACAGATCCAAATATATATATATAACTTTGCTATTTATCTTGTAAATAACCTATATACGGAATAAAAAATGATACGCAGAAAAATTCTGGAATCCATTTTTTTAATGCGGCTGAAACTAAAGTAAATAAAATTTAAAAAAAAAAAACCACTGAAAAAAGTCGAAAAGTAATGTTTGTCTTCCTCTAGAGTATCTTGTCTTAAAAAAGCCATGTGATTCTCCATTTCGTTCAAGTTTCACTGGTGTATATTGTAATCGCCATTCCCAATTGTTCCTTGTTTCCAGTCACCTTTTCTGACCCTATGAATTTGTTTGGATAAAAGAAAAAAAAATGCAAAAATGTATTAGGGAATTTATGAAATGCTAAAAAGGCCACACTATTCCTCATTTTTCTGAAAGAATCAATTGTCCTTTCCTCCTTTCAAGAAATTTCTTATGTTTATCAAAAAATCTTAATGGAGCTTGGCCAGTCAGGTGGATGCTATATGCTTTGACTAGGTAAAAAAACAGAGATTAATGGGAGGATGGGAGGTAATGAGAATTCTGGTTATATAAAAAGGACTGACAGAATGTTGTAATTGGGTAGAAATTGATGAAAAATTAAGCACTCGAATAGCTGGATATTGAAATGCTACATTAGTGACTTACAATGCCGACTGATCAGAAAACTGTATATCTTCTGTTTATCGAAAAAGAGTTTTGATTTGATGAGGTGAAATTCGATGAGTCGGAGTATTTAGCTGAGGAACATTTCGCGGTATAGGAAACTAGGGGTTATTTGTAACAGGGGTAAGTGTAACACACACGTTAAACAGTGGTTTAAAAAATTTTTAGTCAGATTTTCCGTTAAACATAATTCTTATGACGGGCTCTGTTACTCAACAGAGTCAGAAATGAAATGGGTAGTGAGAAATAATGAACACGTTCTCCATTTTAGTTAGTAAATGAAAAAAAAAATAGTTCTTATGTTTTTATTTAAGATAAATTAATTGGATCTTTTTTAAAACTGTTTTATGTATTAAGTTTAAATTTTTACCAATTACCTTTTAAATTTTTACCAATCGCATTATGTTTTTACAAATCAACAAAAATGTCCGAAATTATGTGATGAGGCAAGTTATAACAAAATTTTGGGACAAATTGTAATATATTGAAACTTGCGAGATTTATCATCTAAGAAATGAAAACAAGAGAATAAGGGAAAAGGAAAGGTTTGAGAGAAAAAAAATCTCAAAGAGAAAACAAACGGTGAAGAAGAGGATTATACAAACTCTCTAGAAGGAAAACGGTTTTGCTCTACCATGTGGAGATGCGCATAGGAGCTCTGATGATATATTATATCACAGTAATATCCCATTATGAAGCAACTATAGAGTTATTTTGGAATAGATCATGTAATTTTGAATAGCGGCCAGATGATAAGGATAACGAATGGGCTAACATTTCTTTTTCCCCTTCCACGCTTCCAGAAAGATGTTGAAATTCGGCAGATTAAGCATACACAAAATCCTCTAATCCTGTAGTTCTTCGGCAAAATCGAATTTCACACCAAGAACACTCCACCTCCGAAGTCAATACATTACAAACCTGCCACAGCAGCCCTCAATTCTAATACAGGAGAATGAGTTCAACGTTTAATTTGCAAAATGTAAGCAAAGAATGTGTGCGATAGGAAGCAGTCTATCATTTGCTTGCGTTAACTGCATTTCTGATGCTGACTGTTATGTTAATCTGTTAAATAATTTTATCCTTATTTTACTGTGAACCATTTGATATGATTTATTATCACTATACGAAATGGTAATAATTACAAATGCTATATTACTTTAATAAAGCCGGCGTCCTGGCATAGGGGTAGCGCGTCTTCCCCGTGATCTGGGCGTCCCGGGTTCGAGTCCCGGTTTGGGCATGGTTGTTCTTCTGTTGTTCTATCTGTGAGATGTGTGAATGTGCCCTCCTGTAAAAAGGGGTTGTGCAAGCGAATGAGTGATGCGTGAGTAGCAAAGTCGTACTCTTGGCCCTAGTTGGCGCTGCTATAAAAAATAAGAGACGTTCCCCCTCAGGCTTAAATCGCTGTCTTCGTAACAGCGGGCTTGTCGGTGGCAAGTGCCATAAGAAACAAACAAACAAACTTTAATAAAAGAATGACAAAGAAAAAATTATTTCAAATATCTTTGTTTTTATTGTTACAACTTGTCTCACATCCGAGGCGAATTTTAACAGCCGACAAGTTTTGAAAAAATATTTCTGGCTCTGAAATAAAAAATGTTGAGTGTTTTTTTAAGCCTATTATGAATGAATAGGTGAATTACAAAAAGTAATTATAATCAAAGAATCACAAATACATTTTAAAAAATATAAATATTTTTCAAAAAATTGGTATAACTAACCTCGATTCCCCCATAGCAACGATAGACAGGTATAAAAAAATTCAGGCTCTAAGAGAAAAGACTGATTAGAGAAAAATTGTTCTTTGTTGTTCTTAGAAAGCATTTTTACGTTTATTACCTTTCTTGTAAACCAGATGCTTGAATTTATTTTGAATGCAATTATTTCTTTTTTATTATTGTCTTCTCTAAGAGTCTAATAGTTTTATTTTATAAATAAAATATAAGACAAATAAATATAATATAATATTTATTTTATAAATAAAATATAGGACAAAGGTGAAATTTTGGTTTTTGATAGCATATTTATAACACTTAATTTCAGACTATTAGTCAAAATACATTACTAAGGATGAATTTACCAAATGGAGGGTGACTTTCACATGGCAGAAACGGAATGACAAAAGTATCAGAGACAAGAGAGAGGATTATATAATGCCTGCTTAGATAACTGGAGCGAAACGTTATATATTTTTAATGAAAGATTCCTTGAATAAAAATTAATAGATTTTTTAAAGAAAAAAGCTAAAAGAAAAGTCACAATTTCTCTATTCCAGATGTAAATTTTTACAGTTTGTTTTCGCTCTTTGCAGAAATGCACATTAAATTCGGCTTTCTGGCCAATGTAACTATTGTCAATTTCTAATATTACATTGGCCAGAATTCGAAGTTAATAGTTGTGGTTTTATTAAACATACCTCTTTTTTGCAATTAGAAAACTTGTTATTTCTAAAATGTTTAATTCTATTGATTGATGGATCACTATTTTTGTGTATTATTTGTTATTTTCAGCCACACCATCAGCTTTAATTTAATAAAAGTTCTATTACCATATAAACTAATGCATATGGGGAGAAACGAAGCTGCACTGACTATATTTTTATATAATTTTTCCTTCTTTAAAACCTTTATTAACTTGCATATATCCTTTCAACAGATTTGATCTAAATTTAAAATTTGTTGATTAATTATAACATTGCAAGCTTTAATTGCAAAATGTCTCATATCAGACACGTAAATGACGTTTAATTAAGTTCGGATAATTTTTTTTTTTACTTACCATATGAGTATACTGCCTTCTCGTATAATAGTTCATATGGTTTACAAGAAAGGTGATATCTACAAATTAGAGGAGCGAACTGGATGAGGAGCGCCAGTTTCAAAGCCCATGACCTTCATGCTCCATATTCCGATTCTTTGTTTATCAGCTTTCTCATGAATGCAGTTGAAGAAATTCGAAAATCTTTCCATAAAGTTGTGGAATAGACAAACTTATTGTCATGGAACATTGATTTGGTATTTCCATTAATCCTCCTAAACGTTGTGTTCAAAGTGAGTGATTTTGCCCATATTTTAAGCATCTCAGTAATTCCCTCTATTGCTATTTTTTTCCTCCTCTCAGAGTGGGAATCTGTGAAACAATGTTTTGTCGTTACGCTAAGGTCAACTACGAAGAAAGGTTTAAGCGACATAAAATCACTAGACAATGGCGTAATATGCGTCATGTGATTACAGAAAAAATGTCTATGAAATTAAAAATTTTCTTTTAAATGTACAATTTTAATGCATATGATTATGTATACATATATTTCTTTCAAATTCATTTAGAGCTATTAACGGCATGATAAATATTGCGTTAACTTTTTACTTACTGTTAACTTACCGTTGATTATAATATTGTTTGAAGACAACATCTGATCCGATAGCTCACCTCCTCACTTCCAAAACATAAAGCGAGAGGACTTAGTTACTGATATTTTTAATTCACTCTGACTGCTACAGAACAGATCTCCGATGGTATCGGGTCTTGAACCAGAAACCATTTCGATCTTATTCAAAGGTTTAAATATTTGTAAATGTGTATTTTCGTATCATCATGCATCTATTTCTGACTATTTTCATCTTCCGTGGAATGATTTCAATGATGATATAGGTAATCGAACCTCTTTAAACACGATTATTCGATTCTTTAAAAAATGTAGGTTTATACGAAGTAAAAGAACTAGTAAAAAAGATGGGGTTGAGTTTCCAATATCGAAAAATATTATTATATTTATATAATCAAGAGAAATATCTTTAATAAAACAATGCTCACCTAAAATACGATATATTTATGTGTATTAGATAATATTTATTTTATCATCACTACCGAATACCATTAACTAAGTGTGTTTTCTTATTAATAAGACTTCATATTCTAAACTTTTAAGAATTATCTTTTATATCGGCAGGGTTGGATTAAGTCCTCTAGAGGCCTTTCGACTTTTCAAGTCTATGGACCTTTTACAAAATTCCAAAACCAGAATTTTTCATTAATATTAATTATAATCTCTATATATACAATTTTAAGTAGTAAATTTTGATAACCCATATAAGAAGATATTTAATTTCGGGTTTCTTTCAAGAAAGTTGGGTTTATTATTTCATCTTAAAAAAGATTAAAAATTAATTTTTACAAGTAATTTAAAAAAAAAACAACTGACGCAGCTTTTTAAAGACAATCTAAATGCTATTCAATAATAGGATCAGATGGTTTTTTAATCATAAAGCAGCATACCTTTTTAGAAATATAAAACAACAAACATCAAAAAACTTGCAAAAGATAATAAGTTATAGATGCTGTTAGGATATTTTTTCCAAATTAAGCAATTAATTTTATTTCAACAAGTTTGAGAGTATGACCTTTGTAAATTAAACTTCTCTAAAAGTATCGCAAGAAAAAAAAATCTGGAAACCTTGGAACCCCCAGAGCTTCCAAGCCTCAAGGCAGTTAGTTGCTCCTTTGCTTATTTATAAATCCAGGCCTGTGTATCGGTATACTTTTTGTTTTTAAAACCAGCGGGAATGGTCTCCCGAAACTTTCTCGCATACTCTACAATCAAAGCCTTATCTCTCACATAAAACTGTGGATCTTGGGTAAGGTCGCGAATATCTTGCATGACATTAGCGATCAGTAGTTACAAAATATAGATTTTGTGTGAATCTAGCATTTTTACTCAATCTATCATGCAATTTTGAATATTGGATGCCTTTTTTGACGCCCAATTAAAACCAAACATTGTCACGGAATTGCAATTGTAGTAACAAAATCATATACTGAATTTCATCGATTTAAATCATTACGTTTATGAGTTATTACGCTTATATGCATGTGAATGAACAGACCGATAGACAGTGAAACCTGAGATAGATTTGATGATTCTAAACCTGAGGACCGACAGACAGTCAATCCTTAGACAGATTTGATTAGCGTCTAAAATCCTTGATTTTAGATGCTGAACCTGTGTAGTACATTTATCTGCCTAGCTCCTTCCGTTTTGTAGTTATCCAGTTCACTTGTTCTTCAACAGCCAGATAGACAGACTTTCTGTGAATGAATTTCATTCGAAATTTGATAGAAATCTAAAAAATTGGTCGTAAACCCATGTATCAAACTTTATTCACCTACTGAAAGCGTTTTTGAATTATCATGTTCATAGATTCATAGACAGACAATATATATATCTATATATATATAGATAGATATAGATATATAATCCAAAAACAAACTTATTTTTTTCCGAACTTAGGGAGGTCTGAAATGAAGAAATCCATCAAATTCTTGAGTTCGAAATTTGTACACTTCGTACACGAGAAAATAAAAACATGTCATTTTAGGTATTTTTTCGATGATTTCCTTGTATGCTTATATACCTAAATATATAATGTCAAATACTTGTAGACTCACCTATTTTATGCTTGTTTTTTGCAGTATAATAAATAAGCTTCCTCATCACGTTCTGAGCTATTTGGAGGTTTCTGCAATTTTTTTATCCATTTCATTCCAAAACTGTATCAGAGAAATGATGTGTTATAGAAGTTATCAATAAATCTGTATGTGAAGCAATATTTCTTAAATTACCAAATCGCTTAAATTTTAATTCTTATAAAAAACGAAGAAAAAAACATTTAACGAAACAGAAGGAATGAATTAGTGAAATTACAAGAATACATTTGTTTC
Source organism: Argiope bruennichi (assembly GCF_947563725.1). NCBI lineage: Eukaryota > Metazoa > Arthropoda > Arachnida > Araneae > Araneidae > Argiope > Argiope bruennichi. Next base: position 34,497,049 of record NC_079162.1, on the reverse strand, counting down.
CTCGGTTATTTTGAGTGAGAAAGTGGAGGAGTACTCATATTGATTTTAATAAAATGTTAACTACGAGTTTTTGCTTAATGTAATGCTTACATGAATTATTTAGTTAGTATATCAAACGGTTAGAAAGAGTAAATTTCATTTTGTCTTATTTTTATTAAGTTCTATAATGTAAAACATTTTTCCTGGGAGATGCATTACTTTAAATACTAAAGAGAATTTAACTCAGACAAATTTTTGAAAAAATTTGATAGTCAAGTATGAAAATAAATCAACCAAATAGAAAAAATCTATTTTAATGTATGGACAAGACTAAATTTATTATAATAAGATTTGGATTAGAAAAAAAAATGACTTAAAATATGTGACTTGAGTTTTAAAAAAAACAGATATGTTTCATATAACTATTTTTTCTTTCTTGCATTTTTTAAATAGACAAACGTTATGAAGATTTCGTAAATACGTTTGTTACTCTTAAATAATATTTTTTATTCTATTCTAGAAATTGCGACAGGTTAAATTAACTGTTTTAATCGATCATTGAAACTTTTGAAATACGAAAGAAAAAAACAATCAGATCCCCACAGCAACATAACAATTTATCTCAAATAAATGAATACGTCGAAATACATGGAAATAATTTTATGAAAAATTTGATATCTTTGTATGATTTATTCGATGAAAATCTAATAATCGGGAATAATAAATTCGATATGAAATTAAAAAGCAGCTATGAAGGAATAAAGAGTACGATAGCCTTCAAATAATTAAACTTGCGGTTGGAGATCGAAACAAACAAATAAAAAAAAACTCATTTCTCTATAATTTCACTGTATTTCGCAAAATTATACTTTATTTCCTTTTCAACACCAATGATTATTTTCTTTGGACTGTGAAAAATACCAGATTCCTATTGTTAATAGAGATTTTTGTAGGTCAAGGTATTTGAAATAATGATTCCAAAGGAAAGTGAATTTAACAGAAAATTTTTCCTCTGAAAGTGTGGTCAAAGTTATCAAGGAAATAAAAATTCCATTTTCCGTTATTCCGTAAAATGATGGAAAGAAAAAGAAACCGTTGAATATATTCTAACACCCGGAAGTTAAAATGTTGGCAGTAAAGTAAGAAGAATTAATACTTTTTAGAGGATTTCTCGTGATTCAGTTCATTTCTTTATAGAGAAATGATAACTAAAAGTTGTATTTGCTGTTATTGTGAGCTTAAGTCTTAATAAAATATCGTGGATTAATCAGAAGTTGTTATGGAAGATGGAAATATGACCACATGTTTGAGATAGTTAGCGATTACATTAATCATATCCTTCTGATTAACAGACGATGAATTTAAGGATCCTAAGATTAGAATAGAGAAGGCTCTTTGCACAACTTTTTTCAAAATTGCACATCATTAATACAGGAAAAATTCTTTTATTTAAAATCTGAATATACATTTTGGAGCAAATTGTATTTTAAGCAAGAAATCTGAAATATGCTTTCAGTACAAAAAACACGTAGTTACAAAAAAAAATCAAACTGTGCAAAATATTTTTCCTGTGTAAACAGGTTTTCCCACAAAAAAATCATTATAATTCTTTTTTATAAACTGTTCCATATGCGCATTATAAAGTACCCTTCCATTTAGCAATGACAACTGTCAGCTGTAAATAGTAATGCAACTTAACATAATTGCCAAAATGGACTTCTGTCAATTAAATCAATGTAAAATTATATGAATGTTTCAAATTTTAAACTGACCATAAAAGATATTGTTCCTTTTGTGTATATGGAAGAAAACTGCATCGTGCATTACTATTACTCTGTTTATGAAAGAAAATTTTAAAAGCATTTCATGATCCAATTAATACCGTTATATCGTTCTTGCATTTGGTGAAATTCAGCGGCGAGTGAAATACTATTGAATTTCTGTTGATGAGCTCTCTGTAAATGATTTTGCTCAGTTGTAATTGCCTTAAAATACTTTCTCTTTCCATTTTAGTATAATTTTGAATATATTTTGGATAATTCATTCATTTATCATTCGTTATTTTTCAACATGTGTGCAGGTATCGATGTGCTCATTTCAATCAGCCATATATACATGTAAATGAATCATCGATATTTTACAATCTCCATTTCTAATACTGCATTTGTTTAATCACAGAAATGTACTTGATTTTTACTTTCTCACCTATGAAGAAACATATACAAAGAAAAAGTATTGTAATCGCCCAAAAATTCGAACTCGAGTATTGTAAAAGTATTGTGATAGTCAAATCACCACGTTTCAGACTTCTACGAGTCCGAAAAACACATTTTTGGACTTATGTCTGTCTGTCTGTGAATACGATAACTCAAAAACGCTTTGAACCAGATGGATGATATTCGGTGTATGGTCTCTACTCCAAATTTGTAGATTTCTATTAAATTTTGAACGAAATCCATTCAGAGAAGGTATGTCTGCCCGGTACTCTGAATATAAGTTAATACGATATGTACAAAACGAAGAGATCTAAATTGATAAAATTTAGTTCGGAAATTTAAAAAAATAATGTGTAGATATGTATCAAATTTGGTATCTAAAGTTAAAGGAGTGATTATATATCGATGCATGCATGTTCACAAGCGTGTAAACGCGATAAATAAAGAATGAAATTTACTTAAATATATAAAATTCTGTAACTACAATTGTAATTCTGTGTCAAATTTAGATTTTAATCTATCAGGAAAAAGGTGTCCAAAATACATATTCGGTTTTCTGGTACTTTTTGTACTAACCGCATTCTAGCAATTAATTGCAAAAAAAAAAAAAAAAAAAAAAAAAAAAGAGCCAAAGATCGCACTCCAGTAGACTCTTTCATAACTATTGTTCGTTAATGGTATATAGTCAATAATTAATTTTTAATAAGGCATACATGGTTAATAAAGTACTTTTATTAGAGAGTATGCGAGAAAGTTTCGGGAAACATCTCCGCTGATCTATTAAGAGATTTTAATCACAAAATAAAAATAATCGAAATGAGTGAGTCTTTTAATACAAAACAAAATAAATAATGAATTTAATTGCAAAATATTAAAAAAAATTAGAGAAATTAAATTTTGAATGAAAATTAAATAAGTAAATACTTTCGAACACAAATTTATTTTTATCATTGAAAGCAAAACTAGCGAAAAAGTAATTGACAAGGAATTATGTGTAAAACAATGAATGTTTTCAAAAGTGTTAACTGGAATATGTGTTGTGTAATTTCATGGAAATACCATACAAATCCACCTGCGATAAAAGTACATAAAAAATAGCCGCAGTCTCCTCGCTTACGTTTTCCGGTCGAAAGAGATAAACTTTCAATTAATGGTCCAAAGAAGAGCGTCTTGAAAGTAATGTAGTCGAACAAGACTTTACTCAGGAAGTATGTTCAAGACAGATTACGCTCCTTAAATCGGTGTCTTATTATACAGCTATGTCCTGTATTACAATAGAAAGACTTTTAAAGGCTAAAAAAATTCAAAATTATATTATCCTTAAAGGATATCAATTGGAATTAGCCCACATAGATCCTCATTATTGTAGTATCAAATGATCTTTTGGGATAATTCACAAGAAAAAAAATGTACTCAACTTGTGCGTACGAGTTGGGAGGATAATCATAATCGAATTAACTAATGAAAAACAGTAAAGAAATATTAATAAATTGATATGAATTTATTATTTCAGAAATTTTTGCTTCAAATAAAGAGTTTTTTTTTAATACTTTTTGCTTTTTAATATTAAAAATTCAGACGAAGATAAGCATTTCTCGTGTTTATGAGATCTGAATATTCTTGATCTGGAATTTGGACCAAAAGTCTCTGAAGACTTCATACATTATGGACCATATTGTTTTGCAGGAAATACAAAGACTTGAAATCACAAAATATTATTTTAATATACTTTATTGAATTATATTATTAAATTATAAATAAATTTTTTAATACGATCCTCCATTTAATGCAACTTTTTTAAAATAGAAAAATATGAATTTAAACATTAGTTTTTCTTTTTCAAAATTAATAAAATCCCTGTTATTAAATTTATAATGAATAATGAATTATATATATAGGCTTTTTCATTTATAAAATATTAAAAAAAAATGAAATGCATTTTTTTCAGTAAAAAAAGGGGGGGGAGAGAGAGAGAGAAGTATTTTTCATTATAAACATGAATTTTAAAAGTTATTCCTAATCAAAATTAATCGTTGTATTTTCAGAAATAATTATTTCTTTTTCTCAAAAACATCTACTGTTATGTATAAATTCTTTTTTTTTTACGGAAAATTGTTTTGTGCTAAACTTTATCATCAAGTATAAAACAATTTTCCATTTATTTCATTCAATAATATTTTACGGAATAAATAAATTTTATTCGTTTTTATGGGTTCTTAAAACGAATAAAATTTCTTTAAAATTTTATTCAAGATTTTATCAATCTTCTGCAGTATATAATATAGAACACACAGAATGACGCACATGTTTACATAAAAATAGAAGTTTTGAAAACTATGGTATCAATTTCAAATCATGTGTTAAGAAAATTTTAGAAACCAAAATCTGTTCGTATCATATGAAAAAGTTAGATAAAGTCTTGTCATTTTTCTTAAGAACAAAATTTAAGAATGCCTCATTTATCTTTCTTTTGAAACTGAACTTCTATTGTGTATTTCTCATCCTAAAAGTAATTTCATAGAATGCCAATCTGTTTATAAACGCATTACAACTAAGATCGAGTAAAAGCAAAGAGAAACTATGATTAAAATTAAAAAGGGGTTTCATGAAATATCAGATGATGGCGTAACAATTAAGTCATCTTTACTCGGTTTAGTTTTTTGCATTTTAAAGCTACAAGAGAATTATTTTGAAACGGATCTCACAATTTTGAACCGTGGTCAGATGACGAGGATGACGTCTGAACTAACGTCTTCTTCCCAAACTTCCGAGCCACATCAGTAAGAGAACAATTTGATCCGATGGATTTAATTTGCATCTTACTTTACGATTCTTTAGGTGAAACTGGGCTTCGGATTTGGAGCCCTTAGCCTCGAAACCGAGACCATATCACCCGACCACCAAAAAAAACACCCTCATCCTGATTAAAAGCACTTTTGAAGAGGGGGGTGATATGAGAACCTCCCCCTTCCAGATAAAACAAAATTCTTTGCAAGGATGTTACGATACTTTCGGGATTTTACATAGCATTAAGAATATTAAACATCTAGAGGGTACATTATCTTGTGCTTATAGGACAAATTCCAGGAATATTGTTAGAAAGAGTACAAGATCTCGTACTTATAGATCAAATTCCAAGAATGCACATCTCAGAATGTAAGGAAAGTAATGTCCCAAAAAAGTTCTGAAACTAAACGATAGATAAAAATGGATGGACTGCTCCTATTATTAGCATAATTCATGGGTAGCCATGGTATATACGATGAACCAATTCTAATTGATATGGGAATACAATGGAGGCTCATAATGATATCCTAAATGGCAGTTTAATTAATGCATAAATCATTTAAAGTTCCAGAATAAAAAGAAATCGGTGGATTTAACTGAATCGTCTCATCTCCTCTTCTTTGTTTTATTTTTACCCCTTTCTTGTGAAAAACGATAGCAATTTAATTGCTTCATAAATCGTAAATAATTCCAGGGAAAAAGAAATAGGTGGATTTAACCGAAAATTTTTTCACCGCACGACGCAAAAAAAAAAAAAAAAAAAAAAAGATACTGGTTGAGATATACCGTTTAAATTTGGTGTTCTAATGAATATTGTTTTTCCTTTTTTGTAGATTTCAGAGCAGGGATAATATAGTTGTAACCACCCTGTACTTAAAAAAAATATACGGACATTGAAACAATTATTAAATACAAAAAAGAAAATGCATGCATTTTTTGTTTGTTTTATTTTAGTTTGAGAGCCCATGCGTGTCCAAGCCTTAAAGTTTTTCTAATTCATCTATTCTTTATAATAGAATCTTCAGTATTTTAATCTATCCGACATTCGAAATTACATTTGCTTTTGTAGTAGAAAATCGATTTTCCGTACAGTAATTCAGTTCTGTTGTTAAAACTGTTTTACAATTCTTATGTGAGCATTAATGAAGTAAAAAGTTTTTAAAAATTGCAAATTTCTGGTGTAGCAATGTCTAGTCAAATTCCAGACACTTTCTTCAAAAGACACTTTCTCCTGTTTTTCTTTAAAAATTTAATTTACTTAAAATCTTTTATTTTATGTGATGAAGTATGATCAGTGTTTTCTTTATTGATTTCTGAATGATTTCTTTTTACGTATAAACCATTTTATGATTTTTTTTTGTTTGCTTAGACATAGTCATAATTGCAGAAGTTGTTTTCTGTTTAACCAATTTTGACAAAATATCAATCAGGTTCTTCAATAAAATTATTACTTTTTTGTTTTTTCTGTTTGACTGCTCGTCTTCATAATTAGTTCTAATTCATTTAATTTTAGTACTTACGATAATAATACATACTTTTTGCAAAATTAATATCGATAATTTTTTTTTTCGATCCTCTTCCACAATTTTCCAAATTCATTAGCAGAGACTTTGATTGTTCATTCTTCTTCTTCTTCTTCTTCTTTTTTTTTTTTTTTTTTCATTTTCAATGATAAGCTTAGATGTATGATTGCATAATTCATCTTGATACATCTCTTCAGCGTAATAGATGTATATGTAATAGATGACATTTCTTCTTTACATATTAGCAGTAAAATAATATTTTAATAATATGAAGGATAAATTTTTGCATTTTTAATCTCTTGTTTTATATTTCCCATTATTTGAAAAACCAGCAGCAACTATGAATCCATTATTAAACGTTTCATTAAATTCTTCAAAGTTTCATTAATTTCTTTTCTTTTTATTCTTTCATTAATTTCAATTCTTTTTATTTTTTTTCATTTACTGTAATAAATACATGTTTGTTTGCTTTATATCGCTGTTAGATTTATCCAAATTTCGTTAAATGTTGAAACTGATTTCTCTTTCTCAGCATATAAATTACAAATAAATCACAATTTAGAATATTATTCAAAATTCTAAATTGTGTTCTACATTCGATCACATGTCTGAGAAAAAGACTATGAAAACTCTGTTTTTGAAATGCTTTTATGGTTCAAATCACTATTTACTATTTGGTTTGCGGTTGAAGTTGAGAAATTTAATGACTTTGCTACAGTTCTTTGAGTTCGTAGATATTCTTTTAAAATCAAAAATTTTACCTTAGAATTATTCTCAGAAATTCTATTCTTTATTAGATATGCTTTTGGAAATCTTTCTTCAATAGATAGCATTTTTTTTCGGTTAATGCAGAATTTGGCTGATTCGAAAGATTATTACTAGAATTTTTCAATAAATAGATTTTTTTCCCCTCTGATATTTACAAGTTTCTGTTTCCTTAATGTTAAAATAACGCCTAGTATTCGGCATGGTTTATTCGAAGTCAGAAACGAAAGATTAAAAAAAATATATTTCTGAATTGTTCTTTGTTATTTAAAGACGTCCATATTTTGGGCTTTCAGTGAATAAATTTTTATGGCATTTAATGAATTCGAGAATTTTATTGTTGAACAATATATTTAATCAAAACAATATAAAAAATATTATCATTGAGAAAAACTTTGAACACTTTAGATACATATTGTAAGTTTATTTTGAAATTTTATTGTATACAAGCCTTATTTAAAGTGCTGCATGCTTTTTTCTTTTTCAAATTATTTGCTTCTTTCTTGAAATTATTACTTCAAAATAAGTTATAACTTATAATTATTATTACACTATTTATTAAAATTATTTATTATTTACTCATTGAAACTATTAAATAGAAATAGAAAATTTAATATAATAATAAGTTTAAACAATTAATTACTAAACAGATTTATTAGAAATGAAGTTTTTATTGCCATTTTTAGTATAAAAATTGTTTTCTTTTGAATTGGCTATTATTTTGTAACCAATTATTGTTAATTCAAAATTTTTTAATAGATTAGATTTTCACTGTAGTCTCAAGAGATTCGGATAAATGAAGCTTCACTGTATAAGCAATCATTTTTTTTTTTTTTTTGCATTTGATTATACTGATATTATGTCTTTTATGACGTGTTTGAATAAAAGATTACAAATATTTCTGCTCGGAAAAAAAAAGACCTAGCTTTTTCAATGTGTATTTATAAACGATAATTTATAATGTTTATTTTTTTTAATTTAAGATATGATAATTTAAAATCTCAGCAAATCATTATTTTGAAAATAAGCATGTGTTAGACCAAACAATTGCTTATATATTTCATTAAAAACGTTTAAAACACCTAACATATTTAAACCTCTGCTGTAAGTGCATTTCGGAAAAATGCCATGAAAAAACGTGACTTAAGAATTGGCGAGTTTTCATATTTATCATAAATGTAAATGAGTGAGTAAAAGTTTTGGACTCGTGCTGAAACCTTTGATTTTCTCGGATATTATTTACAATTTCATTAGAATTCATAAATTTCATACAATATAAATAACATCATCCAGTTTCTTTAAAAAAAAACAGCTTTAAAAACCTTTTTTAAGATTTTTTATATGTCTATAAATTAGAATTCAGTTTGACATCATTTATTGAAAATCGTTTTTCATAATTCAATTTCATTATCTTTACCAATTACTTTTTATTCGCTTTTATTTATGTAAACTTATTTCATGTTTGTAAAAAGGAAATATTTAATCAATTTTTCATTCCTTTCCTGATGTACTAGAGCTATGGAATTTTTTTGCACCAATATATTATTTTCCACAATAAAGGAACATTTTAATATTTTCAAAACACCACTTGGTAGTTAGTTTGTAAGAAAAATTATTTCAAGGTTCTCTAATGGTTATAATGAAGAATTATAAATGGAAAGCAAAAAATAGGAAATAATTAAAATAAGAAATCTAATTTTTAGTACATTAATAAAAAAATTCATTTAAAAAATATTTTCTCATTTAAAGTTTTTAGTTTATCCCAAAGCAGACCTCATTAATCAAATAAATATGCACATTAATTTATTAGTTTCAGTGAAAACAATCATTTTATTTATAATATAATATAACATTTGGTGAATGCTATAAGGTGTTTTTTTTTTTTTTTTTTTTTTTTTTACAAATTATTTACTTATAGATATGAAATTTTACATACATATATATATCAGAGTATCTTTAACGTGTTAACTGCCACGTGAATCGCCTATGATTGACACATTCGTTCTAATTACATGACCCCACCCCCCTCCTTCTTTATTACAGTTAAGAGTTGGCAAAAAAGGAGCAATTTACTTAGATAAATGGTCCAAATCCCAGGTTTGACTTGCAGCAGTGAACATGTTAAAATATCCTTAAACACTTTTTAAAGCTAAATATATTTCTTAAATAATTAATAATTCTTAAAAAAATAATTAATTAAAATAACATAATAGTGCTTTAATTTTTAATTAACAATGCCATTTTTTATTAATAATGCATAAAAATATATTTAAAACAAAAACTGGATATTATTTTGTAATTTCATTTAAAAGATAATTTTCTGGATATATTTTTATGCATACGTACTATATTTTTATTAGAATTTTCTGTTTTTAAAAAAAAACTAAAATTGACTTTTAACTATGTAAAAGAAATCGACCATAAAATACATTCCCAAATTTATGTTACTGTGTAAACAAGAATCTTTATTATTAATTTTATATAATATTCTCAAAAATTAAGGCTCTGATTAAAAACATTTAAATCTGAAACCATATCATTTATAATATTTCAAAGACATTTAAATCTGAAACCATATCATTTATAATATTTCAAAGACATTTAAATCTGAAATAATGTCATTTTGAGGAAAACTCAATAAAAATATTCCTACTCCTTTGAACTTACTAACAATTCATATTATTTAACAAAATATGTTCTAATGCTATTTTATTCCAATATGTGTATTTATCTTGGAAATAAAGTATAAAAAAATGTCCTGTTTTGGTCATTTTTTGCTAATTTCAAGGCTTACCATCTACTTAATAACTCTTTCCTCAAAGAAATATAAAATTATCATAATGCAAGCAATCAATATGAATAACTGCGGAATGAGAGATTAATTATACTGTATAAAATGTTATATGTAATAAATGTGAAAAAATTTGCATGAAATGAAAATGTGACATCATTTAAATCTGTAATTTAAGGTGAAGAGGGAAACCTTTTTTCGTTCATTTTTTTATGTTTGAAAGTTTCTTCTCTTCCTTCAGATTTAATTTTAAATAACTGCTGAAGGTCGATACATACTTTAACATGTCCCTTCAAAATAAATAAATAAATAAAAATAAAAAAATTAAAAACGTTAGAAGTTTGTATGACTTAAATAATTTAACTATCATAAATTAAAATTTAGCGAGCAAAGTTATTTTGTTAATTTATTAAAGAAAGGATTTTTGTCAAAAAAAAAGGAGTCATCTAAACCTTGTGATTATTTAATTTTCCATGATTTCTGTGGAATAAAATTCAACACCTCAGAGTTCTAAATAACTTCACAGACAGAATAAAATTATTTTAGAATTAAATGTTGAATTAAAAGTGAAAATTTTAATGCTCATTTGGTTCTTTTAAAAATAATTAATTAAATTTAAAGAATTGCTTAAGACATTTGGCTTATGAATCTGCATGTTTATGAACAGCTCAGTATTTTTGTTTAGTTTTTTTTTCTTTCAATATAGTGAAATGTTTTTAAAAAAATTAGAAACATTAATGTTCTACAGCATTATTACACTAATGTTTTGGTAATTATAAAAGTTTACTCATTAAATAAAAAATAAATTACAGATTGAGCTTTGTGGTTTGAAATTTTGCAAAGACGTCAAAACATATAGTTGAACATGTAATAAGAAAAAGTTCTGGAAATAAATGGTGAAAAATAATTCTTTTTTTTTTTTAAGTAAAACCTATTTTGAAAAGAGAAATGTCTGAAATAAACATCTTCATTGTATCTGATGTTGAACAGACAATATAATTTCTATATACGATACTACTTCTGGGTCACGTAACAAGAGAAAGTCTCAGTGACCGGCGTTTTTCTGAACAACATGAGAAGGAAAATATAAATAACTCGAAGAACATTTATTTGAATAATATTTTAAATTGGAGTTCAAAAAAATAACAAAAAAATTCTCCTCCTCCTCCTTCAGAATAGAAAAATTTTGGCTAGATAAAACTTTTTATTTAAAATTCAAATGTATAGTTGAATTTGTTTGTTTGTTTAATTGTCTTGCCCTTAGAAAACTGTGCATCATAAATGAGTTTTACATTTAATAGAGAAAGCTCTAAAAGTTTTATAGCTTCAGAGAAAATTCTCAATTTTCTGCCGCTCTGTAGGAAAGGCGATCTTAATGTCACTTAGAAAATAAGCCCTACTGCGGCATGACACATGTAGCTAGCTTTCCACACGACGCACAAAAAAAATTATCGAGATAAACGCCGTTAAAGACACCCACCGGAACGAAGAATCAAACACTCACTGAGTCAGTGGTTTCCCATTCTCTTACTCAAGTTAAGTTCCTGAAGGTATTATTGGTAAATAAGCATAGAAATCCAAATGAAAAAACAATATGAAACGATAAAATTATTTTGATTTTATAAAGAAAACTACAAAGCATTTCAGACTATACTAAAAGCAAAGGTAAAAGCAGATTATAATTCATTTTTGAAAATGAATTGAATACAATCAGAAGAAAAGCATCTATACAGAAATTTTATTTATAATTTTTTTTTCTGAAGAGACATGTTAAAGTATGTATCGACCTTCAGCGCTCTAATTTTTTTTTAAATTCACGAAATTTTATTTATACAAGTGTATAAAATATAGGTTCAAATGCTATTTTAATGGCAATGATTTTAATAGGTTTAATTGCTATTTAATTTCTATTTACCTAATTTTGGCCATATTTGTTCAACATTTAGTGAAAATTGACGTGTACGCCAAATTTCCTATAACAAATTCTAATGAATGCATCTCTCCTTTTGTTTCAGCATTATATTTGTTACGCATTTATACGTATTGAGAAGCAAAGTATTAACATTACTTTTTAAAGTTTCTGAAACATACTAAAATTTGTATAAATAATATGAATTTATTTTTTAAAAATATATCGATTTTTTTAAAATAAAAATTGCTTTTAACTAAACAATTATTGTTCCAAAAAATTATATACCTATCTTTACATCATAAATTCACAGTGCACTTGTTAGTCAAACCTTCCTTAACTTCATTTTTAAGTAATTTTGATTTTCTTTCAATTTAAATATTTTCTTGATAAATTTGTTTTTGATTTTACTTGTTGGCTTGATTTCTTAGTTCTCTCAACATTAATTTCTTTATAATTTTTTATTATTTCTTATTCAAGTTTTGCATAAGGATAGTTAAATACAGATATTAGTCCCATGTAGCCTGCATTAAATAACGAAAGTGCTACCTTATTATCTAATAACAGTGTTGAGAGTTAAGCGAAGATTATGCGCCATGCCATGTAAACGACTTTTTTTTATAATAACTCTTGGTCTCTAAGCTCTAAGTAAATTGGTTTTATTTTCTTTGATTGCATTGGGGAGCTGTAAGGATTTTTCTGTTAAGTTCTTTCCATTGTGCAAAATTTGCTTATAATTGCACTCAAGAAGGGATTAAGCAACAGTTTAGGGATTCCCACCCCGATTTTCAGATACAGATATTTTTTAATTTTGTTTTTAATTTAATATGTATATAAGAACTTTCGAAGTTAATGTTATGACAATCTGAATCAATAAAATTTTAATAGTGGGTCATCTTCAAGAGAATTGATTTCTTTTATCTTTGTTTTTTTAATAAATATAAAAATTAGTTTTTCTTGAGAACTGCAGAACCTTTCTACATTTTTTAAATATATTATAGTATTTTTTATTAAATGTACTTACATTCCATCATACTTTTTATTCATATTTTGCATATTTCAAAATTACCATTTTAGATATCTTTTTGGTTTCTAGAGTAGCAGATTATATTCAAGCCTATGTAATTAAAATCTCTAATCTATGAATTGTTCTAAAATTCTATTTGCATATTTAATTTAAATATGCCACTAATGCTTTTAAAATAAAGATAAAAATTTAGTTTATTCAAAGGCTGACTTAATTTTTCATTAAATTCCAAATTCCAAATTTGGTTTTATCATATTAGGAAATATTTAATTAAAAAATGGAAAGGTTTTACTATGTTTTTTAGAAACTGTCATTTACTACAGCGTTTCTCAACCTTTCAGTATTCGCGGCCCAGTTTTCAATCATAACTTTCATCTCGCCCCTTCCCCCGCTTACAACAAGATGTATACAACAATAATTTATATTTTCAATTCTGATTTTAAATTATTTTTAACTAACTACCAAAAAAAGAGTAAAAGCGAGCCAATATTGGCGAGAAATTTAATCTGGCATTTTGCCAAGCGGGCAGTGAACAGATGAAGCGAATGAAAGCGGGGAAAATTTAAATATTATATTTGAAATGAAAGCCAAACAGAGAGATAACGTTAAAAGAATATGAAATTAGAAAAATTCTAAATGAAAGTTGACCTAGATGGGGTGAGCTAAATTTAGAAACTGGGAATACATTTTTTCGAATAATAAAAGAAATAAAACAGAAGCATGACTAAACAAAAGAGAAAAAAATAAGTAATTTTTGTGGAAGAGAATCCACACGACCGATGTCGTCTAGACGCAAGTTTCTATTCCAGCAGGTCTCATTCGAGTCGATCCTTCTATCGCTATCGAATATATCGCGAATGTGTATGTTATATATGTTTTCGTGTTAATTGCAATTCACCATATTAAATATTTAAGGCAGCCGATTCATGAATAAATTTTTAAGCTGAAGTAAGCGAGCATTAGAAGACAGTCAAGCATCAACAAGCACACAGACAAGCGTGGTTCCGAAAATAAAATCAAAAAACATATTCTCAAGAATACTTAAATTTTGGGTTTACCAGTACGGAAGTAAATGGAGAATAAAGGCCCCTGTGTATCATTTGCTCAAAAATGTTGGCCGCAGGCAGCATGAAACCTAATAAACTTAAATGACATTTGGAAACGCTTCATAGTGAGTACGTCAACAAACCCAGAGAATTCTTCGAATTAAAATTAAAATCATATAGAAAGCAAAAATCATTTTTTAAAAGAAACTTTGTGAATTTAAAAGCTTTAATTGCATCTTACAAAGTTTCATATAAAATATCCAGATGTAAAAAACCTCACACACACCATTGGTGAAGAGCTTATTTTGCCAGCAGCTCTTGAGATTGTAGAAACTAGGTTTGGAGATAATTTTTCAAAACAATTGCAGTCCGCACCTGTTTCAAATGATACTGTTGCTCGTTGAATTGGTGATATAGGTGAAGATGTACAGTGTCAACTTTTCTCGAAGTTGCGTGACAAATTGATTTCAAGGATGAAGCAATTTGATTACTTGATGAAACAACAGATAGTAATAAAGATGCTCATTTAATTTCCTATGTTCGATTTTGTGATAATATGTCAGTAGTAGAACTACTTTTCTGCAAACCAATAGAACTCAAAACATCAGCGCTCGCATTACGTTATTTTAAATGATTTTATGAACGAGGCAAATATAGAATGGAAAAATTGCGTCGGAATATGCACCGATGGTGCTCGTTCAATGTCCGGAAGATTCTAAGGTATACAAGCACTTGTAAAACAAAAATCGCCTCTGTGCGTCTGGACACATTGCATGATCCACAGAGAAGCTTTGGCTTCGAAAGAAATGAGTCCTGGTCTGAATACTGTGTTTACTACGGTTGTAACCGTAGTAAATTATATAAAAATGAGACCCCTGAAATCGAGAATCTTTTCTGCACTTTGTAAAGACATGGGTTCAGTACATTCAGCATTACTATTTTATTACGAGGCAAGATGGTTATCACATGAGAAATTTTTGCAACGTGTTTATGAATTAAGAGAAGAAATCGCCATTTTCCTAGAAGAAGAAAACAGATCGGAGGCCGATAATTTTCGCGATGGTTTATTTGTGATGAAATTGAGCTACTTGGTCGACATATTCGAGAAATTAAATAATTTGAATTTTCCACTCCAAGAAGCAAATACACATATGTTGGATACGAGTGATAAAGTTAATACTTTTTGTAAAAAAAATGGAATTGTGGAGCAGAAATTTAAAGCAAAAAACCTAACAATGTTTGCAAATGTGGGTGATTGTACTAAAACTTACAAGGCTGAAGAAGAACATGTAAAAGTGGTTTTTGTAACCACTGAAAATCATTTAGCCATGCTGGGAAAGAATTTTAAAAAGTATTTTCTTTCTGACGACAAACTGATAGCAAGGTACGAGTGAGTTAGGGATCCATTTCATAAGACTCCCGAAAGACTCTCAATTGATGAGGAAGAAAAATTCATAGACTTCACGACAAGTGGCGAAACTAAAAGACAATTTAGTAATAAATCACTATTTGAATTTTGGGTGAGAATAGAGGATGATTTTTCTGCACTAAAAACAAGGGCATTTCGCATTCTATTGCCATTTTCAACATTCTACCTTTGTGAAACTGGATTTTCTGCTGTGGCTTCTTTGAAGACAAAATATAGATCTCGGCAGAACTGAGAGTGGCTATTTTTAATATTAAGCCGTCCTTCGAAAAACTTCGCTCTCCAAGACAGGCCCCAGGAAGTCACTAATTAATATTAAATTTGTTTTAATTTAGTATGCTTTGATTAAGTAAATTTTGATTTAGTAAGTTGTTTTACTTTAATAAGTTATTAAATATGTCGAAATGTATTTTGTTTTCTATGTGCATGTGTGCTTTCCTTTCAGTCAGTTAATCAATTTTTTAAAATAATATTTTCTCTTGGAAATTCTCGCCCCCCCCTCTAGTGTGCTCGCGCCTCCCTAGGGGGGCGCGACCCACAGGTTGAGAATCACTGATTTACTAAATAAGAGTGAAGAAGATAAAATTTTAGCAATTACTTCAGTATTTGAAGGAATGAAATATTATATATTATGGACTTTGCTTAAGCGAAAAGTTGTTACAACGCTCTATTGAAAGGATTTTAGCAGCACTGTTTTTTTTAATTATGTTATTGAAAGAAAAACACTATTATTTTTATTATATGATATGAAAATCGAGCGAGATAAGCAGAAAATTTCTTTTATTTGGAGGAATTCTAATCCACCTCTATGCTGAGAAAAGTTATTTAAAATTTATAATTCTAGTAAATACATAGCAAAATCATGATATATATGAAAATATTGATTTATTTGGGATGATATATAGCAGTGATAAAGTCCTGTTATCGCCCATCTCTAAGAGAACAACCATTAAAAGTTTTTCTCTTTTGAAAACCATGGTTTTTACTTACTACATTGAATTAAATAAGCATATTTCTTCTAGAGACAATTGGACAGTTACATATGATACAAAAATTACAATAATAGGTCTTAACTGCTTATTTAATTTCTATTTATAAAAAAATTATAATAAACACTACTTAGAAATTAAAAAAAATGTTTGCAAATTATTATGATTGAAATTGCTGCCAATCAGTAAACATGCGGCTTCATTAAATGATTTTTTTTTCAAAATTTGAAAATTACTGATTAGAAATAATAAAATATTTCATTCTTTTAAAAAAAATTAATTCGGTTCGGTTTTGAAGTTCAATTCGATCAAAAGTACATTAAACATATTGTTTAAAATAATAATGCTATGTAATGAGCATTTTAATGCTTTACTAATTATTATTTCCACATAATGTTTTTTTCCTTCGAAGGCATATACTTCCAGACTTTTGTAAATTGTTTCACAAATAAAGCTTCCACTAGCTTTAGAAATAATAGAGTAATCTCTTAACAAGGCTCCATCAGTAGATTAACATGGAGACCTAAAAAAGACTTACATAACGAAGTTAATTTCTTTTTCTGCAATTTTCATAGCTTAGTGTTCTTAGATCAAAGTATAAGTTCGAAGCAAAATGAGAATTGGTGGTAAAGACTGACCATAATAGCTTTATCAACCAGGAAAAGCAAGAATGACACCCGTGCCTTCATTACCACTACAATCATCGTATTTTTAAAATTATATAATGCATTATGTAATGTAATGTAATGTGTAATGTATTATGTACTTCACCTTAAAAAAGCAATTTTTTTAAACCGTGATATTGCTCTTGATTCTTGAGAAAATCCATCTTCAATCTCAAGACTATAACAATGTTTTTTGAAATCCCTTGTCTAATTCCATTTCTACTATAACTTGTTATGTTTTGTGAATCACATCTATTGTACAGGCAGATCTTTATTTTCGCTCCTTAACATCTTTTAATACTGACTTGAAGAGAATTGAGGTCTAAACGACAACTCTAGCAACAAGCTTATAATATTTTACTTTCTTCGTCAAATTTAAGGTAATGAATTAATTATATTACCCATTAATAATTCCAACTGAACGCCATATGTTCTACTGTTTAATGTTTAATTAAAATAATTGCATCAATATGGATCACCCTTAGTGATTGATGAAGAGAGCTTCAGTACATCGGACGTGTCTTATTGGTTGCCTCGCCTATGATTCTCACCTAGAATCGAATTATAGACTATGTAATTTCTGTAGGCGTATTAAGGACACTCGTTTTTCCTACTCTTCACTCTTTCTCCTTCTCCGTTGCCATGGTTTCGACAAAGCTTGGTTTTTTTTTTTTCACGCCGGTACGTTTCGAGAATACCTTACCTTCGGAATACCTAAACATCTGTGTAAAAAAAAAAGAGTGACACTGTTATCTGCCTCAGTGTTGCAAGGCAGACAACCAGTAACGAGGTAGAAAATGTGACCTTAAACCGCCTACAGAAAATACACAGACAATAATTCACACCTACTATCTAATTAGATTATCTCTTCTCTATCACTGTGAAGAGGTAGCAAAAAGGGATAATCTAATTAGATAGGTTATTCGAATCACAAACGTAAATCATTTTAGTGATTTATTATACAAGATAAAAGGAAAGGAATAAGATAGATCCAAGAAAAAGGAATAATATTCTTTTATGATATATCTGTGATGTCATTCAATATTCTGGTAGCCCTACGATACCAGAAAGATGTAAGAATATTGGTGGGAATTTTTGCAAAATAGGGCATTACGAACAGGAGATTTTTTGTCGTTTCTCTACAACGTTCATACCCATTGAAACATATTTTTCTTCATCTTTCTGCTCTAATTCTATCCTGGACTTTGGCACCAAGAAAAATTACTCGCTCTTGGATGATGGAAATGTATCCTATATCCCCAGTAGCATCACGGTATTATAAAATAATTTAGGCAATATTGAAGAATATTGTTAATACCCAGAAATATCAAATGCCGTATCAACAATATTTAAAAAGGGGTGATTTTTTTAAAAAATATATTATAAACTTAAAATTTTGACTCAAAATATTGGTTTTAGCTTGATTATTCATTTTAATTAAGGCTTTATTTCAAAAATTTCACTGAACAATTTTTTATTTGAAAGACTGATTTTGAATAATAGTGCATAATACTGTGTAAATAATATTACGTATTCTACATCCTACATTATTAAATAATAAAAAAATGCAAAATTGTTGTAAATTTTACAGTTAGCAACATCGTTAAAAATTGTGATGATAATGTAAATTCTGTGTTTAATAATATGATAAAAAATATTTTAATAATTTTTATGTGGGTTTTCCTGAAGTGACTAGCAATCTGGATACATTCGTACATATTCTAGCTTTGTTTCTGTGGCTTCAAAAACATCCGGTGTATAACAAAATGTTCTAAACCGCTATTTATTTGAAGTAAAATAAATGAATGCCAATTTTTTTTTTTATTAAAAAAACTAGCCAAGTATTGTATTTGTGTTTCAAAAAAATCTACACCCCAACTTTTACTACACATGAAATATGACAAAATTACTAGGCTTCAGCAAATAATCAACAGCTACAACAAGTAATTCGAGTTTTACAGAGAACTCTGTTTCAACTTAATTTTCTCTGTTTTATCTTATTAACTCTGTTTTATTTTAATGTTAAAATTTAATGTTCGTACTCTTAAAAGTTGCAGATATTTTTGGAGAAAGAATAGCTTTCAATGTCCCTTTAGTTTGTAAAGCAGATACTTTTGAACTTCAATGACATAATTTATTCCAATACCAAATCTTTGTAACGAATAAAAATCGCTTTCACTTTGATTTCAAATTAAGGTCTTTAACTCGAAATTGTAAAACATTAATTTAATTAAAAAGGGTTATTCAAAATAAAATGTAAAGGTATTTAATACTTCGTATCGAACTGAAGTCCTTACTAGAATATGCTGCTGCCATTTAATGTTTCGCAAGTCGAAAGGATAAGATGCCGATTAGGTCAAGGCAAATTACAAGCAGAATACAAAAATGATAAGATATAGGCAATTTCGAGGCATAATATCGACAATAGGTAATAGTTATCGGTTAAGAATAATCAAGAGATGCCGTTTAAAAACATTATCCCTACTTTTATTGGTAGTTAAGTATAATTTATAATATTGGGAAAGTATGCTGGAAATTACATTGCATGTTCAATCAAAAAAGTAGCTGATCGCCGCTCATTAATCAGGAGGTAATTACCGCACATTAAAATCGAAATTTTCTACAGTCCAAGAAAAATAGTCTTTAAAATTGCATGTAATGTTTATGTATCCAGTGTATTGTTACTATGTCAAAATTCATATTAACTTTACTTTTTCAGGTGACTGCACCCAACTCAGAATACAAGTTCTAATTTTCCGAATAAAATTATCCCAATTATCTATAAAACCTTTCTTTTTCATAGAAACATAAATTTAAATCTGAGTAATTGAAATATAGAACTCCTAATAATAAATGAAGCCGGTCATTTCTTTCGTTATATTTAGATATAATAAATAGGTTCCAATAATTCTTGCTTTCCATAAAATTGCTACTTATCCAAAATTAAAATGATGCATTTTTTCAAATTAAAATAATATTATTTTAATTAATTATTGTATAGAAACATATAAATACTTAAATAGCAATGAAAAAAAAAAGCTGTAACAGAAATATCGATAATCAAAATTTCAACAATTTCCAATAGTTTCGAAGATACGAAGAGAAATTCTAAAACGCGAAAATACCACCATTTTCATTTCCATGAAGGTATCGCATAATTTAATATATGTATTATCCAGGGAGAAATATAATTAACTTCTTGTGTACTGATGATTTCTGCAAGAACGAAACATTTTGTGATTCGTGTCTTCATGAAAACTATCTTTATCCATTACTGAGTCTGTTGGACTTTTCACTGGATATCTACCAATTTTAAAATGTCACTTCTACAAAAGAAAAAGCTGAAATATGTATCTCTATGTGACAATAATGTGTTGTAATAACATTGACGCATAGAATAGAAAAGTTCATGAGCTTGTCTCAAAAAAAAAATTGATGGAAATCGCAGAAAAATTGGTTAAAATTTTTTGTTATATTTGTTTCTTGTTTACATACAATCATTAAGAAATGATTTTAATCTCTAGTACATTATTATTTGTTAATAAAAATAATAACTAAATCCTCAAATGTATTTATTCCTTGCATGTTACTTATTGGAAATAACTACTACTTACTCTATACAAATGCGCATGCGCTGTATGTTAAACAGAAGATTTTCTCGGGAGGAGTGAGCTGTTCAGACTGTTTAGTTAAGTATTGAAATAAAGTTTTTTTTTTAGTGTTGTGAAAAAAATTACATGATTGAGATGGCTGAAGATATTAATGAACAAAACAGTGACACTCTGGAAGTTCCAGAAATCGAACTGATTATTAAGGTAAGTCTCATATGTATATAACGGTGCCTTCTGTTTTAACGGAAAGCGATAAGAATGTAGGTCATAGTAAATGAAAGTCGAAATTCTTACTCATTTTAATTTTTTTGTTGCCACTCCCACGTGTTTCTGTTCATTTTCAAGTGTATAAAGGGTTATTTTGAACTAAATTGTTTTGTTGAATACGTTATTTTGAAGTTCTTATATTATTACATACGCAGCATGATTTCATTGTTCAGTTGCAATGTGTTACAAAAATTGGAAGTTTTTGATAATCTGTCAGCTGTCGGAGGTATTAGAAGAATTGAGATCTCTGTTTATTAAACTTTTGGGTTTTATATTTGAGCTGTAATTTTAGATAAATATTGAATTTCTTCCTCACATTTGGGGGTTATTTTCGTACTTTTTTAGAAATTTATGTTGCTAGATGACAGTATCTGTTTTTAACTTCTGAAGAAAATATGTGCTAGCCTTCCATGCGTTTTATAGTCAGTTATCTTGCTTATTAATTAATTTTTATCCTGATATTTGGTTTCAGATTCTACAAAGTTCCCGTGAAAAATTTTCGATTAGTATTATAAATAATATTTGTCGGTATGTATTCAGTAATAAATTGCATATTTGGTTATAATGATTATATATATATATAATATAATATGTAAAGTGGCAGTAAGCAACCTAAAGTGGGGGGGGGTTATCATTTGTTTCATTAAAAAATCAAGTACGATTCCTTTTGTGCCATTCAGAAATCTGTGTACATGTGCAACCTATTTTTATCATTTGTCAAACTTGTAAGCTTTGAAAATTCCATTTTAATGTTTTCAATTTTCTTTTATCAGTTAACAATCACCTATCATTGTAGGAAGTCAAGTTAAATGCATGTTCAGAAATTTGTTTTTAAATTAATGTATGTGATTTTATAAGATTTATCTGCTAATAATTTTTTTTTCAATATATTGTTGGTTACAATAATTTCAATTTATTTTCAAGAATTGCTTAAATTTATTTTTTCCAAGTTGAGTTCCATATGTTTAAATATGACTTTTGTGAGGTTAAACTTCCCAACTTTGCTAGTGTATGAAGCATGTTAATACAGCATTTATTTATTATGCTGATATTATTTAATGAAAATTTGGCATGCGAGTCATAGTTCAAGATTTCTTTAAATTAATTTGATGTGGAAAATTCTATTAGAGTTAATATATAGAGACTTGTGTATTGTAGTTTATATATTTTGATATCTTAAAAAGGCTAGAGTTTTCAAACATGATAAAATATGCATTACATAAATGTTACATCATGCATAGATTTTTTTTTTGTTGGAAAATTACTTTATCGTGATTCTAAGTTTTTAATCGAGGAATAAAACATTTTATATAATTTAATTATATTTGTTAAATGGAAAGTTAAAAATGGCAAAAGGATACCATTGTATATTCCATTAAATCTTTTGTGTACAAATTGTACCATCAAAAATATAATGTACCATGAATGGTGCATGTATTATAGCTTGAAAAATCCTGCAGGAAGAATATGGTATTGTACTTCATATAGTAATTTTTAAATTTTTGTGTAGAAGGAAATTATCAATTGGATTAATTTTGTTTTTGTTTTATAAACTTGCTATTAGATTTTATAGTTTGATCTCCAAAGAAAAATATTAAAGTTTGATAATAAGTTTCTCTTCATAAGATTAATAACATTTTTCAATCATTGACAGAAATTATACTTTTTAATATCAAATAGTTTTCTGGTCTGAATGTTGCAAGTTAATTTTCTTTTCTTGTATTCTTATACAAATCATAAAATTTTCATTTAAACTCTTATACCATATTTTGATATCTAGGATCTTGATTTTTATTATTTTACTTTCCTAGAATAAATTCTATTGCATTTTGTTACTTAATATAGTATTTAAATCAGTAATAAAGATTTTTTTTTTGAAGGAAAATTCTCTCCCAATTTTATTTCTAATCTTCTTTTCATATATCTATCTTTCTATTTCGATTCCCTATAAAACACACACATACATATGCCTTCTTTATAAACATTTATTTATAGTTATTTTAGTGTTTTAATCTATAATTTGTGTTGTTAATTTTTAGTGTTAGTATTTCTATTTGCTGCTGTTGAAAATTTGAATTTTCATTAAATTACACTCTGTACTCGATTATCTGTATATATTATTTTGTGGATAACAGAATAAGACTAGAGATATAGAAGTTAAGTACTTTTGCCTTATTTTTCATTATTCATGGTAATGTGTGAGGGTTAAATTATTGAAAGGAAAAAATTAGGTTATTTTTTTAATATAGTCAAAAATCTTTAAAAAGGGATCGATTATATTGAATTGACTAATAATTGAATACTGACTTATATAGCCATTAGAAGCATATAATTAGCAGCATAAGTTAGCTGTTATGAAATGAAAAAATTTCCAAAAGTAAGAACTAAAAAAGGGATCCTTTTTATTATAAAAAATTACTATAAAATAAAATATTAGGTATTATTTACTTGGAAATTTAATGAAAGCTAAGGTAAAGTTTCTGATGACTAGAATGAAAATTTTTAACAAAATATTTTATTAAATACATATGAAATTTTGATAAAACTAAAAGGGGAAAAATCCAAATTAATCTGCTAAATATTTAGCATAATTAAAGGAAAAACTGTTTGATATGAAGTATGTCAAATTGATTATGTAAATGATAGAAAGGTAATTAATTAGGAAATGTATGCTAAACTTTTATAAGTTAATGTTATAATGACTAAAGTAAAGTTTTAAAGTTATATTTAAATTACAGCACTTATCAAGAAGATAATTTAACCAGTTAATCGTTTTTGATCAGTATATTCATCATGGAAAAAGTACAACATTTGGTGTTATGAGTTTATTCAATGACAGATTATATTTGTATAATAATTGTTTAATTATTATCTTTATAATTCATTATTTATTATATTTATATAATATTTATGTAATGTATATATGTTTATGACAATTTAGAAAGCATTTTCAGAAGTCGAAACTGGTTCAATACCATGTCAAGAAGTAAAAATAATAATTTATCCATAGGATACATGAAACAAAACTAATGAAAACTGAAATATCATGGTATATTTTGTTATTTAACAGGATTCATTCAAATTTTACTAAAGAAAAATGTTTCATCATTGAAATGCAAAATATTTTGTTAAATAGGATATTGGAAAAGTGATTTTTTTTGTAGAAAGTTTTTTTTTAAGTCTACCCCTTCTTATGTTATTACTAATTTTTGTTTTAGTATCTATTATATCAGTTTTTCTACTTATGACCTTATTTTCACCTCAAAAATATTCTCCCCCCCCCCCCCACTGAGGTGTGGAGTAAAGGCTAGAAGTGCTACAGACCCTTGGACTGAAATAAAGCATTTTTTAATATTGTATTAGTCTTTTTTGTTTAAAGCCAACTTTACACTACTGATTTTAACTAACTTATGCTGGCTAATGCTAGCTAATCTCAGCAAAATACAGGAAAAGTAATTAATGGCATGACTTACATTGATAGTAGTTGGGTATTGCATGCTTTACACTAGTATTTACTTAGAGCCATAAATTTGGTTTGGCACAGTTCTTTTATTTTTTTTTGGGGGGGGGGGGTAGGAAAAATGCAGAATGTTATGGAAAATGGTCATTTTTCAAGTATCATAGGTATCCATATGCAGTATATAGTTGCTGTCATTGTGATTATTTCTGTAGCCTATTTGCCATTCACTGATCGATTAGAACAGGACTTATCCTGTAAAAATTGGATTTGTTCTTCAGTTCTAATAATAATGATAGATTAATAATAAGTACTTTATAATAGATGGATTAATGATAGAAAGATATTAAGTAACATTAAGACTGTACTTTTGAAATGGTAAATAAAAGAAGTTAAGAAAAAATTTCGCAAACATTGAAACCATCATTGAAAGATATTAAAACATCATTTTCTTCCTCTTAAATGGGAGGATTTGACTTTAATATTTTTTTTTCATTATTTAATTCCTATACTATGTCTTTTTGAATATCTGGTTGATTCATGCCATTGTGCTAATAATTTGTTACATTTTGGAACAAAAAAACAATCTCTTTCTGCTTGAATTATAACTTAAAATGGTTTTTTCTTTATATTTTAATTAGTTAAAAACTGTTTATAGTTTCACTTTACTATTTAGTTGCCATTTGGAACTTATTGCATTTAGAATTCTTCACTGATATAGAAAAAAATTGTTATCCTAATTTAAGCAATTTTACATTATTGGAAGCAGAAATATCCAAATTGGGAGATATTAACTCTTTTGAAGGAAAACAGAACCTCCTTAATAACAGTAGTGCCAATTCTAGCAAAAAAGAAAAAATGCAGCTATAAACACCAAAGATTGATGATTGATGGAAATAATTTTATTCAAAAGTTATTCCTTTCTATATCAATTCTAATTAGCCTTTTGGCATAAAAAATATAGTTAATTTAATAATATTTTTTTTTATATATATATGATAAACGTTCTGAGTTAAGTCAATAAATAATAAATAATTTCTGCTTTTGAAATTATTTATTGATTTGATTTTTTTTTCATTGGTATTAATTTCTCCAGCATTTCATTAGATCATTTCAATTTTTTAAAGAAAAATTTAGGGGTTAGATGAAGAAGCTACAAATAGGAAATTGGCTGTTTGATATACATTGAATACATCTTCAATTCTCCTAGGTCTCATTCATTTTAGGTCTAAATTCATAAGTGTTTTATTTTACATAATCATTTGCAAATAAATTCTTCTTCCACTGTGGAATAGAAGCAGTAAGATAGATTTTATTTAATGTATTGTTGATTTGGATAATATTTGATTGAGAATATTTCATAGAATTTCTATTCTGAATTTTCTAAATGATTACTGAACTCTAAAAAAGAATAGGGGAAAAATGAACAGATTAGCTGTAAATTCTAAATATATTTATGCATACAAATTTATTACTATATCCACCATTTTATCAAATTGCAACCCAATAATTTTACTGCCTTCATTTAAATTTGAAGTAAAATCTCCATTTTCTGAAAAATTTCTTTAAATCTTCTCTTTATTCTGAATAATTATTGCAATGTCTGAGTAAAAAAATTATTTTTGCTTGGCAATGATTGTGCTGTCAGATTATAAATTTAACAAAAATAATTTCAGTGAAAATAAAGCACTACATCTATGAATTATATTTCTTTGGATAAATAATGTACTTGGAAAGAAATCGGGAAATATAACTGGGTTTTCATGGTTCTGAAGAATCCTTGAAAGCCATTCGGAAAATTGCAGCTGATTGCAATTCGATTTGTGATCTCCCCTAAAAAAAAATCCTTTCCTAAACATATTGCTCTATGATTTGAGATGGCATTATAATGAATTTTCCAGAAAAAAGGCGGTAAAAATTAAATTTCAAATTAAATTTTGTCTGAATTATTTAGTCAGCATAGCTGTTACATTCAGGAACACTACTATTTAACATTATTCAAAAACCAGTTGCCAATAAGTTTTTTAAAATTTTAATTTCAATTTTTCTAACAATTATTATATTATCTAAAATTGTAGTGCAACATTTTTTGAGTAGAAATTCTATTTCAGTGTACTAATTTGGACAGATAGAAAAGTACTTGTAGTCATTTTTCAACGACCATTTTTGTCAATAAAGATGAATTTTTCAAAAAGTAATGCAAGTATCAATTTAAAATTTTTATTAAAAATTTCTTTCTGTTTAACACATCTTCAAATGGAATTTCAAGAATTCCAGTCAAATTGGAAAAGAAGGAAAATAAAAAAAAATACTTTTCCAAATTTAAAATATTTAAATGAATTATTTTAAAAGTTTAATCCTTATATAATTAAGCTATCTTAATATAAATTTATCTTGGAAATGACTGGAACGATTTGGATCAAATGTTTTATTTAGATAAGGTATCACTTTTTAAGTTTATCTATATTAGTATCTTTCCTGAAAATGCGTGCTTTTACACACAAACCCCTGCCACCCATTTTTTTATAATTAAATATTGAGATGTGGCGATACATGACCTATCTGCATAAACACATCAGAGATGGCTTGGGACACACATAAATTTTTCACATGTTCGATCCCACATTTGCAATTTAATTAGATTACCTTTTTTGCATTTTGATGTATCATAGAAATTTGACTGCCCCATTTTTTTATAACTAAACACTGAGATGTGGCTATACATAGCTTATATAAGCATATCAGAGGTGGAGTAGTGTTTAGGGCTTTGGACGCCCATGCATTTTTCATGTGGTCAATCTCGCATTTGCAATTCAATTAGATTACTTTATTGCATTTTGATGCATCATAAGAATTTGACTGAACTGCTGGTTTTGCCTCGATTTCTACTAAGAAGATGGTTATTTAATAGGAATTTTCAGTTTCCAATCTTTTCTTTCTGTGTAGTTTGAAGGAAAGAAAAAGGAATGCAATAACTGTACAAGGAAGGAATTTTAAATAGATCCAGCAGTTGGTGATGTTATTGCATCCTTTTTGTGTCTTCACAGTGCATAAATGCAAAGCTGAAGTGGCCTATGAATTGTAGAGAGTTTTTATTCATATAGCTCTTGTAAGGATGCATTATATAATGTAAAACACATATTTTTTAAGCTGATTCATGGCCAAAGAGAGAAGATTCTTTGAAATTTTAAAACTTCAGATTTATTCCATCCTGGGAGGCATAATTTATGTACAAGAAAGAAGTGGCAATGAAACTGACGTCAATTCACATCGCGATACAAATGCAAAAAGAGCGAAAAAAGTACAAAATATTTTACCCCAGTGACTTTATACCATGAGATTCTGATAGGGATTTCGCTGACACATGTCGATTTCGGCAAGGGAATTTAGGTATCTTTTAAAAGAATTTGCAAACATGATGGATTTTTATCCCTTCACTTGAAGTATGAGATCTTGTTGATTTCAGCAGTTCTACAGAGCTCCTGTAGCATTAATTAAAAAAAAAAGGTGGGATTAGATCAGGAAATAAGAGACTATTTTAGAATGAAGTTAATATGGGTTAAATTAAGAAAAAAATTTAGAAAATATTGTAATTAGGATTTAATTTAGATTTAAAGATACTACGTATATTAGTATTAGTCTAATGCTTGATTGATATTTAACCAGTCTTTAGAACCAGGCAAAAGAATTTGTTTTCTGTTTTGGAATGGAAGACAAAGGAAGGTTGAAACTAAATATACGACTTCAGCTTTAATGGACCATTCAACAGCCAATAATATTTTGGGAGACTTTCATGTTCTATGGAAAAATAGGATTTGTGAAAGATTTTGTCTATCTGAATAGATAATCCCTCAAGAAACTAGAAATTTTTAATTTATTGAATGATGAAATGATCAAAAAGAGTTTTTAACTTTATTAGTACATGTGAATAGTTGTAGCATGCATAGGATTTTGACCTCCCCCCCCCTGCCCTTTTTAAAATCTTATGTGTATTATTTATTCAAGAGTTCACTATCAAGAAAAGGTTATACTTCAGATTTTTAGAAAATGGGGAAATGTCCTTGGAATTTTTGGAAAACTAGGTGTTTTAACAAATGCTGTTACTGTAATATATGTTGCAAATTCTGTTGAATGAGCAGTTGAAATGAAAACAGTTTGTATTATTTGTCAGAAAAGATAATTTATAATACCAAAGTGCAAATATATTAAAGATCCTATATGTCAGGCAGAGGTTTTTCTCTTCATTGATAAAAATTATACAATCATTTTGTACATTCTTCTATTTAGGCTGCCCATTTCTGGAACAGAATATGAAAAAGATGGTCACTGATTGTTTGAAAACTTTCAGCGTCATGAAAATTGAGAGCCTAAAAACTGTAAAGATAATTTCTTTGTTTTTCAAATAAATATTTGTATGCAATATCAATAATAATAATAATACTGGATTCTTTGGAGACAAAATACTAAGAAGTCTTATTAGTAAGAAGAATTTCTGAAAACAGCCATTGGAATTGAAACATGAATATTAGGATCTAGTATTATTTTCATTCGTAAAGTTTTGGAAAATTTCCTTCTTAATTATATACTTGCCAGAAGTACAGTGCTCTGATTTGAAGAGAATAGCAAAACAAGCCCTGCTATAACAAGATGAAAGCCATTCTTGTATTGTGCCTCCAAGAAATACAATGGTTTCATTTTTATGTAACAGAACAGTTTTTTGAGCAATATGGCTTGCAATTTTGTTGAATCTGAGGAGTTTGTAATATCCAAAAATCGAATTGACTTTTAATCAAAATATTGGAAAGGTCAAAATTCATACCTGAAATTGTGGGAAGTAATTAAGATTCTGATGATGCAATGCTATGTCCAAACAATAGTTAAAAGGGATTTATCTTCATTAAAATATTGAAGTTGAAAAACTTAAAGAAGAAATATATTGTAGAACATTTGTTTTTGCCTTACTTGATGGGGGGGAGGATGCTATGGAGTAGAAAATTTTCAAAAAATTTGTTTGCTCAGAAAAATGCTTACTCTAAATATGTCGAAAATGGACAAGCAAAGATTTCTATTTCAAAATGGTGGAAAGCATAAGAGAAAGAAATACATTACAAATATCTAATTGATTTAAAATCAAAGGGTAAAAATTGAAGATATGATTTTTAAACTGTAGAACTCTTCAAACAAACTACTTGAAAAGGCAAAAAATAGTAGAGATTTTCAGTGCATAGCAGAATCAAATAAATTTAAAAACTGAAATTTTAACAGTATAATTTAAAATGTAAATTTAAAATATTTTAATGGTACTCTGTATCTAGGTCATTTGTTTAAATGTGAATAAAGATTTCTTAATTTGTATTTGTCTCTTACATTTTCCTTTTCATTCTGCCGATCATTGTCCAAAAGTAATGCTTAAGAGATTTTTATGAAATTGACAATTTTAATGAATTTTGTTTCAACTAAGTTGTAAATGTGGTTGTGAATTCATCACCTTTCAGTTATTTGTACAAAATTAGCATCATCATGCTGTGTGGTGGTTAGTGATGAAGGAGCTTGCAAATTTTATTTCAAAACCCTCTTTTCTTATTAACTGAAGATGAGTGTAGCAAATCTGCTTAATGCTCTTTAAGCATTTAGAAATAATGCAAGCAAGAAATTTATCATGTACTTGAAAATTAATTGTAAAAATATTTTATTTAAATTTATTATTTACATTTCTATATCTATAAAGTATGCAATTTTATAATCCTTGAATTTTCTAAAAAAGATCATTGAAAGTTCTTAAAAGTTTTTTTTTCCTACATTAAGAATGGGAACCTTGCTGTAAAATGATTGCATGTAGACGACAGCTGTTTCAGAACAAGTATTTTATTTATGTATATTTAGGCCTTTATGTTCCCATTAATTACATAAATTCTACTCATACTTGTTCTGTCATACATCTCCAGATCATAACATTAATTAGTGTTTCAATAGTAGCTGCAATGCAATCAGTAATCAGTGAAAACATCTTACATATTTTATGCCATAGCTAGCAAAATGTGATCTTATCAATCCTACTTGCACAATGTTTTGCTGTTCTGTTAGCATAGATACTTACCCAGATTAATCTTTCCGACCTTTTTTTGAATTTAAAAATTGTTTTCTTAGTAGAATTTTTACATTTAGATCGCATTCCTGCAATCCTCATACTTAACTTTACATTACATTGTAGTATTTCAGTTTTGCCTGCCCCCATGCGATTTTCTGTTATTATAGAGACAATCTTTTAATCATTCTATAATCTCCTGTTTTTGTGCACCATTCCAGTTTTGTAGGACTGAGTGATCTTATATTCCTTCAAAAATTTAGAATTCCTTTAGTTAGATATTCACCAATTTTCTTATAATTTATGCTATATTCATGCAATAGTAAAACTTTGCATTGATTTTTTGGTGACAGTCAACTGTTTGTGCCATTTCTTTTATTGTTTACATTTTGATAACTCATAAAAAGGAAAAAATATAAAGTCACAACTTGATAGCAGTCATAAAATAGAAAACAAACCTCATCTCGGCTTCAAAACATGGCTTCAATTCTTGAATCTTACTAAAATCAACATATCACCTTATTTGTTATCTAAAAAAAACATTCATGACTAAATTCATATGAAGAAAAGCTGCCAATTGAAGCAAGGTATGCTACTTTCTTCTGTTTTTTTTCACTATAACTTTAAAAAAAAAAACACTAAGTGAATATAATTTAATGAATTGCATTCTTGGTTAAATTACCTCAAAATGTTACATGGCCTTATGATACTATTGCAAATGCTATTGCTAGTATGATCTGTTAAATCTCCAAAATGTACCTTTTCTGAAAGATTTCCACAATTTTGGCCACTACTATATGTTGCAAGGTATTGGGTTTAGACAAATTGAAAATATGTTATGGAGTAAGATTTTAAATCACAAAAGTGCTCAGTGATGTAGCGACTGGTGGGTAAGCGGATATAGATGTCTTGGATGCTGGTCAAATTAGCTGTCAAAGAGATGAAATGGAATATTTTTTAAAGAAAAATATGTGGAAGAAACAAAGAATTTATACCATGATCTGGATGTTGTTTGCACTTAGATATTCACTTGTTGATGACTTGGGGGCAAAAAAGATCATACTGGAAAGATCATCAATATCGTAAACAAATTGCTCTGTGCAGTACTTACCCTTGCTATATCACTGAAAGAGGTTAGATTTTTTGCAAAAAAATTCCTACTCTAAGTATGTAAAAAATATATAAAAGCAAAGATTATAATACAAAAATAATAAATTCGAAAAAAAAAACAAATTGCATGTTAAATAACTGATTTAAAATATAATAATTCAAAAGGTATATATATATAAATAAATTTGTATCTGTCACTTGTATTTTTCTTTTCATTCTGCCAAGCGATGGTTAAAAGTAAGATTTTTCTGGGATTAATCTCATTTTTAATAAATTTTGTTTCAACTAAAGTGTGAATATGTTTGAGAAATGAACTCCCAATAGCAGTTTATGTGAAAATAGCATGTTGTAGTAATTGTGTGGTGGCTAACAGCTAGGATGCTTGTGTTGTGATCTTTAAACACACTTTAAGTTGTAAGTTTTGGTTTATTAGTAGCAAGATAAGCATAACGTGTTCTTAGTACTTTTTTCTGAAGCAACTAAAAGTTGTTAGCAAGAGAGAGAGTGTCGTTTTTGAACGTTAACAGTACAAATAGTTGATGTAAATTTTTAATTTATATTGTTATGTCTGAAATATGTAATTTCATGGTCTTTCAATTCTTTTCTTCAATAAACATGGGGACCCTGTATAATTTTCACTGCATTTTTGAATAAAAAAGCAAATATTGTAGAAGAAATTGAAATTATTGTAGCCATATTCTTGATTCAATGTCCAATATTTCTCATGTAGATAAATTGTTACAGTGAGATGTTTTGCTGAATGGTAAAATTAAAGAATAGTGCTGTGGTTTTGTGCCTATGCAAGATACCACCACATTTGTTAGATAAAATATTTCAATTTTTAAAAGAAGTAGGCTTAAGTATTAAATATTGTAGAGGACAAAGTTATGACAATGCATCTAACATGGCAGGGTAGTACTCGGGAATGCAAGCTCAAATTAAAGAGCACATCCAAATGTGATTTTTAGTCCTTTTGCTGCTCTTTCTTTAAATTTAATCTGCAACTTTATGGCAGAGATCTGTAATATAACAGTTCAGTATTTTATGTTTATCTTTTTTTTTCTTTTTGCATTTACTCATTACTGACATGTAAATAATCTAGAGCTGCAAATAGTCATTTACCATTAAAAAATTATGATGCAATATATTTATTAAAAAATACTGAAGCTGTAGAATTATTTAAGAAAATGTTTTAAGTTTAAAGCAGTATTCATGATAGTAATTTAGAGAATACCAATTTGCAGAGAATAAATACAACAATACAATTACTACAATCTATTAAAAGCACATTTTTTCAGGAAGTTATTTATTAAAATTTTAAATACTTTTATTAGGTATTTTGAAGATGTAGAAAATTAAGCTAATTCGTTGACAAGACTACTTTCAAGAATCATATGTATTTAAGATGTGTACAAAAAAAAAAAAAAAAAAAAAAAATATAAAAAATTTTCTTATGAAAAATTTATTTAATACTTTTAATATTACTTGTGACAGCTTAATTGTAGAAACTTCTAGAAGAATAAAAATATAAACATAATTTAAAAATATTCCAAATATTTTTTTTATTTAATATATCTAGAAGAAAAAAACACACTTTTCTTGATAAATTATTATATATTTATCAAGGCGATGTAGATGTTAGAGTATTTGATGATGAATTAGAACATTCTTATTGTTTGTGAAAGATGATAGAGAAAAATTTAGTATCCAGATTGAAATGTATAAAGCCTCAAAAGTGCCTCCTCAATATTTCCTAATGTTGAAATAATTTTAGAAATTTTGTATACTCTTCATATAATGAACTCACCAGCAGAGTTAACTGTTCATTATAGGGAGAATTATCTTTGTTTTGAAAAAGTCAACAATTATTGCTAAAGTATGTCAGAAGATGGATTAAATAACATGGTACTACAGTATGTAGAACAAGAACAATTAAGTAGCATTGACATAACAAATAATTAATTTTCTAGAAAGGAGGGGGAAAAAAAAACACTGGTAAAAAAAATTATTGCTGAATTATATTTTAAATCTAAAACGCTTGTAGTAATAGTTTTCTTCTAAAGCATTGTGTAATAGTTTTGTATAATTTTAATTTTGTGTCACTTTCAACAGAGTATTTCAAATACTGAAAAGTAATCTGAAATTTATACAAAATATTGATTCTAAATAAATAATTGTAATTTTTCTAAATATATTTGAGTATCATGTTATTTATTAATTGCATGGCCTGAAAATTTAAAATTTATATCCTTGTACAACAGAACTCAATTTCATTTATCACATTCTATTCAAATAGTTCTTTGAGCTATTTTAAAAAGAAATTTTTTAGGTATGTAAAAATATCTTCTATTATCATGATTAGTTGAGGGAAAAAAATTCAGTTTTACTTATTCTTTGTTAACTTGAACAAATTTTAGAATAATCTGAATTTGCTTCCAATCTTCTATTTAAAGCACTTTAATAGATTTTTCCCAAACACGTTCCTTTTGTACATAATTTTATGCCTCTAAAACCTTTAATTGATTAAAAAAGGAGAAGTAAAATGATTTATAATATTAGACCTTTAAAGAAGAGAGAGAAAAGGAAAGGATACTTTAATTGCACTGATCCGAAGACTTGGAACTCTTACTGTTCTTGTTTTTATCATTCTTACTTCATTGTGTTTTGGTATTTTGTAACAAATTTTCATTTGTATCTTAATAATTCACTGTGTATAATATTTGACAATTATATTCAAAGTATTTTTGCTTCTAAAAAGCATTCCTTTTATAAAATAAGTTATTTCTGTAATATTACCGATTTCAAACTGTATTAATTATTTACAAATATTAAACTAATCAATTAAGCAATTAAAGCAAAAGAGCAAGTATAAGACAAATTTATTATTGATGAAAATAGTTATTGCAAATTAAAATGTACAAAATTAATTTAAAACAGTATATGAGAAGTTGAAATTTGCAAGTTTATATGTATAATTCTTTCAGAAGGCCAGGAGCCAGTGCCGGGCGGCTCCAATATGCCTTATCGGACTTTGCCCATCAAATAGCGATTATTTTTATTTTGCATTCTTTAGTTATATGTAGGTAAAAAGATAAAGCCTAAAATTATTATTTGATAAATAGGATATTTAATCTAGCATTTATTTTTAAATTTTAACACAATGCTTTGAATTAATCTTTCTAAATTATTTTACTTTTGAATATGAACAATCTTGAAGGTCACTTATTGTAAATATTTTTGAGCACATAAAATTCACTTATGTGATACTGTTTGGAGTTGGGACACTAATTTAATTTTCTAACTAGAATATCCGTCATTATATTGGTATATATACAATAGGTGTGTATCCTGGTAGTTTTTGAATAAAGGGTTTTTAATATTATATATTTCTTGAAGTGCTTATAGAAAAATATAAATCATGTTGAGAAAATATTAGTGTTAGTATTGCATGTACAGACTGCACACATGTAAAACAGTTTTAAAATTTTTCAAATTTTTTTCCTTTTCAGTATCAATTTTTATGTTAGATTTCTGTGTTCCGAATAGTCAGTTTGAAGTGAAAAATTTGTTCAAAGTTAACTGTCCAAAATGCATCCACTTTGTGGTCAATCCTTATGGAAGACAAAATTCAATTCATTTTATCAAAAAGCATTCTTTGATAAAGTGATTAAGTTTATTTAAACATAAATAAAAGTTTATTAATTTTCTGGTTGGCCCTTGTTAATACCATTCCAACATCTGAACCTCTGACTTACAAGTTTCTGAAATCTTTATCTTCTGAGTTTCTGTTATTCAAATCATCAAAACCTTGACATATCACTTTTTAATTATTTAGGAGAGCAGTTTAATTAGTTGCATTCATTTGCCCAGAATCACTGACAGCCTAGTGTTAGAACTCATTTAAATATATACTATCTTATTCTGTTATTGAAAGGCATTTTACTTTGTTATAAAAAAAATGTTAAGTATATGGTTTTTGTCTTCTAAAAACTTTTAGGGAATATATTAAAGTTGATTTTTAAAAAATTTTGGTTTCTTTGTTACTCCTGGTATGATTCCATCTGTACTAAACTCATGGTGAATTTTTTTATTTATTGTTGTCTTTTACAATTGTGAAATATTTTGAATATAAACAACCAAATGGTAGATTTTTTTCTAATTGAATGTTTTATAGTCATAAAAGTTTAATAGTAGGTTTGTTGTATACAATGCTCATTTACATATTTTATTTAAAAATTGTATTTATAGGTCTAAACCTGTTCGCACCATTATATATATGAGATTTTAGTGCAATTAAATTATTCATATGATCTTATTTGTGTATTCTCAATTCAAACTTTTTTCTGATGAAAGATGCGATTCATATGTTTTAGGAATGATATACCTATATAGTTGTGGAATTTTATTCACTGTCCTATTTTATACCTTTTGTACAAGATGGATTAAACCCTGAGTTTTTATATTCTTTTTACACCGATAAAAACATTTGTTATGCACATTTTTATGTTCTAAAACTAGAAAGGATGTTTACTTATTTTAAAATACAATTCTTGGCAAATATATGTGTAGTAAAATAATTGGTGGCTAAGCTAATGACTGTTTACTAAATTATGCTTACTACCTTTTAAAATTTTGCAGTATTGTCAAAGAATTCAATTACTCTTGATGTTCTTTGTAAATTTCCTAAGTTTAGAGAAGTAAAATTTATTCTGTGTTTGCATAGAAATTATTTTAAACTTGTATGAAGGATAGAAAAAGAAATGTTTATATTTCTACATGTTTTGATCTGTTTAGTAACTTAGGATCATCTTGACAACAGTGCTATGTGAATATGCAAAATAACGTTTAGTAAAAAACACTGAGGAGTGCTTTTAAATCTATTGAAACCCAGTACTTTCAGAATTATTACTAGAGCTGTTGATTTTTTTTCGTGTTGCAGACTTTTGCAGTACATGAGAAATAGATGATTCTATAGATTGTAACTAAATAATAAACTTAGAATGATTGGGAAAAAAAATTCATTGCCTGTGGTATTGGTTTCTTAAAATATATACATCTTAAGGTAATTGCTTTTTATGTACTAATAAGCAAATTATTTTTTTAATAGTTTAACTATTTGTCACATATCTTTATTATTGATCTTGTTAAATTGAAGTATTTGATTAGTATTACATATTTTATCAAAAGTTTGTACTGTTTAAAAGTAATTAATTTATAAATAATAGCTCACATTTAAAAATTTTCATTCCTCCCTCCTATTCCTTATTAGTTTTTTAAAAAAAATCTTTCTTGTATATATTTTTAAACAAAAAGCTCAACTAATCTGTAATTGATGATCCAAATACTTGCTTTAAAAAAAAAAAAAGAAGGAATTAATTAAATGTTTTGAAATTTAATGTAAATGTTCAAATGCTTTTATAGTTCATGGTTATACATTTTCTTAGAATGGAAGAGCAATTATCAAAATTTCTCATTGAGTATAAGATATTTCCATTGCACAACTTTTTTGCGTTTTTTACTGTAGTAAAAAGGAAGAGAATAAAAAAACGTTTTCAGAATTCATAATGAAGAAATCTTGAAATTTGGTGTTCTTGCCTTATTTTTATCTACAGCTTTTATCTTAAATTTGCTCTCCTTACAAAAAAAAAAAAAAAAAAAACCCTTCCACATTTAGTGTTTAAAATTTTATTTCTTTATAATGGAGTTGGATGCATTGTACAATGTTAACCGGTATTTTACTTATTTTCAATTCCTTTTGCATTGAAATATTTCATCATACCCATTAACAGGTTATGCTTCATTAATTAAAATTTATTTATATAATATAAATCCAATTACTGATTTACTAATTCTTTTGAATTATTTGTATAAATAAAACTAATTGAGTAAAAATCTACAAGGTCAATATTTTAAAGTTATTTGTGCAAATTTTAATGTTACCAAAACTGTTTTTGTTAATATAATTTTTTTAACAAATTATTGTCTAAACTGTTGTCATGTATTGGTGTGAAAAAGTATTTTTATATTTGCTTTTTTTCTTCACGAAAGTGAACAGATATCTTAGACAAGAACAGTGTAAGACATTTTACTTTTAAATTTTAGAATGTTAGTTTCTGAAGAATTCTTGTTCTTAGTATTTATTATATGAATACAGTTATTGTAATATGACTATTTTTATATGAATCAACCTGAGGGAAAATAGCAAATAGCAGAAATTCATGCAGTTAGAAACTATATAACACATTTCTGCCCAAAAAGGATTTCAGCATTTTCAGAATTGAAGTTTTATCATTTTTAAGGTTGATTATTTTTTTAATGTATTGATTCTATAATATTTTCATTATCTCAAGCACTTTTTACATAAATTTATTCTTTTAGTGCTCAATTAATTTTACTTCACTATTCTTATATATTTGGTACAATTCATTATTTTATAAAGTTCAATTTTTCTTTTAAAAAATAATCAAGCCTGTGTCATAATAAATGCCTAAATAAGGCACTATTTTTTTTTTTCCAGATTTAATTTTTTTCTTCAAATTTTGGTCAAGTCTGCTAATTAAAAAAAAAAAAAATCTTGTGTTGCATTAATCTAGTCATCCTACATTGAATCCTAGAAAACCTGTCAGTGTAAAAAAAAAAAAAAACTATATTAAAAAATACTTTTGTTTTGTATGGTTATTTTTTAAATGGGTCAGATTCATAGGTTTCAATTTATAATATAGTGAAATTTCATTGGATAATGAATAGAATATAGGAGCTGGGAAGGAAGGCATTGATTCAAATTTGGTTTAAGTAATTTGTGAAACTAGAGTATAATATTTAACTCTGACTGCTACTTAAAAAAAAAAAAATTTGCAATTAAAATGTAATGTTTGCAAATATTTTGAAACTAAGTAAACAGTTATATGCTGCCTAGTAATAGCAGGATATAATTAAAATCTGGAATAGATTGTTATATTAGCTCATAAAAGCTACAGGATTTAGCAGAAAATAGACCAACATTTAAATTACAGGTTGAGCAAATAGAATTAAACATTTGAGAGCATTTTATCTTCACTAAGAAAGAAATAGTTTTTAAAATGGGTATTTTTCTCTTTTTAATTTCTAAATTTTTTTTCACTTTATTAATTCTAAATTAATGTAACTGCTGATGGTTTGAAAAGGCTTTAAACAGATAATTAACAGATGTAATGGATTAATTTATGCAACTTCTGTAAAATTTTATTTTCTTGTTTCATTCAAGGCTTCTACCATTGATGGTCGTCGTAAAGGAGCTTGTCTGTTCTGCCAGGAATACTTCATGGACTTGTACCTTCTAGCTGAATTAAAAACTATTTCTCTTAAGGTTTGTATTTTTATTTTAGTAAAATGGGAACTTGGCTTCAGTTTGTTTTTCATGTCCCTGTGTGCATGACTGCTTTTTGTTTTCTTCTTGTATTCTTTAATCTATTTTTTAGTAAAATTTTCAGTTTAGACTTAATTGTGAAATTTTTGCCCCCCCCCCTGAAAGCCTGCATTTGATTTTAATTTTTATCTTAGATTAACCTATTTATTTACCAGAAATAATGAATTTTGTAAGTAGGCTTCAATTATTATTGCAAAAAACAAACAACAACAACAACAAAAAAAAAAAAAAAAAAATCACACAAAATAAGACACTTTGGGTACTTTTAAATATCATTTTGGAATTTATTTATTTTTTTATAAAACATAAAAAATGTCCTTTGCTAATAACTTTAAAGGAATAAAATGTGTTAACTATGTCAACTTTTAAAAGGCTTTTTTCTTAAATATATGACAGAAAATGCCTTTTCAGTAGAAGTACTGCTGCCTTTTGGGAAGTAAATTTATATAAATCCATTTTCTGTTGGCATAAATTTGAAGTTCATCCAACATTGGCGTAAATAGTGAAATCTTCCTAAATGCACCTATTTGAAATATTGCTGCACTTTTTTTTCTGTAATAATCTTCAGTTTGCTACTCTGATTAAAATGCTAACTAAAGAACTTCTTTAATATCTGTATTCTATTTATGTTAAGCTATAATTTTAGGAATATTTAAATTGGAATTTAAAACCTTTTATCAGGTACAAGATACATTTTGCTGTTACAGTTTGTTGTGCTAAAACTGCCTGAAGATATTACTGTGTGTTCAAACAAACAAGTGCTAGATTCATTTAATTTCTTGTATGTATAATATAAACATTTTGTCCAAGTTATTTGATATATGATATTAAAAGCATAGCTAACATACTTTGTATGAGGTTTGAAATTTTATAAGCTGTTTGACTTCATTTTAACCCATCCCCCACACGAAAGATTCCTTGCATAATGAACTTATATTTCCAAAAAAGTTGAGATGGAAAGTATACTTGGCATTTTCTTAGTCCTAAAATTTTTGTAACAATTTTCATTTATATCTGTGTGATGTTTTTGTTATACTGAATCCCAGATATCTTCTAAAAAAATCAACATTTTCAAAATTGGAACATAAAAATGACAATTTGGTATTAATGTTGCATTTTTTTAATTGCATTGAAATTTGTATCATATCAAAGTATTGTAAAATTAATGACATCCATAAATATGTTGAAAAAAATTTCTTGACATTTGTACAAGTTCATTTTTAGATATGCTGTTCAGTTTTGTTTGTTTCATAAATCATCACCAGTATTGACGACTTTTTCTATAGAAACTAAGAACACATTTTTTGGTGTTAGTTTATTTTTTAGCTGAAAATTAATTTGAAAATTAAGCTTTATTATAACTGCATTGCATGTGTTTCATCTGATTATTAAAAATTTTTATAACTAATAATTTAATTTTTTTCTGTAACAAGTATTCAGAATTCATAAATAAAAGCTTTCTAAGAAAATAAAACTATATATATATTAATTTTTATTAATTTTTTTATACTTTATAATATATTTGAATAGGACATAATGCATTACTGATGATAGGTTGTGATTTGTGATATATGGTTATAGTGTTATGTGAAACTTAGCATTTTCAGTTTGTCTTGTGTGCTTGATGTTTTTGCTCCTTGCACTGTTTTCTGATTTTAATGTTAAAAATCTTTTTTGTGTAAAGTGTCATTTACCTTGAGAATAACTGCAGTTTAAAAAATGTATTCTAATCTTTATACAAAGACCAGAGTGCTCTATAATAGTTATTAAATTCTGCCATACTCCTTGAAATTCCCTCCGTGTATTCAGAAGTTTTTTAAATATATAGATTCACTTAATAATTAGTGGCTTTTATTAATAGTGCTTATTTTTACCATTATTTCATTACAATGACATTTTTACAAATAATTAAATTAATAATTTAAGGAAAATTATGAATAATTTAAAACTAAGATTATATAGTTTTCCTTTTTAAAGTTGTATATTTTTTTGTTTTACATTTTTGTCCTTCTTATAGGTGACAACAGTTGACATGCTAAAACCACCTCCAGATTTTCGTTCAAATTTTGATTCAACACCTCCCCCAATATTGATTGATCGTGGCCAGAATGTGTTAGAGAATGAAAAAATTGAACGTTATATCATGAAAAATGTTCCAGGAGGTCATAATCTGTTTGTGCAGGATAAGGACACTGCAACAGTTATAGAAAACTTATATAGTGTAAGTTTTATTTAGTATTATAATTTGATATTTAGATATTTAATGATTTACATAATTTTTTATTGATCTAAGAGATATTTAATTTTTATTTATCAACAGTTACAGATGCTTCAAGCACTGTAATAAATTGTTAGAAATCATCTAACAGCATGAAATATTTCATTTTCTGTTGATAAGCGATCTTAATTTAACAGTAGAAAACCTTTTGTTTTGAATTTGAAAAGAAGGAACTTAAAGGTGTATTGTAACAGTTTTAATTGCGCCCCCTCTCCCCACAAAATCAAGCTATCACTTCAGACATTCTTTAGTCCTCTATGTTGTGTACAATTTTATGTTAATGCCATGTAATGGGATGTGCATTTTTTATCTTATGGTATAATATATTTCCATAAAACAAAATGCTATTGCTGTAAGCAATTTTGTAAATGTTCTTTACAGGTTTTTCATTTTATTTAAAGAATATTATTCATATTTCATCAAAATTCTCAATTGAAAGATTCTTTTATTCAGTTTTTGTAAAAATGAATATCACACATATTTTATATTTTTTGCTTTACTTTGCCTTTTTTAAATTATATTCACTATGCTACCGTCTTAAAACTGAAAATCAGTATTTTTTTTTGTCATCTAAAAAAAAAAAAACATGTATAGTAATAACATGTGAATAACCTGTTGGTATTATTTTCTCAGAAATTCAAGTTAATGCTTACTAGAAGAGATGAACAGGCTAAACGGGCTTTGCTAAATCAACTAAGAAATATTGATGCCCATTTGGAAAAGAAACAAGGTCGATTTTTGACTGGAGATACTATGTGTTGCTTTGATTGTGAGCTGATGCCACGTCTTCAACATATTAGGATTGCAGG
This sequence comes from Argiope bruennichi, assembly GCF_947563725.1. NCBI lineage: Eukaryota > Metazoa > Arthropoda > Arachnida > Araneae > Araneidae > Argiope > Argiope bruennichi. The sequence goes on along the minus strand of NC_079162.1, from coordinate 34,454,904 downwards.
TAATCTTAATGTCATTGAAATTTGTTTGATAACAGTTGATTCTAATTGTAGTTCTGTTCCCTCTTAATATACCATCATATTTGATATGCTGTCAAATTAAAATTGAATATGATTATTTTGACTTTGATTTTTTTTTAATTGAGAAAAATACAATGTTCCTGAATAAAAAATTTGCCTGAAATTGAAAAATTCTTTTATTTATTCAATTTTGTTTATTTTCTTGTGTTTTTTTTCTTTCAAGCAAATGATTATTTATAAACAATTTTGCTGATCTTCAGTTTGAAAGCTATACCAACATTGTAATTTATCAAAAGTGTAATTCTTTTCTTGGTTTTAAACATTATTTAAGAAGCTTTATTTAAATACTCTACTGGTATTGTAAGATAATGATTTTATTTAATGTATCGAAAAAGTTTTCTTTTGTGTTGCATTATATTTCAAATTATATTATAAATATGAAAATCATTTTAATTTATCTTTTTCCATTTTTTAATTATGATATTTAAAGGCACTTAAATTTGTGTGTAAATATTTAAGTTAATACATTTTATATTTAATACATTAATTGTATTCTCTCTTTTAGTGCTTTAATACATGCAAATGTATCAGTTTAACATTGTATTGCTCATGAAATTCAATTGATTCTATGTCGATGCATAATTTTGAAAATACCTTATTTGTTTGTGGTTGATTCTTTTGTTGTCTGCCCCCTTCACCTCTCCCAATTTTTGTTAGATTGCAATGATATTCATTTCTTGTAGATATATTTCTTGATTGTTCCTTTGTATTTTATATTGCATGGAAATTTAAAACTTTTGCCCCGATTCTGTTGAAAGAAATGCATAGGAGTGTATTTTATCTCGGATTTAATCTTTTTAATCTGTACATTGGTTTTTCAAAGGAACTGCCTTACGATTTGACAGCATTCTTTTTTTTTTTCTGTCCTTTGGCTGTGTTGCAAAATATTCTTGCTTTTTCTTGAACCTGTGGTGGTAGTTTCATAGCCAGTTAATAGCCTCTTTACAGGGGTGATCACTTTTATCTAGTGGTTATGTTACGCGGCTACGGACCCTAACGTCGCGGGTTCTGTCCTCGGGAATGCAATCTCCACATTGGTGATCCGGGCGTGATGTTGGCTGTTGCGTCAAGTGAGTATGACGACTTTTTTTTGGTTGCTGCGGCAAGTGTGTCTGACGACTTTTTGCTGCGTCAAGTGAGTTTGGCGACTTGCGTTGGTTGCTTTTTTTTGTTGCTGGTAGATGGCGCCACGACAGCTGCAAGAAAGTTGCGGTTTGTGTGTGTGTGTTTTAGTTTAGAGTCAAAGTCACCAATGTGGAGATTGCATTCCCGAAAACAGAACCCGCTACGTTAGGATCCGTAGCCGCGTAACATAACCACTAGACAAAAGTAATCATTCCTGTCCGGAGACTGTTAACTGGCTTATGAAGCTACCACCACAGACCTTCTTACTTCTTAAATAACCTTCTTTAAATCTGAAGATGTATGCTATTGCTATTATTCTTTTCTTCCATCTAGTTTCATTGAAAATTTGCCTACTTATATCGAAAAACAGTGCAATGTTTTATCTTTGATTCTTCTATTGGGTATTTTTTTAATTAAAGGAAATCTACCAGGATGTTAAATTTCCACCAGTGGTTAAATATGCTGCTCTTTCACATACTATTTCTTTTTGAAATTAAGTATCCTATTATTGCCTTGTAATGGATTTATTTATCTCCCCTTATCAATTTAAGAAAGCTCCCCCCCCCCAAAAAAAAAACTAAGTTTTGTTTAAATTGCCGTTTCTATTACTTGCACTTCTCTCCCCGCTCCCAGTAATTAGATGCAAGCTCTTACAGAAAACTTTCTGCATTTTTCTCCCCTTCCGATTTATCATTTCTTCTAATTTCAGACTTTTCTGTAAATTAAAAAATTAATCCTTGGTCCATTTTGATCTATATAAGTGTGGTCATGCCATATTTTGTCATTAATATATTATTCATTGGTTTTCAAATAGTTAATGGGATCAGTTTAGAGCATCCAGAAAGAATCAAATGTAAGTTAAGAGATTTTAAATTCTATGTAAAAGCACTAAAAACATGCCATGCAATGGATAGTATAAAGGAGGTAAACCAAGAAGAGATTTTACTAAAAAAAAGACGTAAATTCCCCTTCAAAAATAAATGCATCTCTATACACATGTCTAAAAATAAATTCATTCTTATTCTAGTCATACATTGAATTATTTTGATGTTAAATTTAGTTCCAAGGTAATAAATTTAATGCGCTTTAAGAGGGAGTTTTAAGTTTTTATCTCTACTTTAGAAATCAAAAACTTACTTCTTTGCTTTTTAATATTATAGATGTGTACTTAAATAATATTAGTCTTTTAAATGTTTTATTGATTTGTTTAAAGGAAAGTACTTTGCTGACTTTGAAATTCCTGAGGATTTACGCAACCTTTGGTGTTACATGGCTCGAATGTATCAACTTGATGCTTTCACTCAATCTTGTCCAGCTGATCAGGACATTATCAATCATTATAAACTGCAGCAAGGCACAAAAATGAAAAAACATGAAGAATTAGAGACACCAACTTATACTACTTCCATCCCTGAAGGTATTCTTGAATAAGTCAAAATTTATTTTTTATTGTATAAAAATCAAGTTGCACACACTTATAATATGCGGTCTGAGTTCTTGACTCCCCTAGAATTGCTTCTATTACATTTTCAGTGCTATTATTTGTAAAATTCACTAAGACTTAAGTCATCCTGTTCTGTAGTATAGAAAAATAAGGCTGCACACACATGTAGGCCGAAGAATTATCATCTGTAGTATATAATGCACAGACGTTTTATACTTTTCATAAAATATAAAGAGTTTATTTTGAGTACAGTCATTGCTGTCTATCATTAAAAATTGAATTGTGCATTTATGTTACTTATACAGGACATGCACAGGAAATGTCAAATTGTAGTTTTTAGACAATATAATTTTTAAACGTCATTAAAATTCTTAAGACTGTGCATATTATTAAAGATGTATAGTGTTGTGATATTTTTGTATATGTGTATACAGATGATTTTTCAGAATTAACAGGTATATCTTTGAAACTATTTCCAATACCAAAATTGATTTTTTTTGTCGTATAGCTTGGTGTAGCATATTTGTATAAGATAATAAAAGAAGCCTTGTGTTGCAGATATTAAGACAGTAATTATGCATTTAAACTTTGTAAACTCTTACATGTATTTATATATATTGTGTTTACAATTATATACATGTTTTTGATGTGAAATCTGAACATTTAGACTTTTATATAACTCTTATAAACAGTGGCATTTTGTGTTTTCGATATTCTGAAAATAAAACTTGATTTAAAGATTTTTGGTGCAATTTCCCACTATGATTATTTACTTTTGTGTGTTAACGTCATAGTTAGGTATATTCTTTTTAGTATATATTAACTTGCCTTCTAATAATTGATATGTTGTGTTGATAATGTTCCATGTCCTGCTGTAAGCTTAAATTTGTTGCATACAAATTTTTTGATGTATTCAATGCTTCCTTGTGTGGTCTATACTTTTTGATTAATATATAAATGTTTCATAACATGTTTAAATTGCTGTAAAAAACGAGTCTTCCCCTGATCATTCCAAGCAATTGTATTCATGGGCAAGTAACTTGAATGAGTTGTGTGTCATTAAGTTGTGACTTTTTGCATTTCTTTTTCCAGTTTTGAATAATTTATTATGATAAGATTTTTATTTTTCTTAGAAAAATTGCTAAAATTTTATTGTGCCTTTGATAACTGCCCATTCCCAAATAGTTTGAAGTTATTACTTTGAAGAATAAAGCATTGCTAACTTTCACCCTTTTCATTTGTATTTGATAATTCGTACAATAATGCACAGGTGGCAAACAGGTTTTAATTTGTGTGCCATAACAGGGTATTCTTTAACAGTTCCAGGTGCCATGGATAATTATTGCATAATGTATAAGTATGGAATTGTTAATCAATTTAGACTTGCAATATGCTATTTCCAGATATTCTTGTGAAAATTCATAACTCGAAGATAACTTATGTAATAAAATTTTCAATTATCTGTAGCGCATCAATTTCAGATAGATGCTTCTTTTCAAACCATCGAAATTTTTGCAATTTCAATAAAATATGATTTTTTGAAAATCTTTGTCTTATTGCTTTTTTTTTTTTTTTTTTTTTTTTTTTTTTTTTGTAAAATCATGTAAATTTACTTTTGAACTAAAGAGTTGTATGACTTTATAAACACTAGTTATTATTTTTATATATTTTTCCTTTCATCAACACCTATAATTTCTTTACTTGTGCCATGTTTTTGCCATCCTTGCATTATTGCTGCATATCCAAATTTTCGCATTTTTACCATACGAAGTGATACATTTAATACATGCTTTTTGAGCCCTTATCAACTGAAATGTTCGGTGTAATTCACTTAATGAGATGTAGTTATATTAAAAAGTATTTAGCAAACTAAGTGAATACTAATTTACCATAAGAGGTTATATTCTGTCCCAACGGAAAGCTGCACTATTTATCTACAAAGTAAATTGTGTAATTAAAATTTGCGAATAGTTATCGGTAATTCTTTAACTATGCATTGTTTGTGAAGTTTAATACTTGAATAACTGCGTTAGTAAGATATTAAACATTTTTTTTTTTTTTTTTTTTACATAATTGAAAATAACCATGTATGTCTTTAGCTTGAAAAATGTAAATTCTGTAGTAACATCATTTTATGATTGTTTTTTTTTATTATTGTTTTTAATCTTAAAATTATCACTTACTTCCAATTTAAAAGGATTTGAGGCATATAGATTACAAATGCTTTTCTGTTATTTTTCAAGAATTTCTTAAAACAATTTTAATTTTGATGCATTAGATTTTAATATATTTCCCCCCGCATTTAATAAAGTGGAGAAAGTATCATTGGCAGATACAAAGTTTTGTTTGCTTATTCTAGAATGAAGAACTTAATCTAAATGCAAAGTAACTTTTTTGACCATCATTCAAAACTGAACTGCGTTTCCACTGCCTTATTTGTGGCTTTTATTGAGCTATGCTTGCTTGCAAATAACTAGTATCAATTGGTTTTTAATATTTTTTTATATAAGCTTGAAATTTTTTGAAATTATTGGCAACAAAATCGGGTTTTCCTCAATATTCATGTCTTACATGAAACCACTACTTAATTTAAATATAACTAATATCTATTTAATAGAATTTGACAATGGCTCTTAAATTGTTATTGCGGTTCTTTTTGTATACACATACATAGACATATATTTGTGCATATCAAGAATATATATATAATATGCCTATTTGGTTTATAAAATGTAAGCTTCCTATATGATATTGAAGTGGGAGCATGATTGAATTCTGTTTATATTCTGATTTCTCCTTGCTTCATAAAATTTAATGTTGATGTTTCATATTATAAAAAAGAACTCAATGATTTGACACAGTCCTGTTGAAATAAGAGGAAATGGAATCAAGACTTAAAATGCCCATATGCACTTCTTTCCATGCATTTTATTTTTCCTTATTGTTAGGGTTTTTTTTAATCTTTCAAAGAAGTAAAACTGAGAAATAACTGAGATTAATATTTTGTTTATCAGAGTTTTTAAAATACTGCACCAAGCATATACTGCTATTTGCATTCTATGCATTTGTTGAATAAACGAAATGATTCTAAATGGATATGATAGAAATTATTACATGAGTGGAAGATTAATGAAGCTGAAGTTTTAAATTTATTAGATTTACATAATTTGAATATTTAAGAGCATCGTCTAATGCATTTCAAATTGACTATCTCTTTAGTATTTGGATTTTATACATTGTAATTAGGTCTTCAACAGTATTGTGATAAAGAAAGTAATATACAATCGGTTAAGCAAATCTTGGGAATGTAGATGTGAAGTTTAGTGATTTCATAGTCTAATGTATTTCTTCCATGATAAGCATTATATTGAGAATTTTTATCATTTAACCAAGATATAACAGATTTTTTTTTTCGTTGTACATTGTTTTTCTTTAAGAATACAAGGGGATAGAAATGTAGCAAATACCATTTTTTCATTAGACAATAACAGTGATAACACACGCTCTATTAATTTATTTAAAAGTGGCTATGAATAGTTTGATCCACTGGAGTATAGTGTTTTTACTCTAAAATAATTTATTTTTTTTTGCACAATATTTTAAATATTAGAAACTGAGGTGGTGTAATATTTAAAAAAAAAAATTATTTCCATGTGATCAAGTTTGAAAGCCGAAGTTCCATGATTTAAAATGATGTCCCATTTTTTTTAATGGCGATTCATCATTATTGAACTCCTTAAATCAAAATTAAATTTTCACATTATGGTAGGAACTAATGGTATTATTAGGATTATATAAGGATATTAACTATGTTATTGGACTAAATGTTTTTATTTATGTGCTTCCATATCTCTGTATGTTATATTTTCTGGTGTTTTGAAAGTTTTCAGTTAATTGACTATATTTTTTATATGAATTTTTCTTAGAAAATTAATTTGAATGTCTTGCATAGCATTTTAGGCTAACAGTATGTCCATTTAAAAAAAAAAAAACTTTTAAAATACATTCCTTTATTAAAAATGCCGATGAAATATTTTCAGTAATTTGATCTATAAAAATGTCTTATAATAAACAGTTAATTGTAGCTATATTTAAAAACTAGTATGCTGCTTATTGGTATGATATTGACTTTGAAATAATCATTTATGCACTAAATTCAGTTTCTGTTATTAACTCATTGATCACACTCATGGGTCTAATATTAATTGTTGGTGAAAAATACTTTAGAATAACATATGATGGAAACGTCGAAGAATGAAATGAATTAAGTATGTCATAAACAACTTTTGTAATGTACTCTTCCAAAAGCAGTTTGTCACTTAGAAGATTTAATATAATCAAAATTTAATATTCCAAACTATCTTAATATTTCATTTTGAGTAAATGAGATTTTTGATATTTGTTGTCCTTTAAATTATATAAAGCATAAACATGATAATGCTAATTGTATTAATTATGCAAGGTGTTGCATATCCAATAAAAACATTTTTATAATGTATTTAAATTCCTTTGCAAAAAATTTTTAATAGTAAACATGACTTACTGAAGAATGTTCTTAATAGAAAGGCTTTCTGCCATCTATTTGACGAATTTAGTATTAAATATTATCCAAATACAGGTCATGGAAATTTTACATTCTTTTAAGTTTTCAATATTGTGTATATGTGATGATAGCTGTATTTCTAAAAAAAAAAAAATATTAGGTGGCTGAAGTGTTTTATATTTTAAATATATGTTGTATAGTTGGATTGTAAACATTCCTACTAAAAAGAAATATATGCCTTATCTTAAACTTATATTAATGCTATTACTTTTGTTATTTTACTCACCCACCTAGAATGTATTGACTTGAATCATATGAGCTTTTTCTGGTTTATTCAATGTTAAGTGAGGCTTTATTGCTAAGATTTATGTTTTCAATTTTTCTTATGTGGATGTTGTGTATTAAACACCAGTGAGCATTTGTGATAAAATTATAGTTATTTAGTGTAAAATATTTTTGATTTATTTTTTAAAAAAAGAGTACTCTATATTTTTTATTTTGACTTACAAAGTTTTCACTTTATTTTTGTATAGGATGCTTGAGAATTTTAATAGCTAATATAGAAAAGCCATTATCATTCACTCCTGTCATTATTTTTTTAAAATTAGATTTCACTAAAAATTCTTATTTTTGTTGCAGAAAAAAAAAAGTCTGCACTTTAAAAAGAAAAATTAATCTTTATATAATGTGTAGTTATTTATTGTCCAATATGTTGATTATATCTTCATCTGATTTTCTTTTCACTTTCTAGATAAAATTACTTAAAAATATAGAGAATATTCATTTAACTGAATATTTACCCAATTTTCTAGATTTTTTTCTAACCTCAAACTACTGATTTGTATTGGACAATCTTATATCAGTGCTTTGATAATTGAATTGGTGCTGTGTATGAGCCTGCTAGATGTTTTTCTTTAAAATTTTGTAACGTATTATCATGAGATATTTTAAGTGATGCTATGCAGTTCATTGAGGCTAATTAATTTAGTTTGCCATAGCACAATAGATGTTTATCTGAACAGTGTGATATCCTATGCTAATATTGCAGTTTTTTATTGATTATGTGTGTAACTAACAAATTGGTGAATAATGTAGTTGTGTAGGAAAGGTTAGGTCTTTCATATTTTAAAGTCGGTTTTGATAATGAATATCATTTTGAGATAATTTGAGAAGGGGTGTGAACTTTTCATAATTCTTCTGAGGCCTTAATTTTAATTTTTAAATGTGTTATCATAAAAGTTTTTGTGTATATCATCATAGATTTTGAAATGTCTATTTTTAGGGAAATTCTTATATAAATATTTTAAAACATTGCTGTATAGTTCAATTAATACTTGCATAATGCTTTTAAATATTTTTTATTGTGATACTGTTTACATGTATGATTATATGATTTGTAATTGATACTTGGTATCATTAATCTGCATTTTTAATTCTTTGTAGTGATACATTTTTTAAAAATCAGTGTTGTAATGAAAACCAGAGAAACTTGCAATATTCCCTGTATGAATTTTTCTGGTGCCTTTTTATGAAAGCTTTATGTCACTATTACCAGTATGTGTATCGTATTTATCAAATATAACATTTATTTTGCATTTAAAAATACTAGTTACCAAGACTTCATTTTTATCTAGATTTTTTTTAGCCCTTGACATATAAATATCTAATTTCTACAAAAGATACTGATGAAAAAGTAAGGATAAGTCAGTGGTGTACATGGATTAATTACCAGTATGGAATTTATTTTTGCATAATGATGAATTTGAAGTGCTTTTAATTGTAATGTAATATGCTTTATTATCTTATGTAAATAGAGTACTTAAGAACAAATTTTAGACATAGAATTTCATTTAAATAAATCTCAAACTTTCAATGTGTTGTTGAATTTCTTTCATCAAATTGTGCTTCTCCGAGTAGAAGGTGCATCGATATATTGAAAATAATGCATAATCAGTTTGACGGAATTCAGTTAAATTTCCACATGCATTTAAATATTTGATGTTTCATTTATTCACATTTTATGGAAATTGCATGTTTTTTTTTTTTTTTTTTCATAATTTTACGGATAAAATTGAATGGGAAACCTCCATCAACCAGTTGCAAAATAGTTGTATTTTTAGTGTTTCATAATAGTTTGACAAAAACTTTAACAGTATTGAATTTTTAAAAATATTTATTACATCTGTTCTATGAATTAGTTGTGATATAATCTAAATTGGAAAGAAGCATGTATGCATATCAGATTTACTAAGTATTATAAACTAGTGTTTCATATATCTACCATCTTATTAGCGAATGCCCATTAATTAAATTTGCAAGGCTTACTATTATAAGGTAAAGTGAACAATTATTTAAAGATAAGCTTCTTAAATACAAAATTTTTCTATGCCTTTTTTTTTTTATCTTTATTTTTTTCAAGTTCACTCGCTATTTTTCCCTCATCAAGAATATTTTTATGTGTATGTAAAAAAACGTCTTAGATCTGGATATGTTCATTCATTTCTAATTTGCCGTTTATGGTTGTAAAAATAATTGACATGTTGTACTATGAAAGTAAACCTGATTATTATATAAGCTAATACCATTGATGGTTATTGTTTATGTATTATTCCTAAAGATATTATTTTTTTTTAAAAATTTCCCTTCGTAGTTGGAAGATTAATTACTTAATTTTTCTAACAATTTCTTTCATTTAATAAATTACAGCAACATGATTCTAAAATTAATGTCTTTAATTTTTTTTTTCTCCTTTTAATGCGAATTTTTATAATGAACTCTATCTATATCAAAATGTAAAATCAAGCAAATATGTTTATTTAACTTTATCAAATGTTTTGTGATGATTCAAGTACTGACTGTGTCATGATACCAAATAATTTATTCCTGTTCCAACTCTTGTATTATCCTTTAATGTACTATATTTTAAACTAGAAATTGACTAATTTGTTGTAATATGCATGTTTTTTTTTCATTAAATTTAATTTTTCTGATGCTTTATCACTTGGTTTTTCAAAATTTTTACCTCAACCACTGCAATTTGTTTATTTTAAAGGAATATCAAGATTAATAAGAACCAACAGAAATTTTTAAAGAATGAATAAAACTAAAATGATATTGTACATGTGTTAGTTCGTTTTGAATTTATCACTAGTTGTTTAAATGGAGTTCTATAAAGCTTCATCTATCTTATGCTCAAGTTTTAACATTCGCTTTTTAAAAGTTTGTGGTAAAATATTATTAATTTCTATCCTACTATCATATATTCATTTTGGAAATGATTTTTGGGAAGTCATTTTCTGGGAACATAATGTTCAAACAACAAATTAAATACCTGTTTACTGAAATGCACCTATATTTTGTTGATACTTGTACAATTAAGGCAGATAATTCTCCAAAGCAAATTTTCACTTCCATATTGATATCCTCCTATATTGCAAAATGAGATACTCTTGGAACTATGTTGATGCTTTACTACCTAATAGTATGCATAAAAAATAACTGCTCTGGAGTTCATCTTAAGCTGTGATCAAATATCATGAGGCTGAAGTATTCTGTTGACTTAATTTCTTTTCTTTCTTATTTTCCTTATCTAGCTACTATGTTTTGCTTTTTCTCTCCTCTCTATCCCCAACTAGTCAGAGGTTCCCAGATAGGATTTGTTATTGCTTTGCTTCATGCATAGCTGAATGCCCATCGTGTTAGTTATGCAGGGAAATATGAATAGTCAGTGTATTATGCTTTCTAATATTTTTATCCATTGACATGTTAATAGACATCAAGAAAAAAAAAATGGGAGGGGGGGGGCGTAATTTAGGGTTTGGTGCTAAGAATGATGGATATTTCTTAAGGTGACTGTGAACTTATAGATACCATTTAGCATATAAGGTAAATGTCAATGCCAGAGTTGGCAATCTCTGGTGTGCCTTCAGAATATTGTGGCCTGGATAAGTGCCAAAATGCAGTTTTTATTTATGAAACTCTACTGGCATCTGTAAGGATTGATATTGCAATTAAACCCAACCATAAAACATTTTTAAAACAAATAATTTGTATGCTATAAATAGCTTCCAAAAGACATCATAGTAATATTACACGAAAATGCTTAAGTAAAATAAATTTGTAAAATCTGTTTAAAAGTTTTGGATGAAATTTTTCTTATCACAAATTGTTCTACATTTTAACTGAGCCGAAGCAGACACAAATAAAAATTGCAAGCTGGTGTTTCTGTGAAAATTAAGATACATTAGAAAAATGTAAAAACAAGTGTATATTTATTCATTTATTTTGTAGTTGAAATATTTTATGGCTAAAGATAGCAAAATCATTTACTCGGTGAATATTAATGAGACAATTACATGTGCTACAATTTTGCCTATAAACATCTTACAGAAGTTTTAAGCTAAGCATTGGTAAAATCATCAAAAGCATTCACAGTGAGTTTTTATGTATACTAATAGGTACCAAATCCTTGCTGTAACAACCAGAATTTAAAATGCTTCCCATATTTAGCAATGAACTGTAGAAGTCCTTCAAGTAAAGCATCTTTTTCTGGAATTAATATAAATTAACAACATTTCGCAATGTCATTAAAATTCCAAACAAACCATTAAAATTATTACCAAAACCCAAATTTTTCTAATATTTCTGGTCACATCTGTAGTGAACCCAAAAGACAATTCTATGCCCATAAGGAATTCAGTTTTGTAATCTGTTTCATCCAGTGTATTAAAAAAAAACCACCTTTGATGATCTCAGAATTTTCTTGTTAAGTTGCCTATGGTTATGTACCAAATAATTCAAAACGGAAATTATTAGAGGAGTTTGGAAACGCAAATCTGGTCCTGCAAATAATTTCAACACTGGTCGTTTAACCTGTCAACCAAGTATGATGAAATATTTTAATGTGAACAAGTTGAAGTTTGAACATTTGTGGAACCATGACTTCTATCCAATTACCGCCAAATCAAAATTTTAAACCTATTATTGACTTATTACATTTTCTTGCATCATCCAACTCATCAGATCTTTTCTGGTCTTACATTTTTATGCAATTCCTCTAAGAGATTTTAAACCGAATTTTGAATCGCCCAATATAATCAACTTTTCTTCAAATTTTGGAAATAATTTATAACCTATATAATGAGAGAAATAGAAAGCAATTACAAAATACTACCCTTGCAGCTGTATTCAAAAAGTAAAAAAAAAAAAAAAAAAAAAAAAAAACCTACTATTCAAAGAGTGAACTCTATTGAGCATATAGATGATAACTAGCGAGATGCAACTTCGCTACTGAACACTTATTCTAGAAAAAGAAATTTTATTAAGGCCGATCTTCATTTAATATAATTCAACAACATCAGACAGCTACAGCGAATTACAAAAATCTTCCGAAGTAAAATTCAATTTTAAGATCTGAAATGCAAAAAGAAGTTCGAAGGAAACTATACTCCGTACTCATACACATTTGGTGTATTTACTTTATATACATTTATTTTTAGAAAGAGCATTTTATGGATCAAAAGAGCACAAGTCTGTCTGCTAATAGTTTTATTCTTACGAACAGTCTATGCAAATTAACTTTTATTTGCAATTAAAAACAGGAAATGATAGAGGAGGTGGCGGCAAAGGTTTTCCGAGAGGGGGGGAGGGAGAGAAATCCGCCAGGGGAGCAAGCATAATTTCTCTAATTTGGCTTCAAAATAACTAATATTAAAGCCAATTAATAACTAATTAGCTCCGTAAAATTCTTAATTTTCTTTTTCATTCAGATATTAACCTTAATTTTTCTTTCATTGTTAAAAATTTTGCTAGGATAATTGCAAAAATATTTTCTGTTTCTTTTATTGATCATCAAAAGATATTCAACTATGAATTTCTTATTTAAGAGACTTTTGAGATTTAACTGCACTGAGATCTAATTCTAGAAAAACTATGATTATATTTCATTCTAGATTGTGGCATATAGATAAAAATACAGGTGGTAACACTAAATTACCTAAATTTACTGTTGCATGATCATGGAAATATTTAATCGAAGTTTAACGAGGAACTGTTTTTTAAGTACTTTGAATTTTGTTCGAATTTAACATAGTTCTTAATCTTCTTAATACATATAAAGTATTTCTGTTACAACAAAAATGAATATATTAAACAGGATTACAGTAATTTATAGATGCCTAATATTGCATAGTGATAACATACGCAAAATAATGCTTTATAAAATGAAATAAAAGAAATTAAAAATTCATAAAATATTTTCTTGATTCGCTAAATTTCTTGAAAGTGAACAATATATAATTATATGTAAAGAATTAATGCATTAAGACACTATCGATGCAAGAGCAAGCATGAAGAAAAATAATAAATCGTATGTTTATTCTAATAAACTTCTTCCAATTAAGAAAAAAAAAATGTTGAAAATCATTTAACTTTGACAGAGGTACCTTGAAGAATATTAAAAAGTTCTGGACTCAAGTTAAGGGACATTTGATGAAATAATTTCCCATCACTCCCCACTTCAAAGACAGGAGCTACCCGATTTAGTTGTGTTAATTCGGAATGCTTCCCACTCCTGTGCCTTTTGGAGTAATCGGTATCAAAATATTCTTGGAAAAAGAATGCATTCAACTTTGTATCGATTGCGCCAGGATGATGTCATGCTAAATGAACAAATGCATGCTCTTATCATGAAGGCTATATAAAAGGAATGTAGAAATTAAATTCAAAAGGTTTTATAAAAGAAACTTTTCTGAAATCTAGAATAATAAATAATAATAATAATAATGTGTGTGTTTTTAACGTAGTCATTTACCTATAATAATTTTTAAATAAGTATACAACGAGCAGGAATTCGGATGCGTTTCGAGTCCAAGGCGAATAAGCTCGTATGTGTGAAGAAACATTTTTCGATAGTTTGGACGCGAATAGTATAGAATGTTGAAAATATACGATGATGCTGTTGTTTTTTTAAGAAGGCCGGAGAAAATATTTTGTAAATATATGTATGAACTCATTATTTAATATAATGCTTAGTAAGATATGAAAAATGCATGTTTATTTTTCAATGCATATTTAAATTTTAAAATTCAACGCGTTTTATTCAAAAAGAATTATATCTTGTATATGATCTTCACTATTTTCATTTTTAGGCACATGCTCTTATCATTAAGTATTTTTTTTCTTCGTAACTATTGCAAGCTAATATTCCTCCCCCCAAAAATGATTTTTTTCGCCCTCAGTTGCATGCATTGGTTTTTCTTAACCCCTTCGCATACAATGACGAGTTAGACTCGCGCGTCGAATTACTAAATTTTTGATTTTAAATCTGAATTAAGTGAAAGTATTAAATAATTTAAAATGTAAACATCACTTAAAAACGTATTATTATCTCATATGCCATTATATTATTCTAGGAATTAATAATAATTGTACTTAATAGGATATATCATCTAATTAAATTAAGTAAATTGGTATGTCAAGGGGGTAATGTGTTATATATGAATATTGTCACGAATATGTAAAGAACTAAGCTGTTAGTTAAAAAAAACAATTAAATGTATTAGAACTAAGCAACTCGCAACAGCATGAGACTGAGAACTTAACCCATCGCTGATGAGGCTCAGCTTTTATACGCATATAGAATGTTCGAGAACAATCTAATTTCAATATTTAAGAAAGATGTAAAACCTTCCAGATCTCAGATAACAATTTAAATAAAAGTATTCCAGTCTTTGGATAAAATGCAGTAGCTGGAATTCGATCCACGGACCAACCAATCTTAAACGAGATGCTCTGCCGACTGAGCCAAAGCGATTGATAGTTATTCTGGTTTATGCGGCATTACTCTAATCATCGTCTTATCTACACTTTTAACCAAAATCTATTAAAAATTTAGAAGCACTTGAAATTATATAGTTTTTGAGAGCAATTGAAAGTAAAAATGAAGACGACAAGGAAAAAAAGAAGTTTCCCGATTACATAGTTATAAAACTGAATGTAGAATCTGAAAATTTTAGGTAATAATTTATTTAAGAAGTTTCGTGCCTACTAGGATTAGCTCTTTTGGTGTAGCTAAAAAACTATCATATCATATATATATTTTCATTAGTGAAATAATTATCGCCTAATAAATTAGACCGCAAAAAAAACCCAAAAAAAAAAAAACCGATACTTTACTATTAAATAAACTTAATTTACAATTACACAATTTACTTACTCCAGTTATTTATAGAGAATTCACATAATCTGGCTACAGTAAATTAAATCTTCTTAGCGTACATATTGCAAAAGTGTGTCGAGAGATAAGTGTTTTATTAAATTTAATTTAACCATTAAACAGAAAATTCTCATACGAAAGGAGCTTACAAATTCATTAGGAGGAAGTAACAATCGGATGAATAAAATGTCGATTCTTTTTCGTACTATTCATTGAATTCTAAAACAGGGAAAGCTACTCTATTGCCATATTCATATATAATATAAATGCTATTCATGTATAATATATTACCTCCAAGAAGGAACTTTCATTGCTGTGAAGTAAAGAGATGAAATCTTCATTCCATGTGTCAGACATATGTTATTGGTGGAGAATTCATTCTAGTGGGTGATAATATTCGATGTCACCCAGCTATGCTTGTCGAGAAATATCTTGAAGATCAAGCATTGGAATGGATAGATTGACAAGTTCAGTCAAGTTCTATGTATTAAATTTAAGAACAACCCTTCCATTACACAAAGATTCTTTTAAGAATTTTAAGATAGATATAAATGAAATTTTGACTTATTTTAATATTTCCTCAACATTCTGCAATTTTCCCACCATTGCAGAAATAATCTAAAGTGACTTTTTTAAAGCATGAAGCAAATTTTGATGTTCACATTATCAAAACTAGTTTTATTGATGCTTGCTTAATTTACGTAGAACATATATATTTTACTTGAAGATATAAGAAACTTTGCTGTACATGAGATGGCTTTTAAAATAATTTTATTCAAACCTTTTAATTTGAAAGTTCTTGAAATTTTCAAAACAAATTCTTCACTAATTCTTTTACTTAAAAACAGAAGAATGCACACATATGCAAATCAACTTCACAGATTCCACCTATTGCTTTAAATGTAAAAATAAAACCAAGAAATTAATTCTGTTTTTGAATGTTTTACAAAAAAAAAAAAAAAAAAAAAATGCAATTGAAATGCATGCTGAAAACTGAATACCTTTCATTACCATTAAATATGGTTCAAAATTCCTTCCCTGAATGGGCAGTAAAAAAGAATGAAGCATGGGAAAAAAAATAAAGCATCAAAAATCCAGCTTGGCTGTAAATGGAAAAGCATTAATTTAAACATATAAAATGAAATGGAAAATAAACATAAAATACTCTATTTAATATCGAGATGATTTCATTTAAAATAAAATTTATTACAATAAGTATATTTTTTGTTTTGTTGGGAGAATAGATTTGGAAATGGAGGTTTATTGTAAATCATACTGGCATATTTAATACATTGGCTTGTACTTTTATATAGTAATATTTTTATGAAGCCAGGATCCCTCTCTTCACCCAAAAGTACCATGCCACATAATTACCTGCAATGTCAACAGTCAAATTGTTATAATATTTTTCAAAAAAAAAAAACTAAAGTCTAAGCCATAGGTTCCCAAAGTGGTCCAGGTGGACCCCCAGGTGTCCATAGGAGACCACACGGGGGTCCACGTAGACGTGAAAAGAAAACAGGGGTTCACAAGTTGTAAGTGGGGGTCCACGAAAAACTTTCTGGTTTTCATAATAAAGAACAAAAACTTTGGCTTGGATTTACCTATCAACGTAGGTAGGTAGCATCATTCACTAGGTAGGTACTCAGAAATATTCAAGACTCAGTTCAAACACAGAATTAAATAGAACAATAGATAATAGTATAAGTGTACACCACATGTCGAGACTTCCAAAGTGCCGCCCGTGCGCCCGCTCGTTCGGGTTGCTTGTTTAGACCTGCAAAGGGATGAAATGCGACTTGCGCTGTGCTACATTTTTGAAACTGAAAATGTGCTACTTTTTTTTTTCTCTTCTTAACACCCCCAATTTAGGGTGATATTTTTTAGGAGTTTTGAGAATACAGTAGAAATGTAGCAGCAGGGGGTCTACCGAAAATAGTAAAACTTTGAAAGTGGTCCACGAGAAAAAAAAGTTTGGGAACCTCTGGTCTAAGCAAATGAGCACAATCTAAGCAAATGAGTAAGACTTACTGACAATGATAAATGTTTCCCAGAAACAATGCAACTTTTATGATTTTTTGGTGTTAATTAAAAAATTAACTCTCATTCTGCAAAATAAGATCTCGTTCATTGAGGAATTGATTTTTGGCACAGTTTTTATTTCTCAACTACATTTATAACATTAGCTTGAATTTAAATCTACTGCTTTTTCAATTCATTTTTCCAAGCATATTGCCATTTTAAGGCCTTCAATATAAAGTACATATTTTCCTGTCTAACTGAATAACATCTACATGAAAAATTTAATTTAATTTTCTGTGGAAATTTTTATTTTCATGCACAAAAAGTAATAACAAACAAATCTTAAAAATTCTACTTACAATATTTTTCAGGTGGCAAACTTAAAATTCAAGTATGATCCTTACAAATCAACTTAATTTTTACAAAATTCAATTTGCAACAATGCTGAAATCTAAATGAGAATATAAAACTTAAAATATGGTTAATAATTGAATAATTACTATAATTTTTTGACAATATAATAAAAGAAATTTCACCATTTTTATCTTTTTGAGGCAAATGCAGTGTTAGAAATGGTGTAGGCTCAGTGCATATTAAGAGCACTAAGTCAAATTTTGCATAATTTTATCTTTGCATGGAAATAATGAATAAACTGTTATATCCTTTATTTAGTTTTATTCTTAACTTTTCGTGGTCCAGTGTCCAGCATCACAAAATATCACATTTTGGTTAAAAAGGCCTACCACCCAGTGCCTTTGGACATAAAATTTCTTATTTAGCTTCTCTAAAACTGATGTTACAGTGCAATTTTTTTTTCATTAATTCAAATTGACCTATTTCATTCTAAAATTAACTTGGACCTGGCTACCAGCACTTTAATAAAATCAATAGATCACACAGAGTTAATGATAAGCAAAATCAGCATATTATTATAATAGTATAGTGCTATTTATATTATTCTGCTAATGCAATTTCACAATTATATTTTCTAAAATAAAATATCAGTCACAGTATATAAATCATATAGATTCAAATACATTGATGGTGTCTTATTATTGCATATTTTGTAATGTTTTATTTTATAATTTTGTCTGCCACAAGTGAGAAGTAAAGTTTATTTTCTTTCATACCAAGTAAATGGAAGAATTCTCATTAGCATTTGTGGCATATATATATATATATGCTTACAATTATTTTTTAAATTTTATTTTGTAAGTTACGCATGTATATTTTATGCATACCTACAGCATTGTTATTTCTGATTTTCCTTTACATTTAATATATAATCTCTGGCAAATGTATTTGTTATACACACACAAAATCAATTAAGTTAGGGTTTAACAGTGGAACTTATTTATAATTTTATTTTGAGGTTTATCTGGTTCCTTCCATAAATAGAGGAAAAGATGTAGCTAGTTAACTACTATCTATTTTGAGTTTAAAAATGACAACAAAAAAAAAAAAATCCAAACAAGTTCATAAAAAATTATTTTTAACAATTCTTGTAACATAGTTATAGTTGAAGAGATTTGAATGAATTTAATCACACATCATTAAATGAAACTGCTGCTTGTTTCAGGAACATGAGATTAACACCTTTTGGACAATTTTAACCTGTAGAGGAATGATGTACAGTAAGTAAGAAGAGAGAATTTCCAGAGTTCTTTGTTAGGTCTTGACTTCTATTCTGTTGCAAACATTTTTCTTTCAGTTTTTTTTTCTTTAGTTTGCTTGTTATTTTGAACAATTTTATTTTATTTTAATCTGAAATCTTTACACTTATTATCTTCATGGATAATCCAATTTTGCAGATTATCTGAAATTATTAAGCAGTATAATTGTTTGAAAATCAAGTTTATTGTATTGTTTGATAAATGTTATCTCTATCTTTCATATTGCCCCTACTTTTATGAAATCAATACTTCCTGATGCATGCACAAAAGCATAGAAACAAACAATAGTTAATCCCTATTAAAATATTTATAGAAGTTAAATAATTTTATATTAATGTGAGAAATAGGAAAATCTTTAGAAACTATCACAGATCTTTATCAGCAAACAAAAATATTTTCCATATTCTTATGACAATGAAATAACTATTTATGCCTTTTACAAGAAATAGGAATTAGCATTGTCTACCAATGACACAGCTAAGCAAGAAACTTTTATTACGGTAAATCGAATAAAGTAATGTGTTATTAAAAAGGTTTATTTTTAAGAATTAGAATTACTTTATAATTTTAATATAACAATATAGTTTAAAATCCGAAGTTGACAATGAAAATTGTTTTTAAAAAATCATTGATAACCGAAATATTTTACTAGAAAATAGAGGAGTTTTCCGTGTACAATAATGGCATGGAAAAAAATTAATCAAGAAAAAGGAATTTTCTAATAAAAATCCCGTATATTTTGATAACACATCTTCAAATGGTTTGAAATATAATTTAATCTAATTAAAAATAATTCATGGATATAAATTATGAAAAAGAAATTTAATGCTGCATAATTTCATTGAATACAAACACTCTGCAGAAACAAATTACAAGTTATACACAAACTATTCCAATAAACTCGATAATAAATATTTATATCAGTAAATAATCATTCAATGGATTCAAAAACCAGTTCAATGAAAAATTTTGTTACAATGCAAAAGTTAGTAACGATATGAACAATTGCATGCATAAAATAACACGTTTTATGATACCTTTAATTTAACAAACATAAAACATGATTATGTAAAACATTAATGAATGTTCTATGCTTGTTTGTATGGATTGAATATTAATATATTTTTTGAATTCCAATAAATATCTGAAGAATGAAAAACGACAGACCATAAATAAGGTATAAAGAAATCTTCTGGCTGGCCTTCTTCAACATA
This sequence comes from Argiope bruennichi, assembly GCF_947563725.1. Classification (NCBI taxonomy): domain Eukaryota; kingdom Metazoa; phylum Arthropoda; class Arachnida; order Araneae; family Araneidae; genus Argiope; species Argiope bruennichi. The sequence continues at coordinate 34,434,590 of NC_079162.1, read as the reverse complement.
TTTAAACTTTAATTCTGGAAGTTTCTTCATCTTTTCTTTAGACCATTGCAGACAAACCGATTTTATTATTTCAGTGACTTCTAAAACAGACACATTTTGTTCTACTGACTCTAAATGAGGTGAAAAAAATAGCAAAACAATATCAATATTCTGCATAATATCTTGAAAATTTGCATTTGATCGAAACATACTGAAAATATCCTTTTTATACAAAATAGTGTATAATAAATTAATGTTATTTCGAAGTTGAAAAGTTAAGCAAGAATTCAGAATTTCTAGAAGCATTCGAAGAACTTCATCTAACACTGATAAATCTTGCATCAAATCTGATGGCAATAATTCATCATCAACTGGCCGAGATCCAGATTTTGACTGTTCTGTAATACGTATGTATCTCTTACCCATGCTCTCTAACAGATTAATGAATTTGTCACAAACATAAGTATGCAAATTTTGAATATGGGCAGACATGTTAGCTAAAGCAGCTAAACAATTAGTGTGAAGATACTTATCATGCATTCGCGTCATATTGAATTGTATAGTTCGAATAAGAATAAGAACTATCATACTGCCGAGAGAAATTTCTGACAGCATTCTTTCAGTATACCATGTAACATTCCTTAATTTTATACTGTGAATTTGCTTATCAAAATATTCTTCTTCACTTAAAATCAACAATATAATTAGTGTCATGTAAATAAGATGTGAATTTTTATCAGGAGCATTATATAACAATTTCAGTAGTGGCATAACTAACAAATAAATTTCTGATGAAAAAATAATATACTGCCTGAAATTTGGATTTTGATGCAATAATAAGTAGGCTAACAATGCAGTCTGATCATCTTTTAAAGTGTTACATAAAGTTTTAAATAAGATATCAAAGTCCAACTTGAAAGCTGCAATCTCGTCTTTTGAGGCACCATCACTGGTACCATTAGAATTTTTAAAAGAAAATAATGCAGCTCGATATGGATTCTTCATCTCTTTATCATTGGTACAATGGTTTACTAAAATCAATAACAACAACAAACTATGATTGGCAAGTACAGTAACTGATGATAAATCTTTGGGGGAATTTTTTCCAGCATAATTTAGAGTTAATACATTCCAAAGCCCAGATGCAAGCCCAGCAATAATGCTACCACCTTCTACAGCAGTGATACAATGAGGGCACATATCTTGATTACTGTAGTGTGTCAGAAGAGTTTTTATAAGAGCAGAAGAATGAGCAGCACATTCTCCTCGCATGATGATTTGATATACTGTGGATAAATGTGCAGATCTTGATGAGAACATCTGTACTGACAGCAGTACTATCAATGTATGTACAGCCTCCACTGTAATAGCATATGTTTTACTATCAAGAGATATATCCACAATAATTTCAAATAAGGCATTGATTGCAGATTCTAGCAGTTTCTCAGGCTCCGATGCATTATTTGGGTCAGTTTTGTTCTGTTGAACATCTTCTAATTGTTTTAGAGTACCTTCTTCTCCTAATGTTTCAATAAAATACTTTAGTATGCAACGTAAAATAAAGAGAGAATTATAAGCCTGCCAAATAAAAACTTTGTTCTCACACTGAACAGCAGCTTTAAGCTCAGAGGAATGAACTAGGAAAACTTTGATAAGGGCAGCAACATTACCAGTGATGGGATTGCTGTTCAACAAAGCATCAAGCATTGGGCGAATACTATCTTCTAGTAATCTACAGTCTGCACAAGAATGTGGAGGAGCAAACGTGAATGACAACAACTGGTTCCAGAATGGATCATTGGGAGATATTGGTTCTTTACCAGAAAATTGCTGTAAATATTTATTGTCCCGTAGTTCATGTAAGCTGCTACTAGAAGTACCCATTTTAAACCTGAGGAGAAAAACATATATAAGTTGGATTATTAAATTTACTTCAACTTCAATTCATTAAATGTATACTGTAATATATATATATATACAAGTAGGCATAATTCTGCCTACAATAAGCTGGTCATGCTAAATGATTTTCCCAAACAATTATTCTAGTGAAAAAAATTAGTTCTGTCCTATTTTATGTTAGTTATAAATATGCCTTATTAATTTAATAAAAAAAATTACAGCAAAAATATTTCTAACTTTTATAAAATTATGACAATACATAAACAATTCTTGTAAAAGTCAAGTTTATTTAAAAGTTCTTTGATATTACAGTTCATGCTTTTCAGGGCTTTAGAATTTACAAGTTTTTAGTTAGTTGTTTGCATTCTGAATTATTGATAATAGGTTTACTCTTAAAAAGTACAATATTTTCTTTATCTTTTCTCTATTTTACAAAATAATTTTTAAAAAAACTTGAATGTTTGAATTTATCATAATAATATTAATGGAAGGAATTCTATCTTGGGAGAAAAATATGCAGCAATAAAACAAAAGTAGTATACCAAAATTCTGTAACTAATCTTTCTTTCACATACAGGAGAACCAACAACAATCTACGCTTTAATATTAAAAAAGTATTATATTACCAAGACTTCTGTTTGATTAATTTTTAGCTCCTTTAAATTACAGCATTTGCAGAAAAAATATTTCCATGTTTAAATAGCAAGCAGTCAAGGTTAAAATTTACATCAATCATTAAGTCTGAACTAGGGATTGCAATACCGGTATACTGAATACCGGTATTTTGAGCTATTAGTACAATTTTGTAATACCGGTATTCACAAGTTTAAATACTGGTTTTTTGGTATTTACTAGAAATTTTTAAAATTGTCTCCAATATATATTCAGGGATCTCCAACATAGCAAAATAGTATTCGTTTTTGTTTTTATGTCTCCCTAACGGGTGAAATTAATTAGCTAATTAATGGCTTAAATCTAAATTAACAAAACATGGACTATCCTTGGAAGATATTGTATCCATAACGACTGATGGAGCAACAGTTATGAAAAAAATTAATTAGCTAATTAATGGCTTAAATCTAAATTAACAAAACATGGACTATCCTTGAAAGATATTGTATCCATAACGACTGATAGAGCAACAGTTATGAAAAAAGTTGGAAAGTTGATTGGTGCAAATCAGCAATTGTGCTATGCTCATGGAATTGAATTAGGAGTAATATATATATTATATGAAATATTAACAAATCAAGAATTGCTTCCTATAATTTATGAAGTTCAAAAAATTGTTAAGATATTTAAATGTTCCTCTACAAAAAATGCCATATTACAAAATTATATACTAACTGAAAATAAAATAGTATCTGCTAATATTAGATTCTAAAACATGTTGGAACAGTTTACTCAAAATGATGGAACGATTTTTGAAACTGAGAAATCCAATCCGAAAAACCATAATCGACTCAAACCTGTAAATTATTTTTCAGATAATGATTTCGATTTAATATCTAAACTGTATCAGCTCTACTTCCAATAAAACTGACTATTGAGGCATTATGTTGGAGAGATTCTAATTTATTAACAGCCTAATGCAACAGAAGAAAGGCATACCAAAATAGAAAAATGTGTTATGGTATTTACATAATTTTAATGATTTTAAAAATGAAAATGGAAAAGAAGAAAAGGAAATAACCAATTCAAATCTGATTAAGTTTATAGTAAATTTTCTTAAAAATTTTTATCCACAAAAATATTCACATTCAGAAGAATTCAGTTTTCAGTTATCGAAGATTATGATGATACTAATGTCGATAGTGAAAAGGAATTTTCTTGAACATAAATTAAAATTCGTAATAAATAAAAAAATTTCAATGAACTAAAATACAATACAGAAATCCGCTATATCCAAAACCATCCAACGAGAAATTGATTTATTTGAAGATGAGGGATTTAGAGGTAAATACTTGAAAAAAGTATATCTCGCATTGCTAACAGTACCACCAACTAGCGTTGATGCCGAAAGAGTGTTTTCGACAGCTGGTAATTTTTGCACAAAATTACTTTTCAGGCTTAATGACAGTACAATTGATGCATTATGTTTTTTAAGATCACTTTTCAAAAATTTGTAATAGTACTACAGACTGAATAGTGATATTTACACTTTTTTGTAATTTAAATAAATAAGATGTCCCTTTACTTTTTTGTGATATTTACACTCTCTATTAAAACTGGCAAATAAAATGAAGAAACACCTGTGTTTACTTTCTTTTTCTAAAATTTCTAATACTGGTATCAAGATCTAAAAAATACCGGTATTCGGTATTGATACTGGTGGCCGATTGATTGATACCGAATACCGGTACTGAATCCGATATTGCAATCCCTAGTCTGAACTAATAATGAGGCAAATTACTATTATGGAGTATAGAAAACTACTTCATAACTAATTTTCCAATGGTGAAAGAATGAAATAAACTTTTGTTAACATACAATCATAAACTTGTTGCCCTTTTTAATAAATCACTTTATTAGATGAACTTTTGAGAATTATTTCAATTAGTTATAATTTTTTACAATAAATTTTAGTCCATTAAAAACCAGGGATTTTTAAGATGTGTACAAATTCTCTCTTTTCATAAATATAACAAAAATTACCGAGGCTCATAATAAATATAGGGTTCCTACATTTGCATAATCGACTCCTTAAGGAATGCCTCATATTACCTAGTCAAATGATCCCCGATTTGGAATGGGGCAGCTAACAGCAGTTGAATGACATTTACTATGTGGTCAGGAAAATAAAAATCTATCCTCTTCATTGACATTTCAAAAAGCAGATATAAAATATTCTATACATGCAAATTTTAAAAACATTAGCACTTAATTTAAATTATCTTATAACTTATTCCGAAAAATAAAATGTAAAGAATTTAAGAATACTGATTAAGAATTTTAGCCTGGTTTTGTAAGTTATAAGAATGACTCTATCCACGGTACTGTTCCTTATGACATTTATAATTGTACCTTCACAGCCGTATTAAATATATCACATCTTGATAAAAATGGTAGCATTTGATTAAATCAAACATTAACAATCCAGCAGCTGAGCCAAACACAAATCTTACACATATAAAATAAAATCTGGTATAATACACAATAAAAAAAAGTAAAAAGATATTAAATATTTCTTAGGCATGTTTAAAGCAAGTTATTAGTAATAATTACTTACTGGAAAGTTTTCAATATTCATTACATTGTAAAATTTTTTATTTATATGTCAAATTGATATTTTTTTCTTTTATTACATTAATCTCATATTTGTATAAAATTCATATTATATAGTTAGTTCTCTCACTCATATAAGTTTATTCCTATATTCAGTTGTCTTTTAAATCACGATTATCAATCCTCATCTACTAAACGAAGTCAATAAGAAAAAACAAATTTAACGAACAGCCTATCTTAAAAGTATTATTTTTATTAACAAAACTTCCTAAAATCCAATGATTTAAAAAATTAATAAGATTTTAGTTTTGAAAATAAATCAAAATATATGATTTATCTAAATTAAAAATTTAAAGTTATCAAATAAAATTAATATGGCCATTGGATGGTTAATGCAAACCATAGAATCACATGATTAGTGCATGATTAGAAATAAACTATCTTAAGAGATTCAAATCTTCCCTGACAAAACAAATAACTTAAAAAGTTACATCATAAAAATAATGCTTATCTGAAGAATGTTCGACCATTTTTTTAAGGCACAGTTGGATAATTAATATTTCAGTTACTGGTCCAATACTTAAATATAAAAGAAAATGGAATCAGTTATGAACTAGATGAATATTCATATATTCTTAACATGAAATACTTTTACTTTGATAATACATATCTATTTTATGTGCCATTATAAATAAAAAGAACCATAAAAAGTTTCTTTTTTGTTTTGATTCATTATTGATCAATAAGATTGACTTGATTCATTAATAATCCTTTATGTTAAAATCAACAAATTTTGATTCATATATAACTTGATTTTGAAACTAAATATAATTTAAATTTTGTAAGCATTAAATGTTTTTACTTCATATTTATCTTTTATTTCATACATTTCTTTTTCATTTTCTTTTAGAGGTTGTATTTTATATTAGTATTACTGTTTGATATACAATACTAAACACATAACTTATATCTTGAAAAACCAAGTAATAAAATATTGAATACAAGATTAAATTATTTTTTCTTCTTCTTAAGATCTATATCAGAGATAACAATGATCATATTAAGAATAGCTCAGTTTCAAAATAATAGAAATTATTTTTATGTAATTATGTTAATTTTATTTAAAACTACATATTTTATAAACTCTTATTATACTTTGATTCTGTATTAGCCTTACTTAATACTACTGATTTATATAACTGACTGTCAATGACACTGGTTAAGAAAATTCCTGCAATTATCTACCAGTTGAAATGTAATATTTTTTTTACAGGAAAGAGATTTATTGAAAAGTTTTAAAATCAACTTCATCAAGGATATCAAAATAGATTTTTTTTTCCCTCCAAGTTCAGCAAATTTGAATTCTAATTGATTTACATCAGACAGCTGATCGCTATGTTTACAGATAAATTTGATGTGCATTCATATATCTTTTACATTTTTTAAATACAGCATTCAAATAATTCACTGCTGTTTTAATTTGGTTTGCAATAGCATGGGGGTCAATAATCAAGATTATGAATAGATAACATCAAATACAAATGTCCGATTTTTCTGATAAGCAAATAAAGGCTTTAAGTTGAATTCAAATTCTAACACGTAGTACTTCGCCGTATATTCAAGATAAAATAATACAGTATTGTTGTAAATGTCATTTTAATTTAATGATTAGCTGCTTGATATAAAATATGAGCAACTTTTAATAGCAAATAAATACAACTGTCGTGGCAAATAAGTTAATACAAGATGCACAGTTACAAAATCAAAAGCAACACAATTTTATCAAACAAGAAAGTTTTACCTAATGATTTTATTCTATAAACACGAGAAATTTAAAACTCACTAAAAAAAATCACACCCGCCCTTGTAAAAGGAAAAAAAAATAAGTACCATTTAATTACAAATGCTTTAACGTTGCAACACTAGGATCGTAGGACGAACATTCATTGAAATGATATCCGAAAGACGGCGCTATGTCTGCGCTTGAGACCGTAAACAAAACAAGACGAATTACCTTGGACAGGAACTACTCGGTTTCGTGGGCCATAGAGTGTGCGCGAAGATGACGTCATGCATAAAGTTCCCAAGACATAATTTTAAGATTAATTGGTTCCGATTTATTCGTCTTGGTGCATCTTAAACTTTAGCTACGAATACAAACGAATCGCGAAAATAAAGATGGAACTCATTATCATAATTTTTATCGAATAAGGATCCTCAAAGTGCAATGCCTAATGGACCTTATATACGGTTTGGATTTGAGTTTGAGAGTATATATAAAAAAATCAGCTGTTGGAGGTTGGAAGATCGAAGTGAGTGTGTATTCTGTTCTCTGCCAATTTAATTCAGAGAATTAGTTACGCTGTGATTTTACAAGTAAAAATTCCCTTGTGACAATTTTATAAAATAATTTTTTTTTTTAATTTCAAGAACATCATCTATAAAAATGAATTTTGAGGTTAAAGAATATGAAAATTAGTTTTTATATATAAAAATTATTGGTTCATCGTTTTGTTGATGACTGAAATAAGGTTTGCAATTTTTTTAGCGAAAATTTCAGTGTAAAGACTTATTTCTTTTTGTTAAATGCAAAAATATTTGTTAAAATCTTTATGCTTGTAGAAATAAAATATTGTTTCCTCGTAATGTTGCATGCTTGTGTGCAGTTCAGTGCGCATGCTGCATTATGAATGAATGATGAATCTTGTTTGTGCCTATAAATCTTGTTTTTTTATATATATGATGTATTTTTTATAATGATGTATCTAAGAATTACTTTTCGCATTAATTGAATATCTATTTTAAAAAGCTGTGTGATTGCTATTTGCTATTTTTTTTAAAAAATAAATGATGGTGTTGTGGCCTGCTATGTGTTCGTTTTTTTTTTACCCTTGTGTTTTCTGGTTTTGAGATTATTTAAAAAATGCTGTGCATGTGGATCCATTGCAAATTTAGGTGAAATGAAAACACGCATTCCTCAACTCAGTCACTATTCCGATCTGTTGTGGAAAATGCTGTTTTGTGCTTTCAACTCTTAAGAGAAGACGGTTAACAGCATATTGAACATTCCTAAGTCTTCACCGACTTCCTTTTCTTGATGGTTTTATGAATTTTTGTCTTTTCTATGCTTTTTGGCTTAGGGCAATTAAAAACCGATTTTTTCCCGCCCTATACTCTGTGGCACCACCTTATCGTGGTGGATGAGCTTTGAACAGAATGCCGCAACAACTTCTTTTAATTAGCATCTTATAACGAGTACAGCGACATTTATCAGCCAATTTTTGAACGTTTTTTTTTTCTCAAAACAAATTTCCTTTGTTTCACGCAAACAGATGAAATATTAGGTCCTTCTGAGTAATGGCTGTTTTTTACAGCTTCCGAAAGTAAAACTTGATTATAATCACCCTGTAGTATCCTTTATAAGGAATATGCAGTTATCTACATGTATCTGATGTTTCAGAGTTGTATTGCTAAAATATCCATATTAAATCTGAAAAAGTTATATACACTCATGTCCATAAATTAAGGATAATTCAGAGTCACGCGGAAATCGAATTCTAAAATACATATATCACCCGTAAAATGACTACACACATCTTCAAAAATGATATGCAAATTGCAGGAAGCCATCAGATGACACTGATAGTGCGTCACAATGACCAGACTATAAAAGAGTGATGTATAAGCAATGCATGCAAAGAAGTAAAATTGCTCTCAAGCGCTTTATAAGCCTTTCAGTGCAATAACCGCATAGTTATGACACAAAGGACGCATTTAGATGATTTTTTACATGGTAGAATTATCGGTCGTCTGCAATGTGGGCGTACCCAGCTGGAAGTATCCAAGGAACTTGGAATCGCCCAGAGTGTCATCTCCAGGCTTTGGCAACGATCCCAAGATAATGGTAATGTGAATAGACGTTACAGCACAAGTCGCCCCCCCCCCCCGAGTTACAACGCCGAATGATGACCGGTATTTTGAAGTAACTGCAAAGAAATAGACAGAGAACAGCATCAGACCTGCCTCGTCAGCTCTCTTCAACCACTGTTTCCCCAGTTTCAAGGCAGACCGTGTACAGACGCTTAGGGTAGATTTGGCTATATGCCTGTAGGCCTGTCAGATGTGTTCCACTTATAGAGATGCATAATCCACGATTTTTTGAATAACAAATAATATTGCTATTGTTATTTTTAAATATGCGTTCCAAATATCTGTTATTTCAATCATATTATTAATTAAAAATTATTACTTAATATTAAATATAAAATTTATTAATTGTAATTAATATTTAATTTACTAATTAAATTAACGTGGGATTGAATTAATTTATCTGTTTCAGCTTACTTCTTAAATTTTATTTTTTTCTCAAAACTATTTATTTAATTTATTTATTAGAGTGAACCATTTTCTGGAAAAGATGAGTTAAAAATATATGTCATTTCTATAAAATGTTTACTTTAGTCCTATATTTTACCAATAGATGGCGCCAGCAGTAAACAGAGTACATGTAATCAAAGTCAATCATGTCACGAGCAATTAAAAATGATCTGTATGGAATAGTGCATCATCAAATACGAATACCGGTCACTTCGCACTTTCCAGTGAAGCCTCGCACTTTCCGGTGAAATCACTGCTCCGATAAATTTCAGTGATATGCAATTCAATGATACGATACGATAATTCCAATAACCGGTCCGTTCAATCCAATCACAGATTTCTTTCGAGAGCTTCCATTGGACAGATCGTATCATCACCGCTTCGGAAAATTTCAGTGATATCGTATCGATTGTTAGTTTCTATCGTGATCCAAAACCTGTAATCGAAATATCATCAGTAAGATCGTATGAAGGATTTGAATCACAACCCTCTTTGAAAAGTATTGATCACTTGTATTTGTGACTTTTTGATATTGGTTCCGTAGTAACCGCTCTGAAAATATTCGTCATCCCTATCCACTTACTGCAACTCATTGTCACCCGCGGTTAGCCTGGAGTAGAGAGCATGCATTGAGAACACCGTAACAGTGGGCTTGCGTGATGTTTACCGACGAGTCCAGGTTTAGCTTGCAGTCTGATACTTGCCGGACTTTCATATGGACAGCACCAGGTACTCGTTACAACCAAGAAAACATCATTGAACGACACCGTTACGGTGGTGCAGGATTCCTCGTTTGGGGAGGAATTATTCTGGGTTTCAGAACTGACCTGCATGTTCAAATTGGAACCACGACATGCCAAATCCATCGGGACGTCATTGTGGAAAAATATGTACGTTTGTTTCGCGGCGATATGGACGCAGAATTCGTGTTTATGGATGAAATGCCCGTCCTCACCATACAAACATCGTAAACGAATACCTTCGATTGGAGGATATCATCCGTATGGACTGGCCAGCATTCTTACCGGACTTGAATCCAGTAGAGAATGTGTGGGACATGCTTGGCCGACGAGTTGCAACTCGTCAACCACCTTCTACATGTATACAGGAACTTCGGAAAGCATTGCTTGATGAGTGGTGTAATATTCCCCAAGATCAGATCGATAATTTGATACTCAACAGGCCTAGGCGTTATACGGACTGTATTGCATTGTCTGGGAGATTGTCTATTATCTATGTATTAATCATCATACCTGCCATGTAATATTGGTTTTTGTAAATAGTTTTTTTCTTTTGTAATTTGCTCCAGGGAGCAAAAAATCGCAGTTTTTACTAATGATATCAAATATATAGCATCTTTTTTGCATTTTACCTTTTGTTTAATAAATAGGTTTTACAAATAAGTCGCATTTGTTTTGCTTCTGACTCTTTCTTTTCCTGAACTTGCATTATCCTTAATTTATGGATATGAGTATAGTTAATTTGTTTAAGATTCCTTAATCTTCTTACAAGCATATACATAAATATATCATTACAGAAAATGCAGAGATATATACCATAAGTCTAATTTCGTTGATCATCTACTAAGAAAATTTTTAAATTAGTAGCAATAATCATCACTAAAATTAGAAATGCAAGTGATAAAGAAAAAATTTTCTTACTTTGTTACTGCTTTCCACGAAACTGAAACTGAACATTACTGAAATTTCCACGTTATAAGAAATAATTAGTATACTTGGATTTCATCTAATTTTAATATTCTACTTCAAAAATTTTCCGAGAAAGCAAGCTTATGAAATTGCTTTGAAACACTTTTATTCCTGTAATGCTGCTTTTTAAACATGAAGATACTCCTTTTTCTTCATTTAAAGAGCTAATTTTGAACATATGTTCAGACATATGTAGATGAGAAAATCCTTTCAAAGGTATCAATATCAATAATTGCAATATCATATCAATAATGCAACCGACATGATAATAGTATATATGAAATATTTCCCAAAACGCTATCAGCTTTTTTTTTTATCCTTCCCTCTCCTGATTATGACGATACATGAATACGGTTTATTACTGCTCGCATAGTTTATTTTTATAAATTTCTAGTCATGCTTTGGGCTGCTTAAATAACATTCCATGTTAAGATGTCGAGCTCTTGAAGAGTTTTATCCGAGATTCAAAACAAGAAAAATTTCCTCTGAAATCTGAATCACCATTTTAGCTTTATTTGTTTAGAAATTCACAAAGTTCCGCTACACTAGTTTGATTTCTGATATAATTCTTTATCAACAGAGACGATCAGAGTTTAAGCACTTTGAATGATGACGAAGTAGAATGTTAAAATTTGTTTTCTTGATTGATATGTTTTGAAAATACTTCCTGCATACAAGGGCCATTTTTTTTTCAAGCTATGGAAAACCATAAAAAATTATAGATAACTAGATAAAGTTATTACAAAAATTTATGGAATGGCTACATTTTGAAGAATTTAAAGAATGGAATTTAAAGAATGGTTAAATTTTGACATAACTGCCCTGAAAATTGAGGTATTTGTCATATTGATGGACTAAGTTTCCTATCTTACATTCAAAAATGCTGATGCCAGTCCTAGTAGATGGGGTTTAACGTTCCTTTGAAGTTCCTCATTAGTCTGGAATTATTATTTTGGCATTCTAGCCAGTTCTTTAATTAAGTGAAGTTACTCAGCTTCAAGCAGCGTTCTTCAGGAAGGGGAACGAGGGTGAAAGGCTGTTGCAACAGAAGATATTGTTCAATGAGTTAATCAAGTCGTTCGAAAGAACCGAATGGTGCTAAAAGTTCAAATAGTTGGTCGACTAGTATGCCAAAATTGCGATTTTGGAGGGGGAATGTTTAGATATTTTTACTAAATATTTTTTCCTTAAAAGAATACTCAAATAATTTCTACACTGATGAAGAGTTCAAATGAGAGCTGTCTCATAGAACTGGTGGTATGGTTACTTTTCAAAGAAAGGACTAAACCTGGTCCACCTATATGAAAAATGCCTGAGTTTTCATGGCAGTTATCAAAAAGTAGCTATGCTTAGTCCAACGGTATGAAAAATCCCTGAATTTTCATGGCAGTTATCAAAAAGTAGCTATGCTTAGTCCAATGGTATTAAAAATTCCTGAATTTTCACGTCGTTTATCAAAAAGTAACTATGCTTGTACATAACTCTAGGTAATAAATAGATTTCGATCTCTACTTTTGTTTCTTTTTATACTCCATCAGAGATTGAAAAAGAAAACGGTCATCGTATTTGGTTAGATGTTTTTGTAATTGCAAAGTAACAGCGCTCTTTCCAAAAAAAAATCAAAAATTTCAATTTGGTTATATTATTTTTATTTGCTTGAATCGAAATTTAAAGTCACTACCTATTAGCAAAGCAAGTTCAAAAAACATTTTTATGATAATCTTACAATATTGTCCGTCATTCAGAATATGGAACAATTATGAAATCCACTTGTACTAACCTCTTCAGTACCTACAATTTTTTTTCAATTTTCTTATCCGGTAAAGTAAAATTTTGTCGAAATAATGCATGCATTTTAATATTTATGAATGTAGCTTCCATTTTGCATTAATAAATAGCACTATATTTCGATATTTTTTTCATATCCATCGCTATTAATTAGAGACAAAACGAAAATGGCGTTGAACAGAAAACACAGCAAATATAAGTACATTTTTTAATATTTATTATTAAAATAAACGCTTGTATATTTTTTTAAATAAAATACTAAGTGTCTGATTAAAGTCATTACCAAATTATATCTTGTTATCTATAATAGAATCGTTGCAAATGCAAATTTTATTAAGGTACACATATGTGTACTTCGGGCGTTTTCGCTCCCATTTCCTGACTGCTTGCGATCCATTGCGCTGTTTATATTTTGAGCACTTGTTTTCAAATTGCCATTTCTTGTCCTTGAATATATTGCATATCTTTTTTATAATAAATAATTCTTATGTTCTGTAATGTAATAAGATATAAATGTAAAAATATTTATTTTTTAATTTGAGTAAGAAATTTAATTTTATAGCTGTCTTGTAGTCAGTAATTGATATTTCTATCCGGCATTATGTGTAGAATTTCGGAATTTTATAAGCTAATAATAATTTTTTTTTTCACGTCAAGTGACTTTAACTCAAAATAAGGTTATTGAACTTTTAGAAAAAAGTGATTTTAGGGGAAGCCATAGAATTTCTCATGTATCGAAAATTATGAAACCTGGCAAATGGGATGAATGGGTCACAGATGATAGTCAAATGTGCCTTGTCAAGTAGAATGATAATAAATCCGTGACTCTATTATCCACATGTATAGGTAATGAGCCAATTGGAGTAGGCAAAAGACAGTCAAAATAATGTAATGGAAACAAAAAGCTGATATAAAATAATCTGCTATTGTAAAAGCATATAATATGGGAGGCATCGCTCATTATTTTGCATATTACCGGTATGTAGTAATTACAAAAAATGACCGACTCGAGCATTCACGCATTTTGTAGATTTAGTAGTTGTCAATTGCTTGATATACTATAAAATGGTGGCAAAGCGACAAGCAGAGCTATTAGGAATGAAGCCGAAAATGTTATGAACTTAATGCAATTTCGAATGCATATAATTCGGTCCCTGTTGAAATATGAAGGAATTCTCATCCTCAGCAAGAAAAGAACAAGTAAAAAATCATCTTTGAATGAAGAAAATTAATAGAAGAAGGGTCATCAAATGATGGAAACGCAACTAAAAGATTATTGGAGATTTCATTACCACCATCTGGTGAAAATACCTCTAAAAGACCAAGAAAAATTGTCCCTTCCCAATTAAAAAGAAATAAGACTAGATATGTCAAGCCATCTACAACGTTACATGGGCGATAAGTATGAATCAAAATGCAGGTATCCAGGATGTAAATCTAGAACAGTCAAGTGCTCAAAATGCAGTATCTATTTATGTAATATTTAAAAAAATGAAATTTCATTCAAAATGAGGTTTAATAGGCCTTATAAATGAAAAAAAATAATATTTTTTTTTCATTTATAAGGCCTTAGAATAGGAAAAGTATATCTATTAAATTACCAGGAAAATTAATTAATTTTTTTTTTTAGTCGAGGATGCCTTAACTTGCTTAAGACTTGAGGTACACATATGTGTATCTTAAAATTATGGGACTTAAAATTGTTTGATCAACAAATATTTTTTTTCTCAAACTATTGAGATGTAACAAAGGTGAAAGATCTAGAAATGAAATTTTTAAACCAGTTTCAAAAAATTCAGGACTGAAGAGGAAAAAGGTATAGTCACTATGATTAAACCATGCAAAATTATCTTATTTTGATACGTCAAAACATGCAAGTTGTATTTCACACATGCGATGTTTCTGGTAGGCCTCGTAGTTACGGGCTAGAATTCGTAACAAATTTATTTTGAATGTTCATAATTCGTTCCAGATATCTTTTTTCTGAACATATTTTTGTCGTGTCGATAACATGTCGATAGGTTTCCAACATTGGGCATGGTGAAATGACAGGTTTTTGTCACAGTCCCAATGGCACAAAATGCTCTATAAAATACTATTACACTATCTTCATAATATTGCACGACATTCACAATATCAAACTACATCGTGGAAATAACGTGCAATATCATAATAGTAATTGGGAAGAGAAAAGTTCTGTCTTGTGGGTTAGTAGCCATGGAATCTTACCTACTATGGAAAATTATGGTGAAATTAACTAACTAGATTAATGAAAGATGATATATTGTAATTTCGCTATTCGTAAGCGAAGCAACTATTTCTAACTTTTTTTTTTTAACTTGGAAGCTTTAGGCATAAACGACTCTACCGATATGTAGTTTAAGAAGGAAATCAATATATAATTTTGAAGAAACTGTCAGAATCAATGATTTAATAATAATGGGGAAAAGTTATCTCCTGTAAAAGAAGATACTATTATGATGATAATTTGGATGTTCGTAAGAGAAGAAATTATTTTGACTTTTTTGGACTAAAAACTTTAGGAATAAGCGATATTACGAGATGAAGATTAAGAAAAAAAACTAATACCTAAACTGTCAGAATTAATGAAGATCTAAAATATGAACTTGCTTTCATGGAAAGCAGATTATTTTCCCCTATCCACTTATAAAGAAACACTATTAAACGATTAGAAACATCGATTAGAAAATTGCATCTCAAAAATATGTTTACAGTTTACGATGAAGTTTTTAAGGAATAAGCATTATCAGGTATGAACCAGTTGAACCATCACCATCTTACCACTATGAACACTATTGGACTCTCAGACCTATTGCAAAATAACAAGGAACATCTAAAGTATGTCGAATTATTGACTATTTTGCCTGGCAAGTTAGATTACCATCATTGAAACAATAAATTAGGTCCATTTAGAATCTGGACCTAATTTATTGGACATTACACCTAGATTTTTTCATAGGATTAGAGAAAATAAGTATAGCATTGTTGCCGAAATCAAAAAAGCCTTTTTGTAAAGGAGTGTATGACTAAGAAACAGAATTTTCTTAAATTCTTTGATGGAATGAAAATGAAAATGTAGATCCGAAGATTATGCGGCATGCTTTTGGTATAAAGAGTAGTCATTTTTCTCTTAGAAGTTGTGTAGAGCATCATTAGAAAAAATATTGTAAGAATTTGAAATATAATCAAAGAATTATTGATACAGTTCTTTAAAATTTTTATGTGTATGATTTAGTTACAAGTTTGGATAATGAATCATAAATATTACCTTTTATTGAAGAGTTTCATCATATTTTAGTTGAAAGAAAATTTAAGTAATGAGGTTGGATGTATAGAGGAGGTAATGATTTAGAAAAGGACACTTGAATTTTAGGATTGGTTTGGAATCATAGAGAAGATGAACTAATAATTAATTTGGATTGGAAGGAAACATACAGACCTGAAATTGTTTCGAAGAGAATAATTATTTCCGACACACATAGAATGTTTAATCCTATCAGATTTTTGTGTCCTGTCTTCTTTCCCAAGTTAATGTTTCATGGAATGCAGAATAACAATAATTCATGGGATTGTGAGGTTGAATAAAATATGAATCGAAAGTTTCTAAAATGATTTGAAGGACTGATTTTTTTGAATAATTAGTCTATTAGGCTGCGTTTTTCTCTTGGGTCTAGTGGTGAGCATGAAATTAGGATTCATACATTCGAGGTGCCAATTAATTTGTACACACAGCACTGTTTTCGTTCGCATTAAGCACATGAGCATCACTGATGATGCTCATGTAAAAGTTTGGCTGTCAAATCGATAGTTGTTCCGGTTAAAACCATCTGTGTTCCATGTCTTGATTTACTAACTGCGACGGTGAGACAAGATTATGTAGATCTGTGTTCATTTCACTTCTGTAGGAAAGTATAAAACCATATTTTTGAACTGATCAATCACTGTGTTGAGCTAGATTCAACATGAAGAAGTTCCGACAGTGTTTGGCTATAATAGAGTTTTAAAAATAAGAACACTGACTGATCTTGCCTTTCGGAAATATTTTCTTGGAGCATAAAATACAGCCGACTTACCTTCAAGAGGATGTTTTGCTCACCAACTC
Source organism: Argiope bruennichi (assembly GCF_947563725.1). Taxonomy (NCBI): domain Eukaryota; kingdom Metazoa; phylum Arthropoda; class Arachnida; order Araneae; family Araneidae; genus Argiope; species Argiope bruennichi. The sequence continues at coordinate 34,417,490 of NC_079162.1, read as the reverse complement.
TCATCCAACATATGGTGGGAGGGACCCACATAGATTCGAAAAATGGAAGAAAACTGGCCACTTGCAAAACGCTTTTTTAATGAACAATTTGTTTTAAAAGAAAGAAGAAAACGTATCCAACGTCCAAGAGTTTTTTGGTTATTTGTTCTTTGAATAAAAGTGAAAATAATTGAGGACAGTGGAAATTTTCTTAGAAAAAACACCCATACAAGCTGGGATTTTTTAAATTACTTTTCGAGTTATGATAAAATGCTATGAATGATTGTTTGGATAAAAAAAACTCATTTTAACCTGTAGAAATTCCAGTTCAGGAATAATTGATGAATTACTACATAAAAAATAAAATTAGCAGAACTAAATACAATCAAAATGAATACTTTACTCTTGAAATAAATAAAATGAAATTGAAATCTTTAACAATGTACAAAGATAGGGAAGGAATCCTTCAAATGAAGACAAAATCAACGTATAGAAAGGATGCAGAATATTTCAAGAACCCTATCATTCTATCGCCTTATTATCAAGCTATCTGTAACGACAGAACACAAAAGAAATTCTCATGTTGTATTGCAAATGCTTTTAAATATTCTACGTGAAAAATATTTGATTTTGAATGCGAAAACGACTATTCAATAAGTATTGTTAAAAATGTATTATTTTCTTAAGACACGTCAAAAGAAATATGACTTCTCCTGCTATACCATTTCCAGAGCACAAAATCAAAGATGCTGCAGTTTTTGAGATGAATGTGCTTTGATTTAGCCGTATCATTGTATTTAAAGGGAGGGAGTAAAGCCTGGATTTAAATATATATGTGTACTATAGTCGGAGCTGTATATTTAGAATTTCTTTTAGTATTAGCAGTCTAAAGTTTCCTGCAGAAATTTCGTTGATACATTGCCATTAGTCCTATGTTATCATAAAGGAAGTAATTTTATAGGAATTTCTAATTTTTGAAATTTGTCAAATGGGATGAGATTGCACAGTTTAACAATATAAGAAAAATACAGTGACTTTTCAATTCTTTCACCATTTCTTGGTAGTGAAGGGATTCTGGAAGTGTGTGGATTAGTGATATTAGCAGTTAATTTTAAAACGAGTTTTGGAAAATGCGAATATTACGAAGAATATTTGCTCTTATATTTGAACAAATGCTTTTATATTACGAAGAAATGTTTATAGTTTCATATGATGCAAAGTTAGTTATAAACTCCAGATCGCTGCGTCATATATCAAAAAAGGATTATGAACTTATATCTTTATGATCTAATTTTATTTTCAAGTTTTTCAGCAAATTGGCGTTCCCAATTTCGAACAAGTAAATTAAATTGCTCTCAGTGAACGAATAAAATATTGACAGTAATTAATCGCTAACATCCAGAAAAGATTTAGATCTGAATATATGGGACTTTTGTTTCAGAGAAATAAATACATAAAACAAGGAAGCCGAATTCAACTAGTCATAGTTGTACTCATTGGAAATGATAATGTTTAATGTAATGATTGGCGTTTAGGTCTCATAATTGAAATATTATCTCGAAAAGAAGTGGCATTCTTTCAAAATATTTTGTTTTTAGGTTATTTTATTAGTTTAAAATTAAGTTGTCTTCCAAAAATTTAAGATAGGAGTATGTAAAATCCACAAAACTTTAAAATTTTTTTGCTAATGTAAGTGAGACATTTTCTTTTTATATTTCTGCGGCAATTTTTAATCGTAACTGGAAACAAGCTATATACTTCTTTTCTTCGCTCTTTTCTAGTAATAAATGAACAGTTTAAATCGAATAGACTTTGATTATTTTTTCATCTCATTAATATTTATGTTCTTAATTTTTAAAAACTATTTTTAGTCTTTTATATACTTGCATTTACAGTCTTTGATATGCTGGTTGCATACTGAATTATTTTAAACATGCATAACAGAACATGAATAATGGCATGAATTAATGGCTAAATAAAGAGGATTACATATAAAACACATATTAGAGGGTCACCTTTGTTTGAACAGTATGAATATGAGAGCATTTTCTTTAAAGTCCTTCCTGTTCAAAAAGATTCTTTATGATGCCATACCACCAGGTTTCTTTTCAGAACCATTAGATATAAGTTTCTCAAACAATTAAATTATTAATATTCGAACGCTTTTCCGAAACCCATTCTAGAAAGGAGATATATTTTAAGTTTTAAAGTGTTATATACCAAGAGTGTCTTCATTATCCTTTCAAAAAGATGTTTTTCGCAAATGCAGCTGGTTAGGACAATAGGTAAATAATTGAGCGAATCCCGTGGATCTTTTCCAAACTTGATATTGGAATAACAGATACATATTTTTAATTATTTGGAAAAACTTGTTCTTTCCGTATGCAATTCTAAATGTTTGACCACATTTAGAAGATATGTTTCTAAAAGATGCTATGGTATGGTGTTGGTGATTCCATTAGGATCCAGCGAATTTTGTTTAATAGATAATGTTTTGTCATTTGAAAACGCGAGACATAAGTTTTATCAACGCAATTTATTTCGTTAAGCAGTGTTTTTATGTACAAGGATAGATTCTGTGTAGTTCCTAGTAAAATTAGTGCGTGCTGCTTTCATAAAATCGATAACACAGGTGTCAAACGGTAAACTAGCATGTTATTTTAAAGCTTGGTACCTGCATTTTTATGTGCAAGAATAGATTCTCTGTAATTTCTAGTAGAATTAATGTGTGCTGCTTTGCTAAATTTCAATATTATAGGCGAGAAACGTTAAAAAAACGTGTTTTTTTACGTTTGATACTTGTATACAACATGTTGTAATATGTATATAACACATATGTTCGTCCGTCACGTCAGCACAAGCATTTGGATCGCTTAGTTCTTCCAGCAACTTTGTTTCTAATACATTTACAGAAAGAAATAAAATCTTTAGTCTGAGAAACAACAATTTCCAAAATATCAAGAACCTTCTAACCATTATTCTTCAGATAGGAAATGTATTTATCAGAACATATACTACTCGCATTTCTATCATTGTCCCCCTGTATCTTTCAATGTTATAGAAGAATTTATATTGGATACAAATTTTGTCCTGTATTCATGTTCAATTTTCCTCCCATCCCTCCCTACAATACCTTTGCCTCTTTGAAAGACCATTAGATTTATTGTGGTTGGATAACCCTTAAAATTTCAAGCTTTCCTCTGATCTTTGTATGCATCGATGCAATGTTGGTTCTCCCATAGTTTTCTACATTTGAGGAAGTAAAATCTTGATTTGGAAATATTGATATTTTCTAATATAATGGTTTTAGTGAACAAGTTCAAATTACTTCATTAAGATTATCATCCTCCACCAAATGACGCGTAATGAGAATTCTACGAGTGAAACCTGTCCAATCACTTTGTGAATCAGGTAGCACGATGAACGTTAAACACTGATAGAACTGACACTTATACGATCCTGTCTCATAAGTCAATTCCAACTCTACAATTACTATAGACGGTGTGCATAGTGTAAGTTCCAGAGAATGAAAAGTTCTGTTTAGTTGATGGAAGAAAGAGTCTGCTCTATTGTTAAGTAGACAAAAAGAGTGAGTAACTTCCCAATTTGCAGCCCACGAAACATTACGTTCTCGTTGTTTCACAGTGAGGCATGGCTATTAAAACCACCATTGATGATAAAAGGAATAGGCAGTTCAGTTACTAATCTGTCAAGACTTTTTCATTGGCACTAATACTAGGAGGTATGCAACGAATGCATTGAATTATCGTGTTGAAAAGCCTGATTCTGATTGATACAACCTATAAATTTGTATGGGGAAATTAGAAGGAAAATTCTTCCAGAAACTCGACCAAATTCTTTATCCTTTTTAACAAGGTTATAGTGTTTGCAATATCGATAAGCTTAAATAAGTCTCCTGAAATGTAACACAGAAAGAATAAATTTCACGGATGAAGATTTTTAAGCAACAAGTTTTGATGCGAAAATCGCGACAGTTTTACGAAATGAATAAAAAACCCCATGAAAACAAACATTCGTTGCGCAAAGATAACTTTCTTTTTACATTGGACTTTAGTTTCATGCATCAAGCTTCGCAAGCACATGCAAGTATATGATTTCACAAGCATGTTACTTCTAAATATTTTAGTGTTCGACAGATTTTAATACTTTGGGTTCTCAGCTTGAAAACTGGAGATCTGTTCCTGTAAGATGTTGATTGATTGAATACAATTTCAGTGGTTTTGTTGAAAGAGGTAAAGAGAAAATTTTTATAGTCCGAATGTCAAACTGTTTGAATACTTGGATGTAAAGTGATCTCGAATAAGTTTCTCAAATAAGCATTTATTAAAAAATAGACAATCATCAGCGTATGCCTCAAGATGCGGCTAATGGGTTTCGTTGAAATAAGCACTGTCTGGAGATGCAGTGCCAGCCAAAATAGGATAACTATCGCCGAGGAATCGACAACATTTATGGCTCATGGCTACAGCTAATATTTTCAAAAGCCGGAATCAAATAATGTTACAGGTTAAGGCTCAGTCAAGCCTATCTATTTCAGAACTCACTTTATTCCTGTATCTGTACCTCACGAAATTATTCAACCGTGTACTCATTGATATCTTTGGATTACAGCTACTAAAAATTAAACATATTTAATGGGCTAAAAGGCATAGATTAAAGATTGTGGATAACTGACGATATTTCATATAATCAGATGAATCTTTCCAATAATGCACCGTCACGGGCCATCAAGAAGCCTAGAAAGTCGTATCTTTTGAAAGGTGTATAGAGATAAGTGGAGCTTGGATATGGAAGCTTTATGCTTCTGCCTTTGGCCGGCTGGTGACGAACAGCTGATGGTTAAATAAACGGGACATCTATATAACTCGAATGTTTAGTATTGCATTTCACAAAAGGTGTAGACAGAATTGCCTTGAGGGACAAGTTTATTCAAATCAATAAATTAATTAATTTATCGAACTAACATAGTTAATTACCACAACAAATCCTCTTTTATGATAAATTGCATTGTTGCTTAACAATTGAGATGACCAGAATTGAAATAATTGTGGGTACTTATATATTTAGGAATTATGGTAATATTCTTGAAAAATGAAATATTTTGAATTTAGCGTGTGTGTTTAAGCGATACAAAATAAAGATGAATTTGATAGTATGTTTGATAGATTTTTATTGTTCTCTAGAAGAAGTAAAATACATCTTACATGATCTATCAATGCATACAACATATGACAAGATAAATTCACATGAAGCAAAATAATAAAGGCCCTAAGCACAATAAAGAAATGTATAATAGGCATAAAACATCTACGTAAGGACATAGCGAATGAGCCGATACACTTGAAAAATACCAGAAGTATATAACCAGCGACAGTCTTTACAATCAGTTTTCTAAGGATAAACTTTCTATTTCACAGAAAATAGCACATATTGTTGCAGTTCTCCATGCTTTTAAATTAATAATAATTAGAACAAGAAAATACTGTAACTCGTTGATACATGCTTAAAATAAGATAAAGACTCAATAACTATTTATCCCTATTTATTCTATCTACTTTCAGAATATCAGACATTTGATCTATGAGTCAAATAATGCTACACAGCCATAAAAGCATTATATACCTATGTAGGTAATAATATATCCCTCCCAAATAACAGTATCAAAAATTATAATAAAAATAAACATCTTGCATATCTTGCACAACATTAACATTAAGCACGACAAAAGCGCCCATATATGTATTTATGTTGCACATATATATATGTATATGTGTATAAATATGTACTATAGTAACAGAAAAAAATTTATTTATAAAATGACTCTGAGGGGAAAGTGCGCTCAGAATGCTTAGATCCAGGAAATGAAATGTAAAATGAATAGAAGAAATTCGCGAAAAAAGAAATGCGTTTTTAAATATATAAAAGATATGTTCAATTACCTTTTCCTTATTTGAAGTGTTTTCAAATTTCTTTTGGACATATTTCACATTTTCAGTCGGACGTATATAATAAAATGTTTATCAGTTATCAAAATTCCTGATATGCTTTTCAGTAAAAAGTATACAAATGTAAAATTGATGAATTCTTTTCTAACTGACCGCTGTATTTGTAGAAGCGTTTTCAATCTCTCACAATTAAATATATTTATTCAATCCTTTAAAATCCTTTGTGAGCTAAGTAGCAACTTTTCTTTTTCAAAAAAACTTTTGGGTATAAAAAGTTTGGCGATTAATGTATAGAAATTTACATTGGACATCACTTGAGATTAAAAGGAATTGTTATTTTGTTTCGTATAAAAGAAGAAGGAAAAAAAAATATAAATGGCCAAGAAGACATTTTTTTAGCTGTTGAAAAATTGCACTATTCATGGCGTGGTCTCTTTTTTAGCGTCTATAAACAATATGCAGTAAAAACAACAAAAAAAAGTTAGAACGTCTGAATAAGAAGGTTAGAATATCTGAATAAACAAAAATATTGTAAAAGTAGGATGTTTGAAATGCTATCCTTATATATAAAATGCTTTGAATGTGCCTTTCTCATTATTCAAAAAGCATTAGATTTTATGTAGTAGAATCAACATATATGCGTATATGGAGAGGGAGATGATGGAATATTTTAGATTCAGTTTTTTTTTTATTTTTTGCCTCTATGAATTGATGCAATGTTCAAAATTTAAATTTAAGTTTTTACATTATTGTTACAATGAAGTATGCTCCTCGAATTTCCTGGCAAAAGACAATCGAAATAATAATTATGGAATCCCATTTGATGCATAATTTAATTACCATTAATTTTCCACTTCCTAATTGGTCATGGATTTAAAAACTACTACTTGTGATTTCATTATTAAAAAGTAAAGATATTTATTTAATAAAAGGTTTAATAGTGCCTGATGAGCAAAAGTTTTGATCAGATAAAGAAACAGAATAGAACAGAAGAGAGTTGAAATCAAACTTTTTACAACGATAGGTTTAGCTTAATTGATGAATTTAAATGGCACAAAGACCATACTTCATCATGCCGTGCCAAATATATATTTAGCTTCGATTAGTAGGAGAGGGTATCCAAAGGTAAGCCAGAAGCTACGATGCATTTAAAATTAGTAAAAAGGGAAATCCACCTCACGATTTAGAGGAAAACAAACACAACTATTTAACTGAAATGCAACTCTAATGAAATTAAGTGTAAAAGCTTATTAAAATGCGGGTATAAAATACAATTTTAAATCAAATGATTTTAAATGTTAAGCATGATGAAATAAGGCGTGAATCCCTTACATGCATCATTTTGAGGAAAGTAGAAAGAAGCTCAAAGACACAAAAGTTCAAATGTGATTAACCCGGAGCCAGTACAACTTTTGTTACTCTATATGCATTAACTATTGTTACATGATGATTTAAAAATATGATTTTATTTTTTGTTTTAAAAATATTTTTCTGTTTAATATGATTTCAAGGGAATGAATATGTGAAGAATCTAAGCAAAGAAATTCGTTGAATGTGAATATTTACTAATATCTACTTCTCCACGATGTTGTAATCCCATGCATGAACTAAATAATTTTAATGTTCACTGAAACAAAGCCTACGATAGTTCTATTGTAAAATTTTATTAACAAAAAGGGGTTTCTATCTGAATATGTTGCATCGAATTTAAATTGAAAATTTGATCTCGGGTAATTGCAAAAGCTGTATCACTGTACACTAATAACAAAAGGAATTTTATGGCCGTATAATTTAATACAGAACTGAAAAAAATCGATAGTTAATCAATAAATTTCTTCTTTTATGCAAAGAGTTTTTCAAATGAAATGCATTTTTCCCCCAAGAAATTACTCTTCACTATGCAAACTAGAATATTTATATTCTCTACTAGTTCCTTGAATAGATTTGGAATACATATATATTAAAAGCTTTTTGTTATAACTAAAGGATTGATGCTCTACATTTTGAATTACAAAATTTTCTATAAATGTAAAAATTAAAAATTCTTAATATGAATTAATTCATTTGTTTGTGCTTATAATTTACTTGTTAAAAATTATTTACCGATTGATAAGCTAATCTGTTTATATCGTTTTCTAAAATGGCCGGAAGAGCCAAAGTCTGAAAATAAGCAGCGTATAGACTCGAAGTGATTTTAGAATTAAAGTATTGTATTGGCAATGTTTCAATGAAAACAGAATATTCAATGAAAGTATAACTGTTTAGCAACTGAATAAAACTTTTATAAACATAAGGATGCGAAGAAATTCTAAATTTATAAAAATGGATCAAATGAGATTTTTAACTGTAAAAATATGAATTGGACTATTTTTGGCAGGAATAGATTTCGAGGGGAAACTATTAATTATTTTGTGTTGAAAATGACTGATTAAGAAGAATAAATTGCTTCTATTGTTGAAGAATAGGCTCCCACAATTAGAATTTTCTAAATATACTCAGAAAAAAAATTAAGAAAATGGTAGTAGTTTTAAGTAGTATATAAAACAAATTTCCAAATAAATGAATTACAAAATTAATTTGAACTGAATGAATTTAAGATGGATTGCTATATCATGATTTAAAAAAATTTTTTTTAAAATAAGGACAGCACTTCATAAATGTTTATAATGTAATTATGTGGACATAGCTCTTTCAGCATATTTCTAATATTTTTGCAAAACGTGAAAAAGCTTTCATTTTTTAAAAAAAAGTTGCCCATATTTTTCGTGCACTTTGTTGCTAAGTAAATCATGGTAAAAGTTTTGAGAAATGATGGAAATTACACATACATTAGATAATCAGTTTTGATGGATAAACAGTTGTTGATGCTGATGAGAAAGCTAAAATTATACTAATATTTAGTAAAAAATAGAACTGTAGAATTAAATATTCTCAATAATATCTTCATATAAAGCATGAAAAGGCGTAAAAGTTTTATAGAAATTGTTCCAGATTTTTTGTGCAAACATTATTTAACATCAGTAACATAAAAGGATAAAAGCATTTTGGGTACAATAACATTTTTTTTATCACAAATGTGCAATAATAAAAAGTTTCCAAGTGCTAGTAACGTATAGATTGAGTTTCAGTTTGAATCAAAGAAAAAATTTTCAAAAGTTTTTAAATATTTCTTACATCAAAATTTTGTAAAGATTAAAAAGATTGAGAATTTGAGAAAAAGAGCAGCTGATTTGCAGATATAAATAAAATTTTAAAGTCATAGACTATATATTTACTAAGCGTCAGCAAATTTTAAATAACGTTTAAATAAAATTAACATAAATTACAAAAATATTCTTGATATTTTTTTTATTTGTTTACTGCAAATTTATTCAAATTTGTTTAAGAGGCAACACATATATATCGTAAATATAGAATGATTCTTTACAATATTTTTAAAATTTTATTCATGTATGCCTTAAAATCGTGATCAACATTGCATTCAAGTTTATAAATAGTTATGTTTCACATTAAAACAGAAAATTATTTAAAATTTTAAAAATAAACATTAAAACAGAAAATTATTTAAAATTTTAAAAATAAATACTTAAAAATTTTCCAATTTTGTGATCATTATATTCTCAAAAATATACTTTATCAATAAAATGTAAATTTTTGAAAAAAGTTAATGTTTGAAAATAGGTATCAATTTGATCTGTATTAGGAAAGATAAATATTGTAAGTAGTAAGTTCATGTTCAATTAATTTTTATTCAAAAATTTAATTTAAGGGAATATAATATTGTACATAACATTTAAATACTCTCAGTTTTTTTCTAGCACGAGTACATAAAATCTATAATAATTATTATGTTATTCAAACATAATAATTATAACAGCAATTAAATTTCATATGTATTTTTATAAGAGAAAATTTTCCGTTTAAATATTAGAAATTGGTAGTTCAAATATAAAATCGGAAAAATTTTAAGACACTTTGTTAAGAATTATAAAGTTTTTGCCAATAAACTAACTTAGTATAAACAATATATTTAATAACAACATCATATAAAATTTTCAAAAGTATTCATTCTACAAGGAAATGCCATTATAGAATGAATCTAAATATAATATAAGAATCTCTTTGAACTTTTAGCAATATATTATAAAAATTTTAAAATGCTCATTTTTGTTAGCAAATTAAATTTATGCATATTATTTTTGAATCCCTTAGATAGCATAAGGACTATGATTTTATTTAAGCGAATTAAAAAAAATGTTTGCATATAAATTTTATGTCTTGACTAACATACGTTTAAGCTGAAAAATATTCCTTTTGCATTAATGGTCTGAAAACAATTATCAAAAAATAACTGTTTAAAAAACTTAGAAATTTAGTCTTTCAAGAAATAAGATCACAATACGTTTAAAAAAGTTAAGACGCATAACACACAGTTCTATATTGAGACGAATATAGCTAATTCACAAAACTGTTGGGCCATGCAAAAAATTGGTCACCAAAAAAATGAGCAGTTTTGGAAAGATTGCGCCCGGTTGAGTCTATCAACTGGCATAAAAGTCCAAAAAGAATAAAATGCACCATGAAAGGAATTTACAAACAAGGAGAGCAAAGAAAATCCAACTTCACATTCCACAAAGCAAAATTACTTTTTGTTTTCTGGATTTTCCGAGTTTTGGCCTTTTGACTTTTCCGAGTTTTCGTCTTTAGGCTTCTCCGAGTTTTCGTCTTTCGGCTTTTCCTCAGCGCACTCTTTTGGCTTCTCCGTAGCGCGCTCTTTCTGCTTCTCTGCAGCGCGCTCTTTCGGCTTCTCTGCAGCGCGCTCTTTCGGCTTCTCTGCAGCGCGCTCTTTCGGCTTCTCCGCAGCACGCTCTTTCGACTTTTCTGCGTTTTGGGCTTTAGCCTTAGGGGATGTTCCTCTTTGTCTTGGCGAGTCGTAGTCTTCCATGGAGAGAGTGCGCCTACGTCCGACGGCGCCGAGGCTTTTGTGAGCAATACCTCCACCCTGATGGGTCTTTTGACGTTCCACTCCAGGAAGTGTCACTGAAGTGACTAAAAATAACAATTATTTATCACAGAAATTAATATCTTAAACAAAGAAGCGGCCTTAAAAACATTGGAAAAAAACCCTGCTTGTATTGCTATTTGGGGTTTAAATAATGATCTGACAAATAACTACGATCCTTCGGCTTTTTCGAATTACAGTCTTTTGGTTAATGATTAACTTAAATTATTATTTTCTGCTCCGTATAAAGAAAAATGCAGGTTGTATATATTATTATAATGAATGCTTTGAAGAAACAGAAGATAGTTCGCTCAAAGCTTATTGTTACGAATCTCAAATACTGCTTCCATACGCAGCTAGTTTCATAGCAAAAAGAGTTTTACAGATATTTCAATAGATGCTGAATGGATATCAGGTCAATGACTCTCTGTCCTACCGTTTTTGATGAAAAATAAAGGTTATCGAAAGTGCAGGAATTTTGATGATATTTCTGTTAGAGCCAAGAGCCTTTCATACTCTGCTGCCGGAAAGTATATAAGCGGATGCGCACATACGAGAATCAATTTTATAGCCTTTAAAATATTCAGCCTGCCTAAATATAGCCCTAACAATTATAAAACCGATTTCCAAGTCCAACTTTTTCATGAATGAGCTCTCAAACTTCTCACGACCCCATCTTATATGCATACCTACTCTGAACGCAGGAGTGTTGATTTCCATATGAATCTTAGATACACAAGCTCTACTAAGGAAGCCTCCTCATTGGTTGACCTACTAAAGTTGCATATCCGGCCACCAGACCACCTTCCTAGTCTCCAAGACTGATACTTTCATCTTAAACAACCAAAGCACCTAGTCAAGTCTCCTATCATGGGATTGGTCCTTATATAAACCGTTTTCTCATCTCCTCGCCATGATCATGATTCTGCTTTGATAGACACCAGTTCCCTTACAGATCTCATCTATTTCAGAGCAACCATCTTGTTCTGCTTCAGGTTCTTTGTCGATCGTGGGTAAAGGTGCATCAATGCCGTAGATAGTACTAACCAATTTTTCAATGCCAAGATGAGAGTCATTTGAGTCGACGGAATTGTGTCTTTGGAATTTGTTCACTGAGAAGCTCTCTAGCGGCAATCTGAGTGGTATCGTGCTGAGTGGTCTCGTGTTATTTAATTGACGATTTGTTGCTTGTTTGCATGTTGTTGATTTCTATAAGTGCTGTCTTGTGCACGCTTCGATTGTATTTTTACCATCTATGTTTCGTTCTTTCTTGTGGGATAACGCATCTCCAGCCGGTAACGAGATTGTTGGATTTCTCACCAGAAAGATTTTCTGTAACATTATCATTTTCCCACTTTAATGACTGGGAGAAAATCACAAAATATTATTTTACACTAAATATAACATATTTTAGCAGTTGTCAGGCTGACAAAAAATAAGTTTGAAATGAACTTCAATCTGTTTTTCCACGGAAGGGCGTGATTTATACACGAGGATAACCGTGTAACTCGTCTATTTGTAGTGGAACACAAGTGAAAAAGAGTAAGAAGTTTTTCCCTCAGCACTTTTTGCCGAAAGATTCTTATAGGGATTTCTTTGACGTGTGTCGATTCAGTAAAAGGAATCTTAGGTACATTTGGAAGGAGTCCCGTGAGCGTTAGAGATTTTTATTTCTGATTTTGCATGTGAAAAGCTTATAGTCAGCAATTTTTTAAAGCGCATGTTAGAATTAGTAAATAAAAAAGTATGATTTGGATAAAAGAATAAGAGAAAATTTTAGAATAAAGTAGTATGATTAATAGAAGATAAAAAAAGGAAATTAATCAGGATTTAAATTAGAATAAGAAATCTTTACACATATAAACATAAACAAAAATGTATTATAAAACATTTCTTCAGTATGGTTCTTTAAATTCATGCAGTCAGCCAGTACTTTAAAACTCCAAACTCATACGCCTGAAAACATTATGTTCCTAAGTATGATTTCACTTATAAATTGTTTTTGTACTTTAGAGTAGTAATTTGTGGATTGTGTTTGAATGTCCATCCAAAACTCCAAATGATATAAGCCGCAATTTTGCAAGGGAAAAAAACTTTATATGCACAATGTTGCAACCTTCTCTAACTGTTAAAGGGTCTTTAAAACATTCTTTATATTGTTCCAGTTTCATTGCATTCACAGTTTTAATTTCTTTAGTTTTTCTGCTTTTTTGTGTAAAAGTCTTAACATTTCATACTTTATTTCGGCTTCATCGTATTTTAATCTTTAATTTTTAAAAAGTTTTTATTGTACAATCCAGTAAAAAAAACTAAAAGCTATCTACTTGCATTGCTTGAAAAAACTTCTGAAACATTTTATAGCAGTTGTATTGAAAATTTAATCGATTAAGCATAAAATATCCTTCTTCTTCATATCAAGATTCTTAGATATAATTAATTCTTTATCTATGAAGAATTAAATATCAATTTAAACTTGAGCTGACAGTGTAGAGAAAACTTTCAAACACTGAAGGTAAATTTTTCCACGTTTATTCTCTGACTAAGATTCTCATAAAAGAAATAAATAGAAGGATAAATATAAATTTATGGCATATGAAACTATTTAAAGTCTTTTAAAATTTTTGAGTGGGGAGAATAAAAGCTTCAAATATTCAACAAAATTTCAGAAATAGAAATATATCCATCAAATGAGGCTGAATTTTAGCCTAGAGATCTTATTAAATTATAAATTAAAATGCTTAGTTGCTTACTAATTTTTTCAATAATTGAAGTAGAAATAAAATTTTATTGGAACTTACGGAATCCAAGACCTTTCACAAAGAGATGCAAGCTTTGGGCAAGCTTTTCAGGCTGAAAAAGATAAAAGGTTTTTAAATTTTACGGCTTTAGTCAATACTCAGAAAGGGTTTGCTTAAAAAATTGTGGAAGTAGAGACATTTTAATAGAGAGAATGTGAAGAGGCTTTATTCGGCCAGAGAAGCAATAAAATACATATGATTTAAAATTATATAAACTATTTTTCTGTTCATATCATGGTTAATTTAAAGTAATGCCGACTATAAGAAAGGAAATTATATGATGAGAACGCAATTATTTTTTAATACCGCTCCACAGTTTTTACTTTCTCTTAGACAATATATATATGAGAAAAAAAGAGAAGAGAAAGCATTGTAATATGAAAAAAAAAAAAAAAAAAAAAATCGAAATCGAGATTTTGAAAAATCTCCACGTTTGAGACCTTAGTCTCAACCCTGAATCTGAAAAACACATTATTGAATATTTTTTATATGTCTGTTGTGAACACAATAACTCAAAAATGCTTTGAGCTAGACGAATGACATTTATATTATAAACTTAATACCACATTTATAGACATCAAATTTTGAGCGAAATTCATTAAGAGGCAGTTCAACTGTTCGGCTCGGTTGTTCGAATACAATTGGACACACTGACAAAAAATGTAAGGAGGTAGATGAATAAAATTTAGTACACCAGTTTATCATCTAAATTGTAGGTCAATATCTAATTTTGAACCAAATCTATCAGAGTGTTGACTACCATTCTGTCGGTACTTTCGCGTTCATGTCAATGCAATAACTTAAAAACGAACTAACTTAAACGAATGAAATTTGGAATGTGATCTTATGACTACAATTGATGTTCTATGCCGAATTGTGGTGGTTTAATTCCGTCGGAAAAAAATGTGTCTGAAATACAAATTGATATTAAGATATTTGTATATTAAGCTCATGAAAAAAAAAAAACGATGAAGATCACGTGATGGATTTAATAAAAAAGTTAGATTCAAGACAAAGATGAACATTTCGTAAATTTTTTTCACCAATTTCGTACAAAGTTTACGTGGCCACACCAGTGTTCACAGAAAGGGATAATACCTTCATTAGAGAGTAAAGGTTTTCTGGAGACCACTCCTGCTGGCTTTTAATATTGTTAGAATTATATTCTGCTAAATTATATTACTTTGCGAAATTTCATTTTTCACAAAATAGGTCAGGAAGGCTCTATTTAAAATTCGTTAATTACTGTGTAGAATGATTTCAATTTTTTTTGAGGTCCAAACTTATATAGAATCTGCGTCATTAAAATATTGAAGTATCTAATACATCACAGTACTTACAGCTTCAGCCAAAACATCTCCAACTTGGTCAACTTTTAAGAAAGAAGTCTTTTGCTTATCCATTTTCATGTACATATGCAAAACTGACTGAGCATGCGTCGCTTTACTTCCTGACACCAGCAGCACATCCATGCTTCTGTAATTCAAAGAGACAGTTTAATACGGTTTTCAGTATGGTAATGAATTTTGCAGAATGCTTTTTGCAAACTGGATCATCAAAAGATTTTTTAATGATTTTTTTAAACTGAAAAGTTATTTTTCAAAGCTTCAAAACTTGTTTTCAGTTTTCTCCAATATTGAAATGCTTTATTCGTAATCTTTGACAAAGAGTTTTAAATAGCAACACATATTAAGTGGCCATATTAAGTGAAAATAGTGTTCATTGCGTATATGATATTTACGGTTTATAGAATCATGACACAAAGCGTCGTAAGATGACATGCCGTGAAAGGCTAGAAGACATGTATGCTGATAGTTATTATATAAAGTCCCGTGAAGTTACTCCATTGCATTATTACACTTTGACAGGAAATCGACATTTAAATGTGATTTTTAACATACTAGAAAATTAATTTTGTAAAAAGATTAATTACATTGAATGAGAAATATGTGTAAACCTGTTTTCAAAAATTCTTTTTTCGAATGAATACGTTTATCTCCCAATGATTTCTAAAATTTACTTAAATAATTTTTAAAAAAATCTAAAAAAGTCATTGATTTAGGGGTTTTACTTAAATTCAATAGTTATATTTAATGATTTCAATACATTTATAAATGCTAGCTAAAATAAAAATACACTATTTTAATAGTAAAAGAAGAAAACTATAAATATATGCCAGAAAAAATAAACATTCATAAATTCTTTAAGAGTTCTTTCTTTTTTTAGTTAATTTTTTTATGTAACTTTTATCTTACAAAGTGGTTGTGCATTGTTCACACACAGGATAACAGAATACATTAATTTCCTCATTTAAATTAAATCATTGAAATGTTTTAAAACCATCTATAATGAGCAATAAAAATTTTAAAAAAGCAAAAGAAATATTCGTTATACTAGAATCCTAGACACTCTATTTTTTTTACCTTTTATGGTTTTAGCAGCAAAAAGAAGATATTTTATTAATTTCTTTGAAACACATGTTTAAGTTTGCTTCATGCAAATCACTCTAATTCAATCCTTATAATTATTATATGGATCGTTCTTGGGTTTGTTTTTATTTCTACCATATTAATTGCATTTCATTACAGTTGTCTAACTATTTTTTAATCACTTCATTTGGAAAAAATTCTTACTTTCCATCTACATTTGATAAATAAAGTTATTAATTTGCACTTTCTATTTAAAAGATGCTTTTTTTTTTAAACTTTCTCTCTACGAATTATTTTAATCAAAACACTTCTTGCTTTTTTCTTAACGTTTATATATGGACTTCCTTGCTTAGCATTTCTCCAGTAAACTGTTTATGTCGGTACTGTCTTTAACAGAAAGAAGAATTTAATTCCTTATCTGAAAGGGAAAAGATACCACTGACACGAGCGGAATTTAAGCTGAATGTTATTTCCAGTTCAAAGCAAAGGTCTCTGGAGAATATCGAGGGATGATATTATTAGTTTCTAATATCTGTTCAACCATATATAGCATTTATTAAAAAGGAAAATTACATAATTTATCTTATCCTTAGTGGTAGCTCGTTTATATTTCACATGACACACAGTTTTGGAAAGAAATAAAAGACAAATCTGTTTATAAGATGAAATATTATAGATAAGAATATAATGATAAGACTATTTACCTCAGTTGACTTTCAACGAGTGACATGATATCCTTGCGGCTGAAATGGGAATGAAAATTGAAAGATTAAGACAGTTATTTAAGACTATGTATTGTTTCACTGCAACAAATCATTTAATACATAATAGGTAGAAGAAAGTTCAATTTATTTATTTCATATATTGCTTGATGAAAAGTAAATTAATTACATACATTTGCAGGAAGAAGAGTATAGTTACTCTCAGAGATAAACCTTTATTTCTCTCAGATAAAAAAATATTTTAAGTAAAATATTTTTCAAAGGTTTTTTTTAAAATATCAAATAAAATTTTTTTCTAATCGTGGCTATTAATATACATATTAGAAATATATCCTGAAAATATTCTTAGCATTTGTGAATGGTTATTGTTTTATTTCGATTTAAAACAGATTTCTTAAAATTTTTTATAAGACTTTTTAGAGGGAAAAAATTTTTCAACCGCATTTTTATTTGCAAGTCCCGATATATACTTAAAAATGAAAGATTAATCAAACTAAGAAAAGAAAATTCGCCTAAAGTAATCATATTACCTAATTCAATGTCATACATATCAAGGTGTTGTTACAGTTTCGTACATAAATAACTCGCTTCTCTGCAAAAGTATTTTAGCTTATTTGCAAGAATAATATTTAAAGAGATATTTAAAAATAAAACGACGCGATTTAAGGAAAAAATGCAATACTTGAACCATCGCTGAGAAGTTTTGGGCAACATTAATAAAAGATAAAAAACAATGTTAAAAAACTCTAATAAAGAATCTTCTTTATAATCTTTATGCCTATTTGGGATTTGATTTTTCGTATACTAACTGTATTTTTGAATAAAAAATAATTTTAGGAATGTAAGCTACGAAATTTTTGATATTTTTTATTGTTAATGAACATCAGAATTTATTAGTTTATTTATAAGAAATTACTGTTAATCTTATAAAATTGCTTTCTAACGAATAAATGAATTAGTGGAACAATAAATTTAAATTCAACGAAATTTTAACTAGGAAAAAAGGAAAAAATGTTGTAGCTATTAATCAAGAAACGATATTTTTTAAATTATTATTTCGTGATTTACAGTAAATTTGTATCAGAATTGCAATAGAATACTCAGTTCAATAAATCATAAACTATTTTTATATCAAATATGTAAAAATTTGTTTAACAAATTAATTTAATGCTGTGCAAGCTTTTATTAAGTTATTATAAAGCTGCACATGCACATTTTACATTATTTTATATAAAATAATTTAAAACCATAACATTCTTAAAGCAAAATTACATTTCTTATTAACTGTATAAACGATTTAAATCTTCCTTTTTTGACATTAAGTATGTAATAGTTTTACATTATTTTATATAAAATAAGAATTTTGGATCTTGTCTGGAAACAATATTTAGCTTTTACTTCGTTGAGTAAAGCACTATTTCTTATGCATGTGAAAACGCATGCATAGGTCAAATAATTTTTACAAATAATACAGATAATAGTTTTTTAGCCAATCTGCCTTTGAGGAATTTTTAAAACAAAGAAAGAAAATCCATTTACATTTTTTTCGTATGAGTAATTTATATTGCAGCCAACAAGTGGCGATCCTATATTTATTGTTATTATCTTTGTATAAACAGTATCTATTTAAAGAGGTGAAAATTAATGCAACTAGAATTTAAGAAATGACATTTACAATTATTAATCTATTTCTCATTTATTACATACATATACGTATTTAAAGAAAATTTAAAAAAACATTAAGAAACCGAAATAAATAAGTGAGAGATGAAATAAACAATTTATTGATAAAAATATGTAATTTTATTGAAAAATTATCAAAAATTGAAAAAAATATCCTTAAGAAACTAGAATATATACATACATAAAAGTGAAAATATAAAAATAGATACATAATGCAATTTATTTTATATGTATCATTATTTTCTATATAATTTAACAATTTTAATGAAACATCTTTGCTCAGTATAAATTAATTGTTGCACTCAAAGAATAAGAATACGTTAGAAATTCAAATAAAAATTTAAAAAAAAATGTTTATTCAGAAAAAGCTTTTATTTGTAATCATATGCAGGTGGAAGTGCTTTTGGTAATAATGGAATTTTTTCCTTTCATTTTTTTCTGATTTGACTTAATAGTCACGAATGTATTTTCTTCTGTTTTTAAATGTACTCTTAAAAATTTCGCATGTAAATTCTGGTTTTCGATTTTGATACATGATGTGGTTATCAAGTGAAAATGCGGAAATACTAAGTGACTGGGATTATTCTGTCGAAATTTTGAAAGAAATATTAATCAAAAGAAATAATATAATAGAAAATGGAATATTATGGTATAAATGAAAAAAAAAAATCTCTGGCTATCTTAATTACTTTGGTTCCAAATTATTTATTAATAACCAAAAGAGGGAAGTGGTTATATGAAACGTTTTTGGAAAAGTATTACTGTCATTTCTAGAACTGTAAATAAATTATTATAGTTATAAGTAATTGTTAATTTGCACCCCAGTTGGGTTGCATAAAACAATTACGTGTCATTTCCTTGTTTCCAATTAAGAATAACTAAGAGCTGTCACCTTAATCCAATTCAAGCTGAATAAATATTTTACATTAATTTTTTTATTAGCTACTAAGTGCTTAATCTTCACATTTGTTTTCAAATTTTGGAGATATTGCAAAAGTTTTCAAGCGAAGATAGGGATGATTTTTTTTTTGTTTTTATTAGAAAAAAAAAGAATGATCGATGAGTTGAAAAATTATAACAGTATGTTTAAGTTTGCATTAACTTAATAATCGCAGGCTGAGGTTCAGAAAATCTGGTAAGGTTATTTACGGAAAAAAACTAAATTGGATATAAATATACAAGCACAGCTATTAAAAAATATTAAAGGTAATATGGAGACAAGAAAACTTAAAAAAACACTTCCTTTGTTTATTTAGTTTTTTCACAATTCGTTAGAAAAAACAAATTAGAGAGTCATTTAGAACTTCAAAAATTCCGCTAAACCTCAGTTAATATTACAAATTGAATTATTATATTCCACGCCAATTGATTCTTCTTTTTTTAAATTTAATTTTGACAGCATGACGAAACAAGAAATAAGAGGGAGAAACTCTTTTCTTCTAAATGAATTATTATATTCATCATAAATTAATTCTTCAATACATTTTATATAATTCTCCCTTTTCTTATTTAACTTAGGGAACATGATGAAACGAAATTGCAATGGACCACCAAAATATTTTCTTCACACTGAATTATTATTTCATTATCAGTTATTTCTTTGATTAATTCTTAAATGCATTATTATGTTCACCAAGAATTAATTCTACTTTTTCTTTATTCAATTTCGGGGACATGACGAAGCTAAATTGAAGTGGGGGCAGTAAAATATTTTCCTTATGGAAACAAGTCAGTGCGGAATATATTTAAAAATCCTTGACTAAGTGAATATTTATTAATTTTATAATGTGTCGTATGATTTTTTTTAAACTGTAGGGATTTATCATAAGTGAAGCAGTAGAAAACATTGGCAGTGAATAACACTGCCAGATTCTCTAATATATGCCTGAAAGCATAATAGAGAAGACGAACTCTTTTTGAAACGCTTCATTCTTAATGCTTCATTTCATTCTTAATGTGTTTAAATCAAATTTTGCTCTGTTTGTGTAGTCACTAGTTGAGTTATACTGGATGAATATTTTCAATGAGTGAACGTGTGAATAAAGGTTTGGAAGTGTTGACTTATCAGAAAAATAAAAGTAAAGGGTAGCTCTCGACATACTTCATGTATGCTTCCACATAACGACGCAGATTCCTCGGGTTTATACGTCTCTTCAGCTTCTCCGTGTACTCCTGAATAAGAGCATCCTTGTTCTCAACGTTGTCCAGTTGCTAAAAAAGTATACAATAGAATTGATAAAATAATAAATAAATAAATAAACATTTAAAAAAAATAGGAGGATTAACTTATTTGAAAAAGATGTCTCCTTCCCCCTTTCCCTCCGGAATAAAAACAAGGTTCTAAGCCGCAATATCATCGCACATGGTTATCTGTGAATTTCATATTGTATTGTCTTTTCCATGTATATAGAAAATTTAATGTTCGTTCAAAAAGAAATATAAAATTTACTGACAACTGAATATAAGTAAATTTGAATTTTTTACATTTGAATGAAACTGGAATGCATAAATCTATTCAACATAAGATAACTGTAACATAATGTATGGTAATTAAGTTCGAGCTTTGTTAATTACACTGTTAATTATAAAAGAGTTTGTTTTTCTAAAATTTAACATTTTTCAAATGATTTATATAAATTAAAATGATCCTAAATAATTTTATCTAAGAAAATGAATGATTTAACTTGGCAAGTTTAATCCCCTTAAAATCAAATGTCAGTTCATGTGTTCTGAAGCAATGTTTATATGTAATTTAATTATGGTATTAAGCCTTCTAGGAACAAAAGTTGTTGTAGTAAATAAGCGTTTATATCAAAGGTGGTATAGTAATATTTTTAACAACATAATGTATATGCATTCGATTATCATGGTTTTATTAGAGTTATAAAATCCCTTGGAAACATGCGTGTTGTAAACAACAACAACAAAAAAAAGACCCTGTTCAGAATTAGATGATATGGCAAGTCCAGCACATGGGTTTACTCTTAAATTAGATCATATTATTGTTGGTAGATTCAAATAATAGTAAAATGGGACAGAAAGGTAAAGTAAACATCAATAGAAACTTGTTAAGTTCATCAGTGTGCGTTAAGTATGAGATGAAAAAAAAATTATGAAAATAAGAATCTTATGAAAAAAGTGGGTATTCTTCAAAGTTTATTTAATAAAGAATTCATTTTACAAGAAATTAAATTAATATTTGGCAATTATCGAAACTTTTTAATGGAGTCAATGCATGTTCAAGTGATAGGGGAATGTTGCCAAATTTAGAGAATATTAACAATGACTACCAATTTTTTAAAGTACAATTAAACAAAATTATTCTTTAGTTAGGCATACTGTGACAATTAACTCCTTAAAATCCGCTGGTCACTTTTAGATGTGGAGTTAATTTGCAAGATGCAACTTTTTGAATTGTTTTGTTTAATCAAAATGGGTAAACAAAAGAACTAGGTTGACAAAACAAGTAATTATGATCTAAATGAAAGAACTGGTGGTTATATATATACAATGAATAATTAGGCTAATTAATTATTATGTTATATATATATATATATATATATATATATATATAAAACATAATAATTAATTAGCCTAATTATTCATTATATATATATATATAGATTTTGAAGACCAAACGAACAAAACAGATTTAAATATGTGTTACGGTCAATTATATAATCATATTAATCATTATATATATATATATATATATATATATATATATATATATATATTCCCTTTTATATTCCGATATCGAAATATCTGATATCTGAAATACCAATGGCCAACAGTTTTCGTTTGTCTTTAAATTACAATTAAATTTCGTTAAATGATATAATTTATTGACATGGTTTATTTTCTGAATATCAAACATAAAATGAGGGCCTAAAGATAAGTACAGCACTCGTTTTTCAAAACAATGATGAACTATTTAATCAACTTGATGTTTATATTAGAAAGTTTACGATAAAAACAGCTATAAAAATTTACCTAATCTAATCTTTAAAATATTCTAATAATATTCTTATACTAAAATGTAGCCAGTAGATATAGACAGATAAATGTTTTATCAGAGGATATAATGCCGTATTTTTTCTTAATCACTTTAAAACAGCGTAAAAACTGTACATCTTTTATAAAAAATGATACGATCTTATCTATAATCTAAATTGATGATATTTGTACACTGTCTCATTAACTGCAACCATGTGTCGCTTTCTCTAAAAAATGACCCTAGACGATATTCACCTCATTGTAACATAAGGTGCTTATTTCTGGTCAATATCCTTAAAAGAAATTATGATAAGGCTCCATCTAGACTACGAGGTAATAGATGTGGTAACTATCCCCTACACATGAAATGCAATGTGCAATTTAACTTTTGAATTCATAGGGGCATTTTGTAGGAGAAAGAAGGGCGAAGCATTACAGCTCAAGTGGTGCAATTATATGCCAGATGACATGCGTAGTTATGTTCGTCATATGACAGGCGACGTCACACGAATTGACTCTATTGTTAATGGAATCTCTTTATAATGCTTAAAAATATTCCACATTACAAGATGAATAAGAAAGTTTTAGTTGATAAAAATGATTCAGAAAATATGTAAAGTGCATTAGATAAATTTTTTTTCTTTTAATTTATCCTTTGATAATTACGCTAATAGGCATAGAATTTTCTATCCAACTTCGGCTTTTGTTCTATTAATATTTGATATTATTTGTGATCTATGACTTAATACCTGCGATGAAAATCTGAACATATTATATTATAAAAATATAAATATATGGTTTTCAATATGGATAGGAATGATTTTAATCAAAAATAAAAATGCATTTTACAATCATTCCTTTTTTTAAATTTCAAAAAGTGTTTACAAAAGCTAAAATTGGTTAATTTTAACTGTAAAATTTGAATTTCAAAACTTTATTTTAAGCGTTGCACTTTTTGTTTCAGTATGGATTAAAATATCTGTTTTTCTAATATATATATATACCGTAAAAACAAATATATTTAAGTAAATAAAAGGAAAAAAAATTCATCTAGTAACTATTCTAAAATTTTCTCTTTTTATAACATATAAATATAAAAAGGAAACCTATTGTAAAATTTTCAGATTGTTTTTTAAAATTAAAGCAGCTACCAATGTTATAAACTTACCTCTCATCGGAGAGCTATAAAGATTTGAATTTCATCTACTCATTTCAATTAAGCTAACTTTAAATGTTAACATAGAAACATGAATAGTTTGAGTTATTTCAAAAATTGCAAATTTATAAACCATAAAATTCACACCCTCAGTTATATTATAATACTTACTCAATTTTCTGTTAGTAGTAGAATAGTTTAATCATACAAACACATGTATTTACAACATAGTATGTCATAGTGCATCAATATATATACAATATAGTCTTTTTCAATTGATAGCAACTTATTTACTCTCTAATATTTTAAAATTAAAAACAACCGAAAAGTATATGATAGATATTAATATAATAATAATAGATATAAAAACCGAGAAGTATAAGAAAGATATTCCATTCTATAAGACGAATAAGAAAATTTTAATTCATAAACAAGCTTCGGAAAATTTGTAAAGAGTATTAGATAATTTTTTTTCATAAGTACATTGTTTGATAATTAAGCTAATATACATAAAATGGGGAATAATTATTGAGTAGTTCATTTAAAAAAATATCGAACAAGAATTTCTGAAAAAGAATAAAAAATATTGAAGAGTAAAAAGTTTTGAAAAGTATACAAAAAAAATTTTGCTATAAATTAACAAGTTTTTAAATTCGTTGTTATTATATAAAAATAAAATGTATATATCGATATTTCACACCTGAAAAATTATTCTTATTTATTTACAAAGTAAATGTGATAAATTAACTTTCAGAAATAAATAAATAACAAGGAATTATCTAGATTATATTCTAAAATAAAGGAGCATTTTCTTAAAATATGACTCAGAATATTTAATTAACAGTTTAAAATAAAAACAAATAATCGAGATCAATGCTTTAAAATATGAATACTTTAAAGATGAGTTTTTACACCTGTACTGTTAATTTATATACACGGATTGTTTGCGAAAACTATTTCAGCTAAAACAGAAAAATGCACATTATATAATTATCTTACAATAAATGTCAAAGATCATGAGCATTCTTTTTATTCTGAATTACAGATAAATATTTATTAAGAAACTTTTAATTGAAGAATTCAAAATAACTAGTAAAATCTAAACATGCAACATTCAAAAGCAGAATAATGCAGCCAGAAAATGAAATACAAAATGTGTAATAAAGAAGATAAATTGTGAAAGATAAAATACACTTCAACTAAACGTCTGAGTAAAAATTAAATCTAGAGAACTATTACTCATTTTAAATAAGCATTGTGGCGTTTTCTTTAAAAGTAATAAGTAGCAAATTATTTGTCTTTTCATTAATTCAACTTATTTCAATTAACCATGAATTTTAAATAACTATAAAAATCTAAAAGTTCTTTTTTAAAGAGTCTACAAATGAACAGTTTATTTAAGATTTAATTGTAAGCAAAGTTATTTAATGTGCCGAAAAGGATAATAATGCTCAATATAAAGTATGAAAATAATGTGGAGATGAGAAACTTTTGCTTCATAAATTAACAATTAAATTATTTTGCTTATTTAAATAGAATTATAAATATGAATAATCTGGAAAGAAATTGAAATTAATATGGGAAAACTGAGATTCTGTAATCTCAGGAATTTTGAAAATCGCAAAAAGATTCCTGCATCCATACTGTTAGATTAACAGTTCTAATCTTTCTAGAATAAAGAATTAATTAAAATAACATGAGCACCATTGTTGAACCAAGATATAAATGGTTTGCTGCATACATAAATAAATTATCCTTCAATAGACTCAGAGTCATTTTGGAAAGATATAATTTTGATCGTGTATTCAGAGAACACTTTCAATACTGACCCAAAGTGAATGTTAGCAATTTTGGATCTAGTGGTGTTTCCTTTCATCAGTAAAAATAATTTCTAGAACCGACAAGCATGTTGAAACATGAAAATAATTTCATATGTTAGTTTTCGAATGTTTTCAAATGTGGATTGTAAATATTTGTAAAATTAATGTATTCTAACTGCACAAAATTTTGATTCTTCTGAATTTTGCCTTTAAATATGAACAGTATTGGTTCTCGACTACCTTCAAATAATATACTGATTTTATATTTATGGAGAAAACGAAGGAAACAAAGATTTTTCTTCCAAGCATTTAATACTTTTAAATTTTGTACTAAATTCAGTTATGAACCTTAATTTTTTTTCCTGCGTTTGTCTTGAAATGCTCAAAGTATGCAGTTTTCCATAAATTTGAACTATACATGTTGCACGTTCGAAAGTATACGTTAACTCTTTATTTTTCAACTGCTTTTCCCAAAATAATAATTTAAGTTGGCTTCACGTTTTCGTAACGATCTGATCTTTTACTTTCAGTTTTACATTTTAATCGGATAGACGGTTTCTTAAATTAACCTCAAAAGGAAAATTTTTCAATTATAATAGATTAGAAGACAAGCTTCTGTTTTTATTTTCTATTATTAAAAATTATTATCATTGACATACTACTCTTAAGCTTCAGACTGTAGCATACTGTTGTGTTTTTTCAGCCCCAAGCTGCCCACGAACCTCATGTTTCATTTATTTATTTTCTTACTCCAGTACTGCCCATCCAGAGGATAGAAAGCATTGAAAATTACAAAAATTTCAAATTTGGTATCCAACTTTGAAAGTATTAGATAACAAGTTATCAGATATTCATAGCATTCTTGAATATAAATAAATTCTTTCATGTTTTAACGATGACTGGAAGATGAGCCGAAAATTATATTCTGGCACTTCTGTTATATCCATCATAGGACATAATAGAAGTATCTAAAAACATATGAAGATATCCGAAAAGGACAATTCTGAGTAATTATATTGAAACATTAAACAGATTATGCAGGTCTGATTGGGTTTAATTAGGCTAATCTCGTTTTAAAGGTAATGAAGGCTATTTTCAGATAGATTTTGTAATTTTGAATTGTGGTCAGACGATTTATAAAGACCTGATTAAATCTATGGAAAGTAACGTTTTATTGATTTGCCCCTTTTGGCTTAAAATAAGTATAATATATGAGAATTCCTGGAAAGGAGTTTTGTAATAATAATAATTATAAAAGCAAACATTTTTTCAACTTAATCAGTTGCATATATTACATTTCTATATTTCAACGGAAAAGAATCAAGAAGAAATTATTTTTAGGATTAATTAAGATCAGTAAGAAAAAATATAAATGTCTCGTTAGATCAAATATTGCATCACGCAATCTTATTATTGTATTGCAAAGAAATTATGGAAATAAAACGTAGAAGTCGCAAGCAATTACCCAGTATTACCCAGATAAATAAATGATTTCATATATTTATTTATCGGATGTTTCTGTCAAATTAATGCAAAAGCTGGAATATTATCAGAGGCGGCTCGTCTATTGGGGCTGCAGAGTTGCAGCATCCCCTGAAAACTTTTAAGTTGTACTTTTCTCCACTCTGAGAGTTCGATACTCTGTACTTATTTTTTCATTCTAAGAATTCGATGATCAAAGAAAATGAAAGGAAAAAAAAAGCATTTAAAACTTAAAAAGAAGATCGGAAATGTATCATTAAAAAAGAAAGACATGGGTTGGCAGCTCACCAAAGGCCATTATGAATATGACTGATTGATTTGAATATCAAAAGCAAACTTTCTCTCTTTGAATTTAAAAGTATCAGAACTACAGCTCCACCAGACCTGGTTTGGCACGTGGGTAACTGATCCTTTTTATTTCTCACTCCAGTTTAAAGTTCGCTTTGATTTTCTCAGTGCTTTTCTTTCTTTCTTTTTTTTTCTGTTTTCTCTCATTGACTGTTTCTGAATTTTAGTTTTGTTTTTTGCTGTTTCGACAGAAGCATCTTTAATCTATGGAATATTTATAGGTCGGTCTTCGAAAAAAGTTACATAGATAATTTTCTATAATGTTGTTTTGATTAAAAATTTTTCAAGGAGAAATTAAACGTTATTAATTATTTCACATAAAAACGATGAACGGTGCAGATCTTCAAAAACATGCTATTTTCACAGAACGAAAAACTGAATGTAAAAAATACTGTTCACTCACTGCTGGATTTGAAAATTGCTGAAAAGACTTGAAGCAAGAAAACCTAGTACCATTGAAAATTTCAAAGCCAAATTTATCTTAAATATTACATTTATATTAAATTTATTTTAAACATTACATTTTTTAGTTGGTTAAATGAATGTAATGTAAAAAAAATGCAATATTTTGTTTCCTATGTTTACTTTATGGTGGAGATGATACAAGGACTGCTGATTTAGAGAATGATTTACGTCATTTTCCTGAAAAATAATAAAGCATGAAAATCCTGAAAAACATTTCAGAAATGTAATAGATATAGAGATAATTGGGAACAACAAATTTCATATCTGCATTTGAAATAAAAAAAATGTGGCTTCTTATGGGCAAAGCAGCATTATTAATAAATGCAATTTCTTGATAAATACTTTTTTCATAACTGTTAATTTTTGAGATGAGGAGGCGCCCCTGAGTTATTGGAAACTGCACATTTTAACTATTCACAGAATATCGAACTGAAAAAGGAACGTTTCTTCTCGATATAAATCAGTAAAAGAAAAATATAGCGCAGTTTAAATGTGCATAATTTTACGTCTTTAACAAATCTAAATAAATGTTTAGTGATATTTTAATATTCAGATACATTTGTGAATGTTTTTCTTTGTGTTCTCATCTTTCAAGTCTTCCATATTTTTTCTACATGATTAACATATCCGCATGTGGAATAAAGTTTGAATCTCAAATTTGTAGCCTAGTGGATAAAATATATTAGTGCAGTTCGGTGGAAACATTAGCGCAACTGTGCCAATTACTTTAATTTAAATGTCTACTAGTTTAAGCCTTCAAAATAGTTTTGAAATAAAACAACAAAAATAAGCAACACTATCATGCTTTCGATTTCCTTTCTAAGCAAATAAAATGAATAAAAAGTGATGTGTCAGGCATGCTTGAAATTTACCTCCTGGTTGATCATCACAAAGGTGATAAAACCATGGAAAAAGAAAGTAAATACAGAGTTCATTATCATAAAGGAACGAGTACAGAAACACCACAAGCAGGCTCAGAAAAAACTTACTTGTTAAATTCAATCATATATCAAAACATTTAGACAAATGCATTAGCATAATATTAAATACAGTTTTATAAGGAAAAAATAAATCACACATTCTTCAACAGACTTTTCGTACGAAACACCGAAATAAAATCTATGAAAGTATTCTGAAATATTTAATGATAATTTAAATTTTGCATGCATTTCCTCATATTTGATAGCATTCAGTATTCTCGTATTTCAAGGCTTATATGATTGTATTGAGACAGCATATATGATTGTATTGAGACAGCATATATGATTGTTACTAGAGATTAATGATTTCACTTTTAAAAATGCTGTTAAATACTTCTCAAAGACTT
Source organism: Argiope bruennichi (assembly GCF_947563725.1). Classification (NCBI taxonomy): domain Eukaryota; kingdom Metazoa; phylum Arthropoda; class Arachnida; order Araneae; family Araneidae; genus Argiope; species Argiope bruennichi. The sequence continues at coordinate 34,388,317 of NC_079162.1, read as the reverse complement.
TGCATTGTTATTTAGTAAAAGACTGTACATTTGAGAATTCCTGTTTCATTAATCAGGTAAATAATTTCCGGGGATACAAAGAACAAGGACAATTTCTAAAGTTTACTGATCATAAAATAAAAATTTGGTATTACTAAGTGGTTTAAATCCTAACGCTCTTCCTTATCAGAAGCTCCAAGTTAACTCTATAAACAAATTAAAATTTTAGGTCACCCCAATAGAGCAATTTAATATCCATAAAAGAACAAATAAAGCAAAAATCATTATAATAAATGAATGGAACTAACTACAGATTTTTCATTTCAGATAAAACGGGGGAGCGAAAAATTTTGTCCTTGGGTAAATTGTAAATAAAGAAGGAAACGGGTTTATTTATGCAATAATGTGGGAGCTTTATCAATCACGTAAAGATATGCAAGCACAGAAAACACAAAGAAATTTCGTGTCAAAAGAGAAAAGCAGGCAGCAATGAATGATCGACTCCACAATTAAATTGTAACAAATTTCGTGTAGTTTTGTGCAATTAAACGGGATTAGATTATTAAATAGAAAAAGTATTCGCTTATCTCTAGGCCTCTAAATTTGAAGGTTCCCTAGATCTCCCTAGATATTTTTTGAAGAATTTTACAGAGTAATTTAATTTCGTGTTTTTACTAAATTTACAAAAATTTGCATTTTTTCAAATCAAAATTAAATATAATTTATATTTTTAACATTATTTCAACAAGATTCGTTATTTTGTAAGATATTATAATACACTGCATTATAATTATTTTTAAAAAAAAAAAAACCTCTATTTTTATAACTAACTTTATAATTTAAAAATAAAAAACTGAACTTCATAATTTAAAAATTATTCAATACTATAATTAAATAGTGTTTAGATTATGTTAAAAATCATTGTATTTTTTTACTTTTCTGTTTAAAATAACTTTTAAGTCTTAATTTTGTATTTTTTTTATATGCAATGTAATAAAAGCAACGCTTTTGAAAGTGATTCTCCATTTAATGCTTTACTATTTCAGTTTATCAAAATTTGTTGTTAAAATAGTTTATACAGGGATTAAATTAAAATCATTAGAAATATTTGGTCTTGGAAGATTAGGAGGGAAAAAGGTAGCTCCGGGACTTCCATTGCCTAAGGGCCTGTAGAGGTTATAATCCGACTATGTAATCGAAATGATACTTTCCTGTAAAACATGCTTCCTCTTTATATCGTTGCTTTATCTACAGGCCCTTAGATAAAGTTGCCATATCGTTGTCAGTGCAAAAGTTGAACACATGCACCTAATAGCCCTATTTTGCAACATCTTAAAATGATTTATTAAGTATATTAAATAGAATTCGTTGACTCTATATTCAATATTCATGACTCTTCTATTTCACATTAAATGTTAAAATGTGCTGTGAATCCATATTAACGTTGATAAATTACTGTTTCCACTTTAAATTCAATTTTATAATCTTCTAAAAGTGTTTCTCGACATCATATACGCATTAGTAGAAAAAAAAAACAGGAGGAAAAATTCTTACTTGACGTTGTAGTGTGTTTTGCTACTTGTAGCTTATGCCAATTTTTCTAAGAGTTCTCGGAAAAAATACAACAAATTAAAATGGTCGAAGGGAAATCTAATGAATGGATATGAAAGGAATTTATGAAAATAACTTTGTAACAAATTTAAGTGTGTTTGTTAGTTAGAAAAAATACAAGTTCAGTTTCAAACCCTGTGCATTCTACGAACTCTGGTGTTAAATTTAATTGAACTTAAAAATATATCACTTTGACATTTCCATTAAACATTAAAACTTCGAGATTTTCGATAGAATTATTAGAAGCTATTGAGACAAGATTTATTCAATATTTAGCTTTCTACTTAATCATTTTGTTAATTTATAAGTATAATTTTATTCGGAATGTGAGAACCAATATATTGTAAAAGATGTTTTAATTAAAGTTTTATAATTAAAAAAAAATAATACATTTGATGTAGCCTCTTAGTCAATATGTTTAATTCTGTGTATGATACCAAATAAAACGAAATTTATGCAAAAAAAAAAAAAAAAATTAAACTTTTTTTGTTATTAATAAATTCACTGACACAACTCAAGTCCGCTATTCGGACCATTCATCTAATTAGATGACACTTTTTCGTTATCTCTTAATTAATGTAGTAGAAATGGGGTAATCGAATTAGAAAATAAGTGTGAATAGCAGGCAATTTACACGGCAGTAAATGTGTTAATACACTTGTGTGATATAAAAATACTTTAAATTGTCATTCTTTAAAATTATTATTAGCCTAACTTCGTATTTTCTTTTTAGATAATTTTGTATCTTGAATACACAACAAAAGGATGATGTTTTTTTTTTTTCATACAATTTATGAATCCTCTTAAGTGATGACAACTAATATTGTTCTTATTCTTCGCGATGGGATAAGAGTTTAATTTAAATTAAATTTATTTTAGTATATTCTTAATAAGACTATTTTAAAACTATTTTACACTAATTATTTTAAACTATATTTTTTATGCATTTAGGGTGAGATTTCAGAAGCCATGAAGTTCCTCTTCTAATTTTTGAGAATTTTCGTTTGACTGCATAAAGTGAACGAAATTAGAAAGCTTTTGAACACTCTTCTGAACAATGATCCCTTTTTATTACATATTTAATTTGTTGTTTATAAGGTCGTATTTGAATGTAAAAAATGTATACTATTAGTTAATAAATTTATGCTCATAAATTCTACTTTTAAATATTTTGATAATAAATAGCAAATAATGCACGAGTTTCATTTATTAAATAGCATCTATGTTTCAATTGAAAGAAGTTGATAATATCATCATCAAAGTATAAAATTGCAAGGATAAGATAAGCGGCAAATAATCGAAATACTTTTTTTTAAATCGACAACTAAGCATTATGTGAAGAGTAATCAGAAGTCTTTTAGAACTTTGAAATATAGTTGCTTTGAATAATTTTTTTAAAGTATTTGTAAAATTTTAAATAACGTTTTTGCAAATATTTAAAGACAGAGAAAGCAATATGCAGCCCAGACGATTATCACGTTTTATAATTGTTATAAGGCTTTCTAAAAGTAGGTTCATAGTAAGTAAAAAAAAGAAGATTTCATAGGTTTATAAGGCTTTCTAAACCTTTACAAGCATTTCAAAAATGCAGAAAGAGTTGTTTAATAACTTAATATTTTTTATGAACCACAAGCTTTAATTACTTACCGCTCCAAATTTGTGCATAACCAAGAACTGCTCGGTGGTTTGATCAACGCCATCCCTGGTCAGCTTCCAGTTCATGTACTGAAATTAATGAAAGAAAGAACAAAAAGAAAAATTTACAACCGATTCAAAAGTTTCTTTTGATTTTCACGAATAACATTTAAAAATAGTTTTAATTTAGTGAAGTAATTACATATAAAAATACACTACATTTACACATTTGGAATATTTATATAATATAATAAATATTTATATAATGTCTAAATTTTATATTACGTATTACATATAAAAGAGCAATATATTGCATTTATGACAACATTTTTGAGAATAATGTTTGAATTCGATTATTTTGAGAGATAATGCCATTCTTTTCTTTTATATGCTGCCTAACCTTTTCCGTTATTAAAAAGGAAGAGACACCACAGGTTAGTTAACTTATACGAGACTCATGGATCTTTTATAAGAACAAGGATTTTAAATAAAATTTGATAAAATTTTCTGTCTATCTTTAAAATTTATTTCGTAGCATAAGGGTGATAAAATAATAAATATTTATATCAAGGTCATTACATTAGGCTTCCTTGTAATAGCAAGTCCTTAAAAAAATGGATAAAATTTTGTGCGTATTTTCAAAATTTATTTTCTAGCATAAGGGTGATAAAATAATAAATATTTATATCAAGGTCATTACATTAAGCTTCCTTGTAATAGCAAGTCCTTAAAAAAATGGATAAAATTTTGTGCGTATTTTCAAAATTTATTTTGAGGCTTAATGGTGATAAAATAATAAATACTTATATCAAGGTAATTATATTGGACCGCCCTGTTATGACACGACAATCGATTGATTTGCTAAATTAGCCTTCCAATTTACTGATTAACTTAAACTCATTTATTGACGCGTTTCCAGGTCATTTCTACATTTAAATTGTTTTATACTTTCATTTTATTGCACATTTAAAAGTATAAATTCAGTAATTCGATGCACGGGTCAGACATGCGAAGGGGTAAGGATCAGATTTAGCAGCAAGTAATACAGTACAGCGAGAGCCCATTTTGATACCTGAACTTAAATCCCAAAATAGTTTTTGAGCTTCTTCTTACCCCTTCATTAGAACAGTTTTGCAAGAATAACAAATTTATTTTTTTACTAATATCACAGATTATATACTAAAGGATATTATACATCGTTCCATGTATTTTAACTCAACTTAATTACTCTCCTTATTAAAAATGTTTTTCCGATATTAAACTGATACCCAAGAATTATACCTTCTAAAACAAAATAATTATCTGATAATTTGTTTTCGCGTAATTTTATTCGTTAATACGTGATGCAGCCTTCGCCTCATTTTGCTAATTTATTCTTTACGGACGATAAATATGACGGGACTTTTTTCCTTAGTAAACGAGCAAATACTATTTCGGTTCTCTAGTAACTCATTTGTAGAGTCTCGTTTTACTTCCGTGTCCTATTGAGTTACTCTATTTATGATCACCACAGTTATTACTAATAAGCGAAGCCAAAAACGAGTGACTCTAGAGACCGGCAAAAGCGATAAGGTATCTCAACGGTACATAGCTTGAAAAAAGAAAAAGCATCTTCCCACTTCTTCATCAAAATTACTATTTTAAGTGTACTGGTACGCTCAAAACAAAGAAAATCGTTAGAAATTCAGTTATAAATAACAGGGATTTTTATCTGCAAGTAAATTTTATATCTGATGTAAAATTTAATTTATATATAGAGAGAAAGAATGAGCTTTTTTCATTATAAAACAACAGAAAAATATTTGTTTCTTAATGTATGCGTTTTTTAGAGCAAATCTAATACGCGTTGCGATGTGATAATTTTCAACTTCAAAATTCGATGTGACCAGAAAAAAGAATTATGAATAATATCAATATATGTGAGCATAGATTAAATAATCACAGTGAACTTTTCTTTATTTTAATAAACTTATAATATAAATTTAAAAGAAATATTGTATGTTGAAAATCTAAAATGTATATATTTTTTATTATAAGTAGCTTCTTAAAATTATGTTTCTGTGTAAAAATAAATAAGAAAAAAAGTTTAACAGATGCTTAATGATTGTAAGTATTGTAATCTAAGATTTCATATTTGCAATAAAAAGAATCTTTTCTATGCTTAATAAAATTAAAAAAAAATAAAAATGTCTCGAGAAAAAGGCGAAAATTTATGCCTTTCTATCACTGGGGCTCTTGTCATTTTTAAAAGTTGATTTCTGAGCTTTCAGCTTTACAAATCAACACACATTATATATACATTTATGTAATCAGTGAATGCTGCCTATTTTAAGAGACTAAAATTGAAAAGTCATTCTTTTTTAAAGGTACAAATATTCCTAAAAATTCAAATCCACATCCATCCCTTTGAACTAGAGATAGCTTTATTTTCCTTAAATTATGAAATCAGTGCATACAAAAATGTTCACCTCTATCTTAAATTAATTAAATTATAGAATAATCTCATAATTTTCTCCCAAAATTTTAATTTCTTGTAATATGCTAATATTTGTTAAGCATAACTAAAAATCTACAATTATAGCCTAGTTTCAAAGGTCTGCTAATAGGCTCAAAATAATTTTTCATAAATAAGCTACTATATCGTGTGAATTTCAAATAAATAAATGCAATATATTTTTGGAATAATGCCACAAAGACATAGACTTTGTTTTTGCCTAATACTGAATATTAAAAACAAAATCAAAATAGTTTTTTCCCCTTCATATTAGAGGTTAAGTAAGCTGTGTACAGTTCAATACAATATGTACATTACAAGGATTTTAAAAAGTTTAATGTATTTAGATTTTTTTTGTCTACATAAAACTGATTTTTAACAGTTTAATTTTGGCATTCGGTCTATAACTATTTACTTTATAATAATATTATATTATTATTAAGACAACCTATTATAAAGATAAATAAAAGATTATTTATTTTTCAGAATCGTTGCTGACCCATGGATTCACAAGAAAAGAAAGCGCATTATAATATTTGTTTAACTGAATTGAAATCTATCGTTACCATCCAAAGAAGGTTTAGAATTCAGTTCAAATTAGCGGGTGTAATCTCTCAAAAACTTTCTCGCATACTTTCTAATAAGTGTGTTATTCATCCCCCCCCCCCGAATAAAATTGTGAACTCTGGAAAAAAACCATGAAAACTAAGAACACTCAGATTTTTATTTTCAAAGTCTCGCATATGAGGGCTTTGAACTTCGCACCATAAAGGAGAAAACCGGGTATACATTTAGACATATTTTCAAACGATTGAACCAAAATTTGATGCAAAATTACTATTTAATAAAAAGATCACATATTAAATTTCATTTATTTAAATCAGTGCGTATTGGAGTTATCACATTTGCACGTGAAAATACAGATCAATAGATTGTGAATCCTTTAACGATTTATATCAAATTTTAGTAAGGATTTATATTTTAGATGATAAATTTATACATAAAATTTATCTATGTAGCTCTTTACGTCTTGTAATTAATGTGTTTGTGGTTCACAGGACAGACAGAGAAACAACCTGCTGATGGATTTTATACACAGTTTGGTGTAAAGGTCGGATTCAGGAATGTCCGAAGTGAAGAGAAAAATTTCAAGTTCGTTAAAATTCTGAATTCAAATTTTTATACAATTACAATACTTTCTCTTTGTACACTTCGCATAGGAAAAAGTATTAATTTAAACTTTATGGTCATTTTAGTACAATTTATCTAATAAATTAATAGGAAATAACTGCCTTTCAGAAAGCTGTTCTAGCAGACAATTGCGAACGATGACACTTCACTTTCAAATGCAGGTATAAATGCTTTGTGCTTTAATTCATACTGTACAAAGAGACTTCTAAATTCTGATATTTTTAAAATATAATATGCTTAAAAAATATCGTCTTTTCAATTCCTATAAATTAAATTGTCATTGCTGAGAATCCATCAAATCATTTTTATATGAAATATCGAATATTTCCACAGGTTTTACAGGAACTATTAGAATAAAACATAGGAAGATAATGTAGTATATGCTATGAAACTTTAAAAGACTTCTCAAATAGGCTTCTCAAACTGTGAAAATATTTTGGTTGATAAAATTGTTGGAAATTTTAGAAATATTAACGCGTAGAGCATAAATGAAATGATGAAGAAGAATATGCGTATTGAAAATTTTCAATATTTCAAAATTCGTATTTGTAGCCAAATAAAAATTTGTATAAATATATAATCGTAAAGAAAGTGCTATTTGTGAATGAATGTTTAAATATCCTTTTACAAGCTACTAGAGGATTGCAAAACGAGGCACATTGTTTTCAGTGATATTCCTACAGATAATTGGAGGAAGTTTCTAACTTTTTCTAAATTCTAAATATTTTCAAAATATCTTTCTTTTTTTTTTTTTTTTTTTTTTTTTGGATGTACTGTGACTTTTTAAATACGAAGTATACAAAGAGAACATATTGTAAATTCGAGCTCGAGATTTTGAAAAATCCCCACGTTTCAGACATTATCGAGTCCGATAAACATATTTTTGGAAATAATGACTGAAAAAATCAATAAAGGAAAAAAAAAGCTTTAAAAACATTAAAAATCTAGATGATAACATAAAGTAGACAGTTTTATCATCTAATGTGTAGGTCCGTATTAAGTTTTGAATTAAATTCTCAAACGATTTGATCGTATGTCAGTCTGTATTTTCACATATTATAAATGCGGTAACTCAAAAAAAGCTCGAAATCTGATTTTCGACACTCAAAATCTGATTCGTGAGTTTGTTGCTAAAATTGTAGTTCCGAGTCACATTTTAGTTTCAATCGGTCTACAAATAGGAGACCAAAATATGTATTCGATTTTCTTCTCTATATTACGATGCTATACACAAAATGTGAGGGGCAGTGAAAATAAAAACCTGAGCACTCGTGGCGTTAATGGCCTTGCTCAGATCCGCAATTGTTATGTGGGAGTAGAAAGGTAATATTTTTTATTTAAGCGTATGCGAGAAAGTTCCCATTGATTTGTTATTTATTCTGGTGAGAGGCCGGATAGAAGCCGACATTTCCACTTGAAACATCTACACCACAACCATGGAACTTATGAGAGAATTCTTAGGACATCAACATCCAAGCCACAAATCTTCCTATTTGAGATACATCCCGTCTTTAGAGTGGAGGTAACTGTACCCCGCAATACTGATATGCTTACCAGGGATGTGAAATCTTACTTACTTACCCACAACCTCTCATCCTCTGATATGTGTAACTTACCTTCACTAAGGATAGTTTTTCCTAAGAGATTTCTTATGATAAGTATTATTTCCAGACAAAAATTATATGAAAGTGACAATTTATTTGGGATGAATAGATGAGAATATAATTAATCAAGATAATAATTTAAGGGCAATCTCATAAAAAAAAAAAAAAAAAAACCCAGGAGAAAAAGAAAAATGAAGAAGACTTTAGCGAAAGATTATATTTAGACACAAAAAAAGAAAAGAAAACAATAACAGAATAAATTATTATGAATGATTAAATAAATAAATAAAATCGAAACATAAAAGAAAATACTGTAATAACCCAGAAGCTTCTTACTTTGTTCATTTTTGATTTTGCCATTATAATATGAATGTTTTGAATTGCAAAAGGGATTAAAATAAGGAATAGTTTTGACAAACATTTCTGAACCTTTTAAATTTTTATATATTAATACAGCATATCTTGATTATGTATTGTAAGATTAAAGAGAGTATCTTAAAACACTTTTATCACATTTGCAACAAAACTGTTGATTAATTGCACTGCAGCATTATCATTGTCTTTAAAAAACATCCGCTCTATCATCGATCTGTTCATTATTTCATATATCATCATAATATGAAATAGTATCTCACTTTAATTTGTTTTAAAAAATTTACTATTTTTTATGCTTTTTTAAATTACGAAACAAAATAAAAAGCATAAAAACTTCAGTTTCCCTATTGTTGAATAGACAAAGAATTTTGAAAGTTGAAAATGTCTGTCTGCTTATGTTTTGAAAATTTTGGAATATGTCTGTCTGTCTTGATAAATGTTTCAAATTACATGGATAAAATTTGGTATATCGTCTTTACACCAAATTTGTTAACTCCTGTCAAATTTCGAATGAAATTCATACTGAAGGAATTTATCTATTTATCTATCCGAATACAAGTGAACACACTAACCGCAAAACACATAGAGACAGACGAATAAAGTTTGGTAAGCAGCTTTAGCATCTTAAGTGTAGATTCGTATCAACAAACTTTCAAACAAGACCATCTATGAGTTGATAGTCTCAAATTTAGTACAGTCTCATATATGTAATGCTGTAACTCAAGAATGCAACGAATAGATAAATGAAATTTGGTATGTTATCTTGTTTCTGAAAATGTAATTCTATATCAAAATGAATGAGTTCTGTATCTGCAATGAATGCTGTGTTAATTTTGTCTAAACAAAGTTTAAAACGCTTATGTGCGGAACTTTAAAAATAAAAATCTGTGCATGAGTGGTGAAAAATAATATCGGTGAATAATACTTCTCTCTAAATATGCGCAAAATTTAGAGGAGATTACTCTGGCTGTTTTCAACAACGTTCTACACTTTCCGTGAAGGGCAAAAATAAATTTTAATTCAACTAAACAACTAAACAAATAACATAATGTACTTTCGTTTATAGTCAAGTCCCAGGCCAACAAAGATTTTGAAAAATAATGATTTATTTATTTCTCTTATAGACTGCCGTAGTAATAGCACATTTATTATAGTATTATAAAATGAATAATCATAAGTCGTCTGCCAAAGATAAATTGCAAAAAAATAAATTTTCCACATACAAGAAAAATCTTGATACATTAACATTTCTAATCGTTTTCGCACATTCTTTGATTACACATATACCTACAAAGTTAGGACAGCATTGAACCGCTCGCGAACTTATTATTAACTCTATGAACAGACTAGCATGAAGAAAACATACCCTGTCCTTGAAGTACTCCATCATTCCTACAGCAGTTGCGACGCAGTGGATCAAGATAAGACCGAGCACTCGATCAGCATGAGCCAACTGAAAGGAAAGGAATACTTTAAATAAAAGAACAACAATATATAAAATACTAAAAAATAGTACACACACAATTTTAACTCTTAATATGAAATATTAAACGTTGCTTTTTTTTAGTGTTCATCATAAAAATAAATAGAAACATTCGCTCATTATTGATCTGAAGCGCTGACTAGCTTTTACATTATTGAAACTTGTTTCTTATGAGTATTATACAGACTTCTAATTTTTGATATTTAGTTCTACCTCATATTGCATGAATGCTATTCTGGCTTCCGTACAACTTTATTTTGAGTCATGACGGAAGTCTCACCTATCTACTTATGGCGCTAAAACTACTTGGATGTTAATTAAATACAGAAGCTTCCCTTCTTTTCTGGCAAAGATGATGTAGCTCTAAACGATTAGAATTTTGTTTCTTTCGAGGTACTTTTCTTCTGGGTCTCTTAATCAACATGCTAATAGTATTTCTTCCCTGTTTTATTGAATGCTGTCATGAGTGTTGGATATATTTAGTATTAATGAGGTAAGACAAGAATGGATAACTCCATAGGAGGCCACGTTATACGTTGTTTAGATAAATCCGCTTTTAACTCTGTATTTTTCTATGATTGATTAATAATTTTATAAGAAGCAAAATATTTAAAACTTTTCAATAAATGCAGTTATTTAGAATTTTCTATCCATTCGGCATTTTGAAGTAATTTTGAATAAAAATTTTTATGAACATGCTTTAAATATTTATTGTTGATTCTATTCTTAATATAACAAATTATAAGTAGTAATCTTCGGTAGTGTGTATAAATTTCGGATTATTATCTCAAGAGTAATTTTGAAGGGAAAAAAGAATTCAAAAGCAGTTCTAAAACTCATCAAGTAAAATAATAAAAATAAACGAGATACAGTGAAAAAAGAAATGAGGAAATATACTATAAACACTTCAGATAATCCATCGCTAAGTTTGAAAAATACGCTTTCATTGCGATACTTATTACTTATGATCATTATTTATTAAATTTTTAAGTGGAAAAATATTAAAAAAAGAGGCATAGGTGGTTAAAAAATACTTACAGTGAAGCGGACAAGGATGTTGGCACCTGCTCCCTCACCAAATCCAACAACCAGCTTGACTCTGGAAGAAAGATAAATTTATAAGAAATGTTGTAGACAAATACAGATTGTGTAAAAAAAAAAAAAAAAAAAAAAAAGGAAATTTCATGCTGTCCTTTCAAAAATAAAATGAAACAATTTGCTAAGAACCTTCATTTTCCTTTGAAATACTGATTTTCAGATTTTAGCTATGCCTTATCTGAAATGGTGTTTCTAGGATCACAAAATGAAGAACAATTGTGATATTTACCTAGTTTTCTTATCCTCTAAACTGGCTGCCTTTGGCGACAAGTTTGTTCCCTAAGAATATTGAATAGCTTTGGTCCAATTTAGATTCCTTACATGCAGAGTGTCTATATTTTTCTGAGCAAGTATTTTTAAACTTCAAAGTGTTCAAAGATCCAACCTTTAATTGTTTCAAAATGTAAATAAATTTTAAAATGACTCCATTTTTATACTTAGGATGATTCCAGGTGTGTGTTGTTTTACACATGCACATGAATATATGTTTGATAATGATCTTCTAGAAAGGTTTTGGTTACAGATTTAATGAAAAAAAATTATTTTGAGAAGAATTCTTAACAGGCTCATAGTTAAAAGCCTGGAATTTTTTTCAAAAAACTATTTTTATTTCAAAATATATTTTCCCTGATATATATATATATATATGCATATAAAGTATTTTTATAACTTAAAAAATTATAATGGATGAAACGGAGATCACATTCCTACACCCACCTGCCTAAACCAACCGCACAAGCATTCGCTTTTATTATTATGACAAATGATCTAAAATTACTAAGCATTTAACAAATTTCTGCTTTTTTTTTAAAAAAAAAAGGTAATTTTTTAGAATACTTAGAGTATTGTTACTCTGTTTAAAAGCAGATAAATATTTAAATATACGCGCAAAAGATTTTGCCATAATTCGTTCAGCTTTATGCAGTTTCACAATATTAGCTTTCAAGACTAAAATGTTCATTTTTCTGTTCAAATCTTTCTCTTACAAAAGCTTTTTCAGAAATGTTCGAGTTTTATATCACTTATAGAATCTTAGGTGATGAAAGGCCAGATGGAACATCAGCAAATTCTTTAGTGTTTCAAGTTTCTCCTGACGATCATAAATATAACCTTTTTTTCTTTCGTTTGCAATACTTTTTTTTTTTCGTTTGAGGGAGAATTTGGTTTTTCCTTGGTCATTGAAATATGAGAAAAGAAAGGTATCTCGAGCAATGAAAGATCGAGGAGAGACTGTTGTAGCTTGGATCATTAACTTGATCTCGGTATGCGCTGCCATCTTGTAGCAAGTAGTTGAACTATCACAAGAAATATTCATTAATAGTTAGTAGAAATCTGCTGTTGTTTACCCTTCAGTTATTTGTTATGAGCGCAGTTACAAAATTGTTTTTCTATGCAAAAAAAATTTTTTTTGACGAAGTATATTTTTTTATTAGAAAATAAAATTGTGTGAGTATTTTCAATACATTCCAATTTGGGCAGTATAATTTAACCCTTTCTAGGGCCGTGGAAAGTATGCTTCCCACCAAATTTATCAATCTTAGTATGAAATTATGTAGGTTGGCATAAGTTCTGGCAAATTTTTTTAGAAAGACAGAAACTTAGAGGCTTCAGTTCTTTATCTCACACAAAATGACGTGTCTTGATTTGTTAATTAATTAATCAAATTAAATTTATCTAATAAGCTAAATGAATCCCTTTTCTTATTCTAATTTCAAGTCTAAAAATATTTTAACATAATATGACTAGAAAAAAATGGCCCTTTAAAGGGTTAATAAGAAAATTTACATTATGTTTATATATTTGAATATAATATGTAAAGATTGCTTCATGACCGAATTGTAAACCATTGTCTCTTGTATCTTTGGGTCACAAACACATCCTGTACTACAGATGACCGATCGAGATAAATGATGTTCATTACTGTGGTGTTTTTCAGGTTGTAATACAATGCCACAGAACAAGGTGAAAGAAAAACATGAAAATAGTGATAAATAGTGATTCTGATGCAATAAAGTAAGCAACTGAATCTGTGTATTGAAGAAGAAGAGAAAATTTTCATTAGAGAGTCGTGCAAATTTTTTAACGCTACATTTACAAAATTAATTCATCATTTGGAGACTTTTACGAAGTTTGAAAATTAAATTTAAATATAATATTTAATACAACATTAGAAAAATATCCCCCCCCTCCCCCCCAAAAAGAAAAGAAAAATAAAGAGTATTATTGAGAAGAGTATATATACAAAGCAGCAGAGAAGAACTATGGATTTATGAAGAAAGGAGCTCGGAGTCTGATTCATAAGTTTGCAGTAATAAAAAACAAAATTAAGTTATCAAGATAAGCGAAGAAAAAATAAATGGAGAAGAATAGTCGAGACTATACATGATAATGTACGCCACAAAATTATTCTAAAGAAAACTATAAAAGACAAGTTTGTCAAAAGCAACACTTTTAATACTACCTTTATTGAGACCTTCTTTAAAAAATTTCAAATCACTTGTATTTTAGTTCTTTTAAAAATTAATTTTGAATTATTTATTAATAAAATAATTCGTTAATTATATTTTCAATTTGAAGTACTTATTTTTTTTAAACACATTTTACTAAAATCAATTCTTGCTGATGTGAAACATATTCATCAAACGTGTCTAGATAACTCATATTTTGAATCTATTATGCATATTTCAGGGAAAAAGGTGTGTCAGCATCGCCTTGTTTTGAAATAAACTAAATTCTTAAAAATTGAGCTCAAAATCACTTTTTAAAATGATTTTCCCTGCATTTCCGTAATTCAATTATATGAATGTAATAATTTCATTTTATCTGGGTTCTTAAAATAATCATTTTCTACTCGAATTTAAACTTCACTTTGGTTTCTGAGTTCCGCGGTTTTCTTTTTCGTTCCTACGCGTTTGAAATAACTGCTAGATCAGCTATAATTCAGTGAAAATTCCTTTTTGAAATTATATAAACTCTAAATGCGAGTTTAGAGTTTATATAACTTCACCACTGCTCTACCTTTTCATGCCTTCTTTTTCTTTTGCCTGCCTATTGGGAATGTGTGACTACTTTAACATGAACTTATCACAGAACTATTAAAAGAATCTGGAGCATTTTCCTTAACATCATGACGAAACTAAAGTAATCATTTGAAAGAACTCATTATCAGCTTCTTTTATCAAGAAAATAACATTTCATAGATTTACATAATTACAAATGAAAAATAAAAAGATTATGCCCAATAGGGTTAATTTTCTCTTTGGTCTCTTCTTTGATATAAGTTTTCTAAAAAGTTCTACTGTATCGTTAGTGGATTCTTGGCATACAATGCCAGAGGACGCATCTAGTTCAATGAACTCAATCACCATTAGAATGGCGAAAATAAAATTTCATATATTTACACAACTGCAGATGAAAATTAAAAAATTGTACATTGAAGGGTTAATTTTCTATTCGGACACTTATTCAGTATAAATTTTCTTAGAAGTGCTACTGTGTCATATCATTATAGATTCTTGACTGACAGAATACCAGAGGACAAATCAAGTACTAGTTTTGATTATTCATATAAATAGATCTTTTTTGCAAAATATTCTTCTTCCCAAGGCTTCATTAAACCAATTCCTTAGGCAAACTGTGAGATAATTCTGTCTCGAATCCTAAAGGATAAAAGAATCTTTTTTCATGAGGAGGATTTTTTCTCTTCTCACGAACGTTCGAGTTTTCTTTTTATCTTTAAGTGACAAATATTGAGAAAACAGTGCTTGCAACTAATTTTAAATTCAATAGAAATGTTTAAAGACAATGGTGTAACAGTGGTTCAATTGAAATTGGAAGAACATGGAATTGCTTTTAACTAAATTTATGATTTCTCTTTTTTGATGAAGTAATTGAATAAAGTTAATAACAATTTCAGCCCTTTTTTTTTTTTTTTTGCTTTAGGGACGTTTTATTGTGGAAATTGTTTGTGTCGAAAATGCCGAGTTTAACAGTTAAACTCCAAAATAGTAATTGAATGAACTCTATCCTTTATTTGTTCTGGAAATCTAATCAGGAATTTTAAAAGGTGAATCAAATAGAAATTCTTCAGTAAAATTTCTTAGTGAAGAACTTCATTGGATTCTCTTTGAATGATAAATTATAGAAGATTTCATTACTTTATTTAATTCATTGTGTTATTTTTTTTGTCATAGTTGTTTTAAAATAAAGTGAATTTTATTTCGTTAAATAATTGTTGTCCATCATCAGATCATTACAACTGTACATTAAACTAATATTAGCGAAGCTAAATTAAATATTATATTAAGTACAAAATATATGGATAATACTTTTTGATATAAAAAATTTATTAAATTGCTAATAAGATCGTTGGAAATGCTTTTTATGACTGTTAAGGAGAAAACCGCATTAAAATGCCTTAACTTCTATTCAGTGGTACAGCAAAGAAAAGTGATACCAAATATGTACTTTTTTCTATCCCCCTCCCCACATTTAACTCAAGAGAATCATATTAAAGCCCCTCAGTTTTGTTTTCCTGAGCTCTACAAGTCCAGGATAACTATATTCCCTTGCTTCCAGTTGTAAGGTCAAACGCTTAATGGGATTACAGAGGGTTGGTGATAAGGTCTCAGCTTCGAAACCACATCACTGTATAGTGCCATGTAAGCGAATTTGGTGTGTTTTAAATTTGCCGGAGTTCAAAATATCCTTTCTGTGATGTGATCGTCCAGAGAGAGGACGTTTCAACGGTATCGTCCGTTTTTTTCATCGTTATATCGGTTTAAAATTATGAGGTCTATCAACATGATCCTTGTTAAAAAATTTAATAATAAGTCCTAGAAAAAATTTAATAATTAAAATGTAGCAAGCAGTACGGAGTGAACTCTGAGCATTAAAAAATATTTAAATTTCAGCTGTATTAATTTTTTTATACCTGTAGCTCCATTTTGGCAAAAAAAAAAAAAAAAAAAAAACTACAATTACATTTTTACAAAAAAATTTTTCCGTCAATTCTCAAGCTGTATATCTAGGCAGAAAATTAAATGAAAATAAAAAAAATAATTAATGGTAGACGAAATTTTTTCTACATCAATTGTCTTCTTTTTTTCTTCAAAATGTTAACGAAATGTTTCGTATTTTGATGACTTGCTAAATGAATCTTCTTTACTATTACTCGAAAAGGTTTCAGGGCCTTCAAGTTTTATGAAGATGATCTTTTGGGGAAGAGTCAAGACCTATAATTTAGCAAATCTTTATGCAACACATAAATCTCTTTAATCTTATAAATGCATTAAATCTCTTGATCGAAGCACACGATTAACCGACTGTGATATTCAAAGATAATCAGAAATTCTGCTTATTTGAGAAACAGAAATCACAATCTTTTCTGCCTCTTAATGATATGAAAAAAATCATGTAAGTTTCAATTTTCAGATGAACGAAATGTTAAGAAAAAAGCTACTGCTTATTTTAATTTAAGTAAAATTGAAAAAAAAATGTTGAAAGGTGTGAAAGAAAGTATAATGAGTATACTTCTTTATAATAATTATTCTTAGTTAAATAATTCTTTATAATAATTAGTAAATTAATTCAAGGTTTATTTTGAAGTCCATAATATTGAATAACTTCTCATTATTTCACTTCCTAGATGCAGCTTGTAAAAACTCTTCGAATTTATTTTGTTGAGTTGTTGCATCTTGAGCCGATAGATGGCACCACGGCTCCTGACGAGAACTTTTCTGTTCTACTTCATACTCAAGAGGCGTTCTTCAAAACCTCTTAAAAGACGGAATTTTTACGTCATTTTAATTAACATTCATGAAAAGTTATTAATCGTCATGCAATTAAAAGTAATAAAAAAAAATATTATATTTTTCTTGAAAATTTTAAAATTAGAATCTTTTTGATTCGTACTTTTCATATTGCCACCTTCACTGATATTTCACAATTTTTTCAAAAATGACCAACTGAATTACTTTATCAAAGTAAATAAAAAAAAAAATAAAAAAAAGAAGAAAAAAAAAGATTATAATTATAAAAAAATGATAGTTAAAAAGTTTCATTTCATCGCTTCTGTAGGCCATATATATATATTTCATTTTCAAAAGATTTCGAAAGATATAATCGCAGCTAGAAGCAAGATGGGGCTATCTTTCTTCATTCGCAGTTTCAATGATGGGAAATATATTTTTTTTTGCGACTTTGGAATTTTGAAGTATGGGAGAGATATAATTACCCTCTCTCAGCCAGCTCGGCATTAGTAATTAAGTTCTATTTAATAATTATTAATATTTAAATCGTCAGTACTGAAAAATTTGACTAACATTTAGAATTTTTTTCAAAAGAAATTAAATTTTTTTTCTAACCTTCAAGAAAAAGAATTCGATAGCACAATATATAAGAAAAGATGAATTATGCAACCTACATTGAAATATTATGCAAACTTCTTAAAGGAGAGAATAGTTTTTACTCCGTTACACAAATGCAATTGAAATTGACTCCGTTCTGAAACTATTGTCATAACTATAGTCTAGATTTTCGGTACAATTTATAGAATCAAAAGAGAAACAGATCTATAATTTATTGGAGCAAAGAAAATTTTAGGCATCTGAGGCAAAGAAAAAAAATATTTGTGTGCAATTTCTTTTTTTTTTTAATCTAAATTAATTTTAGGATAATTAAGATGTCAATTTTGCTTCTCTAAAAAGTAGTGGTGGTCACGACACTAAAAAAAAAAAAAAAATAGTTCAGTTAGCTGTCTCACTGACTGAGAATGCTTATTATAAAATTTTATTCTGAATTCATAATCTTTATATTATTTATAATGTAAAATTCACGATTTTTAATATTTAAAAAGTAAATGTATAATTATTACATTAAAAAAGGGCAAAAGTATCGTTTATTTCCTGCTTGTTGGAAAAAAATCCAAGAACATCTCTATACTTCGACCAAAAATAAGTTTCACATATGAAACGAGAAGTTTCGTTTCTTAAATTAATTTTTTAATTGCGCCATTTTAATTATATCAATTTTTAAAATTCTTGAATGCATCAATTAATTAATCTCATCTAAAAATGCAAATATTTCTAAATAGTCAAAAATAGTCAAAATAGTCAAATATTTCAGAAAATGACCAAATTTGAAACAAGACAGGCTGAAGAAATAAAATACTTTAACCCTCTGCACGTATGGGAATTTTCGGACAAAAAATTAAATAAATAAATAAATAAAACTACTTCTACTACTTGTGTCAGAAAAAATGATTCTACAACAGAAAAAAAAGTACACGACTGCGTTGGAGCTCTGAAAAAAATATATAGGGCTCTAAGAGAGAGCCAATTGATGCGTATTAAATTGAAAAAATTACAACCAGAGTTAGAAGTGTAAAAAGATTAAGTTTAGTCGTAATGACCTGCTATTTTGCTTTCAAGCTTGGTCTTTCTATTTGGGGGGGGGGGAGGACGTACATAGTAGTTTGGAATCACAGTCACATAAACAGAAAATGCCATCTGAACTGGCAACTTCATCTCCAAATTCTGAGCCACAGCAACGGGAGGATATTTGGCGCAGTCAAATTTGGATTGTACCAGACCCAATATACGGCGGTTTCTTCGGTGTAATTGGGTTTTGAACCTGTAAGTCTCCGACTCCCAAGCCGAGACCCTACTACTGAGTCACTGCAATGAGTGAAAACGGTGAATATTAAGAACTTTGAGAGAGAAGTTGTTGCGAAGCTGGGCGTGTGCAAATTCTGTTTAGACACCTTATAACCAGGTCACCGTGACCCTGATGCATAAAAGTATGCAATAAATAACATTAAAAAGTTGAAATCAAAATACTAAACCGAAAATTATTTATAGAATTCAGATAATCTGGCGATAAACTCAAAGGATTTCTAATAGATATCAAAAGGACAAAAAAAAAGTTATAACGGAATATCGGATTGCAAAAGAAATTTAGTCAGTGAAAGTTTGACAAAATACTTTGCAAGCTCTAAGTTTGGAGGACGGAATCTTAGAGAAAGATGGAGATCAGTCGATTGCTAAATGTTCACGGAAGACGTGTTTACTGTGCTATGCTAAAATTCAGTTGCTAAATGCTATTACGTATTTACTTGAGACAGAGTCTCAAGTAAGCATGCTAAATAATAGTTTCTTTAAACTCTTTTAAATGCTAAATTTAATATTTGAAACAAATAAATACGAAAGCCTCTTTGAATGAAATAAATGTAGTTTATTTCACATTTTCTATATACTGATCAAGGAAATCGAATCAATTATTTTTTTGCCTAAAAATATTTCGAAATTTTCTACGCTTTCCTTTGATATTTGATTGAGAATTCCGCTAACCGTTCCATCAAAACAGCACACAAAACACTATTACAAAAATCTCATACTACTGGCAAACGTTTACTATCTCAGTCCTCAAGATTATATTATGCAAATAACTGCGCCGGGTTCTCTAAAAATAATTTATTTTGTGATAATAATTAGATATCACCATTCATGAAAGGTAAGTTTTTTTTAAACAATTAAGCAAAATGATAAAAACTGTTAAAGTCTGTATCAGAAAAGAATGATTTTCAAAGTATTATTTCTAGATATTATTTATAGCTCCAAAATTCTAAATTTATGACAGAACCAATTTCCAATATATAACCACCGTGTCTGTGAACTTAGTGCAAGCTAAATCTTCTGCCGTGGACGAACGTGGGTGTGGAGTGGAAGCTTGAAGAATGGGGTACTGGCTTAAGTTCTATCCAATTATGATTTGAGTTTTATCAAATAAATTACAATAATATGCTTTACAAGCAATCAATAATTTTCCTATGAAAATAATAATAAAAAAAGCTTAATGCATTTCTTAATAATGCAGTCGAACTTGAGATTAATTAAGGATTATCCTAATGATTATAATACCATCTCGTATGCAAAATTTTTCCCTGAAGACCCAACCCATTTTTATGATTAAATTTTAATTTCAATTAGTTATAGCATATTTTGTTAATTCATTTTAATGGCAATAACTAATTGAAAAAATATGCCCAGACATTGAATCGTACCCATTTATATAGTTGCTCTCCGATTAAACAAAATATGCTTGCAACTTGCAAGGATCCAAGTAAAATATTTAAACCACAGACTGAACAGGAACCTCTAGAAATCCTTTAAATAGAATGTCAAAGCTGAAAGAATGAAAGAATTTCAGAAAATTGTAGCTCGTTAAAACTATGATGTCAAAAGTCAGGAAGTAGAGACCCTTTATTAAGAATAGGAAAGAACTGGAAGAAAATGAAAGGTTAGAAAGATAGGTCCAATGCAGTACGCAATCAGGTATTCTAATGCTTGCGTACCACAAGAGTTGCGAAGGGGCCACAAGTCTAGACGGGAATTTTAATATGATGGCACGCAACGGAAGTCTTAATTAATTTTAAGATTCCTTCCAGTTTAATTAAAAATATCCGACTTTAATTAGAAAGAAATTTAACTTCTTTGGAATTTTTTTAAAGAATTATCTCATTAAGGGAATCTGTACCAACACTTACTGATTAATATAACTACTCATTTTTTGAGAACTACATCAGAAAAATGAATGAATTATGTTTCCAAATTTCCATCTCTAAAAACACGAAAGAAGTTAAACAAAAGCGTATAAAAAGTATTTTTGAAACTGCATTTGTGTCATTTGTAAGGTTAGGGATTCGTTTCGAAGAAACACGAAGTAACAAATTTAACCTTTTCTTCTACGAGCAGTAAAATCTGTACCAATAGATCACCCCTTCCTCTGCTAAGGGAATAGCACATTTGGGGAAAATGCCGAGCAGAAGTATAGCTAATTACATGTCAACATGTCAATTCTGTGAGAAGTAAAAGTGCACTACCGAATTGCTATCAATGTAATTCACGGCACCAATCACTTCTCCGACATTTTGTCGTTAATGAACTGTGTACCGGGCCTAAGTCATCAGAGTTTCGCTCCTCTCCCATAGGTAATCTTTGGAGTCTCTAATCACTTTGTGGATCGTTTCATTTCTTTGTGATACATTGTATTGCTACATGTGAAATGAAAATATTTATCACTAATGTAGGAACACAAGAGATCCCAAGGGGTACGGAGAAGACCAGCGATTTCATTTTTGGATAATTTGAAAAGAGGGAAAACAATTTCTTGTTTCTTCATTCATATAATCTTTTAAGACGAGATCTCTAAGATCTTTTATTTGAGATTTTGTCTAAAGCTTAAGCTTAAAATGAATTCTAATAATTGTCAGTGGTGGTCAGATGATAATGATGACACTTGAACCCACGTTCTACTTTACAAGTATCTAAATCAATCATTTGCCTCATAACTAAATATTTAATAATGGGAACCGATCACATTCATTATGGATCTTGTCTGAATCGAGTGTCGAACCTAATGTCCCTCCAAATATTGAAGCAGATGGAGGTGGTGACCAGACTATCCAATCCATTTATACCGTGGAATACAGCTTACAGAAATTAAATATATGCTAATATTATATTCTTTTTATGCTTTCAACACCGAAATTGATATATTACATGTAATATAGTGAAATAGTCATAACATGAACATTGAAAACATATTTTGATGATAAAAGAGAAGACAAATATTTAACTTAGTATTTTAATTTGAAATAGCACAATTAAGTCCATTATGCTGACTTTATTGGATAGGTATTAATTCCTTCTATTCTGGAATTTGCTGTAAACAATTAGAGGCTTTCGTATAAGAATCGTCTGTCAAGTAATAAATGTAAGAAACTTTAAAAAATACTTTTATCAGGGTATTAAAAAGAAAATATAATTTTTCATTAAAAAATCTGTATGTACTTTTTCATTCTACATCAACGATAGAATCCGGCACTATAGTGTTTATCTGACTGTGGTAGATCATAAACTATTATTCAACATCAAAAATTTTGATTTAGTCAAAGTGGTGTTTTTCACACCTGTCTCCTCCATTTCATCAACGTCAACTTCATCACTCCTGTAGATATGCGAATAGCAGGCAGTCATTCTGGCACTTCAACGTTATTGATCGAAAAAACACATTTATTCAAAAACTAGTCATGGATGATTCCAGATAATTCACTCCCTCGGTCATTCACTTCCATTTCTTGTTAAAAAGAAAGTCAAAAGAATCATCATCTTCTGATTTCTCCATTAGTATCATGTTTTCATTTTCCTTATCATCAGTTTAGTTGCTATTTTCCATATTTGACGTCAAACGGTTTCAAATCATTATTAACACGTTCGCTGCCTTGGTATACGCCTATTATTTGAACCATCTATCTAATTAGATTGCCCCTTCTTTGCTGTCTCTTAAATGTAATAGAGAAAGGTAATCTAATTAGGCAGTATGTATGAATCAGAGGCGAGTCACTCGCCAGCCAACGTGTTAACAACCGACTTTTATAAGTAAAAAGTCTATATGTTTATACTTGATAGATTATTTTTTTAAGTACTAATTGTTAATTTGAGATATAATAATAAAAATTGATTTAATATTGCTTCCTATCATATAATAGCATTAAAAATAAAGATTTTTATAACTTTGAAAACCTGTTCACAATTACCACACGATGAAAACTGTGAAGAGTAATTGGAAACACTTACCTGTTTCTTAGCAGAGTTCCGAAAATGTAACTTGGATTTTATCGTAACTTTTATATTCTATTAGATCCACGAAATATATAACTTATCGACTTACCTCGCGTATAACTCATAGAGGGAACAAAAAGGAATTTTGATAAAGATTTCGCTTACCTTTTTTTATTAACCCTGTTTCAAATAAAGTAAACAAACATTAGAAAATAACACTGAAAAAAAAAAGGCAGAAAAATACTTTGTCTTATAAGGTGTTAAAGAAGGTTTACGACCCATTAAGGTCTCAACGATGCGTACTGTAGTTACCGTTCCCAATGACTCGTTCTGACTTTCTCTAAAGAGTTTCCTAACGTATGGAAATTAATTATAGCTATGTTCTTTTATAGTTAATAATCTTCCAAACTTCATCAAAAATTTTAAATTAACTTTTGAAATATTCACAACAAAATTAATTTTTTGAAACAATAGAAATGCTTATTAAATTTAGAAAAAAAAATTCAGATGGACACTTGCATGTCATTAGCTTTGAAAAGTAATTGTATATAAATAGCTGATTAGATATCTCAAATAAAAATTAGTTCATTGTCTCATTTTTTTCTCATTTGATTGAAGGTTTATTTTTTATAAAATAATCAAAGTTTCTCCGATTCGGCAAAGATCAAGTAAAAAGCCACTTTATTTGATAACTTATTTAGAAATATGACTTTACGTTGCTTGATTATGTGTCGTATTTTAATTTTAATTTGGTTTCCTTTTTTAATTTGAAAGATGATTTATTACCGATTTAAATGTTTCTTATTAGACGAAAATCAAACTTTGAAAAGTTACTTCATATGGAGATATGAATTACTACTTAGATTAAAGTTTCTTTTCTTTCCCTTTTTGATTTGATAGATAATTTATTCTCCACATGCAACTGATTGAAGTGTCTTTTTTTTTCTTTGACTATTAGCAAATTTGACAGTTGGAAGAGGACCGTAGTCTTCAACAAGCTTTTGATCCTTTGCGACTATCGGACGGCGGGGAAGGAGATTTAAACTGGCAATGAGTATCGATCTTGTTGAAATTATTCTATTCGGGATGGTGTTGCCTAGGTGTTTCCGTGCGGTCACAGGAATTTCGGGAGTGTCGCTTTTACGGCAGATAACTCAGAATCCCATGGCAATGGCACGAATTTGCCCATTTCGTCTTTCATTAAGTCAATTTATTATGCGACTGAAATTATATTAAGTTATGTGACCTATATTCAAGATGAATTTTTTAAAAAAAACTTTGTAAAATAGTTATACTTTTGAGTTTTTGAATAAAATAAATAGAAAAACATTTATAAAACCGAAACATACCAGTTAAATGGCAATATTTTTTTTTTATTTGAAAAAAAAAGTTTTTTTATTTGACTGAAATGAGGTCACAAGCAAAAACCTCCTAGTTTAAAAGTTTTTCAAATGATTTGATCAAAATTCTGCAGATATCTTAAGAAATATATTGCCTAATTCATGAATTAAAAAACAATCTGTATTTTTATCCACCCTTTAAGTTATTAGGGTTCGACTGATAAATAGTAAGAAAGTGTCATTTTTTTGCATTGTAAAGTATTAAAGCTATAGAAAATTTCTAAAGGAACAGGTTGATTTTTTTTCTAGTTCAGAAACTGCAGAACATTTATACAGAATTTGAACAAAAAAATGTGCTTTAGATTTTAATTTATGAGGTTTTTCGTAAGAAATATTACCAAAATTTAGAATTTGGCAAATATTATTTAATGATATAAAGTAGCATTAAATACATTATGCAAATATTAAAACCAATGTAATTTCTCAAAGAATGAATGTAGAAACAAAATTCAAACGGTTTTCTGAAGAATTTTTAATTTTGATATAACAGACGGAACCGTTAGCGACATATGGCATCTTGCGGCAATATGCAACAATAATACATCGCACACAAGCATTTGAGAACAAATGCGGATAACTTATATAAGTATTTGCACCAATAAAATGTTGGCAAATTTGACATGTGACACTTTGATTTCACAATGAAGAATACAAGTGATTTCATTAAGACAGCAATGATTTAAAATCTTACTCCTGTATTCTCCCTCAAAATTCATTCTGGACAAATTAGTTTTAATCAGGCTCTCTGACAATCATTTTTGGAGTAATTAATTAAAATATAAACGTCGTTCAATAAATGGATGTAATTACTTATTTTTAAGGATATATTTTTTACCGGAAATATATATTGTCTTATTTTTATTTCGATAATTAGATGTTTCAAAAAATATTTTGCATTCTCACAGGTTTTTTTTTGTATTTTTTTGCCTTTACGGAGGAGATCTCTTACAGTTTGAGACTCTTTGATCCAAATAAATTGTAATAAATAGCGAATAGTTAATGTTCATTAGCATTCACAGTTCATTAGAATTGAAAACTGTTGGACTGACTCTTAGAATTAGACTTTTAATGGTTCCTTTATTCGTAACTATTGAGTCTTTAATAGTTTCTATTTCTATCATTGTAGTTACATTATATGCTCATGAGCATGCGTATGAGTCATTTTTTTTGTATACTAAATTTCTCACATAAAAAGGAAAACGATTCAATAAGAAAATATTTTTATTGTTGTTGTTCACTTTTAAATATGATCTATACAGCTTCATTGAACTGTTTATAGATCAAATCTATCAAAAGCTGATTATTCTGAAATTTTCAGTACAATTTAATAAAACTACGAAAAGAACAACGAAAGCTTTTTGAAGAATAAAATAATTTTTTTTTTCAAGTTTTTTGCGGAGTCTGATCACTTAGGAAAGTCCTGACAAATGACATTACATTTTTCACCATGGTAAATGAAGCATTTTCCATTAGATTTAAAACCACTATAATCTGCTGCTAATTTCCGTGCCCGGGCATTGTTTATGTATTCTACTACAAAAGATCGTTTTAAAAAGATTACAAAAGAATTCTGCCGTGGTTTTTGAACATCTTTTTCCCGAGTTCTTATGAAATCATCTGCTAATTTCAGAAAATATAAGGTTTTTATCGTAAACTATAAAAAGTTAATAAGTGGCAAAGATGTTAATATTGTTAAAAACACCACTGAGATATAATTCACTTCAATGTTTGAGGGAGATATTCCTCAGCCTTGTTTTAAAAGATGATTTTTTTTAGTTTTGATAGATATTAACATCCGCAGCATTAAGCAAGCTACAATCCACATTTCTTTTTACTAAAAAAACTACTATTTTGGCAATAACTTTTTCGGCATTAATATTTTAAGGACTCCTGCAACGCTTTTTAAATATTCAGTTCTTCATCACGAGAAGTGGAATTGTTTATTGGCTTGATCGCCTGTTCAACAGCTGTAAGCTGTATTCATAAAGGTATATGACTGAGATAGAGGAGGATCATTACAAATCGTCCGTGAAAAACATCTGCTATTTTTATGAAATAAATGGGAATAGGATTTTGACGATATATCTGGGTCATTTGATATCTCTTGATGAGCAACAGCATTCGCAATACAAATAGCATAAAAACATGTTTTCTAAAGGAAAAATCAAGAAGTTTTCTGAAGTTAGAGTGCGTGTATTTTATTCTGAGAACTATCGATTTCATCGATATTTCGTTAATGTCTCATATTTTGAGATAAAAAGAAGCTAAACTTTTCATTTTCTCAAGATACGAGAGCTATACAGAAGATATTGTCAAAATTTATTTTTCTTTCATGGTTTTCGATGACAGAATATCATAATGTCTTCATGTCGCTTACTCGGCAAGAAATGGATGATCATTCGCTGATATGATATTAATACCATACCATTCCATTTACGGAGTACACCAGTATTGCTGATTTGCTGCTAAGTACCAACATGATATATTAAAAGAAATTTTTTCGGTACATCGTCGTTGGAAAATAAGCTAAAATCAGTTTCCACTGCAACTGATTTTCGCATGCATTATGTTACATTTCTTATGACATACAAAGAATTTCTGCTGATTATTTAACTGTAATAGTTTAAAAAAATGAATAACTGAATTAGGAACTATTTTTAATTTTATAATCAGCCAAACATTCGTAATTATTTTAGTAAATAATTCGATCTCACAGCTAATCCAGTCGCACTGTCGCATCATTGTTAAGGTGAACTTTTAGTGTTCCAAATGATGCTAACTAATTAAGAATATATGGAAAAAAACCAAGCTTCTGTTCAAGACTAAAAGTTTTTCAATTTGTTATCAGTTAATTCTCAAATCACTGGTTTAATTTTCATCCGTGAATAGAAAATTACATAGAAATGGTCATAGTAACAGTAATCTAGCAGTGATTCCCACTGTATGTAAGAATATCTTACAAGTAACTTGCGAGAAATAACTGTTAATTTTAATACTGTTGTACAAAATATCATATAGCCTTTTATAATTCTATAAGTCTTTCTATAACTTTCGTAATACTTAAATTAATTTATTAAAATGGTTTTGAAGGAGCTGAATGTAATGTAATGTGAATAATTTTATATAAAAGTTAATAATTCACCCCGCTATCAAAAATGTTTACTGAGATAATAAATTTTCTATATTAAACAATTCATAGAAAATTCTTGACCATAAATGAATTATAACTAGACAAATGTAGTTTAGAATCAGATTAATGTAGTTTATAGAAATGCAAAGTACTTCTTTGAAGTTCCTGATATGTTTCTTGTTAAAAAAGAATAAAAAGATAATTTTTTTTCAAGTGGCATATGTCAGATATGTCAGATAGAAAATTATCTAAAGTAGAAATGTATCTAAAATTTTCGAAAAACTCTTCGCAATATCTTTCTTTGTTAAAAAAAGGATGAAGGAAAAAATGTACCAAAATTTATCTCCATTCTTAAAACGCATTGAGCTATATACATAATTTTTTTTAACTTTTCCATACAAGAAAAAAAAGCTTTTTTTTGTTGATGAAATGCTATAACTAATTTTCTACAATAAATTCCGTTTAAGAAGTTTCTGATATCAATTTGGGTTTTCTCAAACTTCTTCTTTGAAACTCGCCGTTTTGCTTTTCAATTAGATACTATTTCAGAATAATGTGTGATATTGAAAAGCATAAAAGTGAACCCATATCAGCAGTTTGCATTTCTCTATTATATGTCATCAAATATAATATCGTATTTCATGTACGATGCTGAAGAAGAGAAAAGATAATCCATATGAACAGCGAACTAGACAATATTGTATGGCGCCAAATTTGTTTTTTTTTCATATTGTATCTCTTGTCCGTGGCTAATGGCTATATTTATTGCTATGCCTGGATCATTTATGAGCAATAGAATTCAATAGAATAGAGCCCAAGAGCGGTTGAAAACATTTGAAGATCTTATGTTACGCTCACTTGTAAAAGGAGGGGAAAGTCTCCCCTCTTTATCTTTAGAATTTACATTTTAAAAGAATTTTTTAATATCTCATTCATTGGTAAACTCAAGATTGGATTGATGCAATAATCAGAACAATATATCTGTTTGCTGTGCAGAAAATGCAAAACACCCAGCATTATTCAGTGTTTTAACTTTTTTTAAATAAAAATACAAAAAAACCCTTTAATTTATTTTTATGCTTACTTAAGTTGGTCCAGAATGGATACAAGATCCTCTCCAAGAGTTTGGATAGTCGGATACACGAAACTGTAAAATAAAAGAAAGAAATCCTCGCCTTAAATACAAGAAGAAAAAAAAGAAACATTTGAAATAAAATCAAGCGTCTTGCTTATAAATCTAAAGCGCAAAGTTCTTTGAAAGACTAGAGTATGCTTACTCAGCTGGTAGATCATCAGCATGGTCGTCTTGGCCTGGTATATCAACATGGAGAAAGACTGATCTTTGTTTGATCTCAGTCATTGATGGATGAGTCACAAAGGTCCAGAAGTTGGAATCTAAATAAAAATTGGTCATATGCAAAGATTTAAAATCTTTATTAGAAAAAAAAATGAAATGAAAAAAAAAAGATTCGGTATTTAATTAAGTGTTTTTTTTAACTTTCATGAACACGAAGAACAGAAAGAGTGTACTGTAATCACCAAAAAACTGTTTTTCGAGGTTTTGATGAATCTTCCCGTTTCAGATATGCCCGAGTTCAAGAAGCACACTTTTAGAATTAAATCTGCCTATTTATACAGGGATATAGATGTGTTTTATCTATGTGTGAACACAAGAGTTCAAAAACGAAACGTTAGATGATATTTAGTTAGTTAATAGTTCCAAAACGAAACAAGTTAGATGATATTTAGTTAGTTAACAGTTCAAAAACGAGACAAGTTAGATGATATTTAGTTTGTTTGTAACTTGTTTTGACAAAAATTGTAGATCTCTATCGAAATTTGGATAAAATCTGCTAAAGGGAAAACTACTGTTAATGCATGTGTCGGCACCATAAGCCAAAATCACAACCAGGTACATGAATAAAATTTGGCATATGATTTTTTTTAGAATAGGTTGAAGATTTTTTTAAAATCAAATTTCGGACCAATATCCATGTACAAATCATATTGTAGTAATTGTCAATAAACAGAACAGGGAATAGAATTCTTTCAATTCTTTTTATTATACGACAAAATTAAATACTAAGTGAGCCCTATTTTGACGGGAAGTCGGAAGCGAAGAGAAGAATACTCAAGACTTTTTTTTGATTCTGAATTTTATTCTATTGACCTTCCAACTTTCCCCACTTTGTAATATGTTTTGTATGAAATATCGAAGGTTCTATCTAATACGTTGACGATATCGAATCATCTATTTAATTAGATGATCCCTTCTCTACTATATTTTATTTTGGAGATCGCAAAGAAAGGTCCACCTAATTTGATAGATGGTTCGAATACCAAGCTTGATTGAAGCAAAGATTGCGTTAATTGTTATTTAGTTATTGGGAGTAAGTAAATAACTTCGCAGCAAAATTAATTGTTATTTTTATGTAACGCTGCAATAGCGTAGGCCTGAAAAATGTATGAAATATTTGACACGAGTTTTTTAGCACTCTCAAAGCAAGAGGATTAAAATATTTTTTTTATAAATCACCCTCTCTTTTTAACAGTTTTTAAAATTTCTAAGTTAAAGTAATATTTGAGATATTTTTTAAAATTCAGTCACATCTGGAAACCTGTCAAAAATAGCTTGTGTGAAAAAAAAAATGAAACTTAATGAATTCTTGTTTAACTTCTAATTTTCAAAAGAACTTGAATCTATCTAAGTTAAAGTAATATGTGAGATATTTTTTTAAAATCCAGTCACATCTGGAAGCCTGTCAAAAATAGCTTGTGGGAAAAAAATAAACATAACTCTTAACGAACTCTTGTTTAACTTCTAATTTTCAAAAGAACTTCAATCTATCAGGCTATTCAGTATAGACGACTTCAAAGATTAAGGATATAAAAACACGAGATCAATTTTCCTGTTTTTATCCTAAGAGGGGAGTATTTTTTTATAAATAAGCTATAAATTCTAGAATTACGAAACGGGGTTATAAAAAAAAGAAGAAAAGTGCAATTCTGAAAATAAATCTTATCTTCCGTACGAAAATAGAGGATACCATAATAGTGAGCAAATGAGTGTATACTTTTTTAAAGGTTTTACACAAGTAAAAGTAATGAAGTACTTACGGTTATTGCCAATATCATGCACAGTGAGAAAAACAGCTTTTTTCTCAGCGTTATCCAGATCTCCCTATTGAGAAAAAAAAAAGGAGAAAAAAACTCTTTAAGATGATAATTAATTTTATAATCTTTTTTTTATGGGATACACATTGTAGTAATATTCCAAAAGCAGATACATTTTTATGTCTGAAGTCAAAGGGGAAAAAAGTCTCTTTCAATAAAGGACAAAAACGTTGCGCTTAGAAGATTAAAGTTTTATGCAATCAGAATCTGAACAAAATAATTTTAAAGATAAAGGCGCTATGGAAAAATTTTTGCTTGAAATTTTATTTTTTTAATTAAAATTTAATTATTTAATTTTTTATTATTAAAATTTAGTTTTGCAGTATTTAGTGTTAGAAATGGACGATTCATGTTATTTCGGATATTTTCGATATGAAATAATCGACTCATCGTTTCAAATGATGCAAGAAGTTATTTCGGATATAAGCCTGGAAAAAATAATGTATATAAAAAATTAAGATACTTCGGCTACTTAAAGATTCTTACATAATGAAGAAAAAAAAGGGGGGGGGAAGAGAGAAGAATTTACATAAGAAATATTATTAGAAAATGAAAACGGGACTTCAAGCTTTTTTTTTATTTAAATAAATGCAAAATAAGTAACTAAATCTTTGCTCGCAGTTTAATCTTCAGATGACCTTCACCTGCATGTGATAAAAAAAATTTTTTCAGCCACGGGATTTTGAAAGAGTTTTTAAAACTATATTTAGCATTTTAATGGCGATGTATTGCTGTATATCAGAAAAGCAAGTATTTTCAAAATCGACAAACTTTTGTTGATTTTTCTGATTTTTTTAAAATGCCCCGTTTTTAAGGTGTTTTAGATCTATTTGGGGACAGATCATGTCATTTAGAGACTTGTCTAGTTTACACGGAGGATACCAGAGCTAGAGTTTCTCGCTCCAGGTGGTGGACGTTTGACGGATTTAACGTGCACCATTCTGCTCTCACGGCAGAGTCCAAAGTCAATTACCGATCGATCCGGTCCAGTCAAGGTTATTGAAAACCACCTTTCATTATAACGGCCAATAAATGAACCGGAGATATATTATGTACAATAATCATAACATTGCTTAAAGATTTAATGTCATAAATATTATTATGCCACTTTCGATTATTTGATAAAATGTTTATTTTGCTATCAATATTTAACATAAATTTTGAGTAATGTTCGCTTGCGAATTTCGTTAGCCGACTAATTGATGGGTGAGAAGTTTGCCGCCGCACGTCCAGGTTTACCTATTGTACCATTAAAATACAATTTTCTCTAACTCCCGATAGGTGAAAGAATAATTGTTGTTGAATTGGATCTAAATAAAGATTTCGTCCCTCGATTTCTTTTCATCATTATAGGGTACTGGAACTTCAAAATTTTAAAAAATGACAACTTAAGATTTTTGAATTCTTTATTATATATTTTGTATCTTTCTGAAAACGTCTTATTCTAATTTCTATGATAATTAGAAGAAACCAAAAATCTAATTTTAAATCAATATCGAAGAAGGGCTAAAAATGTGCTGAGAATCAAATACACGAACATTTTATATACTCAAAAAAATAGATTTGCTAGGACAAAGTTATCTATATAAAAATTAATTTACTTGCTATTGTTGTGGAAAATATGGAACCAGTTTTTAGAACCTTATCTAATTCAGAATTATAAAGTTGTTTCAAAGCACGATCCACTTTGAAGCTACATGAAAACTATTTATGGTCAAACCTCACGTTTTGAACAATGGTCAGATGACGAGGGCGATATCTAAACTGACATCTCCCCTCTCCAAATACATAAGAAGGAAAATGTCTGACCTTGATGGATTGAAAAAGTACCAAGTTCATATAGACGATAATTTTTTTCGTAGAATCGGATCTCAAAAAGGACTCCAACCAAAAATATAAATTAGATAAATCGAAATAATAAAAGCAGAGGAAAGATAGAATTTATTCTTACTTCTTACATAAGCAAATGAACAATTCGGCATTGTGAGATTGGTTGATGAAATTTTATAACATAGACTCAATTCTGGCTTTACTGCATCAAACAACAACAGATTAAAATATTAAGAGATTAGTAATTAAAGCAGATACAATAAATTATCTGTAATACAGACAAGCACTAGCTGATAGAAAAAATATATTGCAGCACCAAAGAAAAGGATTAATGATGGGAAATAGATGCATCTTCGATTTGGTGAACAGAGAATTGTGAGTTTGATTCTCTATTCCATTACAGATCCATTATGTCTGTCAGTCTGATTGTATGTCAAAGCTACCATTATTAGTCAAAAGCCCTCATGTTACGTGATGCAAAAAACTGAAGAATAGGTGATCCCTCAGGCTTCGTCCCCTTCATTTAACTGCGTTTCAAAACGATGAGCTCATTTCGAAATAACCTCCGAAAACTTGTGTTTCTTCGTCGGATAATAACATAAAAATATACTTTTCAAAGAAAAATCGAAAAGTTTTCTTCAATTTTATTGATGTCTCATTAACTTCTTACATTTTGAGATTAAAAAAAAAGTTCAACTTTTCATTATCTCAAGATACGAGAGCTTTACAGAAGATGCATTCAAAATTTTCCTTTCTTTAATGGCCCATCTTGAAATAGCCTCGGAGAAGTTTCATAATGAGTCGATCTTCGGGGTATGGAAAGGATTGTGGTTGCGACGTCTTAGAATTTAACATGTCGCAAAGACTAGGTGGGATCAAAGATAAAAAAGAAACCGTTTAAAACCTAGACGTTTTTAAATTAGACTTTAAAAATCTGTGCTTAATATAAATTCAAATTTTCTTAACTCTTGGGGAGACGCTGTGGCGCAACGTGTTTATTGCAAAGTATATTTTTTACATCTATCACCTTATGCGTAAAATCTATTAATGAAAATTTTAAAAATCTAAATTTCCCAACTCTTAAGAAGATGATGAGATCTTATTTTTATGTTTAATATTAAAGGGAACCATAGAATAGTAATGAAAAAAGAAGAGATGTTCGCAAATTCGTCCATTCTTATCCGAGAGAACTACAGCAAAAGCTTCTCATTAGGAAAAGCCATGCAATTATTGCTTGTAATAATGAGATGTAATTTTCTCAAATATTTTCGGTCAAAATATCTTAAATTTTTTTAAAGGAACCTTCTTTTTTGTTATACAGTCAACTTTTTCTTCTAATGTAATTAATTTCAAGATAAATAAGAGACGATATTTGCTCGAAATAGAATTTTCTCTTACATTCCATTAACTAAAGTAAAAACTATTCAGGAGTCTTCACATCATTATAACATAATCATAAAAACGCATTATTATATATTTCATAATTATATTATTATTATTTTCATAATTATAAGAATAATTATTTCATGATTATAATCCTCTAATTTTTTCATATATTAATAATATTTATATATTAATAATTCATATATTAATAATTTCATATATTAATAATTTCATATATTAATATATTAATAATTTCATATATTTTATAATTTGCAATCAAATCCATTTATAATTACGTTAAAAAATAAAAAGCTAAAAGCAATTAATAAATTCTTAAGTACAGATTATATTTTTCAGCAATCCTAGAGAAGATTTGTTAGAATTCACAATATGCTGCTTAAAATGAAATATGCTTTCAACCAGGCTTGTTAATGCCATTTTAAATTTGATTAATCTCGTCTATTGTTATTAAATTTCTTACCTATTTATCATTTAAATCTGTAAATAAATCACGAAAAAGAACTTACCTGAACATGGACCTTTATTTTTCCACTCCTCGGAGTATCAAGTTCATACAACTGCAAGGAAAAATAAACATTTCAGCATTTACGAAGAATATTAAAGTGTACATAATTTTCAAAAGTTACTTAATTTATAAGACACATTTCACTGTTTAAATATATACTGCTTAAATATATAATTTTTATCACATGGTTCTTAAAGAACACGTTCCACTTCTATGTATCCATTCTTAGATATTCCACTTACTTGATTTTATTCAGTTGAAATTTACACTGGATTATCTAATTATTAGAACAATAATTAATTAATATTAAAATTGTTGCCAGAATGGCACGGTTATTAGTATTTGAAATATATAATTTTCTCAGTATAAAATTTTTTTCCCAGGATTTTTGACTTTCAGGCATAAATTTATTGTTTCACAAATTGGATTTTTCCTTATAAGTTGTACCAAAAGATTTTGGAATAAAGAGAAAACAAGAGCTATCGCTAATATCAGAATTCACTTTCTTCTTTGCATTAAATTAGTAGCTTTAATTATTGATAATAAAATTGGTAACTATTATGTATAATTATTATTCATTGCATGATTGGTAACTATTATGTACAATTATTATTCATTGCATGATTGGTAACTGTTATGTAAAATTACTATTGGCTATCTAATTGGTAGCTTTTGTTTTCCTGCAACTATACAGTTTCACATTTAGAACTTTTGTATGGCCATATAAGAGAAAGCTAGATTATTTATTGTCCATTACAATCAAGAATGGAATCAATTTGCTTGATAATCTTGTCAAGTAATAAGCATAACTGCAATTACCAACTAACATTTAACTGTACGTTATGAGATATTTTGAGATGGATCTCGTAATTTTGAACCGAAAACAACGCTTCAGTCAATGTCTCACTCTCCAAACTTTGACAGCACGTCAAAGAAGGGTCATTTGACTCCAATTTACAGATATAATGCTTACCATGCACTTAGAATATCATTAAGTTTATTTGCATAGTGACTTTTTGTCTGAATTCAAATATGTAATTTTTTATGATGATTCATTAATTGCAAATGGATATGGACTATAATGGGATTTCTACGGCTTTTAAAAAACGTCATCATGTTTCTGATTATGATTGAATGTAGAAATATTTTTTCACAAGAAAAAACTCCCCATTCTTTTAAATTGTGTTGAGTTTTACTTTGCTGGGGGTTCTAGAAAAAGTAAAAAACTGAAACTTAAATATAACCACTTTATAATTTTTCTAAAAAAAAAATCACACATTGTTTCGACTTTTATAGAAACATGAACCTTGTTTGGAGCCTTTGAGTGCTTTGGTCTGATGACTCAATAAGCTAAGTCTCCGATGCTTTCAACAAAAGTGAGTAAAAAAATAAGAGGTTAGTAAAAAAGAAGTAATATAAAAAATCATGAATTTTTTCCACTCAACTAAAAAAAAAAAAAAAGAAGCAAATTGCATATCGATTTTTCAAGTACAGAATAATAAAAATGGAAAATTGTAAATGATTTTTTACTTTAATTAATCTTTCTACAGTATATATTCGCCCTAACAATGTTTAAAAATTGTAGTTATTAAACTTATTATTATTTCTATTAATTGAATATTTTTCTATTATTTCATTATACTGAACTTATCAACCTAATATTTCACAATTGTTTTCTAATAATAATATTATCTTGTTTGAAAATAATCCTACTCAACCTTTTACCATTCTAAGCAATTTATTTTGGCAATTTTTATTAAATAACATTTATATAATTTCAAATAAATGAGTGTCAGGAATATAAGAAAAATATAAATAAATTCAAATGTGTATCATTTATAAAGAAATGGTTAAATTGAAAAAAAACTTATTTATTATTTGTATACAATTTTTGTATTTAAAACTTTTCTACTTCAAGACAAAGGCATAGTAACTAAATAAATTAGTAAATTATTCGAAATGAATAAAAAATAATTTAAGTGATACAAATATCCCCCATTTCAGAACGCAAAATGAAAGCAGGAACATGAAGCAAGAATGAAGACGAAATCTTTCTACCATGAAAAATATATCTCTCCCCATTTTTCTAAATTCTCACTGCTTTTATAAAAACTTTTTTCATATTGCGCATGAGTGTCTCCGAAACTTTAAAGCAAACTTTCTTGTAGCACTTTCCATTTTGAACAAAATACTCTATGGGATCAACGTGTTACTCTGTCAAAGTAATATGCATTTCACATTCAGAAGAGCTCTCTCCCATCATATATCAAATTTACATAATTGACCTCAGAGCCCTTTCTTGAAAACTCCTCCGTGTGATGAATGAACTATTCATTTATTATTCCAATTTTTACAGAATCTATTCATATATATTTTTTTAAATAACACTTGAGGAATTTTATCATCGATTGTTTTTACGTAGCATACATTTGCAAGCAGTCTTTTCGAAAGAAGTTTGTATATATTAAGTATAAGTATGTTTTATTCTTAACTTCAACCATATGGGTTGAGGAGGGACATCTCAAAAATGGGACTGAGAAGTCACCGGTTAAGTAAGCGAGTTCTCGTTTGCCTTGAGATGGTGTTATTGTTCGCTGGTTCCTCCTACGGGAGAGATAGGTGCACGGGTTTTTGATGGCTGTTTTTGTTTTTTTGATAGGTGCACGGCTGTTGATGGCTGGTCTTAATAACCGTGTAATTATTCGTGGCATTTAGATGCATAGGAACACCAAGTGACAGCAATGGCGATTTAATCCGTTTCAATTATTAACTTAAAAAGTTTGATAAAAGGTTTGGTCAAAACCTACATTATTATCCAAAAGTTATGAATTTAATTTATCATTAGCAAATTATTTTGAAAAGTTACTGCATTAAGACGTTGGTCGTACGGATCTTTACAAAGTTTGTTTCTAATCAATGTTCCTACCTTATGGACATTTCGGAAAAATGTAATTAATAATAAATGTTCTGAATTTAATTTTTGAAGGAAGATAACTAAGGTGCCTATTTAAATTTTTAGTTTATTCGTTTATCTTTTTTTTATTCGATTATTATTAGTTTTAACTTAATTTAGTTTGTTTTCGAAAGAACCATGATGGTTTGATTGTAGGATCTCGACTTCAGGACGAAACGCTCAAGTTTTGAAACTTGCTTTCGCCTAAAATTCGACGCGTGGGCCTAGAATAATCTAAATCTCATGTTGAGAAAGAAACGTCCTCCAGGTGGAAGTTTGGAGAATGAGTCCAGATTAGGTGTCTAAGAAACTTATGATAAGCTAGCATTGCATGGAAAGAGGAATTGCCAGTGAGATCTAAAGAATTTCATTATTGAAATCTTTATTTTTGTAGATAATTTAATGTGTTTCGGATGAAATTCATTTGCCCTAGTCATGTTTTAAATAAAAAATAAATTAAGACTTAGTAAAATAACTGGGAATGCAACAGAACTTTTATGCATTAATGAGTACTATATTTACGAAGCTTAACGAAAGATAATTTTACATTTATAAATCAATAATGTGACTAGAGAAATCGCTGCAATATGATAAAATTATTGAAGAATCTTGTCGATAAATTTTACCTTAACTTAAAAGGTCAAATACATTAAAGTAACGAGAGAAATTGACTTCGATGCAATTAAGTGACAGATGGATTATTCAAAATATTAAGTACCTGAACTTGGGACTCCTGGAAATAACAACAGTAGAATGCTGTGTCTATTCTGGAGTTATGCGGGAGAAAATAATCCAGATAGACTAAAATTGATTTTGGAGAAATTTAATTGAAGTTCCAAAATTTAGTTAAAGAAGAATTAATTAGAAACATATTTCGCAATATGGTCTTTTAAGAGAATAATCTATTTCGAAATGAAGGGACTGACTACTAAATTATCCTACATTAATCATAGAAATTTATGAAATGAATTCAGATATTCTGAATAATCGATTCTGTTTCAAATTTATATTATTGTTATTTATTAGATGATGTTATGCAGTTATGTAAGCACAAAGTGGTCATATACATAGATCGCATCATGTCAGAGTTCGCGTCTAGGCAAAATTTGTGTCACGATAGCCGATAAAAAATACTTACGTTAGTAAAATTTGTCGTGACTGGCTTCTAGTTAATTTCTTAAGAATGAAATTAAATATTGATTAAAAAATGATAAAGGCATGAACTACTTATGCTTATAGAAGTTTTATGACACATATGCGTATTTATGTTTACACGTCGCGCAAGAAAAAGAATTAAACATTAATTGCACGACAGATGCTTCCTCAAATATTATTTGAGTGCATGAATATTTAATTTAGATTTATTCCCTTATGAAGAAAAATTCCTAATACTTTCCTAATCTATTAGTCGGAGTTCCAAAGTGCTGAGAGCTGTGCTCTAGGACGGATACAGTTCCCTGAAGTTCCGTTGCAGCCGAAAGATAAAAAGGATTAACTCGGTAAATCGGATTGGTGCTTTTCGCAGTAAATGGAGGCAGCGCCGAAGCATTTCTCCGAAGGTTTAATAAAATACGAAAGGAAAAATAAAAACTTTGGGACAGAAATTAAAATGATTCAAGAGGAATGTAAAATTCATTGTTATTTTGATCGGAATTTCCAGGAAAATTTTACCACAATTTTTGTTACTCTTGATAAAATGTTTTCCACATATTTGCTCGAAAATATTATACTATATCGAGTGTTAAAATATTTCCTGCAAGCGAATGCAAAAGGAAGAATAAAAACTATGCAAGAGCATA
The DNA here is from genome assembly GCF_947563725.1 of Argiope bruennichi. Taxonomy (NCBI): domain Eukaryota; kingdom Metazoa; phylum Arthropoda; class Arachnida; order Araneae; family Araneidae; genus Argiope; species Argiope bruennichi. Next base: position 34,349,031 of record NC_079162.1, on the reverse strand, counting down.
AAATGAGATCAAGGAAAAACAGAAATCCATTGTTATAATTTCGATTAGGAGGAAATTACCACACAGTTTTTTCATTGTTATGAATAGTGTTAAATATTTTATTTATTCATAAACTACATTAAATATTTTATTTATTCCTATTCCATTTGTAATTCAAAAAGAAATCAAACAAAGACAGTTTTTATTGAGATTGGATTTCTGGAGGATTCAAGATTAGAACATAAAGGAAACAAATCCTAACTCAAAACATTCCATTTGCATAAAATTGTTTGTTTCTCTCTCTCAAAAAACAACTTTAGATAAAAACTGTTTACTAAGTTGAATTATTTTCAAAAATGTTTGCAATAGAATGCCACCAACAAATTAATAATTATAGAAAAGGTTATATGTTTAAAATAAATTGCATTCTACATACATTTAAAAATGTGTCAAGAACACGAAATCTATTCACGCTTTTTCAAGCTGAAATTTCAAAAGAGAAATTTAAAGACTGATATATTTTCCCCTGAAAATTCACATGCGAGTACAAAAGATGTGAAAAAAATCAATTTTAATGGGTTTTCATTCAAAGAAATTTTAAATTTGAAGCATCAAGTAAACAACAGGATTAACATAAAATCCCTTTTTTGAATTTAAAAAAAATCAAATTAAAAAAAACAGGAAACTTTTTGCAATACGATAATATTTTGAATATTTTATTACCAAATGCGTTCAGAAAAAGCAGCAAAAAATAATTTATGTAAAGATTTGATTTTAAATTGAAAAGCGACGAGAACGTGAAATTCTTTGATGTCACTTTATATTAAAATCGCAGTAAACGATTTGCGCTGTTTCTTATTTATATCAACAGTCAGAAACTCCGAAAATTCTGTCATGTTCACAAAAGGAAATATAACAACAACAAAAAATCAATTTTCTTGCGGCTTCATTCCACAAATTTTTAAGCCTATTATCAAGTAAACAAATATGTGCCTTTTACAAATAACAAATACATGCCAAAATATGCCATTTACATAATAACTTTTTTGCTTCTTAAGGTACAAAATAATATCTAAAATTCTTTCCAAGAAGAGATAGGAATGTGAGAAAAATAATTTCAAAAATAACTTCAAACATGTATCATACATAAAATAAAAATTGAAAATTCATTTCAAGTTAGAATTATTCATTTAAATCTTTTCAATCAAATGTGTTAAGAAAAGAAAAGTTTTGAATTGTCCTTCTTTTAAAGATAAATAAGAAGTTTAGAAAACATTATTCAAATTTCGATAGCTAAAATGAAAAGATTTTCTTTCAATGGATTCTAAATCGCGAGCGCATCTCTAAAAATATATAAGTAGCTTATTGGGTTTACGAAATAACTATATTAGTTTAATAATTCATTGGGGGGATTTTAAAAGGAATTTTCTTTTATAATTTTCAAAGTGGTTTTCGTAAGATACTTCTATGCATCTATTTTGCATATTAAACGCAGAAAACATCTTTAAACCGAAAGAAAATATATTTTGCTTCTAAATTTAAAAAATCTTGAATGGAACTTATTTTCAATGAATAATTATCATTCAGTCACTCAGCGAAGCAGAAAATTCCGAAATTGGCATTGTCTGAGATTCATATTGATGAAAATCTCGTGCTTATTTTTTTTTCTTCTTTTGCTAACCACAATATTTTATCCTTCTTTTGGGATGAGATTTGCTTTTTTATTTCTTTAAATTTTCGATTACTTTAGTCTAAGATAATGCATTTTATATAATTCAAAACTTGTGCGAATGTTTTAAAATTTTTAACACTGTCTGTTCTTTATTACGTAAATATTATAAATGTAATGCAGCTAAGTCTCGTATGACATGACATTTCTGTAATATGATTCGAGAATTGAGAAAACTCTCATACAAAAGGCATGCTTAAACAAAATTTCAATCTAACACGGTTTCGTGAAGAAATAAATAAATACTACAGTAAATATCAAGATTGCAGTTTTATGAATATTTAGAAAAACTGTTGATTAGATTCGTAATGGTAACACATTGTAAACATAGATTACATACATACTTTCCTCATTTCATGTTAAACTTATATTTAGTGTTACATAAATTGGGAAAAAGAATACAAATTATAGGATAAAAACCCTAAGAAATAATCAAAGTCATATAATTAACTTTTAACTTCTTTGTTGTTTCTAAGGGCGCTTGTCAAGAAGTCAGTGATTTTAAGCCAAGGGTGCGTCTCTTGTTTTTTCAGTGGTGCCATCTATGGTGGTGTCATTTATAGTGGTGCCATGCCATTATTATATGCATTATGCGAATAAATGATGGCTTTAACAAATATTTACTGTTTGCATCGCGATATCTTCGAGAACGGGCATAAAGGATTTGAAAGTTGTATAAGGAGAAGCTGTGCCTTCTTTGAATGTTTAAAGTTATACTTTGCAAAATACGCATGTTAATAATGTGTATAACAATTTATTCAGTAGAAATAAAACTACAGATTGTAAAAAAAAAATAATATTCTTATTCTTTTTAATTTCATTGCCGCGTATTTGAGAGCACGTTATATACACACTATTAAATAAATAGTTTTAGAATGGGATTTTGCTGTCCCAATTTTAAATGGTACTGAATAAAGTATTCAGTTAGATTACAGTATATATATATAGCTTAATCCTAATTATATTGGGGTACAGTAACCTAATTAAATATATTGTACCAGAGTAAGTTTAATCTCAAGCTAAGGATTTGGAATGAGTTGAATTGTAAGATTAATGTCAAATTTTGATGCTACAAGAGAGCTGTTTTGAGACTGATTTCTTTATTTTGAACCAAGGCTGAAAGATGAGGGCGACACCTGAACTAGGGCACTGAAGGACAGGGTACTCCTCAACACATCGGAAAAAGGAGTAAGAACGTTGATGGAATAAGGTGTCGAATCTTCAATCTTACCATTCTGTAGTTGAGCCACAGACACCAGACCATAGCAGGATCACCAAAGAAAGATTTGCAAATAAAGATGTAGCTTATATTAGTGCAGGAAAGAATTAACTGATAAAATTTTGATTTCTATAAAAGGATAATTGATAGCAAAAGTTTACTCAGCAGTTTAGGTTTTTCATTCTATAATGTAAACAATTTTTAAATAATAAAGATTTAACTACTGGTGTAATGAAGGCAATTTTTTTCTTTCTAATCTTGTAGTCTTGTTTCTTTCTTTCTAATCTCATAATAGATGTACACATAAATTATATTTGTAAAATAATAATACTACAAGAAGGAATGAAAGTTACTGGATCCCTAGCCTGGAGTGCAAGCACTAGAAAAGCATTCATCTTATGTCTTTACTGCAACTTTTCTAAATTTCCAGGTGTACCTCGAAATTAGCCTGCTATTACAATTATTAATTAGGAACTGTTAAAAGGCTTTTCTATTAATCGTCATAGGTATGCCTTTTAACAGTTCCGGAAATTCCGCCTATTTTCAGAATGAAATATACAGTTCTATTAAACAGAGATTGCTTTGTTTATCTTATGTTTTCCAAGAATGTCTTTAAGCTCATTTAGATAGAGTTTGCAGTTCTGAAATAATATGTGATTTTTCGCTTTTTCTCTAAACCTGTTGACTTTAAATATTGAATTGTTCTGTATAAACCATGAATAAAAAATTGAAAGGCCAGGAACATTTAGACTAAGAGAGATAAAAAAGGTGAAATGTATGGGATATATAATTAAAAAAATATAACAGAGAGTGAAAAATAATGACCTCATAATAACATTAGAAAGATAATTCTATTAAGTTGTAGTTGTTGAAATTATGAAAATGAATGAAAGAAAATAGTTACACCTAAATGCTTTCACAAACATATTTAGTACAACTAGGTAGTGCTCGAAATTCTTGGAAACATTATAATGTTAGAAGTGATTCAAGGAAAATGGTACATAAATTTTATTAGTCTTTAGAAAAATTTCCATGTCTTTTTTTAAAGAATTTGCATCCCAGAGGTGATAAGAGGGGTATAATTAATTTATGTCAAAGGGATTAGGAGATTTTTGGAATTTAGATTAAACTTAATTAACTACATTATTTTTGCTTATTAAACTAGTTCCTTGATAATGCTTTAGAGATGAAAATTTAATTTTCCTTTGCTGCTGCCTAAATTCCATGACAATGTCAAGGGATATGCTACACTTTAATGGAGAGAAATCTTTTTGGATGCGTGAGCTCAATTATGCTTTCGAAACATATCGAGAATACGCTTTACAATAAATTTTTTTCATTTCTGTTCTAATTGAAATATTAAATGAAGCACTATATTAAAAAAGATTAACTGAAGCAAAATTATACGGCACATTTTTATGCGAGCAGATCTGTTCATTTGAAATTGCTGATCAAATAAATGGATTAGAGAGAAGTCTCTGAGCATCAAGGGAATCGGTTTGAGTCGAAGGGAACAAACATATTTTTTGTGAATTCATCGATCTATTGGGTTTAATAATTACGTGTAATTTTTTTTTTCAATTTGAAAATGCATACAGAAATAAAACTGATGGTAAAATGTTTTAATTTATTTGAAAAAGAATTCAATTCTCTTCAAAGTAATGTATTCTGACATTTAAAAAAATATGTTATTGGAAAAATATCTTCAGATCATTAAAATGGAATGTCTCTAGCGGATAAAACTGAGTATTTTAAACATAATTTGCTTTTTGTATGTAATTGAAGTGTTATGATCGTCGAAGCTGCCCCTGAGACTTGGTCAGGAAAAGGAGCAGTGGTGCAAAGACCACCCGTTGTCGGTTTTTTTCTTTTCAGTAAATATGAAAGAATAATTTTTTTTTTGAAAAAATGCTTTGATCAGTTTATTAAAAAAAATAATGTTTTAATAAAAAAATGATAAAACCGCTAGGTACAGATAGAAAAGCATTAAATACATTGTGATTGTAATCATATTTACAAATTAAAGTGGTTTTAAAATATTTTTTTCTGTTTGGAAGCATTTGCGCCACTAACCAATGAACGGAATGCAATTGTAATCATATTTATAAATTAAAATGGTTTTAAAATATATTTTTCTGTTTGGAAGCATTTGCGCCAATAACCAACGATCGGAATGCAAATTGTAACCATATTTAAAAATTAAAGTGGTTTTAAAATAATTTCTTCTGTTTGGAAGCATTTGCGCCTATAACCAATGAACGGAATGCAACTAAATTTCCTATACAGATAGTGGAAAACATTTCAAATTTCATAATTAAAAAATTTGTCTAATGTGTGTTAAGGCTACTAAATTTGGCATAAATATGTTTTACTAAATTTCATAGATTTTTTTTAAAAAAATAAGGAATAAAGAGGGAAAAAAACCGCTCGAGACCATACATCATACTCTTAATTTTAATTTATCTACTTGAGTTACTCTTATTGTCAGGAAATATTTCTGATGATATATAAAATATAGTCTATATATATATATATATAATGAATTATGGAAAATTACAATATCTATTAGCTACCCGTGACTAGCTTGTCACTGAATATTTTAGAGGAACTGTTATTTTTAACAATTGATCAGTTCTTTATTTTTCAACACTATATTTAAAATATTAGAAAATTCTTCTCAATTTTAAAACCAATAATAGAGCTATTTCTAGTTAACATTATGAACACTATATACAAAGCTCATCTTAGAGGTGCAAAAAGAATGTGTCGGACGTCACCGTACATCATGCAGTTAAATGGCATGTTCAGTTACTCCTGTAATGTGATTGTGATGTCAAGGGAAATGATTTCATTGATAAGAAAGATTTTGTGATACATTGGTTTTTAAATTTTAAAGGTTTATTGATCATAATTTACCTGTCATAGATTGGAAAAATCTTTTAATTTATGACGATATCAATTTAATTCTCTGTGAAAATACGCATAAGTCATTTCAAAATAATATAGAGATCCTCTACACGTTGTTTCTTTTGACGATAAAGGAATTGATTATTATTATTTTCCATCACTTTCTGAAGATTTTTATAGCTTTTATAAAGTTTTATACTTTTCTGTTGATAAGTAAAATGATGATACACAAACAATTCCAATAAAAAATTTTAAAAAAATAATGAATCCTTTTTATAATTCGTTCTAAAGCTACAAGGTATATCTAAACAAATCTGTTTACATCAAATTAATATGTTTGAATCATCTATTAATAAATATTTGAAGCAACAATGGATTTTTCATTTCACGGTAGTCTTTGGAATTTTGAAATGCAAATTCAATAACTCCTGAGCATACAAAGAATAACAAAGACACCAGAAGTTCGCTTTTCCTCAAAGGAAGTGATACCGAGTAGAGGGGAGAAGGTGATTTGACAAAGCGTTGAGCGAGGCACTTGATATTTAATATTAAAATTTTTCAATCGAATTCAATAACAACGTGCCAACCAGTATTTTCATTCGACTGCCTCAAGGGGTTGAGCAACAGCAAGAGCGAACAATAGCATCTTTAAGAATAGAATTTGAGAACTTGAAAACATTTAAGATTTATACCTGCTTGCTTCTAAGCTAAAATTCAATTAATGACAATTAAATGTACCCTTTTCCCATCTAAAGAGGAGATTTTTAATGACCTTGAGAAAACACAAGTACTGGAAACTTAAAATTTGTTATAGATTCTTAGAATCTCAGAAAAGGAATCCGACTTAAGTGTAGTGTAACGCGATTAATTCTCTACATCTACAGTTCTTCCCTTAGCTCAGTTCATTATATTAATTCATCTAGTGAAATTAATCAATTTTTGACAAAAGAGCTTAGTCTTAATGAGGCTAGCAAGTCAAATATAAATTCTAGAGCAGATAATGAACTCTTGATTAAAAAGAGCTTACTACTAATAAGGGTAGGATATCAGATACAAATTCTATTACGAAGCATTTAAATGAAATATATTATATCTGAACAGTAGTAAAGTGCAATCTTGCACTATATAAAGGAGAGGAAAATTTAGGCATTTCAAAAGGCATTGTAACTGATATTTATTCCAGATATTATTATATCCAGATATTACTACATGCCTTTTACCCCAAATATTTATATATCTTTCCAAGTTTTGTCAATATTTATTTTAATCTTATTCTTCTTCATGTTTAGAATAAGTTTCATATGCTGTGTGCCTATTAATTTTCTATACATTTTGTAGTAATAAAACAGCAGCATCCTAAGCAGTAGTAAAAAAACTTTTTCTCCCTTTACTTTGATAACTTCATCTGAAGTAATTAGAATCAATTGGAAACGCAAGAATTATCTAAAAAAATGTGCTATTTTTATGAAACGTCAGCCCAGCAGTAGTAAAATCTCTCCTTCTTCATTTTGACAACTTCCCACCAGGCGATACAGAAATAGTTGGAAGTCCATGGATTTACTGTGTACCAAAAAATAGCAGTAAAAACTTTCTCTATTCGCACTCACAACTTGTACAGAAGTGAACTAGAAACCACTGGAAGTCCATGATGACATAACAGTGGTTCAACAGCGGTAACCAAACCGAGTCATACATAAGAAATGACTTAACCGCTTTTCGATTCGATGCCTCCTATAGGGTGCGGGGGTGGAAATGACTCAGGGGGGCACAGTTCAAAGCTTAATATTACACAAGTGCATCAAATATCCATCGGAATTTCAATTTACCATGACATGAACTGCCGAATGTAGTTCATAACAACACTGGGACATTTCCTCGTAATTAACGGAGGAATGGAAACAGAACTTTTCTTTCTGTTCCAAAGTGTTATTTTATGTATTCAAATGCTCAAAAAAATCAATAATTTTTTTAAAAAGTTTAACAATTAAATAACTGATCAGCTATTAAATGATTAAATTGTATTTTTCTTTGCTTTTCGAACGATATGCAAAAGCGGAGCCGCGCTTGAAATTGTTAAAATCTTTTAAAAAAAACCCATAATTATAGCTGAAAAGAATTTAATTTTTATTTAAATATATGATTTAATTTTGAACATTTTGAATGGGTTTTGCAAAGGAGAATTCAAGAATAGAACAATTCCAGTTTCCTGATGAAGACACTTTTAACCCTTTCGACACGAACTTTGCCTGATTAAAACTTTAAATCCCTTGTAAAAGTAGTTCTTTCTATGATAACCCATGTAAAAGTAAGATTTATTTTCCCAACAGGGAATGAAGACAGACCTCCGAGACGTATCTGCTCATTATGGCCGAAAAACTTAAAAGTAGAATACTTAAGTGATTGTATTTAATACAATGGACTGGATAAATACTTGCAATGGTAAAAAAAAAAATGTAATCGAAAGAAAAGATTTTTCAAATACGTCGTCCGATTGTGAAATATATTTTACGAGTTTCGTAAAATATTGGAAAATGTGACTTTATTTGATTTATGCAGTTTTATATATAAATTTCAAAATACAGTAATGCATAAATGATTATACTATCTATGGTTTAATTTGAAATATTTAAACCTATTTCATTTTAGTCTGCATTTGCAGAAAAAAAAGATTATGGAATTATCACTATTCATTATTCTATGTTAATAATTACTATATTACTCATCTATCATATTGTTAAATTATATTTGAATCATTGTAGCCAGTGGCATAGGGACAGGAGTAGGAGAGAAGGGAGAGTATAGACGCCCCGGGCCATAGATACGAAACGCTAGTGCGTTCATGACATTTCTTAAAGCCAAATGTGATAAAGGGGTGGAAAAGCACCCAAGGCACCATTTATGTTTGCTAAACTGCTGATGACCACAAGAGATGAAAAAAAATCAAATTATGTCCGGGGTATCACTTTCCTTCGCCATGTCATTGCCTGTAACTACATAAAATTGAGCTGCCATTTTGACCATATATATATATATTTTTTCCTTTCTATTTTGCTGTTTGACCGATGCATCGTTTTAAGCAGTACAAATGCGAGGGCGATCTTCAAATTTTCCCTTAAAAACTCACCATCTATTTCAGATGCTGTCATAAACATATAAACAACATTCTGGGCGATGTTGAATTTCTGGGCAATACTTGTTACTTTTCACCTTCCCTCTGGCTTTCCTATTACATGTCGTATAAAATAATTTAGACAAGACATGACTTTACTTTTCACAGGGCAGCACTTTCCTGAGCTGTTCCAATTCCTCGTCCAACATTTATCGGTTGGGAGCAAAGAATATTGGACATATGCTAATTGGACTAAAAGATCTTGTTTTTCTCATGTATTCAATTATATTATGTTTGCTTTTTTTTCCTACTTTTACTATTTTTCTTGTAAATACTTCTGTTTTTATTTTTACTATTTGTTTCTACTGTTTGCTTTTCCGCAGGAGAGTGAATGGGTTGGCTGCTTGTTCTCGGTTTTGCTTTTAAATGGACTGTGATTTTCTTAGGTGCTTTTCTAACATATGTGTTACTTTGCGGTGGGTGGTCCATATTTTCACGTTCGGCTTTAACTTGTACGAGGTTTATATGTCTGAAAATTGGTATCTTTGTCATTAGATCAACCCCACGAGCAGGCAATTTTTCAGAAATTGTCGAATTTGATCTTGCGATTGTCCCATTTACCAAAATTTCCTTTCTTATGTTTTATCCACTGATATATTTTTGAATTCGCCTTTTTTGTAAGACGCCATGATGAGCTGACGGCAGAGTCTTGGCTTCATGATCACAGTATCGCGAGTTCGAGACCTGGAATCATCAAGACTTTGATATGTATGAGAATCTTGTGCATTTTAAATACTTTGGAAACAAATGCCCGTTGGTGGTACTAGTTAAAACATCATTATTATATGATCACAATTTAAAATTAAGAACTCCATCCTAAAGTAAGGTCCCTCTCTTGCAGCGCCAAAACGGGCTTTAATTATTATAAATTAAACTTAAGTGGGGAAGTTATTAAATTTGACTGTAAGAACGAGGAAAGATTATTTAATGAATATTAAAGACAAGCATATCTATAACACAAATGATAACTAAATAAATGGGAATTATTAATTAATTCAAGCCTCATCATTTAAACTTCCGTGGCGTATCGAAGGGAGGCATACATATCCTGGGTACCATTTTTATAGGGTTGCAGGAAAGCAAAGTATTTGTCCTTTTATTTACTTTTTTTATAGAGAAATATTACGAGCGGACAAAAGAAGGAAAAAAAATAATAATGTCTTACCCAGGGAACCATTTACTCCTGCTAAACCATTGATAACAACTGAGGGGGACGAAAAATCTTATAATGCTCTGGGCGCCACTCACCCTCACAACGCCCCTGTCTGATTCTAAAATTGAATACAAAAATTTTGAAAGGCGATTGAACTTAGGAGTATTTGGCTCTCAACTTACTGCTAAGTGCATTCTGCTGCTGCACTCCTTAAATGTAAACTCATACTCGGCCATTCATACAAGAAAGCTCCGCAGGCCTTCTTTATATGATGGAGACTGACAAACCCTCACCCCCAAGAACTTTACATCCTAAATTTCCCAATGTTGTTTATCTCAGTAGGAGGTTAAATCAATAAAAAGAAGGGGTCCCGAAATTGAAAATAGAGCCTTCCTTCTTTTCTTTAAAAGCCTTCTAAAACTGCTGTTGAGCCATAAAATAAGAAATATTTCCAAAAACATCTTCGTATGTAAAAATAAGATCTGAAAATAGTTGAGACACACCAAAGGAAAAAACAAAATTTCTGCTTGTTCTTGATAGAAATTCAAATGGCCTCAGACTAAATAAACATAATCATGATTTGGTGAAAATAGGATAGCTTCCGATTCTATTAACTGACGATGAAAAAAATTAAAAAAGTAAATAAATTTCATATCCGATGAATAACTTAAAAGAAACTTTTAAAAGGGTTTGAGAATCTCATTTGAATTACAAAAATTGGGGAGGGGGAGGGGGGATGACAAAAGTCTCCACAGCGTAGGCATAAATAAAAAACAACTTACAAATGATTTGCGTAGGCATATCATTCTAGGGCTCCTGGATTACAAAAAGTCCAAAAAAGCGTGCTTGTGTTTTTAGCTGTCATGAACTGCTATCTTGATAAGTTTAGATGATTATATTAACTTGGCGTTTGGAAGCAATACGACTATTTTAGGACTGACTTCACGTTGATCCCTTCTAAAGTTTAAATCAATATAGAGAGATAAATTAATTTGAACCAAAACACCTAAGTTGGGCACCCCCTTCTTTAAACTTCCGCACCACCCTGGCCGAAGAATGTTAGATGTGCGATCAGATACAAAGTTTTCCTTATCCACTTACATGACGGATTTTTAATGGAACCGGGATTCGAACCTAGAACCCTCTGGTCCCGAAGCCAACGACTTACTAAGGCCACCACGGTCAATAAAGAGATATAAATTAATTTGAACCAAGACACCTGAGTTGGCACCGTCTTCTTTAAACTTCCGCACCACGTCGACCGAAGAATGTTAGATGTGCCATCAGATAAAACGTTTTCCGAATTCACTTACATGACGGATTTTTAATGGAATCGTGATTCGAACTTAGAATCCTCTGGTCCTGAAGTCGACGACTTACTAAGACCACCAAGGCCCCGAAGAGGTATCGGAAATTTTTTATGCAATGTTGATGTTAGTTTTTGATCTTTCAACAAAACGATTGGAATTCTACCTGTGTTTCTTCGTTCAGTCAGATAATCCTTGATAATAAAAACAATACTTTTATTCTTACATATTGGATATATTAAATTGAAGAGATTTTCTTATTAACTTAATATGTCTTATACTAATTCGAACTACAAGCAAAATATTCAAAGTGATGTCATGTCACGATTATATTTCACAGATTTCAGGTGTCTTAAGTTTAGAGGAAATTTCATAAAATTTATAATAAAAACTCTTTTTAGACATTAGAATAATTTTGAATATGGATTTTATATTTCGAGCTCTTTTATATAGTAAAAATTCAATTTTAGTTGAATAAACTCAAAATTCAATGAACCTTCCAAGCATGCTTATAAAAATATTTCTAAAAAATTAACCTTTTAATAGAATTACAAAATAATATGCAGTTTTGTCCTAAATATATTTCTATATAATAATAAGTAAAAACAAGGTGAGAAATTAAAAACTATTTCGCTTAGAATATTTTATAACCTTTCAAAATTACAGATTTTAAAAGTTTTTAAAAATAACATATTTTGTTTTAAAGAGTTTTTAAAGATATTTGGTGCATTTGTATGTTATGTATATGTACAAAACATTTTATGACTCTAAGTCAATAATTTGCAAAGATGTCCATTCTCCTCTTATCAATGATCTTAGAGTAGAAATATTTAGAAGTTTAATCTAATCAATTTTCTTGTTTATTGTTTTTCATCCAAAGATTTTTAAAATGATTTAAGGAGATCAATGGAAATTAATTTTTTTCCAGCACTCAAAGTTCGTTCTTTTAAAGCTTATGATCGTTCCCCGTCTTAAAGTTAATTAATTTTGTTAATTTAAAAGAAATAGTGAGGGAGAAAATAACTGCTACCTCAAATATTATACAGTGTCAATAATGTAAATGTATAAAGGATGGGCATTATTTTAATCATCTTTCTTGTTTTCCACTTCAACGCATCTATCGATTTCGTTATCATGATAAATATCTTCAATGAAGTGTTCAGACAAATTTGTGTAAAGAATGAATGATCCTTCTCCTTTAACAATCGATTCTCAACAATTCTTAATTAATTTCAACACTGGAGAACTCTTCCAGAACTATGCAGATTGCTTATTGGAAGAGCAAAAATGATCTGAGATACTGTATTTAATTAAGAATAAGCAAGTGAGAAACGTGCTTTATGTTAAAATCGAGTTTTCAAAAATAAAAGTGAGAGAATCTGAGAATTTCTAAACTTTTGATTCGGAAAAAGAATGATGATGATTGTAGCTGCTGATTGTAATTACAATGACCGTAAATCAAGAAATAATATATTAATTGAAAATATAATAAAGTCAACGAATTTTAAAATTCGCGTTTAAGCCTACAGCCACTTTTAGCTATTTTCTTACATCTTTTAAGTGGCTATGTTATTAGTTGCTAGATGTAGTTATAAATGGTAAAATATTTTTTAAGGAAATTTTTATCTGATTAAACATAAAAACTTTCAAAATATCGTATTCTTGTCATTTTTTGAAATTTATTTTCTGTTACTTATGTTTATATCTATTCTGATTGAAGTATATTGAACTATTAGGCAAATATCAATGGCAAAATACTTTTTGTACGAATAACAATCACGTGTACTCAAATTTCCTGTGAATTTATTTTGTTTCAAATCTGTTAGAAATCTAAAAATTTGGTGTGACGATCGCATTCAAAATTCATCCCTCTAATTCGAAGTTTCACAAATAGGCGGGAAAAATAATTCCAAAATTCTATTTTTCGGATCCAAGAAGACCTAAAATGTGGAGATTCGTCAAAATCTCTAGATGAAGTTGTTTGACAATTGCAATGCATTTTTTTTTTTTTTTTTGCATTGGATAAAACATAAGTCAAAACCAATTAGAGAAGCAGATTCATGTTTACCTGAAACATGTCAAATTCAGTGTTAATTCTGTTTATTGTGAATTTTGTGCGAGAAACGTTTGAAACAAACTTAAGTTTTATTTTTTGAGCAATTCTTCTCTTGTGAATTCATTCCACTCTTTAAAATTCTCGATGAAGAAAGAATGGTAACATTCTCGCACTTTACTTAGCCATAACATCAAATAAAAAAAGGAATCCTGGATGTAAATTCATGCTGACGTGAAAAACACGTTAAGTGCTATATTAATTTAATTTTGAAATCCATTACGGGCTTTTCAAGGAGACAATTTTAAATCAGGATTCAACTATATGTTAGACGAAATGCGCAGGTACTTTTGTCATATAACTATAGCGCCAAATAAATTTATTTCCTTTTCTGAAATTCTTAGCGAAAAAAGGCTTATCCGAAATTCAAAAATTCCCCAGAAGGCAGAAAAAACAATTCTATATACACTCAGAAAATAAAAGCTGCTTTTTATTTTGAGAATTTCTTAATGCTCAGCTAAGTGAGAGGAAAACAATGTTTTATTCAATTTGAACAAAATGCCATTTAAATAAAAGTTGTAACTAAATGGAGGGAAAACAAGTCTGTAGCCTTTTGAGAATACCTATTTTTGGATATTGTTGACTGAAAACGATACAGCATTTTATCCATTTACGGCTTCAAGCATCGAGGTAAAGCTCAGCTGACGATGTCATTTACTCTCGGATAGATTGAGCTCAAGGGGAAAATCAGAATATTCCATTAGCTGAATTGCTTGATTTCGCAGCCCTTCTTATTCTATTAGGCACCGGAGATATAAAATATGTTTTGTCTTAGAAGCCAAAAATTTAATATAACAGTTACAATGAAATATATATACAATTCATTATTAATTGGTGCATATTTTTAAATAATATCTGTACACAAAATATATTTGCAATAAATCATGAATTTACATATTAAACTAAAATGCCATACAAAAATGAGATACATTTTTAAAAATCTTTGTCTACCGGATTTCCAGAAGCCATTTTTCCTCCCTTTAATTTTTGAATTTCGATATCTATAGCCATAAAAGCGATGTCTTTGTAAAGTAAAGTACTTGCATGTTGTTCGTTTATACTGCTTTCTAGCGGAGGTATTGGCATATCTATCTGGAAACCTGGGAAAAAAGGAAAAAAAAAAAAAAAGGACAAATACAAAGCTGTTGCGCTTCATGTATTTGGTCCTTACTAGCATTAATGCTAAAAGTGGAAAGTGTACTAAGCTTTCATGCTTGTTCGCGATTTCCGATTATCAAATCTCTATATAGAGTTAAATAGAAGGAAATACAACAGAATCTTATAACTTGAAACTCATATTGATTTATGTGTATAAGATATCTGTCGAAATTATTAACTTAAAAATTTACTGAAATATGATTGTCCTTGATTAAATATTAGGGTCATTATCAAACACTTATAAACATTTTTATAAAATAAAAATTTTTCCTTTGTTTGGGCATAATATAGGGAAATTTTATTCTAGTTTAGATCTGAATTACTTTGTTTTTATTATCTGCTTACATATTCTTTTTTTCCGTTTTAAGTGAAAAAGTCAATAGCATGTTTTTAATATTATGTAGATAAAATATTCGTTATAATTATAAATAACGTTAATATTATATATATATATATATATATAGAGAGAGAGAGAGAGAGAGAGAGAAAATATTCGTTCTTCATAGTTTCCTATCATTTAGCAAGTCATTATTATTTTTTTTATTATTCCTTGAATTATATAAATGGGCCTCTTACTCTAAGATTTACCTTCTTTATTGACTGACATATTTCTCCATTTCCGATAGCCCCTGGCAGAAACCGAAATACGAGACAAATCGATCTGCTTCTACTATTTTTTATGCTTTAAGAGCCCAGGGAGAAAAATGCAGATCTACATTGTAAAAATCAGCATGGAGAAGTAAAAAAAATAGCTTTGGTAGCAAATATGCAAATGCTACTTCAAAAATCGAAGGCACGATAGTATCATCTAGGGAATTGCTAATTCGCTGCGGATACGTGATATGACTTGTTAGAGAATAGTTGTGTGGAAAAGAAAAATTTCCTCTGAACGTTGTGAGGTACTGACATCGTTGTACACGCGAAAAAATGGCACTAGAAAGCACCTGAATAAGCAAAATAATTTTTTTTTCACTAGGTAAAAGAGAAAAAAAATTGAAACTTAACAAAAACTGACATATAATCGATTAAAACGTAAAAATAGGATCCAAAGTTGTGGCTGTGTTTTACTTAATTCTTTGATTAGTACAGTTCAATGCAAACTCAAAATGAAGGTTAAACAAATTTTAAAGTTTTTGATGTTTTTTTTTTTATATTGGATAAATAATCAAAATTTTGGCAAGTGTTCATTATATGTATATGCTTGGATATCTCAAAAATAATTTAATAACGTCTTTCTTGTTTGTATTAATTCTACTTGAAGAAGTTAGGGATCGTGAAAATATATATCTCGTTTTTTCAATATTTATTTGTAAACAAACTTAGTTTAGTTAAATATTTCTCTAAAATTTGAAACATTTTTATTTTGAATATTTCCCTTTAGTTTTTATCAAATTAAAAAATAAGCTGTTTTCTTACTTATTTTTTTAACTTTGGGTTGGCGACAAAATTTTTCTCGAAGAAATGGAGCCACAAATCTATTCAAAGGAATGTCTGTAATTGAAAAATGGCTAAAGAATCCTGGAAATACAAAGTTAGAGAAGGTATAAGTATGGGATATAAGATCAGTACTTTACTGAAGCTTAGGTTATTTAAATCTTCTAGCATCGTATGCATTAGGTTCGAGCAAGACAGAGAAGTAATAAATTTGAAGATTCCAGAAAAAGGCAAATTAACAGAAACATCTTATACAACAGTAATATTTTTTCTGTCTTTAAATTCAAAAAATATTGGAATAAAATACAATTTAAATAAATATATATGATCCCCCTCCCATTTTTCTATCCGCAAAATTAGAAAGAGGGGGAGGGGGGAGTATGAGCATGGAAAAAGAATAATGTTCTGTAATAAATATCCAACTACCGTTTTTAGAATAAAGTGGGTGATGATATGGTCAGGGGAATTGCAAATTCTCTATGGAGCTACTTCTTGCACGGCATGTCGTTCTGGAGAACTGCCGTAAGGAAGTGAAATATTTCTTATTTCTGAGATATGAAACAGAGTACATGGAATTTTTGCAAAGACTACTCTAAAGCAAGTGAATAAGCGAAACACTTTTTCGCAACGTAGTGCCGGAAATTCATTGGTCTGTTAACGAAAATTGACATGTAATCGATAAAACGTAAAAAAAACTGCACCCAAAGTTGTCGCTTTGCTCTACTTAAGCTTTCAGTCTGTGTACCTTTAAGGAATTTACGTTGGATATTTATTTTAAAAACTTTAATAGTGGTGATATGGTGTGAACGCTGCATTACTACATAAATAAATTGAAATTTTTTAGAATATCTTACAGTGCGTTAAATTGCTAGCGTAACTGTAGCAAATGCTATTATTAAAATAAAACAAAATTTTTTATTCTTTGCTGACTAGATACTGTATAGAACGTCTAAATTCCATCTATTGACGGTAACATAATAGCCGCCTTAAAACGGGATTACTTTGTAACAGAGGGTATTACTTCGTGGCATCCATGTTGCTCTACTTAGTTATTTTTTCTTTTAAAACATACTTTTTTTGGTGTGTCGAGCATTTTTTATTTGATTTTACATCAATGTGCACCCATTTGCTTTTACTAGAATGAAAGAGGAAAAAAGAAGCGACAACGTAGATCTCGTAAGATAACACCCTCGGTTACACGTTAATCCTGTTTTTAGGCCTTGTAAAGTCCCGATTCATATAAAAATAAAGCCTGTGAAGCGGAAGAAAACTTTTGTTTAACCTAAAGCTTAAGTTCCTTATATATTTTAGAAGTTCATTTCAAGATAATATTTACATAGACTAACAAAAACTTTTTTTTGTTGGGCCTGGAATTTTTAAAACTAATTTTGATCACATTTGATGTGACGATTTCAAAATTGAAAACAGTTCTCCTCTATCAGCTCTACGTTTTGAGATTCAATGTCGCTAAATTATTATATATTTCAAATTTCAAATAACAATGAACAGAGGAACCACATGGAAAGAAAAAAAGAGAATATTAGCAGGAAGTCATGTAATGAATAAAAGAAGCATTTGACCTTATTATGGAAAAGATTCAGATTCTTGAACATCAATAGATAATTTGCGTCTTGATCAGCAAGGAAATTATACGAAATACCTTCGCATAATTGTTTGAATAAGGAGTGCTATTCAAGGCCCTTTTCAATTAATGAATTAATTCATGAAAGATCTTGATCAGGAAAGCCCTTGCTTTGTATATATAAGGCTAAATACCTGAATAAGCGCAGAAATACCTGATTCTGAAGGTTTTGATGGTCCTCAGATAGAAGAGCTCATAAACGATCTTCATTCCGTGAATTCCGTGAATGCGATAAAGCGAAAAGCGAGGATCTCATTGTCTAGGAAAACATAAGGCTAAAAATTATGTTGATTTAATTAACAGCATTCTTAAGAACTTCATTGTTTAGATCATTTCCCGGAAAATCTTGAAGGCGTAAGTGGAGAACAAGGAGCACGATTTCACCAGGACGTAAGGACAATGCGGGACCGATATCAGAGCAGAATGAATGCTCGTATGATATCAGATTCCATTGGTTATTTGCAAAGAGACAGTGTAAAAAAAAATTATTCAAGAATTCAAACAAAATAAGCTTTAGGGATGGAACAAATAACACTTCCTACTATTATTATTTGATTCTTCTCATTTTTAATATTTAATCTAATTTATAATATAGATTGACATGAGTGTTGCTGCGTTTTCTCAGTTAATTATATTTTATAAAATTTAGTAAGAAATTCTTTAATTTAATGCCTATAGCCTGATTTAATGAACATAAATAACTATTTTCTTCTAAAGTAGAGATGATGAACAAAAACTAAAAACAAAATAATTGCAGGCCTGAGTTGTTTTGCATTTCTTTTATCTCTACCTTAGGAAAAATTAATGTTCATTTTTCAAAATTATAAATAAAAATCCATTTATGAAACTTAAGTTTGTAAAATTTTTCAAGCATTATGGCAATTACAGTCTTCTTGTATAACCCATGGCTGAAGATTTTAAAGCAATGGACTTTTTTTCTTCTTTTTTTTTTGAAAACTTTGAACATTTTTAATAATTGATCCTACAAGAAACCTTAAAGCTCTTAATTAGCTTTAGAAGACTGCATAAATAGCTCATCTGTCCAACTTCTACAATAAAATGGTGAACTATGTTTTGATTAGCATTTTAATAAAGCACTTGATTAATATAGCTTAGAAATTGTAAATATATCTTTGAACGGTATCTCATGATAAACAGAGTTAATTCTGATTAATTAATCTTAATGAACTCAGAATAAACCATTTTGTAAAAGTTAAGTTTAAGATTTGAAGAATGTTATAATTATGTATGAGCAAAAGGATTTTCATTCATTAAATAAATTAATATAAATATATCACAGAATAAAATTGATTTCAGATCTCAAAAGTTACTTATTCATTATAAACAAATTTAAGGTAATCAGAAATGCTGGTTGCAAAAATACATAAATAACTGAACCTTCGAAAACAGTTCCTCAAGAAAAATGTAGATATATTTCCTGCTTCCTGTAAACAATTTAAAGAAATTCAAGAAAGTTTATTAAGAGAATTATTAACATACATCGCTTGTAAAACAAATTTTCTATTCTGAACTAATTTCCTGTTTCAAGATATTACCGCTCCTTAAAACACCGATTATTATCGACGAATATAAGGACAAGATAAGAAATGAGTCTTATCTCCGAATTCTTATTAACTAACCGGTTTATTGGTATAATCTCATAAAGCTAGATTAAAATTTTAATATTCTTGAAGTACAAATTTTTATAAATACCACGTAAATAAATTACATACATTTAGGAAATTTATTTTTTAAAAATTAATATTGGAATTTAATAGGACTCTAGATCTATTTTGAAGCTACTTGAAAATTATTTTGTTAAGCATAACATAATTTTGGCATTTGGTCAGATGATTAGAAGGGCATTCGAACCGGCACCCCTCCCGAAACTTCTGACCACACTAACGAGCGGACGTTTTACTTGTCAGAGAATAGGCATTTATAAGTTGCTTTAATTTGGGAGTGACCTCGGCCACTTTGATTACTAGCATAGCTGCAGGAAAATTCCATTTTGAATTTAGTTGGACAGATATGAAAGAATTATTCTTAAAAATGTCTTTTTTTATTCACTAAATTTCTCATTCCTAGTTGCACAAACCATGCCACCTTGTCAGCAATGGAAAGAGTTTATTACAATAAAAAAAAATGATATTATTTTTCAGTCAACGAAATAGTAGTGTCAAGCTGGTTTGACGCAGTGCTTTATAGACGAATTGAACCTAGAAACTTCTCCTTGCTGCCATAATAGATAACTACTCGAATAGCCGGAAATATTTTAAAGACATTATATAATATTTCTAATATTGAACATTATAGTAAAAATATTATACAATATCTCTGTGCCTCAAAGGTAAATAAGTTGGAGGAAAATAGAAAAATACCAGCTTTCTCAGAATACGTCTGAATTTTTCAATGTGTCTTTAAAATTTAGAAACGACTTTGAGAAAAACTACGCGTTTCGAAAAAGTTTTTTTTTTCATTTTATTACGAAACGAAATGCCCAAAAATTTGTAATAATTTTATTTCTTCGTCAGTTATTTTATTCCTTCATTCAGTATATTTAGTAATTTTTTACTAATACACTAAATCCTACGTTACTTGCATCCATTAGAAATTCTAAAGAAATAAAAAATTCATTCAAGGTCAAGGCTACAGAAATCTTTTGATACAAAAATAATAAGCTGAATTAAAAAATTTCCCCAAAATTTAGAGTTTCGCAGAAAGGGCAAAACGATTCAAAAGTAAAGTTTGCATTTAATCCCCCAACAAGATGTCGAACTTATCTCTCCAATAACATCAGGCAAGAAAAATAGCTGGAAAAATTCCAACAAAAGCTTCCATATCTTCTATTAAAAGATTTATCAGAAAATTCCCCCATTCTTGAAAGAATATAAAATAAGAGAAGTTTGGCTCAATTTTGCTCAGTACTTCACGCTGATCTTTTATTTCAGAAGAGGATATAAAACTCTTTTTTTGGGGGGATAACATTTTAAAATCTCTAAACACAAATCTTAAGTAATACATTTTAAAATCTTCCTGTCTGCTAAAAGGTGTACAAAACCAATGGTTGAATGTTGGGAAAAGCTTTAAATAGAGAGGGAAAAAATGTTTAGGCGTCATTTGGATCTGAAATAGTTAAACTAAATCTAGAAAATAATTCTTTTTTTTCCTCAACAGCTATCCTCAGGCAAACTATTGCCAAATCGCATTTTACCAATGTAATGCATAAAAAAAATTCTTTAAATATTTTCTCCGGATTTTACACTTAAGTACGAAAATGTCAAATTTTTCATATTTTTTTTTAACCTGCAGTTATGAAAAAGAGTCTCGAAGAATTCCGAAACTTAATAGGAGTCCATACTAATCTTAGCCAAGTAACTAATTTCTAAGTCATTAGAGATGGGTATATACTACCAACTGAAAAAATGCTTTAAATAAAGAAAAAAAGTTATTATTTTAAGTTGTTTGAGTCTATACATGTGCTGCTGATGAGTCATATTCAATAACAAATTTTTGATTCGCTAAACATATGTAATAAAAAAGCACCGCTGTTTTATAACTAAAACTGATTGAGTAATAGCAATTTAAAGTACATGGTGGTCATATGCAATTTCAGTATAGTTTAAGATACAATTTTTTCGTAAATCTAGTCTTGAAACCCTAATCAATTGACTCCGAATATGAGATTAAAAAAACGAACAAAAAATCGTGGTACCATAACTCCAATTTTGAATATTAAAAGACATGCAAAATTCGAATTTTTTTTTGTAGTATCAAAGGTTTTTTAATATTCGGCTATAGAACAATTTATTGATTTTTTAAATTAAATGTTATCATCTTATCCCTGTTGTTTTTTTTATATTGCCTTTGCTTTGCAATGGAGAAAAAATTTTAATAACACAGTACACATTAAAACATGCGATACATGTTTTTGATTAAAAAAAAGCCTCTACAAACAAGAATTTCTAGTCCCAAAATTGCAAGTTTAGATCTTTAGACCAACACCAGGTAAAATATTGTATTAAAATAATCTTCAAAGCCTCCTAGAAGCGTGAATAAAACCATTTCATTCATTCGACGAATTCCCAGTTTAATCTTTGGGCGGCATTTTTATTAAAAAAAGCGTGCTATTTAATTGGCTCAAAAACTTAATGAAGCGATGCGAAAAAGAGCAAACAACCGAAAATAGTCAGAGCAAAACATTTGTCTAAAGTTTCAGTGAAAACTCGATATAGCAAAGACTTTTTTCTTCTGTTTTTCCTCGTGGAGAAGTCTTTCACGAAAAATCGATAACGAAGACTTGTTCATTTCGCCTCACGTGCGTATTTTCCCCAGGAGAATAAGAAAAACACAAAATATATTCATTGAAAAGTTATGAATAGCAAGTGACGGATTGACCGAAATAGCATCAACCTTCTGCTTTTCGAAATAATATGATTTACATGAGATTCGGGTGCTATTTTTTTATTCAGAGCTTATCGCATATGTTTTTGAACAAGAAAAAAAAAAAAGAGAGAGAGAGAGAGGAGAGAAACAGAACTGAAATAGATGACTCAGCAACATAATTCCAAATGTAATTAGCTAAAATACTAAGTGTTGATTTTTCACTGACTTGCAAAATTGAAATGATTGTTATAAGTCCGACAATCATAAAATAATTTGCGCTCGGCATAGCCTAGAAATAAAGACAACTTGATTATATTTGGTTTTGATTCTCAAACATATCTCATTTCATATTTATTATAGTCAAGTGCTTATGAAAAGAAAATACATTTGTTATCATAATGCAAAAATAGTGCTTTGAATTTTATTTGGAGCATTGATTTGAGGAGTGCGTCAATAGAAAATCTAATTTTATTTATTTCACTTTAAACTAGCTAGTTCCTTCCATAAAAGAATTTAGGTTCTGTTGACCAAGTAACAAAGAGTTGGTCTAGAAAACTTATTCCAAAATCGGACTATTTCCCTTACAAAATCCCTATTTCCTTTCCGGAAAGAGTATTTCTTTTAGATATATTTTTAATTGGTTTTATTTTCGAGATTAAACGATTCATTCATTTTTCTATGAAAACTTTACTAAGCCAACAACTCATTCAAACGCACTGTCTTTCTTTTTAAATTAATCTATTACGCATTTTTTAAGCTAACTTTTTTAAAACAGACTTAGATAACAAAAACGTTATTAAATTTTGACACGGTTATTTTCTGCTAGAATGCTATTGTTATCTCTTTTCTCGGAATTTTCTATCAAGCTCTTCTCTGAAAATTGAAATAAAACAAACAGTATATTCAAAAATAGTTTTACCTCATTCAGCAATTTATATTCAAGTGCAAACAACGATTACTTCTAATGAAGCTGAAAGTCAATTTAATTAACAGAGCTTCGACTTCGGGAAGTATACTCATTTATTCAGCTATTTCTATAATAATAATTTAACCTACACAAATATTTGAATTCTCTTATTACGTAATCGCAAAATAATAAGTTTTCTTTGTTCGCATTTCCTTCACAAGAAATCATGAATGTCGCAATTTCCTGAACAAAGAAATATGCCATTAAGGTAAAATTCCAGAGTAGAAAATAATAATCTTTAATTATTTCGACAGAGCATGATTCAATAAAACAACATTATGAGGTTGATCAAAAAATAATGCAGAATTTCAATTTACAAAAGTTTTGTTTGACAAATAAGTCATTTGAGTCGATTTTCTGAAGCAATTATTTATTACTATAATTATATTCTCATTTTTCTTCTTTTCCAGTTTTATTTTTTTATGTAAATTATTTTTGTTTGCAGACAAATAATAACTTATGGCGTGCTCCATATCTGTCAAATTATGAAATTTGGCGTCATGCAATTACTGAAGAAAACAATCTGAATATTTATTCAATATTTCAAAAATTTACCCATTAATGATGATAGAATATGGAAATATAAACGGCGATTGATTTTAAATCAATAATTACATTTAAAAAATTCTGGCAGGAAATTTTCAATTATATTGAAGAGTCAAGAAGTAGACTGTCAAAGAAATTTTTTGATCATGAATTATAATCAAATCAGATTTATAAACCATTTATAGTGAATAAGTAAAATGCTTCTTTGTGAATATTAGCTCTGGAGCACTTAAAACCAAACTGATAATTCTTACAATTCTAGTTTATGGGTGACACAGGAATTCTCAGATCATAAGTTTCAGCATCAAATATTACTTTGCTGTTCACTTGCCTTACGAAACAAAGCAAAGTCTTTTTTAAAACGAATTCTATCAAGTAATAAATTGCAGATCATTTATATTACGGTCACGTGAAAAAAAGCTAAAAAAAAAAAAAAATAGCTAACTCCCACATCAAAACGAGGAGTCATGAAAAGAAGGTTTTTCTTTATGTATAGCAAGATACAGAAGTTATAGTTTATTGTGAACAATTGAAGAATAAACAAATTATAAATCAATGGAGACATCTATATCCGACATTTGGAAATTTGAAACAGAGCTCAATACAAAATAATCTAGATTAATCTTTTAAGCTGGGTTTGATTCTAACACGCAAAGATACTCGATCGGCTTAACAGAAACTTTACTCTTTGAGATAGGAAATCCTTCACTTTTATTGAAACCCAGATAAAGTTCATTTTCAGATTATAAGCTGTTTAGATAACTCCGATATTTCATTGGTGGTAAACATTTCTGTTCCAAAACTAACTGTAGAAGTAGCGAGGAATGAATATTTTGAATGAAACTCTTAACTGTGCTTAAGCCAAAGGCAAAATTTATTTAAAAAATGACAGAGACCGAATGAATGATTTATTTTATGTATTGGTTAAATTTTATTTTCTACTTATTTATTAGAAGATTTATATCGAATCGTAAATGACTTTTTGTTCAACGCCAAATATCATTCTAACTTTATTTAATGACAGGGAGGTCGGTCCGCTACTGGGC
The DNA here is from genome assembly GCF_947563725.1 of Argiope bruennichi. Lineage (NCBI taxonomy): Eukaryota > Metazoa > Arthropoda > Arachnida > Araneae > Araneidae > Argiope > Argiope bruennichi. The sequence goes on along the minus strand of NC_079162.1, from coordinate 34,324,276 downwards.
AGCAAAATGAGACAGGTAAGGAATTTAAAACCGATTAAAAATTATTAGAGATAATCGATGAGCAACAAAAGTTACAAGAATTTTGGAATATAATCAAGTGAACATAATTACTTCGGGAACATAAATTAATTTATGAAGGAGACTTTCATGAAATTACCAGTGATTTTGTATTTTAAAGAAAAAAATAATAATTGTAATTCTATATTTGAAAATACAATTAATAGAATTTTTTTTAACATTTTATTTTGTTTTTTTAGTTGTAAATTCTTTTGAGTGGCAAAGTTGCAGCATTATTGACTCTATTTTATTTAAATCTTTGGAGATAATAATACATATAAATAATGAACATAAGAAATAATAGTGACTATTTTCATAATATTTCGAAATTTCTAACAGAATTTTGATACCTTTTAGGATTGGTACAAAATTTATCAATCAAGTTTCAAATAATAAAGAAAATCAACCCGACTTTCCTGCAAAATACGCTCTTAAAAATTAAGAATCGTGTTGATTTTTATTTTTTAAAATTTCACTTATTTTATTTTATATATAAAAATAGCCTTATAAATAAATTGCAGTATAGTCTATATGTTGCTATGTAAATACTTATTAAAATAGTATGCATTTTCTATCGCATGATTTCTTTAAGTTCTACGATCATCATCTGGTTATACAGGCATTTTGATATGGATTTGATTAATTTTGCGGATAATCTCGGAAATACTGTCAAGCAGCAAGATCTTGTGTTCGGAGTATGAGAACTCCAGGTTCGAAAACCCCATTTTAATAAAGGTTCTTTGGATATGCGGGGCTGGTGCACATTAAATCTGACAATGCTGGCCAAATGTCGTCCCGATGGTGTGGTGTGGAATTGTGTAGAAGGAGGCGACAGCTCAGGCTGAGTCCTTGACATTGGATTGCGGTTCAAAATTTCGAGATTCGAAATGGGACCTTATTATAACTAAACTAAGTCCGGTACTTAATATTATTAGCTATGCATTAAAACCGCAACTAAAATTATCACTAAATGATTAAATTAAATGTAATGAAAAACCTAATTTAAGTTTATTTTAATTATATCATATGGCGCATTTATTTTATTGACAGTATTCTTAAATAATTAAAATATGACATTAACGGGATTCTCAAAATTTAAACTTAACTAAGAATATCAAATTGCATTTTAAAGTTTCTACTTTATAGATTTTTAAATAAAGGAAATACAAATTAGGAAAAATTATCCTAAGGTTATTCAAAAACATTTTAGCACAAAAACATTAACATAAATTTATTAAAATTCCAATAAAGAAAACACTGAAACAGCTAATTTTTTAACTTTTTTTAACAATCATATCTGAGTAAAATTTATTAGCTGAAGTAGTTCAATTTTACAATGTTCGCATTCTAGTACGATATTCGCTTACAAGAATGAATAATAAATTTTGATCTATTTATTTATGACAGGAATACAAGGAAGAAACACATTTCACATATTTTTCTATTGCCCCTTCATGAAGCCATCCAACCAATAGACTATCGTAAAACCGGAATTATGATCCTTTATCCCATTCCTCACATAGCAGCGAAGGCCTAATGGCGCCGTCACATATTTGCTAATATAACGAGATTTCTCTTCAGAGATAACCTGGACTTTTATCAATCTTTCTTCATATTGCGTTTACAATACGTTTTAGGTTGTAAGAGAAAACTCTCAAAATAGAAGAAAGGAAACGCCTTTATAACGAGTAATTACTGAAATCCCTAATTAGTATTAGTTCGAACTGTCTTTTAAATGATTAAGAACAATGATTAGGTACAATAGTTTGTAGAAAGTCTGAGGATGAAATCGAGAACTCAGGCTTTTCCCTCATGAAAATTAAAACACAGGTTCAAAGATTGAGGTAAAAACCATTTAAAACCCTTTTTCACAATGTCGCTGCTCAAAAAATTTGAAACAACTAAGAAAACAGAGAATTCGGTTTTGGGGATGAATCTATAAGATTATTTCTTTTATCATGCAATATATATTATATGCTAGAGTGGAAATCGAAAGATCAAATTTATACTGATGTTCTTAATAAATAACTCATTTTTAAAATTATTCATAACAAGTATATATTATAAACGTCCATTATAAATATATTTCACATATATATATAAAACGAAGAAATATAGCAGCTATTTAATAATTTTTTCTTTATCAAATAAAAATGTTTTTTATTTAAATAGATTGCACTAAAAAAACACGTCTAAGTCAATTTTTCAATAATAATAATAATAATAATTCTAAATGCTTTATTGTACAATCTCTTTTTGAACTACATTTTTTAGTACTAAATAATTAATGGTCAATGAAATAATTTGTTGTGACTATTCGATATTGTTTATGATGCTGAAGTTCAATAATCCGATATTAAAATCATAATAAAACATTATATACCTTTTAGAACTTACTTAAAAGAATAAAAATTATATTTCATATATTCTTTGAAAAATGCTCAAATCAAAGAATTTCAAACTACGATATAAATTTAATACTTGAATATTGGAAAAGTGCTTTTGAGCTATGATATAAACCGCTATGAGAAATTTTCCATCAAAATATTTTATTGAAAATGCTATCTAAAAAAGGCTGATCAATTAAAGTATTTATGATGTCTTTACAAAAGTAAGGAAAATTTGAAATGGTTAGTTCCTTTTCTTATATTTGTTTACACTTGTTTAAAAATTATTAGATAATGGAAAATGGGAAAATATACAAGAGTTGCTGTAAAAAACACTCAAAATATCTGATTCTAATAGCTTTAAGAAGAATAAAGTAAAATTGTGTACCGAAACTGCTTACCATAAACAGTTTTAGGCAATATATTACGATTCCGAATTTTAGATTAGTTAAGTATTAATCAAGAAAAAGAAGTATATTTTTCAAGTATGAGCTCCTTTTCATATAGCAAGAAAATTTGAGTAGGAAATAAATATTTTGATGAATTTAAGAGCTGCTAGGTAAAAACATGGGCAGTTTCATCTTTCGAAATGCATTCTGAAGTCCTCTTCCAAATTTAACCGAATAACATTTTTCTGGAAAAATTTTCTAAAATTTATATAGTATTTACGCATATAGCATTTCTTCAAAACATATTCCGAATAAGATGATTGGAATTTGAAATACTCAAATATTTCACAGAAAAAATCGTTTCTCAAAGTATAGAGAATTTTAAAAACAGGTAGCAGGCTCTTTTAAGAGCGAATTGTTATTTTCCTCCATGTTTTGTATTGACTCTCTCCTTTTAGAAAATGCAAAATTGTCGTCCCGAATCTGCAGTTATGCGACAAATAATCATGTTTTTAACTTGACTTGTAAACACGTGAGCGCACGGCGTCTAAAAGTATATAGCAAGAAATTTCTTCAAAAAGCTTAAGAAAAGCAGAAAATTCGATTTGGGCAGATATGCCCATTCCTATTGAAATGATTCAACTGGGATGAAAAGGCAAGATCCTATTGAATAAAACTCATCATCCCGAATCTGCAGCTATGCGACAAATAATCATGTTTTTGACTTTACTTGTAAACACGTTAGCGCACGGCGTCTAAAAGTATATGGCAAGAAATTTCTTCAAAAGGCTTGAGAATAGCAGAAATTCGATTTAGACAGATATTTCTCATCTAAGCTACAAATAAAGGAGGGGGGAAATGCGCATTCCTATTGAAATGATTCAACTGGGATGAAAACGCAAGATCCTATTGAATAAAATTCATCATCTTTTTATTTAACAAAATAAATATTTCTTTGTTGAACGAAACAATGACAATTGTTACTAAATGCGATGCTCATTTTAAAATACTTAACGAATCTAATGTGAAAAAGAAGGCAAAATTCTTTCTTCATACTTCTAAAAGTATTAAAAGAGATAGATATTCTCCTTCGACAGTTTACCACTATTTTTTCGATTCTGACATTCTCGAGTGGCAACTTGAGAAACTATCGTCAGTAGAAAACAATTTTTATACCGGTTTTAAAATTCAATTTAAAAAAATAGAAACAATCAATGATGCGAGCTTGGTTGCTTTGGTATTTTGTCTCGACTATTTTTATATTAATTCATTTTAATTATATCCTGACAATAATTAAATAATGACAATAAAAAGAACGCATATAAATGTATTTAAAATTCTCATTGGATGGCGAGGCAAAGCAAGTACAAATAAATGGAATAAGAGATTTTGTGAGAGATATTTTTCTTGAACGGCAGTGGTAACAGTCAGGCAAATTAATAGATGATAAAAATAGCACCTACTTTTATTCAGCGTGATTGGAAACGATAGTTTTTTAAAATCTTCGCTAATAAGTTTTTTTTTTTTTAGTTTTTAGCTTTACCAAACAGTTAAAAAAAACCGAGTCTGTGTTTAGGAAAAGAAAATCCTCAATTGAAGGATTTGCTCCAAGATTTGATATAATTTTGGCGTAGAACCCGAACATGTCATTTTCTATTTCTCTAGTTCGCTAACTTTTGATTAATTGTGTTGCATGCATATAGAGAGACAGGCATATACTTAACCTAAACGATTACGTATTTGGTCGAATGTTATAAACAATCTTAAAATATATTTCTTGACCAAAATATACTCATTTCAATTATTCACGTGGCTATACTAATAATGTATTTTCTTGAGAGCTGCTGTATGTTGTATGCCTTAAAAAAATTGCTCGAAATTTGTGTCCTCCTCTCAAGCTAAGCTAGACGTTGAAGAAAAACTAGGGAACGCTCTTAGCATAAAATATTTATGACTGGACAAAAATAGATTCATTGAAAGGCACTAAAATCTGTCAAGTCTTTTGGGATTTTCAGATGAAACGCTGCTAAAGATTATCAGAAATAGAAGCTGTATTCTTTTTATCACGTTTGACAATAGAAACAAGTAATGTGTAGCGAAAACTTCACATAATCAAAGTAAATGCCATTTAAAAGACTTAGGCTTTACATGATGAACAGCTTAATTTTCTCTTAAGATTTTTAAAGCCATTTGCTTTTTACCTTTGAATTAACTGTACTTCTAAACGGGGAGAGTGGGAGGAATTTCGATCTTTTTTCAACAATTCGATTTATTACTTATTACTGGCATTAAGAAGATCAAATTCTTAATTTCGAGACTTTGGCATTGTTGTTTACTTTATTCGTTGGAGAAAAATGTGGATTATGCAATAATTTAATAATTTACCAGTTTAGAGCAAGTTTAATGATCAACAACTTAAGCATTTATTTTTTGAAAATGTTCAGAATTTTTACATGCTCATTTAACTTAATTCCTTTCATATTTCTAAAAATTGAATTTTTCTTTTTCTTTTTTGCTTCATTTCCTGATCTGATAGTTTCCGAATTTTTTACATTTGGATATTCTCGATAAAAATACATTATTTAAGTGATTTTAGAATTTAATTTTCATTTGGGAGATTGACTTAATTAAATTTTCATTCCATAAACATATTAAATTTGCGAAAAAGATTACTTTCATTATTTTAGGATATTTATTAGAATAAAAATTAACAAAATTTAAATTAGAGCAAAAATTAAATTAAAAAAGATTTGATCAACTTTATAGATTTGTTCTTTTAAAAAGATTTTTCTTATTTTTTTATATAGTCAAAAACATTTTCTCCTGTGTTTTCGTTTCTCATGCAGCAGCTACAGTGCAATGCTTTTTTCTTTTACATTAATGTAATTTAAGTATTTATATTTTATTTGGCTTTTAACTTACTTCGACTACTTCATATTCTGGGTTTAGTTTGGTTTAGTTATATTAACGTCCCGTTTGAAGCAACATTAGGGCTATTTTGGGACGGACCTCGTAATTTTGAACCATGGTCAGGTGACGACCTCATATTCTGGGAGTTACTTAACTAATGTCAATCAATGTTTTTATTAAGTTTAATAATCAGCCTCGTAAACATTTAATCATGAAAAATATTTACAATTTTTATTTCTCTTTTTAACCAAAATTTCTCTTTACGGTTACTTTAATATAAATATATCTGAAGAGTCATTAATTTTATAAACCTAAAATTATAACTCAATGCTTTTCACTTTCAGCTAAACAATGATGAACAAAACGTTCCTATCGGATTGAACATACAATTTCTGGGAAAATTAAGATACAAAAATACAGCATGCGCAACCATTTGATTTGAAAAATAACATTTTTGGAATCTAATGAATTATATTTTAACGACACAGTTTTTCACACACATTTTCACGGAGTGATTTATAATTTCTAAAATTTATATTATAATCATTCTAGGAAAATAATCTCGAAGTAAAATTTCCACGATGAAATTTTCTTCATTTAAATGACAGCGAAATTTTATTAACAGAAAAAAAATCGCAATAATACTTTAAAATTTATTCAGTGTGCCATTTGCATATCTTTTCCGTTGGAATTATCAATTATAAACATTTTATGCATATAATTTGATTTACATATATTACATGATAATTATAAATATATATATAATCCAATATTTATATCAAGAGTTAATATTTTTATAAGATTAAATTTACATAACTACACACAAAGTATTCATTATTCAAAAATTTGTAATGAATCAGGATTATCTGAAATATATATTCCAGAATAAATTCTAATTTTTGACAAGAGTTTTTAGACTTTTTTAGTTTATTCTAGTATAGTAATTTAAGGCTTTGTCGTGCTCATCTCAAAATTACAAATATGAGCAACATGAAATACCGTTTGAATATAATATTAAAAACAGAGTTCTTTTTTGAAACAACTGTCAAATTCAGGTAGACTCATTAACTGATTAATCAAATTCATTCAAGTTCAAAAAAAACTCATGTTACAAAAAATAATTTAAAAGTATCTGAAAAACCAACTAATAAAATTTTGTATATTACAATCTTACACATAATAATATGTATACACAATAATCCATATAATAATTTCTTTTTTTTATCATAAAATATGTCAGAAAGTGTAAAAAAGTGTGTGAAAAAAAGAAGACCGAAAAAAAAGCAACTTTATTTCAAATAAGAAAAAAAAAAAAGTTTCAGCCGGCAAGTTGAATGTGAAAGCAGGCTCCTCCTCGTGCAGGTATTCTTCTCTCGTGCATTGCGGATCTTCTGTGGAATCGAGTCTCGAACCAGCAATCCTCCGGTTGCGAAGCCGGAGGCTGAAATCACGAACCCTCATCGAACTTCAAAAGTCAAACGTATAATGCGATGTTTTTATCATCGAGTAGGGCTATCAATTTTTACCATTTAAGGGGTGGCAGGTGTCAAAAAACTTTTATATTAAAAGTTTTTATTATATTATGGCAATCATTCGTCTAATTTGTATAATCGTTCTGTCCTTAATATTTAAGGATTTACAGGAAAAGGAAAATTTCAACCTTCTATGTCGATTCGAGCTGGATGATCCATCAAAAATTTTCACGCATCTTACAACATATACCAAATTTATGAGCTCGTATATTTTAATATCGACAAATTAAAAATAAATAATAAATAATTACCATTAAAATGAACTAATTACTTCCGATATAAAACGTGACTTCGTTATTATTTCTTTTTTCATAAAACAAAAAAGTCATTTCATAAGACAAAAGACATTTCATAAGACAGTCATTTCATAAGACTTTCTCAAAACTTTCTACGGTTTTTCCATCTGAAAAACAAATATTACGGATTGAATTGTTTGTTTATCATTAATACCTTTCCTTTTAGAAATAATAATAATAATAAAAAAAGATCTTTCGTTTCCTTCACGCCGAGTGAAAATCGAAATTAATTTTCTCCCAACTTGGAAATAGAAAGAAGAAATCAATGAAATGAGAAAATAGTGGCCTAATGATCCTATTGCCATTGTTTGCAGCATAACGTAATGCATTGTTTACGAAACTGCCTTCTCTGCTATTAATGGTTCATTTAGGTTGTCTCTTTCATGAAGCATCTGGCTATTGAGTCGCACCCTCTTCCTGGAAACGGTAGAAAGTAAGTGAAATACTAGAATAAATGAAAGAGCGATTTTAACTTCAGAGGTACCGATATGTATTTTCATTGCATTAATGAATGCTTTCTGCAATGAAATATCTCGCTGTTTTTCACATTAGAAATATTTCAAATGGATACTAGAATTTTTAATGAGCGTTACGTTATTACTTTCTCTAGGTAGGTATGAAAAAGGAATTAATTAGACGAAGTCAAAAATAACTAAGGCAAACTTTCGAGAATAATAATACTAAATAATAATGAGAATAATAAAAAGGTGAATAATAATGAAAAATAGCGATGAAAAAGCAAAAATTAATAAAAAAGGGACAAAATCAAAGTCGAATTAAAGCATAATAAAAGTTTAAAAGGAAAAAAAAAATTACTGCGCTTAAAATAGTTTATTGTTTTTTAGTTTAAAAATAATTTTTGTATAAGATTTTGTGTTTACACACAGAAACAATCTATTAAAAAAAAATTAAATCTTATGTGTATATCATGAATTCATATCTACATCTTAGTCTGATTTTAAGTGCGTTATTTTAAAATTCAAAAAAGTAGGCACCGTTTAAGTTGCGATTCTTGTCATCGGTAAAATAAAATCCTTCCCAAAATAGCCCTCGCTAAACTAAACTTTAAAATTCAAAATTAAATCGTGTTTCTGATTTTAAATACTTATTTTAAAATTCAACGGCCGATCAATCTCATAGTTAATTCTTGGTTTAAGAGCTGGAGTGTTCCAGATTCGAAATCGCTTCCACAGAAGAACCTCTGTCGTCAAATACCTTTCTTCTGGTGTGGCTAGGAATCTTGGAGAGGAAGGCGCCGGCTAAGATGTCTTCCTTATCTGAAATTCGTGGTTTGTCCTAAAATACCCCTTGACTAATCTATATCTAATCTAATCTTTAAAATTCGAAATTAAATAGCATTTGTAAGTAGATAAAGTTGTCAGAAAAAAAAGCAACTGTTTTGTAAGGAACCTTTATAGAAATAATCTTATAGAATAACTCTTAAGATTATTTCGTGACTAATAGTTATCTAGAGGGAAAAAAACACTTAGCAGTCAAACTTATATCACTCAAAAATATTTTTTAAGTTGGTGCAAAACTTAATTCTGTATTATTATTTTTTTTTCAATGTTATTTCCAAAGAAGTCAAAATTGCTGCTTGATTAATTCAAAGTGCAATTTAAAATTTAGGAAAAAATCCATTTCAAGATACACTTTATTCATCACAAAATATATTTGAAATTGATTGGATGAATGTAGATTCAACAGTCTTTCCTGTTGGACAGCAAAAGACAGACGTCACGGCAATCATTTGGTTTGGATTTTCTTAGAAATTAACTTTTTATTTTTTTGCCAGCATCTATTTGATGCGAACACTTTTGAATTAGATATAAAATATAAAAAGCATCTGACATTAATTTGCAGATAGTTCTCATTTAGACTATGAAAATTAATTGGCTTATGTCAAGAATAGGGTTTGACGGTTTTTCAAAACCGTTTTTTTAAAGTAAATTTGTCATAATTGAAAACCTGTTTTTAAATTTTAAAAACCGGTTTAAGGAATTCATATTAATTTTAAACTTATTTGATTTGAAACATCATTCTTCAAAATTATATCAAAAAAGAAAAAGGAAAGAAATTTAATTCTTGACTGCGAAACAAAGAGGAATAATGGAAGACATGATTGGAAGAATCTCTAATAGTAAAAGAATGTACTGTTTTAGCATTGAATGACATTGGTTCTTCTTATATGTGGAATGAAGCTGAGCATCCTAAACTTTTAGAACTTCGTAAAGTCTTGGGGCCGATTCGTCTAGCAGCTGAAGGCTTAGGGAGACAAGATGCCACTTTATTAATAAGTGAAGGTATATTTGAATTTCTGTTAAATGAACTAAAAAATTTAGACACTGAAATAAGTTTGAAATTATTATATGCTTTAGAAAAACGAATTCAAGAAAGAAGACAAGTAGAATTAACAACTCTTTTGCTGTATTTGCAAAATCCACAAAACATTTCTAGTTCAGCGAAGAAATCTAGTGTACTTTCTTTAGTTTCAAAAACCGAAATTAATATTCAGGACAATATCTAAAAAGATATTGTCCTGAATATTTCCAAATTCTTATGTGGAAACCGATTCTCATGAAGAGCAAATCGGAGAAACTACTCATCAGAGTAACGCTTTTTTAAAAGGAGTCATGGAAAAATCAATTCATAAGTTTCTTGAAGACTCTGAAGAAAAATTTACAAATCAAAAGACACTGAAAGCTGCATTTTCATTATTTGAGACAACGAATAAAATAACAAAAAAAAAACTTAGATTTGTTATTTGATGCCATGAAAACTAAAAAACGGAGCTCAATAGCTACTGAACGAGTATTTACAATTTGAAGCAATATTGTGTCCAAAATAAGAACAAGACTTAGCCACCGTTCAGTGGATATTTTATGTTTTTTAAAATCCTATTTTCTTGGCAGAAATTAAAATTAGTGAAAATAATATAAATATTATTTGAAATTTTTGTTTGAGTTTTCGTTATTTTGTGTAAGTAATATGTATATGTAATTCTTAATTTTTTATATATATATATTTTGACTTTGACTTTCATATTGATTTCGTTTTTTTGTTTGTTGTTTTTTTTTATATAAATTAAATATTTTTCCTTATTCTATTTTTTGACAAAAAATCCAAAACCGGGTATTCGGAATTGAATTCGAAAACCGGTTTTTGTATAAACCCTAGTCAAGAAACTTGGTTTCAAAAGATCGTTTCCTCTATCTTATTCTATGAGCGTATAGAAGTTTGGTGGAACCACTTAGATGTTTGATGGTTTAATTTCACTCATCCAGGTAAAATACCGTTAATTTTACAAGTGAGTTGCTTTAAATAAATATTATAAATTAACATTAAAGGCAAAGGTTCATAATTAAATTTTAGACTACCATACAATCGGAAATTATATATCAAAAGATGAACATTCATATATACGTATACAGAATTCAAATCAACGATGTTGCGTCGATTCCTTTTTATGCTATCTTGTCGATATGCATTTAACAAACAAATAGAAACACCTTAAGTTTCTAAAGGCAATTTTAGGTAAATACGAGCAAAAAAAAAAAGTTTTTTTTTTTTTTTTTTTTAATTATTGGAATACATAAAGTTTCAAATGCGAATGTATCAATCGGTTGAGAAAGCATAATGCTGAGTATAACACATTACCATATTGTTAATAAAGCAAATCAAAATTCTTATATTCGAAGGTGAAAATTAGGATTTGAATTAAATTATAATATTCATGAAAGAGTAGAGGAAGAAAACATTTTTACAATAAAATATGATACCCATTTTAGTATCACTATTCAAATAGCTTGCTATTAATTTAAAATTTCTCATAAAAAAGTCACTCTTATATAAGAACTAGGATAAATTCTGTTTAATAAGCATGTTTTTAATATATAAATTAACATCAAATTTTATTAAGCACATCTCAAAAAGATTGTCAACTTCATTTTTTAAAAATTATGATAAGTGTTGAAAGTCTTATTTTAGAAACTATTAAAACTTATAAAGTACTATTAAATACATGTAAATTCTGATTAAAATTTTGTAATAATTACATGATTGCCAATGTAATTCACAAAAAAATTTGATTCAAACATCGTTATAATTCAAAAGCCTTCTTACAGAAATATCTTAAAAATGCTCTAAAGGATTAATCTCTTCCGTCGAACACTATTTTATATTATATATTTGCAGGCCTTATATTAATGAATTAACTGAGATAATATATTACAGTTTTTCAAAACTAAATTTTCCACGTAATATAATATAATATAATCCATATAAAATTTAAAAAGAAAAAACACTGACATTCAGTGAAAATTTTTATCTCTAATGGGATTTATATTTTCTCTCTTCTCTCTCATTTGTCTTGAAAGATTTCTTTCGCTCTATCGTTCTTTTGATTAACTAATGAAAAATAATTTGTCATGATAAAAAGTTAATAGCAGTGCTATCAAAAACATTTTTTTCTCTCCAAAATGCTATGTTAAAATATAGTAAGTAATTAAGATAACTGATTTCGTTATTCAAACAGCTGCGTGGTTAAAGTCGAATTGGCTTCTTTTGAAACAAATTCAATATTTCTATTACTCTCAGTTTTCCTTAATATAAACGATTAGCTATTCTAGAAATAGTTTATTCTATTTAAAAAATCTAACTGCCTTATTGGTAGTGACAGTTAAGGGATTAATGTCAGTTTTATTTGTTTTGATGCGACCCAGTCTGGAAGACCAAAACATTGCGTCGCACCCCTCTAATTTTTCCTCGCCTTCCCTTCGGAGCTTCTAGATTTAGGAAGGACGAATATAACAGAAAGGGGAAGGAGTAGCAATCAGATCTTGCCACTTTTTCTCTATATTTTCTTTCAATTTGGAAGGAGGGCATAAAAAAAGATCGTCACTCCTACCTTCTCATCAGTATGCGTGACAGCACACGTCTCATCAGCTTCGGCCATGATCTTCGACGTTGGGACTCTTCAAAAGATTCTGCCAAAATACTTTGATCTTTAGGCTGCTTCTGAAGACTTCGCAGGGGTCAAGTGAAATCGAGCTCTTCAGACAGGATTCTGTGCTTAGAGGGTTTGACGCTCCCCTTAAATACGCAGCTCCTTCTTACAGGAGAAACGGCATATTCTGTAGCGCCATCTGGCGGGAGGTCTCAGAAATCCATCCGCATCATCTGTGAGAGAAGATCTGGTGTATGTTAACTCCGGAGAGAGCAATCGGAACTTGTTTCCGTTCACATACAAATGACGAAAGATTTCTGCACTACTTGTTTGTTTTCTCTCTGAGAGAAAGAGATCTACACAAAAACGCATCCATCAATTAGCCGACTGGAAAAATTCCCAATGATGTGCTAGAGAACCAGACGGTAAATTGTGAAGGTCAGCGTGGTTTTTTAAAAACGGAAGGGAAGGAAGGAGAAAAATTGAACGAAACCGTAGAAAGTATTAAAAAAAGTTGGAGAGGAGGGGGAAAAAAGAAAGAAACCCTTGAAATGAGGAAGGGGATTACACCTGGCACATTCGTTCGGATAAAGATGAACGTGCGGGGGTGGCAACTGAGCCAAGAGTTGTAGGATATTAAAAAAATGCGTCGTCACGTTATTCATACATAAAATGCTTTAAACATCGTTTTTTGTAATCGTGAAAGAATCGAGGGGTATTTCAGAAAGCGTTTTAGCAAACTACGGCATCGGAGAAATGAATTAAAATTCTTTAAACAGTTTTCGGTGTTTATTCATTTTGTGTTTCGTTTCAGTTATTTATTTATTTACCCTTCGCATTCATTTTTCTGAATTAACGGTTCTCACTATTATAATATTTCAGATAAAGCTTTCATTGAAAGTTTTTTTTAATGGAATTTATAAGCATTTGTAGAGTTTTCATCCTTCACAGTATTTTGGCATTTTAAATAATTAATCTCAAAATTATTTATTATTTTTTGACAATTTTTCATAACTGACATTTTATTTTTGTATTAAAACATGAACGCCTTTTTTAAAATTTTGAATTAATAATTACTTATCTGTTTTCCGAGTATTTTGAATTTGATTTCATACACTCACGCTACCTCTTTATACCCCTGATTTCTGATATTCTCCACCTCACCCCACCCTCTGATCCATTTTAAGCAATGACATACCATAGTTTAAACTGTATAGCTTTAATAACATGAACTGTAGTTTTCTTTGACATGTTTTTTTTAGTTAACTTAATAAATCTTTACTGAAACTTTCTTAGTGAATACCTTATCCTTAATGAAGGTTAATATTATCTAAAATTCTCAGATATTTTTTTGGAGATAACAGTGTCTCGGTGGTAAGGTCTCAACTTCAGAACTGGCGGGTTTCGCGTTTAAAATCCGATTCCACCGAAGAACCGTCATATGTAAATTAAACCTATTAGACTCGGATGTCCTTCCATTGGTATGGCGCGAAAGTTTGGTAAGAAACTGTTAAAAAGTTTGTTTACTGGAAATTCATCTACGAAATCCTGTTTGAAATATCGACTAGAACTTTAGAATAAGTTCTTTTATTTTAAAACCAGCGGCAGTAGTCTCTTTAATAACTGTACTTATGTATTATTAAGTGGATGCCATTGGGAAACATTAGTTATGAAACAGCCTATTAACGTGCTATCTGTGGCGATTTAACCACTGAGATGCGGTTAATAAGAAAATATCCACACAAAAAAAAGTGAGTGATTAAAACCAAAAATTAACTCAGAGTTATAATTAAAGTCACAAAATCTCATATCCATTTCATATATATAATCCATAGCATTTACATGTTAGTGAAGGTACAGACCGATAGATGGCCAACTCTTTGATGGGTTTGGTTCCCAAATTCGACACATATCTGCACTTTAGATATTAAATATGTGAACTAAATTTTATCCGTGTAGTTCGCTTGGTTTTGTAGTTATCGCGCTAAGTTATATTCTAAAAACCGGACAGAGGACTTAGTCTGAATAGACTTCGTTCAAAATTTGAAAGAAATCTTTACAAATTAGGTGTAAAGACCATATAACAAATTTCATCCGACTAACTCAAAGCTTTTTTGAGTCATCATGTTCACAAACAGACAGACATAATTCCAAAAATGTGTTTTTTTTTAACTCAGAAGGGTCTGAAACACAGAGATTCATTAAAATCTCTAGAGTTCGAATTTTTTGACGCTTTCAATATTTTTTGACTATTTCAATTTTTTAAAGATTATAATACTTTCTCTTTGTATACTTAGTATCTGAGAAAGTGAAAAGAACTTATGGGGGTTTTTTTGTAGGAAATCTCTTATTTATAATTAAACTTTTACTACTCATTATTTCTCGTATGTAATCCTAATTACATCAAGAACTTTCACAGTCGTATGAAATAAATGTTAAAGAGTGGGAAGTCGATTCATCTCGTTATATATTTCGTGTACGAAAAAGCAAAAATTACATGGATTTTAAGAACTCTTTCTCATTTCATTCAGACTCATTTGAGAATTAATTATCACCTGTAACATTTATCCAGGGTGTGATGTAATTTGATCGATTTTATTAACATCCCATTTTCGATTTTATTAACTTCCCTAAGTAAGGTTTAAAGCGAAATGATTCTTTAATCAGATGGAAACGAGATGAATCGACTTCCCACTCTAACATTTTTTTCATACGCCTGTGAGAGTTCTTGATATAATTAGGATTACATGCGTTAAACAGTGAGTAGTAAAAGTTCAACTATAAATAAGAAATTTTCTACAAAAAACTCGAAAATTTCTTTTTACTTTCTCATATACTAAGTATACAAAGAGAAAGTATTATAATCTTTAAAAAAACTCGAGATTTGTCGGAACTACATGTTTTAGAGCTCTCTGAGTCCTAGAAACAAAAGTTTTTGAAATTATATCTGTCTGTCTTTCCGTCTATCTGTCTGAGAAAACGATAACTCAAAAAGTTTGAAATAAATGGATGAAAATTTTACGTGAAGTTTTCAACAAATTTGGGGATTTTTACGAAATCCGTTTATTTTTTACGAATTTTGTACGAAATAAAATTACGAAAATTTTTCGTAATTTTAAATTTTGTACGAAATCCGTTTACAGGAAGTGTTTATATGTCTATCAAAATGCTAGTAAGCACTATATCCAAAGAGCTAGATATATAAAATTTGGTATAGTTTTACAATCTTAAGTATAGATTCATATTAAATTTTGAATCAAATCCGCTAAAGGGCTGACTGTTTGTTGGTCTGTACATTCTCATACAAGTAAGCGCAATTCAAAAATGCAAAGACTTAGATATATGAAATTTGGTATATGCTCTTGTTGCTAAAAGTATAATTCCGAG
The DNA here is from genome assembly GCF_947563725.1 of Argiope bruennichi. Classification (NCBI taxonomy): domain Eukaryota; kingdom Metazoa; phylum Arthropoda; class Arachnida; order Araneae; family Araneidae; genus Argiope; species Argiope bruennichi. The sequence goes on along the minus strand of NC_079162.1, from coordinate 34,308,373 downwards.
TTAAATTTGATTTCAAAAAATATGAAAAAGATTTTCAAAATGCATACCGATTTCTCCCACTATACAACGAAGCATAAAACGCTCATATGCGGGACTCCCAAAATAAAAATCTTAGCACTCGTAACATTCATGACATCCAAAATCCACAATTTTTATGAGTTGAGGAAGGGGAGATAGCACTTAAAATAGGGAACATGCAAGAAAGTTCGGGTAGGCCATAGTGTACTGGCTTGTTTCGAAAAGGAATCTTTTCAAATAAGCGTATACGTGATACTCGTAAAAAGCTTCCTGCCTCTGAGTGAAACTTTATTTAGTGTGTAATTGTTTAACTTAACCATATCCATAAAAGCGGAATCGAGGCCATGATCTCTTGGTGGCAGAGTTTGCTTTCGGAATTTGACAATCATGGGTTGAAGATAAAATGCTAACTAATGTGTTGGAAATTAGAGAGTGGTAAATGTATACAGGTCTGGCGAACGTTAACTTCTCGAGTTCAAATATCCTCTCGCCAGTGTTGTGTTGAAAAATGGAGGGAGGGGGGGGGAGATGCCCTCTCAGATGTTGTCATCTAACTATGGTTGATAATGATAATGTAACTTCAAAATGAGCTAATCCAACTGAATTATAGAGTGAGTATTATTAAACCAAACGTTTCTTCCCTTTCTTCCCACTGATACACAGATGTTGCACCATTAAACCATCTTTCCTACTTGGAGCTCTTAAACGTCCTCCCGTTTTTGTGCAGCGCAAGGTTCGGGAATGGCAGGAGTGTACCAGCTCAAGCGTCACTTGACTGGAGTTCAAAATTATGAGATCCGTTCCAAAATAATTCTAGAGTTGCTTTCGAAGGAGACATTAATACAACTTAATTGAAATAAACCCACAAAGATATCGTAAACTTTTTATCTTTGTGGTACCATTAAACCATCTTTCCTACTTGGAGCTCTTAAACGTCCTCCCGTTTTTGTGCAGCGCAAGTTTCGAGAGTGGCAGGGGTGTACCAGCTCAAGCGTCACTTGACTGCAGTTCAAAATTATGAGATCCGTTCCAAAATAGTTTTAGAGTAGCTTTCGAATGAGACATTGATACAACTTAACTGAAATAAACCCTCAAAGATATCGTAAACTTTTTGTCTAAAGTCAGATACATCTTTTTATAGTCGTATTTTTCCACTGTTCTGTTCTTTCATTCCATCTTTCACTTCTAATGAGATAGGACAATGATAGGTAACATCATATAGAAAGGGCTACAAATCTTTTCATTCTTTCATTATTTAAGAGAACGTTTCTAGATATTTTCGCTTGTAATTTAAAAGTCAAATTAATATTTAAAAAAATGTTTTAAACTTAGTTTCTAGGGATTTGCTGGTTTTCAGTAATCTGATGTTGAGATCTCAACTACGGGATCAGAGGATCCAGACACGAAACGGATTCCAACAAAAAACCGTCGTGTAAGTGGATGTGGTAAACATCAGCAGAAGGGCTGTATGACCTCCAACTAGTGAAGGATAGAAGTTTGGATAGAGGATGCTAGTTTTAGTATCGTCCTCGTCATCTGACTGTGGTATAATTAAACAGGGATAAAATTTATTATCCTATTTTTACATCAAATTACAGAATTCTGTCAAATTTTGAAAGAAATTAGTCAGCTTAAAACCCAACATTTTATCCCTTTGTATGCATTTAAACAAGGAAAAGAGCTAGATGAATGAAGTTTAGTATATGCTTTTTTTAATTGCAGACCTGTGTCAATGTTTGAATCAAATCTGGGAATGGGCTTTGTATTTTCATATGAATCATATAAATATTATATATTTGCCTAAGAATGCTTTGTGCAAATATTTGTAAAATTATTTTTGTATCATATGATGCAAATTAAAATTCGTACGATTATATATAAAACTTTAATTCGAAATGTAAGACATCTGTCCTTTTTGACAGTTCTAACTATAAAGAGTGTCCTAATAGGTCTTTCATAAACTTTTAGAGAATTTTACTACATTCAGAAGCATGCCATTTTTTAAATAAAAAATAGTGCCGCAAACAAAGGGGGAGGGGCCATTCAAGGAGTTGTTTGTCAGAAAATTGAATAAAAGGAAAGATGAATTGGAGAAAACTTGCAAAACAAATTTAATTGAAAATAAACTTATAATAGCTAAACAATTTAATTCCATGAATTGCTTACGTCGTTTCCGTCGAATTCGGAAAAAATAAAAAAATATTGAAGAGTTTTTTGTTTGAATACATTCAATTATTTTTTTAGAAAGAGAGGCCTCACAGCTGTTAAAAATAATAAGTAAATTAATAGAAAATCTTCCAAGATTTTCAGAATTTCAACAAAAAGAGAAAATTTCTAATTATTTTGATTCTTAGTGCTATTCAGTATCAGTTCTAATGAAATTTGGTAGAATTTTAATTGAATTCCAAGAGAAAATTTTTGGTGTTACCGAGAAATCTTAAAATCTTTTTTGAACATACGAAAAGTTTAATTGATCTTTAATTGAAAGATATTTGTCTTTCTACATGAAGAAAATAGTTTACTATCTTTCTAAGGTTTTATAACAAATGTAAATTAGCTTAATTAATTTAGTGCAAAATTAACTCATGGTTCAAAATAATTTTAAATTACCAATAGGATGACTGGCGATTTCTTGATCAACTGCTTAATGATTTAAATTTCCTCGGAATTGCTTTTACCGAGAAAACGAATCTATTTTTAAACATTCTCTAACAATAAGTTTCGAAAGAAATAGGGTAAAAAGTAATTTACAAATTTAATGAAACCTGAAACGAAATAATTGGTTTATTTTATAATATGACCTTTTAATCTTGAGACGTAGAATGCCTCTGAGTCATTTTCTATTGTTTCTGAAAATAAATTTAAAAAAAGGTATTACATACCCAGATTCAAAAATATCTTGGAAAATATTTACAAATCAGTTAACATCAAATATGATTCTTGATATTCACGCATCTATCTCTATTTCAAGCTAAGATGTTGGAAACAAGAAACTTTAATTTAATTGTATTAACGTCCTGTTTTGAAGCAACCATATAGTTATTTTGGATTGAATCGCGTAATTTTAACTAGCGATCAGAGAACGAGGATGAAAGCTGAGCCAGCATCCTCCATTCTCCAGCAACCACATCAGCAGAAGGGGGTTTCGAACATGACGGATTATCATGCACCAGGACCTCTTACGCGACGGTGCGGCGGTGGAAACACATATCGAACTTATAAGCCTTTAATCCTGAAGACGGCTCCATGAGGTCACTGAAGCCTAGGAAGCAGGGGAAATAAGCATAATGTGCGCAAAAATTGTTTGAAATATTTTTGATGTATGAATAAAAAAACAGTTTTTAAAAAAATAATTAACAGTGAATATGTACAGTTGCTGAAAAAAAAGGCCCTTCCAACTTTATTCTGCCGTCTAGGCGCCGTGTGGTGTACTTAATCTCCAATTGGGGTTAATGGCAGCTGATGGGTTAATGAATAAGCCACTACGGTCCGAGTTTAGAAAAGATAAGCATTTTTAATTTTCTGTAAATATAATGAAAAGGTCATTTTTTAATAAAAAATAAGTAGCAATTTTATTTCTAAAAGAGAAAACTGAATTGTGTGGAAAAGCAATTCTAGATTATTAAATTTGCTTAATGGAAATAAATACAACTGACGAACGAATAAAATCGGTATCATTTCTGCTTGTTGATCTCCTACGATATATGCTCCATATTTATCCATACATCTTGTTGACAAAATAAGATGGAATTGTTTCTTTTTCTTCGAAGGAAATAGCGATAGAGGAAAAAGACTATTTCTTTCTCGAGAAATCTCGTGCAATATCACATAATGGAAGCTATATATATGCTCCAAAAATAGCAAAATGTCATTCATATAAAGCGAAGCCGCGAAAAGGACCATCAATGAATTCTTTTAGAAGCCTAAACACGCATCCCCTTTTAGTGGTTCCACTAGAACTCGGAAGCAGAATGTTTTCATCTCAATATATTGTTCGATTTGTAGGCTTATTATTTGGATTTAGAATATAATCTAACAATCTTAGTACAGAAAAATCATGAAAGAAACTACAGTTAGGGATTATTGCAAGATGTAAATATTTTCTTAATCTTTTATCGGGTAGTGATGTATAAACTTATCATTCATATTTTTATCTTGTAAGATAAAATTAAAATAATGTTAAGATCAGTATTTCTTCATTCGCAAACCTATTTTTTTCCTATAAATTGGATCATTTTGGGGGCAATAAGTGACTAGATATTTCTACCACTCATTTGTTTCGCGTTGTCTAGATGAATTAAAATGTGACTTTCTTTTTGAAATAATGAGGGAAACGCTAATACAATTTGGGTAAAATCTGTATAAAAATATTTTTCCATTCATAATGTTCTTTTTCATTTTTTCGTTTATGAAGTATTGTAAGAAAAAGTTTTGCTGCGGAATACTATGTAGGCTCTTCTGCTTGAGCCATTTAGACCTTCTCCACTTTTTCTTTTTATGCCTGGTCCTTTTTTTATTTTTTATTCCGGTTGTTTTTCTTTGGCTGTTTTTAGCTTCTGATACACAAGCATATGAAGGATTTTTTTTGAATAGCTAGTCTTTTTATAGCTATTTAAATTCTATTTTTTATTTTAATTATGAACTTTTTACCGATGTAACTCCACTTTTGGCACACACCTAATCATCATCAGAATGCTAAGAGAATGCTTTATAATCATCAAAAATTCATCTCAGAGATTTTTCTGAATCCATGTTTTAAACTTCAATGAGACCGTAAAACAACTTTTTTAAAACCACTGTTAACGCAATCATTCAAAAACGGAATAAGATAGATGAATGACTTTTGATATAAGTCTTTACATCAAATATAGCGATGTTTCAAATTTTGGTCGAAAATCTGTTTTTCAAATTTTGTCTATCGGAAAGACCATTTTCATGGGAATATGGTAATTCAAAACATCGAAGAATAGGATGGATAAAATTTGGCGTGTAGCTTCATGAGCAGAATTTTAAATATATATTGAATTTCGAAGCAATACGTTTGATTGATCGACTGACTCTCGGTAAGTCTACAAATGTGTATGTTAGTACGATAGTTCCAAACGCAACAAACCAGATAAATGATATCTGCATGGGCTCTTAACATCAATATTATTAATTTATCTCAAATTTTGAGATAAATCTATTCGCTGAAAGAGATGCTATTCTGAAATCGTTTATTCAATTTTCTACACTATATGGGGATGCGATGGTCGGTTAATAAAATGTTGACTTCAGGGCCAAAGGGTTCTAGATCCGATTCCACCGAAGAATCGCTATGGAAGCAGGTCTGGTGCACTTCAAATGCCCTCCCGCTGGTACCGCGAGAAGCTTGGAGAGGGAGAGGAACGGAAATCAAAGCATCATTTTCGTCATCTGACTATGGTTCGAAACTACGAAGTCCATCCGTTGTACTGTACCAATTCTGGGCATGAATATAATTAAAGTAAAATATAATTTTGCTTTTAAACATTTGAATTTTATTCCTCCATCTGTCCTAATTGGTATAATAGAGACTCAATTGCTATATGCACTTTAAATGAGCAATGACACTTAAAGAGCTCATTCTCGAAATATATATCTTTTCCTTTCTGTTGGTATTGTGTTCTGCATCTTGCTTTTTTGTTTTCCTTTTTAAATATTGTTTGCCCAGTTTAAAAATATGCTTCACGCAGACAAAGTATTAGTTAAGTTTATTCCATGTTTTAAACTATTTCAGATATTAGAATCTATTCAAAAATCGTTTCTTGTTGCACAGAAACTGAAAAATTATGTTACATCTGACGGAAATATAATTGTCACACTGTAAAGCAATCTTTAACATAATAATATTTAAAATTTGAACAGAAACGTATTTTATAAAATTTTTTAAGGGATGGTACGCAATTTGCATCGCATGCTTTCAAGCGCTCTAATAAATAATAGAAAATATTTTAATCATATCAATAAAAATTTCACTTTTTAATACCAAATTTTGAAGCCTTTAAAGCAAATGTAATAATTAGGGTTTAAATAGATAACAGATAATTTATGCCATTTTTGCTTCAGTAAAGTCTCTACATCACCTCATATTATCAAACAAAAAAAAATGTCCTAGTCCTTTACAATCTATGTTAACGACAAAATAATGTAAAAATTAGGAAAAAGAGAAAATAAGATAATTTTTGTTGTTTATTCATGATAACCAAAAATTAAACACAAATTAAATAAGCAAATTATTATTAAAAACAAGTGGAAATTCTATTTCTTAAACTTAATAATAATTTATACATAATCGTTTAAATAATCAAGGAAATTGAATAACGTATAAATATATTTCAACTACAAAGAATTTGTTCGTTTGCATACATTTAAAAAAACAAAGAATCCAAATTATTATAATATTGAATAGGAATAGAACAACTAAAAAAAACCAAATTTATTAAACCTAATCTTGTTAAGCATGTTGGTCTAAATTACTGATTTTCTCAAAATTGCTCTTATTCTAATAATTTTTTACATCAATAATAAACATAAATTTAAAACACATTATCTATTATACGAAGTAAAACCTAACCAGTAATAATGTAACACTATCAACAATTTCTAAACTTATAAACAAATAAGTGGCTATACGTTAAATGTAGTTGTCATATCAACTTCATGATAGATATTTTCTTCCAGATCGGATTACCAGAAGCTGTGATATGCTCTTATCTTTTGGAAAATATCTGAAGCATATATAAAGTTTATATAATGCGGTTCACGAAATACAGCACCAGGCTTCAAAATGTAATTTTTTAACTAAGTAGTTTGAAAACTGAGCCGTATTCATTAAATATTTTGATGTAAGTGATTCATCAAATAAATCATTATGCTCGGAAGAGTTAAAATCAAACATGATCAGGAGAGTAAAAAACTTTATCAGTCATCCATCTGTATCAATATTACCATGTGAAATTCCAATATATTGTTATAGCGTTGCATATAAATAATAATTCGCTTTGTTTCAAAAATATTTGAACACATTTCCAAATGTTTCGTCTAAATAGCAAAGAAAAAGAATTTGCTATCAGATAAAAAAGAGAGCTATTTACCTCTGCTATGGCATTGGTTTCTGACGGAATATTGTTACGAATCTGTAATACAATAGTCTGTAATACAATTATCTGTATCACGTTAGCGTCAAGGCTGGAAAGAGAGTTCTACAGAGACTTTTAATGGAGGCCAAATCAATGATCCCCTACACAGGTGGTAAATTTGGATACCATTTGGTGACAAAAATGAAGGTTCTGGTCTTTCTTTCTATCTCGATTAAGAACATATATTTTATCGATTCCTCCAGAAAATTCCATACTTTCCCCAAAGTCTATAAAAGGCGAAGACGCAAGCGAAAATTTGACTCTCTCTGAAGCTCTGTTCATGGAGCAAGCTTTAGCTATGCTCTGTGAAAACAATTACTGTTCTAGAATTAGTGTTTTGCTATCTTGTATTTTTTTCCACTAATGCTCTTCGTTGTGCAAATTTCATCCTTATTTTGTTATGTGTACTTCGTGTTTTCTCTTGGAATAAAGAGTCATTTTTCAATATCTAACCTTTGGACTTCTTTCGCCATATATGATGCCACAATGTCATTGATATATAATATTTGCAACTATGCTTTAAAGAAAAATTTCCCACCATTGACATAACTGCTTTACATCATCGGAGTAAATGTAAATAAATAAATACGTCAAAAAATTAACAATATCCCTAAATAATGGCATTTTTTTTTATACAGTGAATCTTTGAATTGATTAAAAATTGTTTTCTTTACTATGTAAAATAAGGAGAAATAGAAAAATCTTTCATAGTTAGAAAATAAAACACAGGCGAGAATGCTCTTCCAAATATTATTTTTCCCTATTATTTAGTTTAGTTAGATTAACTTCCATTTTGCAACAACATGAAGATTATTTTAGGACGGATCTCGTAATTTTGAACCGTGGTCAGATGGCGAGTACGGCATGCTTCAGTTTTTCAAAGAATCAGGCCATGCCAGCAAAGAGGTGTGCGATTCTCGATGTCAGATGCAGCCTGCATGGAAAATCTTCGGGGAAATCTGGATTCGAACATGAAACCCCTCATCATCATTCGGCAATGCGGCATTCGATATCTTTAAATGATCGGTAAGTTATGACATTATAATTCATGTTCAATTTTTAGAGCTTTTTTACGTTTTAGGAGGGATTTTTTCCCCCTTTTGGTATTTTATCCTTTTTTTTGAAATTTTTTATTTAATTTTGAGGTGTGCTCTATTAAAACAAGATATTAGTTTGTATATTTCGTATTTTTAAAAAAACATGGCAAAAGAAGGCGAAAATCAATAAGCTCTAAGCACCATTAATCTTTGCTCTTCATTTATTTTTAAAACAATGCCAAACTTTCATTTGCGATTCTGTTTTTATTAACAAATTCTCCACTGTAACCATGTCAACCTAATATAATTTGGATAAGCGTCTGTAAATAATCAAATGAAACTAAAAATCAACTATGTCTCTGAATAACTGATTTTTTTTTTCACAGGGAATTTCAAATGATCCCAAATCATGTTTTCCTTTCTATGCAAAAACAAGTAAAAGAAAGAAAATCTGGCATAGTTAGGAAAGCCATAAAAAACTGTTATTTTTTTTATTTCCCAACCCTGATCAATTGTTAGAAGAAGAATGCGTTTCAATCTTTTTTTTCTTCTTTTCAATTAATTTTTACTCGCTTCTTCTAACACAATAAACTGGAAAAGTTCTTTCTTTAACGAAAGACTTTTTTTTTTAATTATTTTTCCAATTCTTACAGCGCATTGTGGAGGAATTCATCAAGTGTTTTCGGAGATTTTTAGATTTTCTTTGTTAAGTTTTTCTCTTGATTTGAAGTTTCTGGAAACATTTATGGACATTCTTTTGTTCCAGAACAGGAATTCATTTTGGATAACGAATAGCATATTTCGTTAAGTTTTGCATTAAATGTTTTGATTTTTCCCTTTCAATGACATACCACATCTCTTTATTTTCGCACGGTATCTTATCTTTTATTCCCATTAGAATGGTAAATGAATTTTCTTAATCGCTTTTAGATTACTTTGTAAGAATGTTTTTTTGGTTTTTAATATACAATTTACACAAAAGATTCGATTTAATAAATGTAAAATTTCTTAGAATTGATATTGAAAGTAAGAAATTTAATACAGAAGATTTTTTCAGATTTTGGAAACATTTCTGTTTTAAATTTAAAATAATAACTATTTTTAAATTAATGTAATTTTTTTTCAAAAAACTTGAGGTTGAAGCAAACATAGTAAAAATGTGGGACGCTTAAATGAATGCTCTAAGTGAATTGAAATGTAAATAGCATTCCTAAGATAATTTTATTTTGAATGAATATTAAAGAATTTTCTTTTTATTGTTATTGATTTTATTATTCAGTCCATTTTTAGTGCCCTTTTCGTCTTGACGTCCATCCTTTTGATAAGAAAATTATTTCCTAAATGTTAGTACATTTATTAAAATGTGTTTTTAGAAACCTTTTTCTTAACTTTATTATTTTCTGCGTTTTAGTCGATATTTCATCGTTATTATTATGTCATGAAATCTTGCAATCGATTTTTCTTAAAATCATAAACAGATGCCACCTTCCGTTTTGAAAAAAAAAAAAACTGAATAAAATTAATTTTTGGAAACATTAAAATATTGCACTGTCATCGACAACATAATTACTTTAGAATAGCAGAGTTCTGTAGCATCAAGAAGTTAATGAAAAATAGATTACAAAATCTCATCTTTTCAATTGTGAAACAAATCATGTTAAAAAAAACTTGTTGAAAACTAATGAATTTTGAACAAATATGAAGACAATTATATTGTCTTCATGCACACAATATAAGTTATAAAATAAATAAAAAATATGGATAAATTATTTGCTTTTTTTTAACAATGAATCACAAAAGAATTAACTAAAGGACTACAATGCTTCATTTCTAAAAGAATTATTCACATTTATGTAGAAAACGTTGTGCAAAACTCAGTTTTCCAGTATATACCAGGATTAATTTTGAAGGAAAATTTTGTCGGACTTTTAAAGAGCTCATGTGCGTAAATGAAATATTCCAAGTAATTATATGATTTTCATAACTAGGCGCTTTCCTCAGACAGGAAAACCATTCTTGGGTTGCAATTCTTTCGGTGTTTATAATGTCAAGATATTTTACGCACTGCCTTTTCACTGGAAAGAACTAATCTTCCATTATGCAAATCATCTCCCAATAACGATTAACTTGCAAGAATCCGCTAAAGGATCTTACACACGTCTGGGTAGGCTGTAACAATGTGGATTTTCAAGTCTTCGCAAACTTAAAATCGACCCTAATGTCATTTTTGAGATTCTTTTCTGAGAAGTTTGTTGACTTAATTAAAAAATGAAAAACACAATTCGGTCTTTTCTGAGAATTTATTGATACTTCATTTCATAGAAGCAAGAATAATCGAAGTTATATTCTATATTTAGATTTGATACGAAAAAAAAAATGTGCAGTTAATCTTTTGTTTCAAAGATGCTCTGTATGATCCGAAATATATGGATAATTTTGGATTTACATATTTCATCGATTTCCTCCGACAGATTGGACGAAACGCCCTTTCATTTTGATCACGTTCAGAATATATATGAACTCGCATGTTATAGTGAAAATCTGACCATGGAGATGTCTAAGGGACTGACCTCAAATTGATAACCGCAAAGGAGGTCAAATTGATAACCGTAAAGGCGAGAACTATGGTTGACTCCTAATGGTTATAACTGGCCACGATATAACTCCTCTTGTAGAAATATTTTCAACCATTGGAGAGGATATAACTCTATCCCATACTATTATTTTTCTCATCAAGGAAGCGAGAACCAACCACTATACCAGAAGCCTCCCAGTGGTGTTACAAATTGGTAAAGAAGAAAATTATTTGGGATACAATTTAAATAATCTGCTAAACTTATAAGTATGCGATTTGATTTACCATATTTCTGACTTTTATACAATTCATTTCAACAACTCACAGATCTTGGTTTAAAAAATATCCATATCCGGAATATCCCTTATCACTTAGAAAGCAACTGAAATCCAGCTCAATGCAAAGCCAATTTATTTTTGATTCTTCAAATGGAATTTTGATAACTGGGTTTGAAATTTGAAATAAGAAAATGTACTTTGTTTCGCAGACTTGCTGCAGATTTTCGGAAAATATGTAAACATTTGAAGTGTACGGATATTTTTGATCAGATTTTGAGCTTTTCAGAATAAAGGACTAAATTTAGACTTCCGTGTGAAAATCCTATTCCGAAAGGCAAGTGGGAAAGTGTTGTCAGGGGGAAAATATCGCCGTTGTTAACAAAACATAGATGTATTTGTAAGTCTGAAACGATAAAGAGCACTTTACAATAGAAAAACAAGACATGATAGATTCAATTTTTACTTAAAGTTATTTCTGATATTTGCTTCATCTTCAGCCTATTTTTGACTGTAAAATGATTCCATGACACCAGAAATGCGTGAAAAGTATCCCGCTACACAAAGCGCACATATAAAGGCGAAAATAATTAATATAGCAGTAACTAATCATAAAAAAATAGAAATTTTGTTTAATACTTTATGAAATCAATATGACTTCCAAATTTATTTTGTTTACTCTCAAAGCTTTTGAATCCTCTACACGATTCTTTTGGAGGTAGGAACTTTGGTTTTAAAAGCCTCATAATTTTCAGACATGGTCAGATGATGAAAACGGCAGCTGAATTAGAACTCCCTTCTCAAAATTTCCCTGCCACGCCATCTGAAGGACGTTTGACCTACGACGTGAGATTTCATATGCAACAGACTTGAAAACATGACTAGAATAATCAGGTTTCAAACCTGGAGGCCTCTGGTTTCGATGTCGAGACAATACTAATGCACTGTGAAGCGGGAAGATATATTGTTGAAAAATGCTTATAGGGTTATCTCCACTATACGAAGATGTTAAAGCATGATTCTTGAAATATCAAGGACAAATTTTGATTTTTTTTTTTCACTTTTGATTAATTTTTTTCACTATTTGTCAGTTGCACGAAAGTATTTTTTATTTATCTAACTCTACTTAGTTTCATGCTCTAAGTTTCAAATGTAGAATATATGTTACAACATCAAATGGCAAATTACCAAATTTGACAATGAGAAAGCCAACGCAACAACCGTACTCAATAATGTTTAGAAAATATTTTTTTAATATGAAAACAATCCATCCAGCTACCAGATAATTTAAAATTTTCATTTAAGTATTCGTATGTGTTAAAGGAGAACCAAAATTTAAGATTTAATACGAACATATTAAATTAAAAAGTTATTGTAAAAGAAAACATTTTTTTTCTTCTGATATAATGACGAATTTGACTCGCTCACGGGGTTTAAAAATTTGTTTTTTGAATTTATGATTAAATCAAAGCAGCATTTAATTTAAAAGATAAAAATCATTCAGACTCGCTTAAAATATCGACTGCATATTACGTGAAATAAGAGAAAGTGTCCCAAATTGGAAAAATAAATTAAATTAGTAAGTTAAATTATTTCTCACATCAAGTATTGTAAACAAGCTTAATATATAGTTGTTTTTTAACTCTCCAAGAGAAATGAAACTGAGCTCCAGGGGGAAAAATTGAATTACATTTCGAATTTCTATTTAAAATTGGAAAAATATTAAATACAAAGAAATCTATGTAGAATATTTATGAATGTTTCTTTAATACTGCAACTAGGCATTTTTACTAATCGACATTTAGAGGTAACTCTTAGAAATAGATCTACATATTTTTGATTTATTGCGAAAGCAAACCATTATTTCATAAAGCTATAGTTTTAATAAAAATAAAAGTCATTTTGACTATGAAAGCATATGTGTATGTATACGTATGTACCATCTCCTTCTAAATAACTGGACCGAATTTACCTAAACTTTGTGCACGCTTTATTGAAGACAAGAGAAAAAAATATTACCAATTCTTCAAAATGCAATAGTAACTCAAATATTCAATTAATGAGAAATTAATCGCTTTTTGAAATTTTTCTGCAGTAATTTCTGGCTACATTAATCCATAAGAAATACTTTTGCACCAATTCAAATTTTTAACTTCTCATTTATATCAATCTCCTTTCCGTGAAATTTATCCAAAATTATCAATTTTTCAAAATTAATAAATAATTAAATGGTTGTAAACAATTTTGAAATTAAGGAAATTATAGATTTATTGTTTAAGCAGCACATTAGGCAATTGTGATACCTTGAACTACTCTACTCTCATTATTTCTGTTTTGCATTTTAAAACATTTTTGATGGTTTTTTTTTTACTTTAATTCTAAAGTGTATATAACTAGATTTAAAAAAGTACTGATATCAGAATCTACTGTCGTATTTACCTAAGTCTTCTCTTTCACCATGGGGCACCACAGATATGAGGATGAGAGGCTTCCTGTATGGTAGTTTTATTCTCGGCATCGTAGTTGGTATAGAAATGGTGGGGGTCGGCTACCTGCTACCAATGACAGAGCATGCTTCCCAATGGAAGGGTTATACCGTGGCCTTTAGACCTTAACCTTACATCCCGCCAATGCTGCTGCGAAGGTCCGGTCATACAAATTAAATCCGTATACCTTATGAATAGGCGGACGCGTAGTAGTAGTTTTCTAAGTCTTCTAAGAAGTAATAAAAATATTGTAATTAAGAAGAGTATAGAACTTAAAGTAGTGAACAAAATTTGAAGTACTTAGATAAAAAAAAAATTAAGGAGAAATTTTGCTATCGTTGGTTTTTAAAAATTTTCTATTTGAATTGATAATTACATCTTATTTTAAAAGAACATTTCAAATGATAAAAAGAAATTTGAGTGTCAACATTTACATAAATGTGATTTTTATATTTAAACATCAGACATTTAAATCCCATGCAACGCCGAAAATATCGGCTAATAATATAGCATATTTCAGTCATTAGTATAATTCAGTAAATAGAGAGTGAAAGATAAATACAACATTTCGCAGAAAGTGTGGGATGCAGTAGAAACTTAATAGGTTTCTGGGCAATCGATATTTTGATGAGAGGCTGATAAACAGACCCTCAAATTTCTGCAACAGAACAAATTAATATACATACATTTCCAATGCTTTAATTCTGTGATATACTTTAATGTTAAAATGGTTTAAGCTAAATTCAGTAGCTAATACAAATCGAAGGTTCTGCAGCTGGATGAATAGAAACATATCGACTTCGAAATATCATCATGGGAGCATTAAAGCAAATATTTCTTTGTTTCATTGTATTGAATAATAACATTCACTTAGGTTAATTCACTTTTTGCATTAGCGAGTAGGTATTACAAAACAAATAAGAACATTTTTTAAGAGTTTCTTATAAGAGCATTAGAGGCAATATATAGCTTTCTTTCTAACGAAAAAAAGCAAGTTAAACTGTATTCAGAGTACTCATGATTCCCATATTATTGCCAAAACATAAATAATTGGTTTACACATGATACAGGGGTAGGCATACTGGTCATGATAAATGGCTGTTAAAGCGTTTACCGAGATCAAAAGACGTATTTGTAAATATTTGGGACCTAAATGATATTAGTCGTGTTCGAGGTATTAGGGAAACCATCGATTAGTTCCGTACCATTTACAAGAAATAATTAGGAAGCTTGCATAAAACCTATTACATAATTTAAAAAAATTAGCGATATATGTAGCTAGAAACGTTTAGTAAATTTTGCTTAAATGAATTGGACATAATTTATGTTTCGATATTTTTTCTTTAACTCTTTAAACATCGGACAATTTTATTTTTAAATGATTGTTGGCTTTGATTTTTTGAATAAATCAAGGAGAAAATGCTTCTAAAAATTATATTTTAAGCATGATTTACGAATAAGAAATGGCCTATTGCCAATTAGCAACACTGAGTTTTAAATTTTGTGAACGCCGGCGTCCTGGCATAGGGGTAGCGCGTCTTCCCTGTGATCTGGGCGTCCCGGGTTCGAGTCCCGGTTTGGGCATGGTTGTTCTTCTGTTGTTCTATCTGTGAGATGTGTGAATGTGCCCTCCTGTAAAAAGGGGTTGTGCAAGCGAATGAGTGATGCGTGAGTGGCAAAGTCGTACTCTTGACCCTAGTTGGCGCTGCTATAAAAAATAAGAGACGTCCCCCTCAGGCTTAAATCGCTGTCTTCGTAACAGTGGGCTTGTCAGTGGCAAGTGCCATAAGAAACAAACAAATTTTGTGAACACTGATAAATATAGACTTGCATATCTTACTTTTCATGTAATGACTTTTATTTCACCATCGCAGAACACCGTATTCCTAATCGTGCACACAAAACGAATAAGATATGCAGGCAAAAGTGAAAAATATCCATTTATTTATCTATTTTTAATCAGTACTCATATACATGCTGTAAACTGAATTTATATCAGTCGCATTAGCAACAATTGTCGTAATCATGTTATTATCAAGCTTCCATTTTATTATCATTCTATTCAGAAGACAAAATTGGAATGTTGCTTAAAACGTTCACAGCTATGACTCGCACCTGATATTTGATCCACCAATTTAATTAAATGACCACTTCTTTGCTATAACTTTAGTAGAGAAGAGGTTATACTTCGATAAAGGGTTCTATACAATTAGATAAATATATGAATCACAGGCGAGTCACGCTGCAGTCAACGTATTAAAGGCAACACTCTGTACTTAAAGGCTAATGAATATTATATGTCAGACGATATTTGGGTTCAAACCCTGTAATTGTCAAGATCAATCGCCTGTAAGGTCCGCAGAGTAAAATGTTCTAATAAAGCAGTGAAAACTGCATGTGACTGGTTCTTATAAATTGTTGCAGGTCGAGAAGACTTCTTAAAAACAGAATTTTATTTCTTGAGACAAACAAACAAACATTTAATACATTATAAAATATCACACCGACACAGACTACGAACACAAAAAGAAAAACTGAATCTACGTCTAAGCATGATCTATGATGCCTCTAAGTATGAGTGCTTCCGCTCTTATATATATATAGTGAAAAACATTCGCATAAATAATTGGAAGCATCATTTCACTTCATTTGATAAATCATTTCGAACGAGGTTCGAATCATCAACAGTTTGTGTACACGCATTCGGATGGAAAGAAAATATGAAACGAGCATCCTATTTTTGCTAACATTATATTATATATATATATAATCAAATATTTGTCTTTGAAATAGTTAATTTCACTGAAAAAAATTGAGATCCACTGTTCAACTGTTCAAATTGAGACCGATCAATAGTCTATACATGTGTATAGCAAGACGCTAATCTATGCACGTTATAATTAAATGGTTTTAAGACAAAACGTACGTATATACATTATTACAAAAATTTGTTTCATTTCAAAATATAATTTTCATATGTTTTTTTTTTTGAAATATAAAAATAAAGGAATAGTAGTAAACTGAAAATGCATATTTTTCTAAAATAAATTAAAGATTCTAATAAAAAATTTGATAAAAATTTTAAATCTTTTCATATTAATTTAAAACATAGAACAGCCATTAAAAATAAAAACAAACAATTATTTCAATTCAAGCTGATTGATCTTGAGAAGGTCGAGTTGCTAAATCTTTAGAAAATAGAAATGCATAGTAATATTCATAAGATCAGAAACCGTCAGATCTTTTGTTTTGAGAGGAAATACCAAAATAATAATAATAATAATAATAATGATTAGTTCTACAACAAAGGAGCTTTAGAAAATAAGAAATTGCATAATGAGACCATTTGTGTAATCATACTTATATAAACTCTATCGACTTCAGCAGAAGTATTTTTAAATAATTGATCTACGTTCTGTAGAATTTAGCTGTGATATTTTTACCAAAATGTAGTCATTACTAATATTTCAGCAATTCATCATTACTTGAAGATACGCATTTCTTGATTTATCGTATTTATTTAAAGCTATGCATGCAAATTTGATTTAATTGTAAAAATTAAAATTTAAAAAAAATTATTAAAGTGGAAAAAGTAGAAACTGCTTTTTGTGCTGTAAAATTCATTGTTATGAATAATAAAAAAATCTTAAAATATTTTGTTTATTATATCCAACCCTCCTCCAAGTTAAACCAATCGTAGAGAATTAGTATCTAATTAAATTCTGAAAATATTAAAAGAGTGTATTGTCATCAAGAAAACGTAAGTGCACAAAACTTAAACATTCAATCACTCCAATGAAAAAGATTTTTAAAAATTGGTTACAAAATTTTATCTTTATAAATATTAAATAATTTAAATAAAACGTATAAAAATCTACAAAGATATGATATTGTTGGTTTTGAAATGGATTGTTTTGCATAAATAGATTTTTTCACTTTATCCTATGAAAGACAGAAAACCAGCAAGTTAAAGTGTTTATCCTTTTCGAAACAGATCGATTTAAATTCTGGTGGCCAATTGCTGCTTATTTATTCATATCTGTGGAAAAGCCCTCCCTCATTTTTTTAAAATTACTTGGGCAGGAATTTCGTCTACCGTTGTGAGCTTGTAAAGGCTTTTGAATATCTACATTTCAAGACGCCCAGTAGAATTTGCATGCACCCAAATATTGTTTATCAATATTTATGCTATCCAAATTTTTTAATCAACTTGATAATAGTTTTCGATTGATGTTTTATTTAAAGGAAAAAAAGTTCTCATATTTTTGTACCTCAGAAATAAAGTATCGCATGCCGCAGTTTTACCATCTTTTTAGAACATTCTTTATTTATAATATATACACTCGAATATATATCATTTTATTTTTTATAGCGTTTTCTTTTCCCATCTTTAGCTACGATAATTTACAAATCCAAAAACACGGTCAGGCATCAAATTCAGAAAAACTGAAATTATGATATTTTATCTCTCAGGTACAAATTTATAAGATTAAGTCAAGATTTCTTAAATTACAGGTGTTCCATTGATCAATAAAATATTTTGACGGTTTTTAATACTTCAATCATAAGATTTTAAAATATTGGAATTGTATGTCTTATATTGTTTCTTTTTAACTTAATACATAGCTTGAATTAAAGCATGAAACGGTATTTTTTTGAAAAATTTATGATTAAAAGAATTATAAACCAGTTATTTTATTCTGCATTGGTCAATACATCAGAAAATAATTGGGAAAGAACGTTCTTTGTTACCGGATCTAAAACCAACAAAGAAACCAAAAAAATTGTGTAGCGATTCCAGAAATGAATGGCTTCCGCTTCAAAAATTGCTTACGTCGTTTCATTGAACACGAGCTAAGAATTGCGTACTTTTTGTTAGAAGTACTTGTTACCACAAGAATTTCAGACGTTTTCCTAGACGTTATTTTCTTTTCCATTGCTATGATTTATTTTGCGTTTTATAACTTCCAATCAAATTTAATGCATTAAATAGATAAAAGAAATACAATAAAAATCCAAATTTCATAGAAGGAAACTATTATTTTAATACGTTGAAGGAAATTAAGTTCCAACTTCAGAAAGTAATTGTTAGAGGGATCTAAAAATAAAACTGATTCCCTACAGTGTACCTGGCGTATTGCTTAAGATTCAAGAATTATAATTATTTATATAAACATGGTGAATGTTCAAACAGATTATTTCGCTTATCCAGTCGATATCTGGTTGTTTGGACTGGTAATTGTATGAAGTATATTATTATTTATTAAAGGTTTAAGAAACATACCTTGAAGGAAACTTAAAAGAAATTATCTGCAGTTTATTTGGAACGCGATGATTTTGTTTCGCCAAATCACAGAAAGAATCGATCTGGCATCGCTCCTGTATATGATTGTTGGCAAAGATGGTTTCTAAAGGTAATAAAGCAAGAATACTGGGATTTGATCATTCCCTGGCACCTAATGAAAGAAAACTGACAAATTTACATGGAATCGTAGCTGATCAAAATCAGTCGATCAAATTCGAACAGTCATAAATCCTGGTGTAGTATAGCGTATAATTAGGAATTGTCTATTGAACATTCACTTCAACTTACTAGTAAACATCATCGAAACCGCTTTCAATGGTGCCATGAAAAACTGGCTAGGAGTACGATTATGAAAAGCTGTATTCACAGAAGAGACCAGTTTCTCTCATGGTGCTAGTGCTTGTCGGGGGCTGTAAGAAGAAAGCTCCATGAAGGACTTTTCCAGAATAGTTTCCGTTGTCGACATAGCAGTTAAACTCTGGGGTATTATGGTTTCAGTAGGGTTTTAAAAATAGTACTAAAACCTCCCTCCCTCTTTGCTATTTTGGTCATCTTCAATGAACAGTGATAAATCAAAATGTTGATACAAGCTAACTGATATATCATCCATAAACGATTATACGGAGAAATATTCCATCATGAAAATGCTAGGACCCAAAACCACATTTACATTTTAGAGATATTTAAGTTTACAATGACCACTACGATCACCAGATCTAAATTCAGTTGAGCATAAGTCGCCCAAAACTGAAAAGTATCTTTTTTTTCCCTTACACCTTGTAATTTTTATTGCTGATCATATTGAACAAATGCAAAAATCATATATTAATGTCTCCCACAATGACATGTTACGCATATACGATGAAATCATGCCTTATTTTATGCACTCATTCAAAAAACATAAATTCAATAAAGGTTTCTAAGAAACAGTTTTGTCATATTTTACATGTTACTCCTCGAATATTTTGTCATTCAGATTCTTGAAATGGCCATCATTTTTATAGCTAGTTACAATAAATAAACACTTTGAATAAAAGCTTTGCAAAATCAGATATTATACTAATAACACTTTTCCACACCACTAATGGCGTTCATAACATCTCACGAGAAATTCTCAGTCATTTTCGCGCAATCTTTTTTATGACTTAAGAAACAATTCAAGCGATGCTTATCAAAACAATATAGCAACTAACTTTATTTTACTGAGATGTGATAATTAAAATCAAATTTATTTCAGAGAGAAGTAATTAAAACACTTTACAAAGATTTCAGTCTCACCGGGGAAGGCACACTTGACAATACTCAGAAGTTTTTAGTAAAATATATATATATATATATATATATGTATCGATAAACTCAGCAGGGGATCTCAAGTTTCCTCACGGTATGCATGATGATAAAATATGTGCATTTCCTAGCAATTTTTCCGAAAGTTTAATTGGAAATTTAATTAACTAAAAAGTAATCCATTTTTGAAGTTTATTTTTTGGGGAAAAATTCAGGAAATATGATCACATGAAAATAATGTTTGCACCAGTGTAAAATGCCGATAATTATCTTTTCAATGATGTAAATTTAGTTTTTAATCAATTTTACCGTCATTTTAATAAATTTTTAAGTATGAGTTGCAGTTTTAGTTTTCATATAAATTAATGTCAAACAAATTCCATTGCTTCATTAAATATTTAAATCGTTTGTTTTCCTTCTGTTCTAAAACATCATTATAGCTCAAACAATTTTTTCAATCAAGAAATTTATTTTCCATTTAACTATGAAAAGGTACTAAATCATCTTATTTATACTTACGAATATTAGATTTTCTCTCTCTTTTTCTCTCAGTATAATTGTAAACATAAAGTAATTTCATATTGAATGAAATTTGCTATTTAATATTTATTAAATGATATTTAATATTTATTATGCACTATTTATTAATTTAATATTTATAATGCATTATTTAGATTTTCGAAACTTCTAAATTTATAGATGTCTTCAAAACTGCATTTCATGAAAAAATATCAATTACCCTTATTTTAAGAGTTAAAGCATCTGAATTTATGTTATTCATTTATGTCACATAGATATATTAAATACGAAATTTATGAAAAATATGAAAATAACGAATATAAAGATAATTACTATGAAATAGTAAATAGTAGTATTATGAAAATGAATAAAACTATTGAAAAAATCATTAGAATCATGCATGACTTTAATAGTTTAAAAATCGCAACTTATATATTACATATATATTTTCATCAAGAATTTAATTTTTTTAGCTATTTTATCGCTTATGATATCTACCAGGGGCTTATTAATATCAGGGACCTTCAAATGAATAATTTTGTTCATTTTATTATCTAAATATAATCAGTTACCTTGAAGCTTCCCAGATTCTATTTCGATTCCATAATCGAACGAGTCATTGACATTTGAGAGCCATAGACAATAATCAAGAAGAATAAGCAAAGTCAACTATATCGCATAATATAAGCAATATTTAATAAAAATACATCTTTTTGCCTCTTTAGTTAGAGCAGAGGAGGAAAAACACAAAGTAACATCGAACTCATGACTACTCAAAAGGTAATATTTATGGTCATTGAAAATTCAGCGAAAAAGCAATTAGTATTTTGAAAAGACTATATATAGAAAACATCTATTATTGCTATAAGTAAACAGAATAAGAAGAGCCTAGAATAAATTTCCTACATAGATTTTCTACTTTATCTTAAAATAGTAATAGCATAATGAATTATGCAATTATGAGCAATGAAAATAGGGCAGTGATGAAAGATGTTATAGATATAATAATTAACAATTATTTCGATATTTTTAATTTTACTTGTGACTTTCCTACTCAAAATATTATTTTAGGAACTAATTAAATCTGAGGAGATCTTATAACTAAAAATGTAACATTTATTGAATATATCCTTTCATTGTTAACAGTATTTGACAATAAGCAATTAATTATAAAATTACAGAGATCATGTAAGGAAATAAAGCTTATACATTACATAAAAATACAAATTATTTTCATATATTGAAGTTTTCTGTCAGTCTCTTAGCGTTTTCTGACTAGCAATCTAATCTAATTTCAAAATATTATTCTTGAATTCTTTAAAGTGTATTTTAAAGTCATTTATTTATTATTCAAAATAAATATTTTCATTAGTGTTCTATTTTCATTTTTTAAATCCTTACAATGAATGTGATATCCATTACGTTTGTAGATTTAACCTAGTGGAAAAAAGGTATCAAATTCTTGAAACATGTTCTCTTTAATAAGAAAGCATCAGCGATAACTTATCTCAGTATCTTCAATACAGGTTTAAATTTAAAGGAATTCGAAATCAGTAATCAATTTAAATTTTATGTCACTAACTTCTGGCTCTAATTAGATAAAAAAATAATGACTATTTAAAAAAAAAATGCTCAATAAATATGTTTTTCTATTTTGCAATTCCGTATATTTCCATTTTTAAAATTAAAAAGTTATATTTTGTCTTTTATTGTAAATTTATTCTCAAATCTGGTTAATAAGAAATGTCTCTTTCTTTAAATATCAATTCAGACTTAGAAATGACTTATTTTTCTTAGTAAAATTCTAAAAAATTATATATATGTGCCATGACATTAGAAAATTTTAAAATAAAAACTTTGACTTTTGTTGGTAAATCTTATATGAAATGTTGTTTTTTGGTAATTATCTTATCCAGCATTCGATATTATGCATCAAAAATACTTCAACGAAATCTATACAGATTACAAAACAAAATAGCCTAAACACGTTTTTTTTTTGTTTTTGTTTTTTTTTTTTTGTAAATGAAGTACATCGATGATATTGTAAGCTAATACATCTAACAATACTTACGTAAATGTTTATGAACTCAGACTGCACAAATACATTTAAAACTATTAAATTCAATGTATCTTAAGCATTCAACAGATTAATTACATCAGTTATAAAAATAATGGAACAGGAATTATGGAAAAAATATTGTTCATAAAATATAATTAAAATGTGTAAAAATGCCGAAATTATGTTTAAAGAGTACTTGTTTGACAAGTTGAAATGTACTATATGTATATGATGCATAATATCAAAGAGGGACTAAGAATATCAGCACCAGGGACTCCTAACAAGCTTAATCCGTTCCTGAATGTCATAATTTAATATATATACTTAACAACAACTATATATAACATTCGATAACATAGATATTCGATAGATTCTATATATTATATAAAGCATTCGTTTTTTTAGCAAATGATCTAAGTAGTTAAAATGACTTTTAAAATTTTCTATCCAGTTGCGCATTTCATAAGATGATAATCTTACTTTGTTTTAGAGTAACAAGAATCGAGCTATTTTCGCTTCCCTAATGGATCCTGGGAAATTTGAAGACCGAGTTTCCGCGACAGCGAGATCAAGCAGCAAAGAAAATGGAAGAGGTCCCCCATTATGTGCAGCACATACGCTCATACCCTACGAAGGATGTAAGTCTCGACATGAGTATGGAGGCAATTCAGCTTCATACCATTTCTGTGTCCACAGGAAAAGTGAGAACCTGCTTACTTAAATGACAACTGATCATCCCCAAGACAAAGGTCCTGAGGTATTCAGTTTCAGGTTAAAAAATTCTTCAGCAATTAATTTGTTATTCAATGATGTACTATAATTTATTTTGTTGTTCTTGTTTCTAATGGTACTAGTCGTAGTCAGACCCACGGACGAAGTCAGTTATTTTAAGCCAAGGATGCGTCTCTTGTTTTTTTAGTAGTGCCATCTAGGGCCAAGAGTACATCTTAGATACTCACGCGTCACAACCCGTTTTACGGGGCGGACTTCATTCATGCATTTCATTCACAGATCGTAATTTAGACCTGAACCAGAGAAAGATCACCCAGTGGTATTACGCTCTACAAGGAGGACTTTGTGACCACGACAGATTTATACGAGCGCCAGTCGCCACACACATAGAGAGAGTCTTCGGCCAGCGGGGTTCGAACTCGCAACCCAAGCGACGCGAATCCAACGCCCTACCAACCAGGCTATCCCTTCCCATTATTTATTTTGTAATTAGTTAAGTAATATGCAATTATTTTAATTTAAATGAAGATCATGTTTAATCAAAACGATAAAATTTCGCTACATCTCATATTTTTTAAAAAGCCATTCGCTAACCATCTCTTTAAAGTTAAATGCATGGGCCTATAATTAAATTCATGTCACTATAATATCACTAACTTCTTTAGTTACAAAAATTCAGTGCATTTTTACTTTCTTTATTCATCCAAATTCAAATCAAACAATAACATTTCCTTCCGTCTGTGTTCAATATTTTTCTTATCTTCCAACTTATTTCTCTGTTGTTTGTAGCAATTATTACTTTCAGTATATCAAAAATTAAATAAATTCAGTAACTAAATAAATCAATTAACTAAGGTTACTAAATAAATCAATTAACTAAGGTTACTAAATAAATCAATTAACTAAGGTTACTAAATAAATCAATTAAGTAATTTTTCTGCTTAAAATTAATTTCATTAAATCAACTAACTTTATTTAGTTGATTTGATGAAATTAATTTCATCATTGAACAACCTCTCACCGAAAGCGGCAAGATCATATGAGCTCAGAAATAGTTTATAGATTATTATTTTACTTCAGTTGCAATTTCAATTTTAGCACTCCCTGGCATAAAATTTTGGGGTGAGGTGGGAAGAATATGAGGACTGCAGTTTTAAAGGTTATCTGAGGACTGCAGTTGAAGATAGGGGTTCTATTCTGATATTTGACTCGGAAGTCATTTTATATGCTTACGCCTCTGTGCCCGCGGAGGTAAAACACTGATAGTCAGAGTTTATTTCAAAACAACCCAAGTTTCCTTTAAAACATAAAAAAGTAGGTGAATTGGCTGAATAAAGGGAGGCTGGGACATCAAGTTCATGTCCATGAACCAGTTCTGAACATTTATGTATATCGCAATGAATTATAAAATTGTTACCTTATTTTGATAATTAGACCTTCTCCGCATTTTAAGTCCACTGTAGTGATTGGATTTTGAAGCGTTAGGAAGTAAACGTTCATAGATGGCGCTAGACAACTAGCGCGAGTGTAATTAAAAGAGTGATGTCATTCGAATGTTGGCTCTTGCAGAAGAAGGAGTTATTGAGCAGAGTAACTCGAACGAATCTGCAATAAATTTGTTGTTAAGTTTTCTATTTGCCTATTTATTCAAAGCACTCACGAACCAGCCACGACATCCACTTAAGAGAAATTTTTTTTCCCCGGATGATGAGAGGTATATTCCACAGTCTTCACCTGAGTGTTATTTTTTAATAGTGCCCTAACGCTAGTCAGGGAAATAGGCTTCCCAAAACATTAAGTTGCCATCCCCGATCGCATACTATCTAAACACAATGTGGATGATGCGCCTCCACGTGATACCAGAGCATTTGTCATAAAAAAGCAAGCAGGAGTTTATTTAATTAACCGTAATAAATGTCTTATCGATCACCTCTAATCTAGTGTCGGTGCTTGTTTTGCTATAGGTCTGCTGTTATTCGAGAACATCGCTGAAGTGAATAGCTGCGTAAATAGATTTAGTCAAGTATTAACTTGCAATATCAGTTGCTTACTGATTTGGAGCAAACTAATGCATGCTGACTATTCATCAGGAAATACTTCGACTTTTAGCCTGCATTCCATCAATGCAAATTATTTTTTCTGAGTTTGCATATGTACTTAACTTTCGGTAGATATTGTCAATTCAAAGAATGCCAAAATGTCTGCCTCCCCAAACCTAATGCCCCCTTTTCTACTCATTATGTCTCACTAGCTGATCGTTTCCAAATTTATGAATGAATGATGACTATTGATCTTAAAGTTTTGCTACATTTCCCACTTTAACTAATGTTTTAGTCGCTGCAAATAAGTGCTCTTATAGTGTGAGTTACAAGAGCACTCACTATAAATGCGAATTTTATACAATTTATCTCAAATATTTATATTATTTTCATCCAATTAATATAATTATTTTATGGTGATAGAATTCTTCCCGCCATATATGCAGAAAAGAGGTGTTATTTAAAAATAATCTATTCATAAAAAATTAAAACAAAAGCTATGCAATAAAAATATTAAATAAATGAATGTCACTCAGGAAAACTTTTGAAAACAAGCTAAATTACCCAGCAAGAATATAAAATATATCTGTGCAATAAAAGTAGCAAAATTTTGAAGTATGCAAAAGAAAAATAATCCAATTAATTTTTTGTACCATAATTATAACGAAAAATGTGTATGTCTTTGACTGTTGTCAGGCTATAGAATAGACCTTGCATCTAAAACTACAAAATTTGGCATATAATAATGAAAAATATTTATCTTTTTGGGAAATTTAATTAGATCCATAACTAAGTAAAATAAATATTTTGATATTTATGAACAAATAAATTATTGCCATAGCAACATATTTTTTCAACACCTTAAAATAAAAACAAATAAATAAAAGCACGGTTTTCCATTTGACTGATTTATTGGATTGATAACCTGATGTTTGAAATCAGTGTATGACTAACGTAAGGAGCATGAAACTCCGACAACACATTTAATACTAACAGAATTCTTATATAAACCTCTAAAATTTATTCTGAATCCTGATTCGATCACCAAGTTACAGGATCATTCCTTTTATACCAGTTTAAAAGAAAATCATTTTTTGAATTTCAAAAATGCTATTTGCTGGTTTGAAAAAAATATACTTAAAAATCAGAAACAGTAAAATAATTAATAAAAAAATAAAAGTAAGCAGGAAAGAGTTAAAGGATCACAAATGAAATATTTAGTAATTATTTTTCTATTTTTCCTTGAGACTTGTACATTTACCTTAGTCATATTCAGGGAATCCTAATCTATGTATCATTGGGTTAATTAGAAATTTCGGAAATTACGTCTAGTCTGTTTTCTTACCATGTACTACTTGCTAAAATGCATAAATCGCAATTGTCTAGGATAATTAAAATTCAAATACTGAATTTTTTTTTGTCCAGGACTTTTTAATACAAGTCCCGAGAGAGTACAAAAATTGTAGGATAATGAGTAGAAAAATCGGAAATATCCCTATTTATACGAAACGTATCGTTCTTTTATACATCTAGTATAGTAAAAGTTGGTAAGGAGAACTTACTTTTACTTCGACATAAGATATACTATTCTTATAAACTTTTATTTCAATACTAAAATCTAAGCGATTTTTTCAAAAATATTTGCTTTCGATTTATAAGTTAAATCCGGACAAATATTTGGTATTCAAGAGCGTTCATTTTTATCGGTACGTTTGGACATTTTAGTTTAATAAAACTAAATACTTTTTTTTTAATTTCAAAAGATTTAAAAAAAATACTTCGCATAGTTCAATTCAATAAAAGAAAAAAATTTTTTAATGTAAATTGTTTTCACCTAGTTTATTATCCATCACTACTATGAGGGGAAAAAAAGACATTGTCTAAAAGCTTGTCAAGCAATGCAACAAGTGTGTTAATTGAAATTATTTATCTAGATGAACTGATAATGTATTACAAAAGCACAAAAACATTATATCATAAGTTTAATGATAATTTTTGGTAAAAAACAAATATAGAATAAAGTTCATTAATCATTCAAAAGTTTTAAGTTAAGATAGAAGAATGGAGCTAAAGTAAAAGTATGCTTCGAGAATGAATCTGTCTTCAAAATGAAATTAATCAAAACTCTTATTAAAAACCCATTTATTAGCGTATTAATAGTTTTTATTTTAAACTATTTTCAGTCTTAAATTTATAATTTATTCTAAATATTATAGAAATCTTAAAACATTTTTTTCTGAAATTCACAATCAGGCAGCGCCAAGTGTATGGAATTAAAATTTAATTGTATTCATCTATTAACTGATAAATAAGTTCTGAAAATAGTAAAAAAAGTGGATTATTATCGAGAACTCAAGAATGTATAAGATTTCCTAATTCTACCACATCAGGATACGAAAGAGATGTTGATTACAAAATCCCATCTTTACAAGCATGGTACAGTTAAATGAAAATATTTAATATATTTTTCTGATAATAATGAATCGCTTCCAAATTCTTCTTCATATTTTTTACAGAGTACCTTTTAGAGTGGAAACTAAAACTTCTTAATTTTTTTAAGCCTCGTATTAGTTCAAAATTACTTATTAATTCATTGGTGATTCTTTTAATTGAAAACATTGCATTCCTTGTAAATGAAATGAAATCCCTAACATTTCCATTTCCTTTCATTTCATCCCCCCCCCCCCTCATTTGTAATAATTTTTTTCTTATTATACTTTCATGACAATTTTCAGTTTGTAAACAAAATGTAAATTAAGAGTAGATTGGTAATGCAAAAACGTATTTCAATCTCCAAATTCATAAAATATTTTTATGATATACGATAATCTACTGCAAGTTAGTTTGAAATATTTGTTTTAAACAATGGGTCAAAGATTTGAATAAATTAAAATATGTTTGTACATTTAATTAGTTTAAATAAGGACTGATATTTTTGTGTAGTAGTTTCTTTCAGAAAAAAAAAATGAATTTTAAATTTGTAATTAATTAAAAACATTTGAAAACTTTTAAATAAATTATTCATTGCAAATATGGGTAGCACATAGGAGATTAAGCATAAATTATTTTTATAACATTCAGATAAAAGAAAAGTCGCAATCGTGCATATTTTCACTTT
The DNA here is from genome assembly GCF_947563725.1 of Argiope bruennichi. Taxonomy (NCBI): domain Eukaryota; kingdom Metazoa; phylum Arthropoda; class Arachnida; order Araneae; family Araneidae; genus Argiope; species Argiope bruennichi. Next base: position 34,279,763 of record NC_079162.1, on the reverse strand, counting down.
TATGAATACATTTGAATTAATAACATATTCAAATTAAATATATTAACAATTCAATATTTATTAATTTAAATCTATTCATGCATATGTTTTAATTTAAATATATTACAGTAGATGGCAGTACACTGATATGCCATATGGCTTTAAAACGCATAATTTCATTTGGCGTGAATTATATATAAATGTAGTTGGTTCTTCGCTCAACAGATGGCGGCAAACTAACTAAAAAGAAGTTATAGGATACTATGGGTTCTTTCTTTATATAACCCAAAGTTAGAATTAAACGTCTTTTTATACTTCTTTCTGTTACATTTTTCTGAGTAATTAAGAAAACAGTTTTATTTTAGGACGAATTTATAATTTATCAAATAAATGTTTTTAAGTTATTTTTGTTTAATTTTTCATTCTAATTCCTTTTTTTTAAAGTCAGAGGAAGATCTTGGCATTTTACAGCCCCAAACATCACACATCATGAAGCTGTTCTTTTAATAACTGATCAATATATCATAAAATGGAATTTATCTGGTAATATCATAGGAAAAAAATAATTGAAGTGAAAAAATTAACCATTAATTATCAATTAATGATTTTCTAAATTACAAATAAAATCATTTTTAGGAGAAATTATAACGTAAAATAAACTTCAAATAAATATAACATTAAAAATCCTTATTTTACAGGGTCTGAAGAGTGAAAATATAGTGTAAACCATTAAATTATTAATTAGCTGTTCGTTTATATTATATCATTAATTTATTTACTAATGGTATTATTAATTCTGCAGTATAATATTTCATACTTCAGGAAATTTGTATTTTTATTTCACAAATTTATTTAATTGCCATCAAAGATATTGTTTTTTTATCGCCATGCCAATGGCACCCTTCACCCTAGTTGTCTTTGGCAGCTGTTTAATTTGTCTAGTCAAAAATTCCGCCACTGAAAAGATTAAAATTAAATATGCTTTATCGCTGTACAAATAAAAAGAATTAATCTTCGAGAATCTTTATTGGTATATTTCTTTAGATTTCGAGTTTATTTTATTTATTAAAAATTAGTTAAATCCTAAATTATCATTGATCCTAAAATTAGTTATTAACTACGGAACTACGATTTGTAAGCATTTATAATATTAAAGCTTTAAAACTCACCATCCTTAAAATGATGGGCTTTCACTACCATGTTTATTTTGAATCTGAACTTCCGAATAATAGGATAAAAGGTTTACTGCGAAACGAAGAATTGTTAGTAATTCTAACCTGCAAACATTAAAATCCACCTGCCGAGAAATGACGATACTACAAGTCTATTATTATACCGAGTTCGAGCAACTGAATAAAGCTATTAAGTGGCCGAAAACAAACCCATTATCGGACTATCGATTCAAACTGAAAATTCGTCCTCCTCTTCAATTTGAACAATTATTAAATGATTATTTGCAATTAATTAATTAAAAATCTTACCTCACTCAAATTCCTTTAATCGAATTCAGTTTAATCCATTCGTTTGGCCATATTTAAAAGCTTATCATATAGCAGTAACAAAATACTTCTAAAATGGATGCATACTGATGATACTCGTATTTTAAATGCAAAACCGCATATTTACGAGTAGTCATATATATTATCAAAACTTGAACTTTCACTGCATCTTTCATGAGCATTTTTAACAACCTGTTCGCATTATGTCCTTAACCAGAAGACTTCCGTTACAGATCTGGCGCAATTCTTACAAAAACTTGAACTTTGATTTTTGCATCTGCTCGGAACAAAGCAAACCAAAACATTCAGAGCAATGCATAGAAATCGAAGCAGTGAATAAATAAACAAAGAGTTCATTGGACACGTTCACCACCTAGCCACTCCCTAACATTATCAGCTTTATCAAACAAATTTCTAAATGTAAAACAAAAGGATCCCGTTTTTCTTTTTTTGAAACGTACACTTCTTAATGCATTTTTCTGGTATTTTTATTATTCTTTTCTACGACACACAGAATTAAACTGTGAGATTGTGTTTTAATAGAGGAAATGGTATTTTGGAAAGCAGCAGCTTCAGTAAGTGAAGCTTTTGATATTTTTGTAATTAGACAGTTGAGTCTTCCTGCATAGACCTAGCTGAAAAAAGCTTACTCAATATAGTTAGTTATAACTGCATCCTCAATTGATTCAAATTATTTACATCTTAAAAGACGGAAAAAATTTAATGTGAATGAAGTCATCCAAATTATTAATTATAGAGATCAAACAGGTAGGCCTTTTTTTTTTTTTTTTTGATTATTTGTTTCGATTTTGAATAAAACATCACACTTGACGCGTTTTTTTACTTTTAAGTAAGTAATGCATTGTACAGAAAATTAGAGATATGTGTTCTGATAAGTTTTCTTTCTTATTTTTTTTTACCACGCACAGAATGTAATTACTTTATTTTATTGAATAATCCTAATTCCATATCATAATTCCTTTTAATATCAATTATGCTATCGTGCTATTATTGTTGCAAATTAATTAGCCAGAGAAGTACCTATATCACCCTTGTTACACCAGTTTAAAACGTTTCCTTAAAGTCCCTATCTTCCCTGGTTAAAGTTTTAGAAAAATCTGATTTCTTAATATTAGGAGGAAATTTATTTTTAAAAAATGAAATTTTTTTTATGAAAACTTCTAAAACTTTGAAATTTCCATCAAAATGAGTATAAGAAGATAATTATAAATACAAAGAATAAAAATGTTTCATTATAAATTATTTGCCTCTTCAAATACAGAATTTTATTAAATCATTCGACCTCGAAAACCATTTTATAAAAACTACAACTTTATGTTAGAAATGTCTTTACCTTGGGAACCCTAAATATAGAGATGAGAAGCTACTCTTATAGTAGTTGGTTCTTGCTAATCTAGAAGTTACAGTAACAGGGGGGGGGGTCGAGTTACGTTTACTCCGATGACAAGCCTCCTTAGGGAGGAGTTGTACCGTGGACGTTGATGGCATTAAATATTAATCCTAGTTTCCGCTTCAGTGGTATCACCCCGATTGTCATTCAGTTTACTTTGGAAACTGCGACAGGACTAGGGTAGCTACTTTGCGGTGCTTATGTTACCGAAGATGTTTAGTTTTTATCATTTTATACTAGATAAAATTGCTAGCATAATTCATCTATATCCATTTTGGGGCTATACGAAGGCTATTTTAAGATGACGCACGTAATTTTGAACAGTGGTCAGATGGCCTTGGAAATCTTTTCCTAAATTGCCCCACCACGCCAAAAGAAGCTCGTTTCACTTTCTTTAGGTTTAGCTTGCACCATTTATAAATTTAGGTATCTTGTAGCTCCAGAAAACTCCTCTGAGACCCCTCGTTTAATAATTAGTCAATTTAATTTTGTATTTCAACACAATTTTATCTTTGTGAGACTGATAATTTTTCTTAGTTTATTCCTTTTATTTTAATAATTTTTTGAAAATATGTATATGTTTTCTTTCTTTCTTTTTTCAACGTATTTATCTCTAAAAGATGACTAAAGCTATAAAATTCTTGAAAAATTAACTAGAATTATTACTTAATGATTTCTTTACTTGCAAATAAAATATTTAATTATTATGGAAGATTTAAAGAAATATTAGACTTTAAATAATTATAACATTAAAAATTAGTGTTTTATAGGACCTGTCAAATGGAAATATAACATTACCATTTAATAAAGAATTAAAATTCAAATATACTGTTAAAATCATTATTTACACTTTAATTAATGATTTTAATAATTTAATAACTGCACCTTCCGCAATCCTTACATTTAATAATTTAAATAATTTGCACTTCTTACAAATGCATTTATTTGAAAATTAAGTTAATAACATCTTTTAATTGACTGCCTGCGGCTTCCATCAGTGCAGCGGCCCAAGCCTAATCTGTTTAGCCAGAAATTTGCCATCATTTAAATTCACACGTTTGCTTAATTAGTTCACTGCTACGCTCACGCCCATGATGTACTCCTTTTCTCTAATTCACTGATCCCTTTCCGACTCTCTCTCTCTTAACTATAGCTGAGAAGGGCGTATCTAATTAAATGGATGCTGTGAACTCCTACGGGCGTGAATCAAATTGGGACAGCGTGTTATTATTGATTTCCTCCTTACACACAACTTTGAACTATCCAGTAATTTTTCAGACAAAATGGGTCGCATTTTCTGAAAGGAAGTAGAGCTGAATAGAAACTGTTATTGATAAAGGTTTATGAAAAAGTATTTCATTTATTGAACTGAACAATGTTAAAACGCTTGCAGTCATTCCTACTTGCAATACGGGAAATTTATTTTTAGTTATTGAAGATAAACCTAGCAATTTTAAATCATGTTGGTGACTTGCCATTACCTACTATACATGTTCGGGTCACCACTTGTGGAGAGCAGAGAGTTTCCCAACACGAATGTTAAGAGCTTCAAAAATGTTGTGGCAATAACAAGAATAGGGAAACAATTTTACTTTACACCTACACACACACTAAACCTAGCAACCATAACAACAACAAAAAAGTGGCTCTTTTGAACTGGGAAAAATATTAAATTCTTACCAACCAGTTACTAAAATATACTTGACAAGTCGCCACACCATATTTAGATAATAGAAATAATGCAAGAAATGACACCCTATTCTCCAAGCATTCATGCCACAAATATGTGTAATGTGTAGGTTTCGATAATGTGTCCAATGTATCTCGTTCTGCTTGGTGGACTTTATAAACTACCAAATATAGTAGGGGAACAATATTCTGTGTTATAAGAAAAAGTGTTTCATGCAGCATGTCAACTACAAAAATATCCTTTATAAAGCAAAAACATTTGAAATCGACAGGGATATGTTTTTATTCTATAAAAAACAAAGCGTCTTCTCTGTTTCATTCTTTTTACGATAAAAAAAGAATTTAGACTGAATACAAAACCCACGCTGATTCACTCATCCGAGAGAATTTTATGGAAAAGAAAACTCAGCAAGAAGACCGCAAAGTACACTTCCAGCTGTCCATAGCAGCTTTCATTAAACAAAAATAAGGAGAACCGGAGGACATATTTTTAAAGATTTTTCCGATTATTTCTCGACAAGCGAATACTAACGCGAACTGATTCAATCTCAGGAATCCAGAAATGAAGAAAAGAACTTTCAATAAAAACATTCTCGCTGCAGAGGAGTTTTAAGTATTTCATGAAAAGAAAGAATAATAATAAAACAAACAAAAACCAAAGGCGATAGAAAACAGAGATATTTAAGAAAACAACGAGAAAGAATTTTGTTTTTCAAAACCTGTGCACACATCTATGAAAATTTGTGTAAGAAGTAAAGCTAAATATTAATTATGTATGAGAAAGGATTAAGAATTGAAACCGTATATAGTAAGTATAAATGCATTGATAATATAAAAGCCGATGTATAAACAGGAACATTTACTTAAAAATCTTCTGTTTTTCCATTCAAAATGGAAAGATCAATTTGATTTGTAAACGTCCCATTTTGACAAGATTTACAGAGAAATAGAGCTTATAATTTGTCAGTATACTCAAATGACGAAGACTGTACCCTATTCTCCAAACTTCCTCTAGGAAATTTTTACACACACGTATTAATTGTGTGTCAAACGAGTTGTTTTACTACGTATTAATGCGCACCAATCCTATTTTCAGGGTTATTATAGTATGGAATAGGCTTTGAACCCGCTGCCCTCTGATACCAAACTAGAGATTCTTCTATTTGTTAAAATCAAATCCAGAGAAAATAAAGAAGAGGAAACAGACCCTTCAACCATTTCAATAAAATTGTGAACAATGATTGCAATAAAGAAATCATAATTCACTAAGAGCAATAAGACACGATAATAGCTTCTTCATTAACACTGCAATAAGAAAATGATTCTTTTGTCCCTTTTTTCTCAGTTTACTATAGTCTATGACCTTTATAGCACTTAATCAAATAATTAAGTGCTATATTAATCTCATCTTTCTTTTTCTGTAATTTATTCCATATCTATTTGCTATTTTATATTTATTTAAGAATTGTCCTTAGACCTAGACATATTTTTCACAACCCCAAAGCATCTATCTATATATATATAATGATGAAGAAATAAAAACCAGCTTTAAATTGCATCCTTAAAAATACCTATTTTACTGCAGCTTAAAAGATAAACCAGTGATAGATTTTATTCAGATGTGTATAGTAGATTTGTGGGTTCCGAAATGCCAAGAATTATTTGAAAACTCCGTATTCGCTGCACCAGCTCTACTTATTTTTGACATAAAAGGTTAAATACGCCATATTTTAATAGAGTAATCTGTTGTGTATGTATAAAAATAATTTATCACGTATATATTTTTTTATTTTTAAATCAATATGATTTCAGAGAGAGAAATACGTTGTAACGGCAATGAGGAAAGGCTTAAAAAAGCTGAAAAGGGCTTAAAAGTTGATGCAGAATGCTAGACATCTCTGAGAGCGAAAGCAAACGTTTATATAATTTAATCAAAAGAGATATGTACAGATTTACCTTCTGCCGACATAACAAGTTATCCTTTGTTGTATTTGGAAAAGTAAATCCAAATCCTAAACTGTAATTTTGTCTTTATAATTTTGTTCTTATGAAAATAAGAGGATGTTTGTGATTTTTCAAACTTCACTTTACTGATTCTTTCAAGGAGAGAATTAAGCACTCTATTCCACAGAAATCAAAGAGTTTAAAAAGATCCTGTTGGCATAGCTGACAACATCAATCACTTTTGAAGTTATGCAACTTTTGGATTTTGATACCTCTTCGAAAGTTAAAAGCAATGACAAAATTGTAGCGAAATAAATCAAACAGCGTTTGAAAATTTTCAAGGCTCCCAAAAATTTTTAATTTCAGTTTCGGCATAGGTAAATGTTGAGAATTTACACTGTTCACATTCTCGAATTTAAAATTAAGGGCAAACATTTTTTAATTAAAAGGGAACTTCAGATATTTAAAATAGTTTATATTTGAAGAATTCTTATTTTGCAGATCCCTTACGAATAACAAAAAATTTTATAAATTATAAACCCACATGAAAACTTTATAAAAGAAAAATAAATACAAAAGGTAGCATAATTGTTTAATTATACCTTCGAAAAATTTGGAACAAAATGAACTATGTACATATAATTTTTCCTAATTGCAAAGATTCGATTATGGTTTTCAGGTATTTTCCTATTCTATGTGTTGTTTTATTGAAATACTGAATCTGCAAAAATTTTTCACCATGAAATGGGAGAAGGGCAATTAAAATATTTATCTAATTTAAAAACGTTTTAATTGGCTGCAAATTAATTACCCTAAACAGCGAAATATTAAATTAATTACTGCTGCATGGGAAAGAAAACTCCACATTTTATTCTTTTTCCTTATAAAAGGCCGCTATTTTTAATAAGTTTTCAAAAATACGTTTTGAAGTAGTTTACCGTGCTCTCCTTATCAGAGTTTTCTAATTACTCTTTTCAGCACTTCCGCTTCACAAGAGATCGTGTTATTATTTAAACTCCGGATTTGATTTGCTTCAAGTGGGATTCTGAAATACAAAGATGAATACTTATTTTTTAATTAATTTTTGAAGTAACGCTCTTGATGCTTAGACATCGGTTTTTCGATAGATACTTTGAGGCAATGTATGAGAAGAACTTTGAAACTCGTTCAGCAATTTATGTTTAAAAAAAGGAAAGGAAGAAAAATAATGAACTTGCTTTTCAAAGGTTGGTGTAGATTTTCACACAGTATGTAAGCCTGGGCATAATGATGGGCTGTTTATTATGAAGGAAATGGGATTTACCGTTAAAAATTACTCCGAAATAAACATCTTCATTTGTTTGATGCATTTTGTAGATTCTTTAATAGATTTTTATTACACAGTTTGGTAACCTTCATTGTAGTTTCTTTGTTAAAAAATTAAAATGTAAAATTGAATGGTTATATTTTTAAATTCTGATATGATGTTAATGGGTTGAATTTTCTTAACTTCTTAATCATAGCCAAAGGTAAAATTGATATATGATTTAATTTTTATTAAACCTAAGTAATAATGTAACAAACAATATAGGCTGTGTCAAAAAAGGCATCAATTTGAATAATTATAGCATAATGTAAAATAATTATAACTATTATATAATCATAACATAATAACACGAAGATGATAATTCAACCTATGAATTTAATTAATCTCCTAATTAAATGATGCAACCTATTTGAGACATTTATTATTTCGTTCCCTATAATAATATAGAGGCCACTTGAGGCACTGAAGTGTTTCCAAGTGATTTATGCTTTTTAAATTACTTAATATCTCACTTAATTTTAGAATTCAATTCTAAACATTCTATAATCCGACATACATGTCAGACATACCATTGTAAGCGAAGGATTAATTAAAAAGATTAAAGTTTCATAATATAATTTAATTAATATACAGGATGCCCCGAAAATCATCACATAAACATGAATGGAACGTAGGAAAAACCCAACAGAATCATAAACACATTGGAAAGCATAGTCGGAAATCGATAGGCAGCATTGTATGCGACATTCCTAGACCAGCATGTACGGGTTCCTCCTTGTAAATATTGAGTGAGTGCTGACAACCTGAATCGTTTTACGAAAGCTAGGTTAGCTGATACTCACTTTGACTGATATACACTTATGTTCAATTAAATTTCTGTGCGATTATATCCGGGGAGATTTCCAACAAAGTTAATACTAAATCATCATATGTTCGATGATAGACATTAGAATCTACCTAAGCAATAACGATCTAGTATCCTTGATAATACTGATAGGGGTTCATTTCATTACACAATATTCGTATTGATTTTTCGGACGCAGATGCATTGGACATGACAATACCGTTGTTTCCTCCCCACTAGACCACTTGATTTATTTTTGATTTTTTTTCTGCGGTGCCTCGAAGGCTGTCGTCAACGAAATACCTATTAATTCTAATATGTTTCTGGTGGTACACATTGTCATCACTGCCTCTACTATCCGCGAAATGCCGGTATCTTTAAGAATGTTCGGTAGTCCATGCGGCTTAGATATTCTGCATGCATCAGTGTCAATAAACTCTTATTGTTCTCATTTTTTTCTTTTTAAATAATAAAGCATTTCACAATGCTTTTATAATTTGCCTTTAGTATGTCTTTATCACTTTCGAATGGCATTTTTGATTATGCTTTCCTATATGATTATGATTCTTAACGATATTTTCTACCTACTTTTCTAGTTTTTACGAGGTGTTCTAGGATATTCTTAATGTATAAATTCTTGTCAGATCTATGAAGTTTCACAGTTCACATTTAACGATATAACTCTATTCTTTTTGTAGGTGTGACATTGACTGATTTTAAATCTTAAAAATACGAAATTTACTACCCCTTCTTCGCATCGAATAACGCAATTTGTTCAAAGAATAGCAGCATTTTTGATATATCTGTAATAAAGTCGACATAGAAATTAATACAACTGATAAAAAATTTCTTGGTTGCCCTTTAGTATCAAAGATGCCCTTTGCGTTCTCATATGGCGTGAAATGTAATTAATGAGATGATCCAAAGGGTGGGCCATTAGTGAGAAGTTAAATAGAATGGTAGATCAAAAAGTTAATTATTAACTATAAAACCTGAATAATTATTCATAATATTTGTAGGTTTATCTTCTTAGTATTAATTAATTATTGATTACTAATGGTTTTCAAGATGTGTTTATATTTTTGGAACGCCCATAAATAAATAAAGAAAGGGATTAATTTTTTTATTTAATACTCACATACATGTAAATATAAAACATACTCATATATAAATTTACATTTACGCAGTATAGTTGATAATAATAGAAAAAATGTAGAATATTTCATTCACTTATAATAATTTATTCATCTTGGATATTTATTCATTTGGGACTAACCAATTGTTGATTATTTATAAGTATTCAACGTGTATTTGCGTTTTTAGGAGCAACTTGTAATAAATAATAAAAAAATATAGAACCTTTTTAAAAGACTGTATTATGCACGTTAATATAGGTATAAATACTTACCCACATTCATGCATATTCTCCACAATACATAATAACAAAAGCAATGTAGAATAATTTGTCGAGCCACTATTTTTTGTATTAAAATGTTTTATATTATTCATTCAAATCAATTTCTTTGTTACAACTAGAGGAAATCAAAGTTAAGGAATGTTCTATGTGTGCTGGGAACCTTTTTTTTATCATTATTATTATTGTTGAAAAGAATTTCTTTTAGTGCTTCATTTTCATTTAACTCTGGATTCTAAAAGAACTTGCAGGACAATTTTCGGGAAATGGCTATTATATTCACAAATTGGAGATCACTATCATCAATTAGGGTCCCCGAATCCATTCCCCTGAGAAAAATCATGATCAAACCAGTAGAATGAGTGATTAGGAGAACGTATCCTTGAATGATGGACTACTTATTTCGAAAAAAATTCTTGAACACTAAATTTTTTTAATTTGAAATTTCTTTTGAGAATGCAAATGAACATATCTATTAGGACATAATACCAAAAAATGAATCATTTCTAGCAATAAATCCTAAAAATTTTATTTCACTTCGTACATTTGCATCGAATTCATTACCACTAATTAAAAAAATTCCTTGAAAATAGCAGAAGTTATTTTCCTAAAAAAATATGCTACTTTAGCTAGGAATTAGATATTTTTCGATTTCCAATTACATTTAGATTTCATAATTATCAGTAAATCACATCTGTGGTATAAAAATTTTATTATGGTATTTCAGAATAATAGTTTACCTTTTTTTTATTTCTTGTATTTGTCACATTCCTAATGATGATTCACAATTTATCGAGGTATCTCAAGGCCCCTCCCTAATGCTGTTCTGGTTTGTCTTCCTTACCCTAATGTATGCGTTTGCTACACTCCATTGCCTTATCTATTCTGTTATTTATACACAAATGTTTCATTTGAGTAAAGAGGTACAAATTTGGATAATTTTTATAATAATTCTTGCTAATTTTCTCTTTCATCATCTTACGTGTTATACTTCAATGGTTTGTCAATACGTTAGATGTGAATCACAAACGTGATTCACATCTACTCTCTAAGTAGATAACTAATTCTCCTCTAGAGTTTAGAGACAGCAGAGAAATGGTAGTCTAATTACATAGAAAGTTCAAATCACAGACAATGGAAATATTTTTTTCTTGTTTCTTCACTGTCTTCATGAAAGGAGATTGAGTCTAAAATTTTCAATGAAATTACACACATGAATAAACTTATTTGTATGATTTGATGTGTAAGTAAGAACTAATTTATAGAAGACTCTTAAAAGTGTGATTAAATTAGTTTTCTTTTCAATTATAAAGCTTAAAAGCGTTCTATTTTTAGTTTACTATTCTCAAAACATTGCTGGTGAAAATAATTTTGTTTGTTATTTTTAATGTAGATTTCTTGCTTGCGTTCTGTTCATTATATTTCTTTTTAAATTACTTCTAGTTATATCCAAACCTTTTACTTTCATACAATACATGAATAATTTTTTTATTCCTGATAAAAACAAAGTAAGGCATTAATACCAGTGATAAAATTGGAATGTTGTTAGTCAAAGAAAAACTTCTTGATTTCTCAAAGAAACCAGGATGTTAAAATAAGGCCCTCTACAATAAATAAAATTTCTAAACCAATATTTGTTAAAATTTATGTTTCTCCGCTTTCACACTACGCTTAAACCAATTATAATCATGGCATATCAGCTAGCTGATTTAGATAATCAAACAATAATGTTCTACAGCTTTTTCAATCTAAAGTTTTAAAAGAAGTAATGCGCTATTGAACCAGATCGACTAGCAAACAGGAAATAGAAAGGCATAAATTTTGAAGCTACCAAGATTCGTTTTGAATGGAAAAGGTGAAAAGCTCTAAAGAAGAATAAACGCATCCAGTGGACTAACCTTCAGCGCTCTTAAGTCAATCTGTCTACTCGACTTTCTATCTAACAACTTGAATACTGAACACGTTAATCCATTGAGTGCTCTTTCCAGAAAATCTTTTCAAAACCAGATCGCGTGCGCTATCTGAACAAGTTCCCACTTTTAACAAAATATTCAGCCATAAGAAGACAATCCAACAACAATGTTCAGCTACTATTAGTCGACTTGGTTCACTTAGTACTGTATTTAGTGTCCAGCAGCCTTCTCAGGAAAGCCAGGTGTAATATACTCTTCTTCCTGATTGTGGGTGTTAACAGAAGCAGAACGGAAATTCTCAACCATGAAAAGAGGTGGGGAGAGTCAAGTCATAGTCCAAAAGCTTCTGGTAGTCCCCTGTCACGGTTGTCATCACATAAGGGGCCGCTTTGTGGACAGCGGATATAAATGACAGGGAGTCGATACATCTCGTTAGTAGGTATTTGTGGGGCTTCGTGCGGCAATCTTAGTCTAGGCGATGAGAACCATTACAACCCTATTACGATTATGTGAGCTTGTATTCGCTTGTTGGTGACCACTAAACCGAAAAACTGTGAAGTTTAAGTCAGTAGCCATAAGAAAGGCAACTCGGTTGTCAAACGAGCCGACAATATTTCGGACAATACTTTCGATACTCTTGAGTTACTTAGAAGTGCCGAAAAGTTACTTTTTTACAACTTACTTTACTACACGCAACAGCTGTAGTTATTGAGTTTTGATGGCCGACTAGTGACCTTTTGCGTTCTCCGCTTCTATGTTCGGTTGCATACATAATACATAAAAAGGGTTGCCATAGTAACAGTCAATATAAATGAGGAAATTCTTTGTTTATTATATTTTTTTATGAAGACTATAAGCTGCGAAAGAAGAAATTATTGAATTCATATGTAAAAGCATGAGTTTTATTCATTGTTAAAAATTTTCAGGAAATGATATGTAACCGTACATAAGTGGATAGTTAAGCATTCATATATTCGATTAAATTTGTGTGGATTCCTCATAGAATAATTTCTAACCAAATTTGCATTCTAATGCGTGAAACGGAACTATTTAAAACATTAATGTCTATTTTAAATTGTCTGCTTAGAAAATAAATTTCAAAAAATTTGAGAATTTCGTACATATGCAATTTTTATTTCTTAGATAATACATTTGCAATTTTTAATTCGTATGAATATTCTTATTCATATTAAGAAATGACAGAAAAAGTAACAAAATAATGAATAACTTGTTTTTAAGGAAAAAGGATAGTAAAAATAAATGCTCTTGCGTTTCCATTTATATTAAAAAAGCAAAATTCTGCATTTCCCAAGGGATGAAAACGGATGATTAAGCAACCTTAAGGATAGCAAATCAGATGAGAAAGAAAAAAAAAGTGACACCATCTAAAAAAATAAATTATCTTTTTCTATAGAAAGGATGATTTATTCATGATTAGAAGAGACAGAATTGTTGATTGGCAAACAGCATCTAATCGTCACTAAAACATTTTATGAAAGCAATGTTTGTGGTCCGACAGCATTTCAAGCTCACTTTAATCTAATCACATTAATATGTAGTTTCTTCTACTAATGAAATCAATGTTTGGGTAAACGATAAATAACAGTGAGAGCAGCGTATATTTATTATTTTTAATAAAACAGAAGCGTTTCTAAATGTGTCTTTTCATAAAAGTGTTAATCCTTAGATTAACTGAATGATTCATGTCTTTTAAAGAAGAAAATAGACATCAATGGTTAAACAACGATTACATAGGGTGGGGCTGATTAATAGAATGCTTTTGAAATTAGCGCAAAGTCTTCGGTCTTAGCAAGGGAAAAAATAAACGACGTCATTAGAAGATGTTGGAAAATTTGCTTGTTACTGTCCATGGGGTGTCATTAGAAGATGGAAAGAATACTTCTCATTGAATACAACGTCTCAAGATAAAATCTTGATTTTTCTAGGCTGTGGAACAGAATTTTTTTTTTTCACAGATCAAAAACCAGAATCTGCTGGGATATCCAGTTTAGGTATTTAAGAAAAATCTGAATTTATATACTAAGTAACTCTTCAGAATTAAAAGGTTTATATGTACTGAATTAAATAGAGCTATCGCATTTGGAGATGAAGTGATTAAAACTCAAGATTTCATTTACTGTAATATATACTTCAGATTCTGTATTTATAGCACAATAAACCATAAAATAAGCAGTTTAAGCACCCCTGATTTTTCTGGTATTGTTCCCCTTTCTCATATCTAAAATTAACAGCGAAGGTAAATAAATATTTTTTGCCAAAGCATTTATATCTTGAAATTTCTCTGATTGTTAATAAGTGGCTGGTATAATTCACAGGTATTAAAATTGTATTTGACGAATTTTTGAAAAATACGTGGAATGAACTTGATTACAGATTCGGTGTTCGTCGTGTTACGAAAGGCTCACACATCGAACATTTATATCTGGAAAAAAATATATTTTTCTTTATTTTTGTGTATCACTGATTGCAATATATGCAATAATTTTGAAAATAGAAATGTTTAATACCCAATCTTCATTTATGCTAATACTGTATTATTCTACAATATTTGTGCATTCACGATTTCTTTTTTAATGACGTAAAGTAGTGTACATCCATTTAACACCACTACTTCTATAATGGGTAACTTCTAATATGTTCTAGGAAGGAGAGACTTTTCCGAACTCACGCCTTGAATCGAACAATAAACCTAATCGACTTTTATCCATGAACAGTAAATACAGGGTATCTCAAAAAAGTAAAACAAGCTCTTGTTTCTTTAACTATTGTAATTAGACATACTATAATTCCAGTTGCAAAGTTTGGTTTAATAAAGTAACTAAATGTATGAAAATACTTCTAAAACATTTAATTTTTATGTATGCGAAAAATAGCGAAAAATTTCATTAAGTAAAATGTTTTTCTTGCGCTCATCTAAATGGACGCAACATTTCATCTTCTGTCCACAAAATTTGTTGAGAAATTACATGGCAAATTTATTGACTTAAATCATTTTTCCATACAGCAATACTTTCGTTGCAATTTTCAGGAATAGCATACACATCACGAAAGATTATTAAAGGGTAGAATCCAAATTAATAACGCATCTCTCAACCTTCATTAAATTTTAAATGTTCAGATAATACATTAATTGAAGTTCTTAAAACTTTTCAAAATGGACATCTTCGACATAAAAAAAAAGTTGCATTCTTTTAGCATTACTTGGGCATTTGTGATCGAATTGACACTTTTACGCAATGGTGAACGTATTATTATTATTTTGCTATTAACATCTACAGGAGCCAAAGTATTTTTATACAGTTACTCACCTTATTTAATGAAACTTTTTCACTGGACGTGACTGTAAAAGTTCAATATTTACAGAAATAAAAGTTTGTTCCACTTTAGGGGCACGCCTTGTAAACTACGCCGCTGTTAATCAGCCCACTTGATGTATTCACAACACCATTCATATCTTTGGTATTTGTTGGAAATTCTCAATTGAATGCAGCTAATTGGTTTACAGGAAAACAAGTCAACACTACTGAATTTCTTAGTTACCAATTGGTGTGATATTCTAAAAATTATTCTTCACTTTATCTCTTGTTCCAGTTGGACAACAATTATTCAGCAAATTGTTTTGACTGTTATTGTGTATATAACTATACTCATCTGCAATAGTTTGCGCAGATTTATCTGAATTATAATTTCTAATTACTGCTAAATCTTTGTGAAGTCTTTTTCACAGTCGTCTAATGACTCTTTTGGCAGTTCTGAATTCATTAACATTATCTCTGAATAAAAAATCCTTTCCTAATTTATCTACTGTTCAACAACGGTAGAAATCTTCTACATGTATTTGATTCCTATTATTTGTTATATCAAAAGAAAAAAGAAACATCAATAATTCGTATAACGCATGCACAATATCTTTTTCAGATTGCCTGCTCCATCTTTTATCGCCTTGCTTGACTTGCGTGTCTGTCACGTGATTCATTGTATATGCATTAACCAATCAGTAAAAATCCCCCCCCCAACAAACATGGCTACTGTATCAGTTTCTTTCAGTAACTCATAATTCACTGTGTGCAAAAATCAACCTTTTGTGTTTGTCAATTTAAGGACACCTGCATGTTTATTTCTTCTTTTATTCTACGAGTATTTCAAAACGATCTTAATTTTGTAGCTGGTTCTTGATTAATAACTGTCGGTTCAATTTTAGGATTATCCTGATGGTTCGTAACTCTTCTTTTTTACTAATAAATTATGTTGTATGTATTATCCTTATCTAATGGATTAAGAAAAGGCTTTCAAAATTTAACCAATTAGTTGCTTTCAGCAAAGTTATATTTAAGTTGTTGGATTTAGGACTAGATGATATTTATTTATATGTAGTAAGGAATTTTTAAAGCAGCTATTCTTTTATTCTGATTATATCGATGGTGTGTGAATTTCAATTCCTATTGAATGACAGCTTCTTTTTTTTATTATATGTTTACATACTTGCATTTGCTTATTTTATATTAATGAATACTATGTTATTGCAGCTGCCGTGTGTATTTTGTATTCTTAAGTGGTCAGATGTCTTATTTTAAGATTTTTTTTCCCCAACTTGACTGTCATGAATTTATTTTTGAAAGTCTAGAATGGGTTTTTTTCTAAATTTATTTATAAAAAAATAGCTCATATTAAAATCTGAAAAGAAAGATTGTATAGATTTAGTTTTTAATAATTAGCTACTGATGAGTTCTTTTTTACAAAATTTATCATGCATAGAATATCTTCACTGTGACTCACTGAATTATAGAATTTCCAATCTTAATTCTTTAGAATATGGTTTAATTTCTGCTAAGTACAAATTTGTAATCATTTGTAACAATAGTAAAATAACCAGGTATTTTGAAGTATTCGGCAGGTCAGTATTTTGAATTTTTTTAAAAAAAACCGAGTTTGCTCCTTCACATATCTGGATTGGCCAGTACTGAAGTTCAAGAATTCGGTCTATTTATTTGACTGAATATCCACAATTTTTCTATCGGCTATTGATTAACCTTGAAGAGGCTGTTGTGCCTTCGAGACAGGATTTCGGCTGAGTGACTTGGGGATAATCATCAATCGAAAATCGAAATTCAGTGTATGCACTGATAAACTGAATACGTAACAAGATCGCAGAGACCCAATTCCACAGAAAATTTGTTGTGATCCTGAGGGCCAACATGCTCTCTCCGGCAAGTCCTGAACTAGAGAGAAGGAGATGCCAGCTGAAGTGTCGTTCCCGTCATGTGACCACACTTCAAAATAATGAGGTCCATGCCAAAAGTCCTCTTGCTACTTCTAAACGAGATGTTAATATAACTAAACTAATTTTAACCTGATTAACTTTAAAATGTTTAGAATTAACAGCTGCTTTGATACTGAACATCGGGTGAATTTCTACCTTCGAGTGAATATTCTACCTTCTTACACAATTCTATTTTGGATAATAATAAAAAATTTAGAAAATATTCATCAGCAATATTTTTGTTTATTTCTAATATGCGATTGTGATTGCAAAGGAGAATTTTATTTTGGAAAGAGCTTTATATTAAAGCTCTGTTCTTTTGAAATAAAAAAAATGTCCCAGTTTCTTTAATTAACCCTTTGACTCCGAAAAGTAATGAGATGCATTATTATACATTTGTGAGTATAAGGATTCCTTTTAGCATTTAGAAATCTCAGAAATAGTCATAGGTTTGATATAATTCCTAAAAATTGATCTGAAAGATTTTGCTACTATACGGCTTTCATAATAATCATTATCAAACAGTGTGAAAACAATGCATCCTGCGAAATGGGAGTCAGACAGAACATAGGAGTGGAAAGACATCCCATTCTGAAGTTGCACAAGAGCTGGTTTAAATTGGCTTTGTAATGTGTAATCGTAATTAAATGATGGTCAAAAAAATATGTTCCGGCAGCTTTTCACGGGTCCACTTTATTTGATGCATTCCAATTCTGTTTTCATGGTGCATCATAGGTGGGTTCGAGTTTCGAATCTATGACCCTACGATCCCGAAGTCGAGATTCAGCTAACAGATTACCATGGTCTCTTAATTATGATAAAAATGACATGTAAAGGAAATAAAGAAAGTTATATTATATTTCTGACTCTAATAGATATAGATCGTCAGTTATTACAAGAGACAAAATGCATCTTATATCAGTAAAAAAAGGGGGATTAATAGAAGCTTCCTAGAAATCTTTGGTGCGAAATACTACTTAAAAGAAAATCTAAATAATACTAGTTACCTTTGGAAACTGATGAAACCTGCAAACATAAAGCCGCTTTAAAGAAATTCATTGAAATTTTTTGATTAGAAGCCTTAAAATACTACTTAGAGAATTTCAGTATCATGTTCTTTTAGATATAGAATTTTAAAAAAACAATTTTACTTCAGTTAAGAAAATAGCTTTTTGTTTCTCTTTATTCAAAGCAGCTGAAGGAAAAGAGTTCTTTTCCTCTATTTCATTCTTTATTAAGAAATAGTTTCAGTTCATATTTTTTAAATATATATTAATCTGCATAGCCATAATTAATGTATAGAATATATATTTAATAAGAATTTCTACTGCTGATATTTTTTTATTGTGTGCTTCAAATGATAAGTTTCAGTTGATCCGTCATTTCCTTTAACTGGTTATTTTCCTTTACTGTAAATTTCTAACTTTAGAAGATTTTATAAAATTGGTAACTTTTAGCCGTCTGTTTGTTTGACGAATTAATATTACGAATTTAATATTTCGGTAAGATTTCTTGTTATGTATTGCAAGGACCTGTGAATGGTATAGGGTAGTGTGTTATTACCGTTTAATCGTTCTAAAGCAGAGACGGGGTGTACAAAGTATAGTATTTAGGTTTTCTTTTAGAAGAGTAATATGTGTAAGCGAATCTGAAATAAAGTACTTTTCCATTCGTCATATTTTTCAAATGCACAACTATTGGCTATGAAATATTTGAACCTTTGTCATAATGTATCAATGAAGATTCACATTCATTATCTCTCATCAACTAATCAGTGACCTAGCGTGTCAAGGTACGGTATGGCTCAGGAACATGAATCAGAGTAAAAATGTTATAGGCTCTATCCTCTGTCTGTGCTCTTAACCAGCATAATTCTAAAAATGGTAGACCAATGTGTGTTTTAACAACGAATTTCTGACTGCGACGAACTTGCCACAGGAGATTTTTCTGTTTTTCCTGAAAAAACGCATATGTTGGCCAGTTTTTCCCAGAACTCCAGATAAGGAACCGATTTACATGCCTTGGATGCAATCCAGTCTCTTCACATTCAGGGGCTCAGAATCGACTTCAATTAACATAGGATTACATTTTCTCTTCACATATGAGTCTGATTAAATATTATTGACCAGAATACTAGAACAATAACATATTTGGTCCAGCAAATTTCCTTTTGGTCCATGTAGTGCACAATATTGTACTACATTATGTTACATTATTCAACATTCAACAATATTATATAATATTGGGAATTTTGTTTAATATTATACAATATGTGATCTACTTTTGGATGCTAAATTAATAATCCAATGAAATTTTTATTGAGATATTTTATCTAAAACAATGTTTAATTTTGAAGGAACATTTTATGGTGTAACAGTCCACTACTGGTGCTAAATTTTTATCACTGTATGAAAATAAAGTATTACAAATTAGCGGCGAATGTTATAAAATGTTAATTTCGAATTGATATGTGGATGTTTAAGTATAATATAGTAGAAGTTTTTAAGATTTCCATTTCTTTTTACATTGATTAAACCAAATGATTAAATAAAATACATACTTTATTTCAGATTATATATGCAAAATACACTTTATACATAGAAATTATTCATATAATATATACCATTCATGTATAAATAATTTTATATATTTTTCTTTCAAGCATTTCTATACAAAATATCATATAATTATAAACATTCTACATATTTCAAAAGATTGTCTATGCTTTTTATAAAGAATCTACAAGACTAAGCTATTCAACTTTACTCAATACTAGGGTTTGACGGTTTTTCAAACCCGGTTTTAAAAACCGGTTTTTTAAAGTAAATTTGTTAGGTTTGAAAACCGGTTTTTAAATTAAGAAAACCGGTTTTCCAGAACGCCTGGATATTCCTCTTCTTTAATAAAAACAAATATTTTGAATTTTATCGGTTGGGACCGATTCGTCTAGCAGCTGAAGGCTTTGGGCGACGAGATGCCAATTTATTAACAAGTGAAGGTATATTTGAATTTCTGTTAAATGAACTAAAAAATTTAAACACTGAAATAAGTTTCAAATTATTATATGCTTTAGAAGAACGAATTCAAAAAAGAAGACAAGTAGAATTAGAAACTCTTCTGCTGTATTTGCAAAATCCACAAAACATTTCTAGTTCAGCGAAGAAATCTAGTGTACTTTCTTTAGCTTCAAAAACCGAAATTATCAAGTTATCTGGAAAGATATTGTCTAGAATATTTCCGAATTCTTACGTGGAAACCTATTCTGATGAAGAGCAAACCGAAGAAACTAATAATCAGAGCAATGCTTTTGTAAAGGAAGCCATGGAAAAATCAATTCATAAGTTTCTTCAAGGCCCTGAAGGAAAACTTACAAATCCAGAAACACTGAAAGAAAACGATTCTTATTTCATTATTTGAGGCAAGGAATAAAAGAACAAAAAACTTATATTTGTTATTTGAGCCCATATACAGTAGCTAGTGAACGAGTATTTTCAATTTCTGGCATTATTGTCTCTAAAATAAGCACAAGACTTAGCCACCGTTCAGTCGATATTTTATGTTTTTTAAAATCCTATTTTCTTAGGAGAAATTAATATTAGTGAAAACAATATAAATATTATTTGAAATTTTTGTTTGAGTTTTCGTTATTTTGTGTAAGTAATATGTATATGAATCCTTAATTATTTTTTTTTATATTTTGACTTTGATAATGATTTTGTTTTTTATTATTTTATGTAAATTAAATATTTTTCCCTATTCTTTTTTTTTTTTGACAAAAATTCGAAAACCGGCAAAAACCGGAAATATTGAATTCGAAAATCGGTTTGTCAAAAAATCAGTTTTTGTATAAACCTTACTCAATACCTTATACAGATAATATTCCGTTGGGCAATCGAAAATTTGAGCTTAATGACGTTTACGTGAAATGAGCTGAGAATTTATTTTGGATTCCGTTGATCCTTTTTCAATGACAATAAAATACAGCTTATTACAAAATTTAGTTCGATATTTCTGTTGACGCGCGCTGTTGCATTTGTCGTGTAACTGTAACCTCATCTAAATGATTTCATTAATAATCGCTTAATTATTTCAAAATTCTTTCCTTTAGAGAATTTATTTTGTCAATGAGAAAATAAGTTCCATTATTATTTTTTATCAAGCTCATTAAAAATCACCTACTTGTCTTATCTGTTTAGTTAGAAATGAAATTTTAATTATGTGTTTTACATAGGATACTTTATTTTGAAGCGATAATGATTTCAAATTGACTGTAATCCACAAATAATAAGAGAAAAACCTAATAAGCTTATACATGTTGGCTTTTTTTTGAAACTATAACTTTTTTTGATAAAATAACTTTTGATAAAAATAACTAATTATTTCTGATTCTCATATTTTGAATGGAGCTTAAAATTGTAATGTTTAAAAAGATTAAATGGTTTTTAGAATCTCCGTTTTAATAAGTTTGCTTTTGTGAATTGGTATTTATGATTAATTATCAGAGTATTAATGATTTTTTTTTCTTTTGGTTGGATTTCTTCTTTATCTACATTTAATTTAAAGGATTTATTTCAATGAAAGAAAAAGCGGAGAATCATACAAAGATACAATTTGTAGAAATGCCAAAGGGTAAAAAAGAAATCTAGATTATTTGAACAGTGCAGATTTAGATACTTAAGAAACAATGTTTCTGATTAAAAACAGGTATGCAAATACTTTGCTGATGTATTTCAAATGTAATTAGAAGGCGATTTTTTCCCCCGGCCTGTGTATGCTTAGTCTAAAATATATCTCGATTGTATTTATTTATGATTTACAATTATACATTTATTAAATAATTATTTACATTCTGAAAAAAAAGTGCAACATTTAACACAGATAACTGATTTTTTTTGCATTAAAATAAGATTATTCATGTCTAATACATATAATTATACAGTGTATATACATTTTAATAAAAGCTGTCACTTGGCTCTTCACAAAGTGCTAAGTGACATGTATAATGCATGTACCAATACTTGTATAATGTATTAAATTTGTATATCTCAGTTTTTTTTCTTCTTCATTTACATAATGTATACAGTTTCTGAATTCGGTGCAAAATTCGCATATTTTAATGTTCTTACATAAAAGTCGACATACAATCGTTACATTTTCTAAAAACATTTGAGTCTATGTGTAATCTCGCTGTCTTTGGGAAACGCATTTCAAGCGATTCATTAAAAAATTATAAAATGTAGATAGATATTGAATTATTTTTCCCAGAAGTTATAATTGTGTTTTATGATCATATAAAAATATTCATTCTTATATTATCCTTGAAGTTGCCGTAAAGAAATAAGCATGGCCTATATTAGGAATTTTTATTATGCGAGTTAGTCAGAAAAAAGCAGATTCAAATACTTTGAGAAATAAAATGAAAAGGTTTAAATGTTGAAGTAAACGTACTTTTCCAATACAAATTTTTCGATCACCAATTAATGTGCTGAAAATAGATGTGCTGATGATGAACTTATCAGCTCATTAGGAAATTTTGTGTTGAAAATGAACATACCATGAGTGGATCAACAGTTTTGTATCTAAAATGAACATTTATAAATGGGTAACAAATTTCATAGTGAAGTTGAACATGCCATGATTATATATGTAAAGCGGGAAGTTTCGCTCTTGAAATTGAAATAGTAAACATTAGAAACGTCTTGCGACACTTTTGTAGACTTACGAACTAATATCGCCAATTAAAGGTTGACTGCAGTTGTTTGTGGTTCACAGCTCGCCAGAATTTAAATTATTGGCGAAATACATTTTTGCATCAGAACAATGTTACATCACGGGCTCCTATCAGACTTCTTTAAAAGGTTTTAGTGTTCAGATTGGAATTGCAGCCACTCGCACCACATTCATCCTATATATATTTTTTGACTATCATCTATCCTGCTCCAGCGAATCATTTAAATGGATGAATGAGGTGCTATTTATAAGGCGATCCAAGTGAAAATGTGTAGGGGTTTTTGGTAGTGATATTTAAATGGTAAATTGGATAAGGTTATAGAAAATAAAAACTGTTTTACTTTAAAAAAATATTTTAGTTCGATTGAAAAAATAGAGAGGAATTACACACATTACCATTAAGTTTCACTATCCTTATTAAATTTGTTCCATGGCGATTATTTACATGTGATAAAGCAATTTGAATTTTCAAGGCCTCGTGCGTCAAAACCAAGGTATACAATCTCCAACGAAATAGGACAGTCCTTGGAAAGCGCCTATTGGCATGCGCACCATGTTTGTTCTTTGGTGAGTTTTGATATGCTTTTTCAAATGATCTTTACGTCCAAACCTTTTGGCGCAGAAAACACACTGATGGGGTCTACAGCCTGTGTGGATGCGTAAGTGTCTTGTAAGTTCTTCATTTCTTGTAAAACTTTTGCCACAGTTTGCGTGGTCACATACAAATGGTCTTTCTCCTATTAAACAAATAAAAATCTTGAATTAAAAATAGTAATGATTAAATAACTTCATTTCAAATTACTGATTAAAAACAAATAGTTCAAACATATCTCTTTTTATTCCAGGGTGATTTTCAATCCCGATAACCGACTATGAGCAATCACGATTTTTCAAATTCTAGATTTTTGAGATTTTGTACAATTGTGTATTCTTGATTACAATATAATGTTTTAATATTTTCAGAAATTATCAGTTAAACAATTGATTTTTATTCCTTATAGTTGGAACCAACTAGTAATGAATTAAAAACTTAATGTACTTGGAGTATTTCTGTTAGCGCCTGAAGCGTTCCTAATCTCGCTTTGAAATTCATAATTGTAATAAAATTCCTCACTTCTAAGTAAATTAAAAAAATATGTTTTTAAATATATATACTTAGTTTTCCCTTGTATTTTGAAGCATAACATTCCTTTGATTACCGATAAAAATATTAAATTACTTTCACGCAGTAAATAGGCTTATTTTCACAAGGACTATTTAGCAATTGAAATTTTCTAAAAAATAGTCGGGCGATAAGGATTACAAATGATCAACCGCTACTTTCCCAAACATCCCCATCACAACAAGACAAGATATAGTATTTACAACAGATATTATTTAACTTTGAATATGATGCATTTTATCCACCATGAAATATGCCATTTCTAACGCAAAATGAAAGAGACTGAACGGTTATTTTAAAAAACTAACCAGCTAATGATTAAAGCGGAAATGTTTAATTAGAGCAAATATGTTGTTGTTACGTATGACACTTGTCATAGATAAGCCAGCTGACGAAGTCAGTGATTTTAAGCCGAGTTTGTGCAGTAGCTTCTGAGGATCAAGGCCCCTGAGCACCCGAGGGCAGAAGTCTGACTTCTAGCTCATATGAAGATGACACTCACACACTCGCTTGCCCAATCCCTTTATGCTGGGGGGAGAGGGGGTCTCGAACTTAGGATGCCCAGATCACGGAGAAGACGCGCTATCCCTAGATCAGGACACCGGCAGAGCAAACATTCTGTCCTGAAGTAAAATGCAACGTATAATTAAAGCTGTTAAATAATTCATTTTTTAATAATTTAACTGGATAGATACCAATTTTCTATCTTTATACAATTGATTTTATAGCAAATTAGTTAATTAGGAGCTATTTGGTTGCTCAATTATTTTTATGTTCCTTGTATTTTCTATTAACATAATGTCAAAGCGCTATCTATTGTTCGAAGTTATTTTGGTATAACCACAAGATCAGCTTTCCCCGCCATTAGTAAAATTATAGCAAATAATGCATTAATATTGTAAATATAAAAAAAACTGCTTATATTATGAATAAATTGTCTTTGAAAATCGGAATTTAATGTGTCACTGTGAGGAAATGGTTAATAAAGGAACCATTCATTTAATTCTGCAACCTCAGGGGTATTTTGCTTTCCTGTATAAAATGTGGGTCACATTTAATCTCTCTAGATAAAACTGTTGCATATAAATCCAATAAATTTTTAACTAAACGAATTGCCACTTGATACGATACTTTACTGTCGCCATTCAACTGCATATATTTCAGACACGATCTCTAAATTACTGAAAGAAATAGGATTAAAACAACTAACACGATGCCACCCTTTGAGTCAATAAAGACATTATTGTAAACATTGCCATGAGGGCACGTTTTGCCTGCGGACGAGAGCGCGATCTGTAATTAACTTTCCACTCACCTATTTTGACGAGATTCCCCTCGAATCGTTTATTCGATAATGCAGGACTTAACCACTTGGACTCTCTTCAAATGTCGATCGCCTCAGCGCAGAGTCTTTTAAACTATTGGACAGGTCTCGAGAGGAATACTTAGGTATAGCGAACTTTTTGATATTCTCTCCAATTAGTAAAAATTAACTTACAAATTAATTGAGAAAAGCATATGGGTCAAGGTATTTCATAAAAATTTATTAAGCATCTATCTTAAATTTTTTTTATCATAATTTTTATTTTTATTTTATTTATTTATTTTGTGGTGTAAATCTATAATTGAGATCGCGAAAACATCAAAATGATCCTATCAAAAATAAGGATCGATAAGTTTTGTATTTGAGAAGGGATCATGAGTGAAAAAAGATTTTTTTTCACTGTGGTCAGTATTGCATACTATTGCATGTGTCCAACTATTTGATATATTTACTAATTTAATCGCGAGTTTATGCTTTGTTTGCAAAACACATGTTCGGTCCGTTTTCCTGTGCATTGTGACTTATAGCACTTTACAAGCCCAATGACAGTTTTCTGTCAGTGATTTAAGCCGAATGAGCGTCTCTTGTTTTTTCAGCAGCGCCAACTAGGGCCAAGAGTACGACTTAGCTACTTCATGCATCACATTCGCTTGCACATCCCCTTTTTAGAGGGGTGCACATTCACACAACAAGAACAACCATGCCCAAACCGGGACTCGAACTCGGGACTACCAGATCAAGGGGGAAGACGCGCTACCCCTATGCCAGGAGGCCAGCGGTCCATTTTCGTACTTTTGAGTACGAGAAAATGGTTCTGTTTAATCTCCATTTGATCGTCTGTTTATCGCAACTGTTCAATTGGTTTGGATTGTCTTAAGCATGAACATGGACTCTTCTAAGGAAAAATTACATTTCATAATAAACAAGAGGATGATAAATTGTATATAAATTGTAAGTATTCCTGTTCAGAGAGCATTATACGAAAAAAAAATAGCGACTATATCATGATAGAATTTCGGTTACTTACATTTTAGAATAAGAAGGGGAAAAAAAATGGAAATGCTAAAAAAAAAAGAAGAGAAGAAATAGTATTGAGAAGTATAAAAAAGGGCACAAATCGCCATTTTGTAACTTTTTGCATATGCATTACTGGAGTTTGAATGTTTATAATATTTTTTAGTATTTACTACATTTTTATATAGTTTGCAATAATTAACTAATACGCATGGTATCAGTGATTAAACGATAATAGTTAAATTCTGATTATATTGCGGACTCTTTACTGGTTTTTCTTTCTTACTGCTAATTTTTGATTGTCCTTCACTTTGTCATGTTTCTAAGTACATGTCTCTGACATTTGTCTTTCATATAATGATAGTTTCGATAATTGTATTGCAAATGAATAAGGATATATTTATTTTAAATATCTGGTAGTCGCAATACTTTGCTGTTAAGTATTGTGAATTATAAATAGGAATCTTCGTTCAAAACCTTCTCAACTCATTCTCCTTTAAGAAACCTTATTTAATATCAATCAGAAAAATGAAGATTTATCTCCAAAACATTGTTATAGCTAATTAAACCATACCTGGTCGTCGCAAAAATGCCATCTACTGCATTACCGCAACTGTGTGGTTCTAACATATAGTTCCGTATAGTTCTAGTATAACTGTATTTCTATGGATTTTTTTTATAAGATTAACAGAATAAAAGTTTCTAAAAAATCTGTTATTCTAAGGTTCTAACCTATATAGTAACCGTATTTCTATGAAATTTTTTATAAGATTAGAGTAACAGATTTCTCAAAAGCTGTTAAATTTTCGCATAAATAGAAATTAAACAAATTTTGAAATTTTCTTTCAACACAAATGTTGAGCTTTTTCCTATCTAAGAGTATTCGTATTTTCCCCCTTGCATAATAAAAATCATTTGTGGTCAGTTATTTTCGATAAATTACCTAATACTAAACTAATATATGATTATTTTTGAAACAAGATCGAATAATTATTTGTTAATATACATAAAAGGAACTAGTTTTTCAACTATAGGAGAGAATATGAAAGGGTATTTATATGCATTGTATACATTTGATATTGAATTTTTAAATACTTTGTATAGAATTTTTTTTCTAAGTTGAAATATTTTAAAGCAAATTACTGCTTTGAAATAAACTGTTTTTTCCTTATGATGTCAAAGCGATTATTAAAAATTCTTAAAATTATATGTTTCTATAATCTTTGAATAAAAATTTTCAAGTTCAGATATTTTAATCGAAATAATAAAAATAAAACTTGTGGTTGAATTTGCAATAATGCTACCGAAAATCAGTACATGCTTATTCTTTTGTTAGCTTGGAGCTAGTTGACAAAAAACAAAATGTGACAAAAAAATATGCGAAAATCTTACCAGTAGTGATCTATTTTTTTAAAGTTTTATTTTAAACAGTTTCTATCAAAATATTATTAATACTGTTTAAAAGGACATCTAATTCCTTTTAAAAATAAATTATTTTTGCTGACTATATCAGAATTTCAACTAGATTGTTATTTAATAAAATGCACATTGTATTTAAATTCATGTATTTTAAAATATCATGAATCACCGTTTGTATCTTATTATAAAAAATGAATGAAAATGATAATTAAAATCGTCTAGAATATCAAATAAGTAATAAACGTTGTAGCTAATTGCCATGCCTATAATATCTTTCACCTTTTCATGAAATTTAACTTTAATATATTTTATTAAGAGGAAGTAAATTAATAAAGGAAAATATCGACTTCAAACTTTTCTTCATAGTACAGAAATTGAGAATTAATTTGGTCATCCAGAAAAAACAAAACAATCACGTATGAAAGTTAATTTCTAAGAAATTGCATCA
This sequence comes from Argiope bruennichi, assembly GCF_947563725.1. Lineage (NCBI taxonomy): Eukaryota > Metazoa > Arthropoda > Arachnida > Araneae > Araneidae > Argiope > Argiope bruennichi. Next base: position 34,251,386 of record NC_079162.1, on the reverse strand, counting down.
TTATATTCTTAAATGTATAAAAAAACTTTCTTAATGATATTATTTATTTAATATGATCACGATCTTTATCAAAATAACCTTAAAATTTTTGTTTAATTAATCTCTTTAGGTTGCGGGAATCAAAAAGTTCAAAATAATCTTTGAAAAGTTTTATTTTTTTATTACATTTGAATGCGTGACAATCTTTGATTTTTGCGTTAAGCTTCTTATTTTGATTTGCAACAAAAATTCGTAAAATCTCATTAGATTAACTTAATCACTTTTTTCTTTTTATGTAGAGCAACATGTAAATAATAAAATTTTATGAATTATTTCTTAAAAGTGAAAGGAAATAAATGCTACAGATTTTCTTTTTACTCATTTTAAATCAAATCTTCATCAATGTTAGAGTAAATATTTTCTGAAACAGATTCTAACAGCTTGATATGAATACTTGAAATAAGTACATAAATATAGGGCTAGTAATTTGTTATCATCCAATAAACTAAAAAAAATTTAATTATGATACGATATTCATAAAGACCACAAATTTTGCCGCACGTTACAAAACGAAAACTAAGATTGAAGAAATTCTACGTCGTTGCATTTTCAGGTCATAGCTTGTTATTAATATGTCGTAAGAGTCATATTTGGAATGCCGAGTCAATAATCTGTATTTTCGACACATTGTTATTAGGTTCATTCAAGATTAACTTTTGGTGCAACTATGTCAATTCTTTAAAGAGCATGGATTCATTAAAAAGTAATTGATTATTTAAGATTTAATATAACAAATAAAAAATTATTAGATTAAAATGTTAAAATATTTCGATAACATTTCAATGTGAATAGGGGTATTTATTTTTGCCGTTCTTCCGCACAGCTATAATGATTGCATCGATTATGTAAATTTTCACAAAAAAAAAGCATCTCTATTATGAACATTCCTAAAGCAAAAACTTAGGATCCATTTTTAATAATAAGCATATAAAAATTCATGTAGTTGTTGAATTTTAATCAAATGGCTAATAAAAAATACTTAAATAAAATGTATCGGGCCAAACTTGGGCAAAGAGTGAATATTGACCATTTCAGTTAATCCGCTACATTTGGTGGTTAGATGGATCCTTAATCAAATTTTTTTTTTATCAAACTTTCATGTTTTAAATTTTTAACTTAAAAATCAAAAAATTATTCTTTTTTAAATGTTCCAAGTTTGTCTTAATAATAAGTGAAAAAAACTAATCCTTTCGAAACCTATCAAGAGCATCCATATGATACCGATACAAGTTTTTTTTAAAGAAAGGCACGTTCCGATGAAGCAAAATTTATATTAAGCTTTGCGAGCAAACAATTGTAAATGAATATTTTCACTTAAATTTTTGATAAATATTAATAAATAGCTAAACATTTTTCAAAAATACTTTTACATAAATTTTGAACTAATATTTCTTCTGATTAAAATCAGTCCGATGATAGAGTATATAAAAAAAGATTTAAATAAAGTATTTTTAAATATACAGTTTACGCAGTCAAATTTATAATAAACACTAAAATTAGAATAGAAACATTGCTAAAAAGAGAATTTAGTGGAATCTGCATCGTTTGCATTTTTTAAAATCAAGTTATCTGTTCTTGTTTTTGAATCTCTCTATACCTCGATAGAACGCTTTCTGAAAATGTAGCGACCCCCGAGAAACTGTCGAGTTTCAGAATTTTCCCTGTATATAAGAAATGTCACGAGAGTTCAGCTATTTGCTGGTCATTTGCACCATTTCTAGCTTTCACGCCTATCCGACCACACAGTCATTGAAAAGGACCACGGCATGTGGTGAAAGAATCTATTCATCGCTTAACTTTTGCCCTCATGGTCAAAATCAATCAATAGAGCTATTGAGTAGCAAAGCTTTTATCCATTTTAGACAGCCTCTAATCTCTGACAAAGAGGCTCTTTAGCGGGGGCTTAAAGTGGAAAGCCCTCTATTCCAAGACGTAAAGGAGTTCAGGTCTATTAAGCATGCATTGAAGGGTTAGTGGGTGGGACGTGGATGTTAGGGTTCTTTTGGTAAACATCTTCATTGCTTACAAATTCTTACGTTTGAACTTTCGTCGAGTAAACGGGGTCAGGCACAACTCAATGAGTTTCCAAACATTAGAATGTTTTGAACATGAATAAAATCCTATTCATGTTTTGAAACGACTTGAACTCAGCTACTAATTTAACATTGTAATGGTGCAGCACGATGAATTGCCATAGAAAATCTGTTATGATTTCCCATTGTAGTAAATTTTCGAGTTACATCACTTTGATATTGGAAATGACGTCAATTCAAGTAACACCACAGTGTATTTACATGTCAGATTATGTTTCAATAATATTGTACATATCTCGTGTATTTCATTTTGATTGCATGTTTCAATAATAATGTACATATCTTGCGTATTTCATTTTGATTGCATGTTTCAATAATATTGTACATATCTTGCGTATTTCATTTTGATTGCATGTTTCATTATGATAAACTGGAATATATAAGCCGGATACAAGATCAAAAACACTTAATATGCTTGGCCTATATCATGATTACCAATTAATTTAAAAGATGAAAATGTCGTATTATATTCTATTACTCATGTAGAGTAGATAGATCCAATTCAAGGACTGTAGAATCTTTAGACGCTATTATAAGATACATAATTGCAATTCTAAACAATCCAAAGAATACGTCCCTACAGCATGTGCTGTTCTCTTTCAATGCAACTGTTAACACAACGCTGATTTATGCTTACACATATCAGTGAACTGCGTAGTATATCACTGTCTCGCCGGCCAATAACGTGAGCCACTGAGCAAACACGGTATCACGCAGGCCTTATAAATGTTAAAAAAAAAAAAAATCCCCGCCCTTGAACAAAAAATAAAAAAAAAATTGCATTGCACCCTTGCTAGAAGTTCAAAAACAGATTATCCATTTTCTGCGAAATCTCATATTTACTTTTAGACAATTAAATTTTTTAGGGGTTTTTGACAAATGATCCTGTAAACTGGTGAAATAACACTTTCTTTTCAGGAAATATCTAGTTTTGCTCCATAAATTTAATCACACGCCCTAATGCTGGCAGCAGAACATAAAGGGCATCAATATGTGCTAAAATCTGTCCGCTCATCTAAAATAATAGAGATGTGCCAAACTCTCCTTAAAGAGTTTGTGCGAAGAGCGTGAAAGGATACGTGTTATTTAATAATTGTTAGTAAATTTTTGTTGATTGGATTCGTGTTCAGGTTTTAAAACAACATGAAAAGATAGTTAATCAAGTCAAGTACAATAACCATTACAATCCAAAATAACCCAATCCGATAACTAATATCCTGATGATATTAGAAAATTGTCCTGGCAACAGCCCTATGACGTTCGCGGTTGTTATTTATGAAGAGAATATAAGTGTTGCAAATACTGTAAATTTTTTTATATATTAGAAACAGGGATTTTATAAATACAATGTGTTTATAAATCATTTGTTCATAATAAAATAATGACATTGTGTTAACTATTACAACTGAGTTGTGAATCCATGTAATAATAAATAATGAAATGTATGAAATATAACTTTAAAAATTAACTTTGAGCCTTACTTTAAATTAAAAATAAATGAATGTTAATTTAATTGAAATTTCTCAATTTTTAATTTTTTTCTTTTTTGATTGGATTTTTTGATTTTTGATTGGTTGCACTTATATACGTCATGTAATTGGGAAAAAAAAAGTGAAGAGATAAGTTGATGTTTGATTTTTTTTTTGTATATGATTATAACATTCTATATAGCATTCAATATATCATATTTCAAATATTTTTGCTCAAACAGCTGCCTAACTGAAACATTAGATATCAGTTCAGGTAAAAAATTTATTTGCTTGTTCATTCGGTCATTATTGATAAATTCAGCAAATGACATTTGCAAACTTATATAAACATATGAGAGAAACTTATATAATATTAGATGATATACCTTGTGTTGTCCAGGGTTAAAACTTTTTCACATACAATTCTTTTAATGTAAAAACTACTTTCTTATAAAATATTATAATCCTGCAGTCACCTGCATTCTCATTTTTTTTGCTGTACTATATATGTTTATTTGCAGTAAACCCAAATAATTTTATTGTTTAAAATGTTTAATTGCAATTAAAATATCAGCAATATCATTAAAACAGCCAATTTTAAAAACCGCTGATGACTGATTTTCGTCATAAGTGTGAAATATTTGTTAATTTGTTATTAGTCATTATTATATTTAATTTAAAATAAATTAGTTTTCCTGATAAAAATTTTTAATCGTCTATGCTTCTAAAGTTTGCTCTTAGAATTTTGCTCTTGTGCATTGGCAACAGCGTTTGAATATATTCTTGTTCTTCCATAATATGAAAAACATTTCGTTTACTCTAAAGGATTTACTTTCCGAGTCTTCGTATAATTTGAGGAGTGCACTAAGGTTTTCTTTGGGTCATAGTTAAATCACTATTTTCAAACAAACAAAAAACGTCGCCAACAGATACCAAAAAATAGGTAGTAAAATAAAATTAAAGTAGTTTTATAATATTTCTAAACTTCGGCATTGCGCAGCAAAGGATTGCCTACAGGTTACTTATTTCAAAATTTGTTAAATTTTCTAAAAAGCCATTAACATCTGGAAGAAAAATTACACAAAAATTAAACTAGCATCGTTAAAACGACGCAATTTTAAAGTTTATGATGATGCGAATTTTTTCCAGATTAATTTACCCCCAGGTTTTTATGGGAAATAGGCGAACTATGGGTTTATTTCTCATAGGCTGAAGCTGCTGCTCTCGGCGTACATCGGTTTCATTTCCTCGTAAGTACTTTGCTTGCCTCCGTTTGAGCGATTGACTTATGCCTGTTTTTAGGTATTGATAAATCACTATTTTGAAATAAATAAAAACTTGATAAAAAGATAAAATAAGATAGAAATTTTAAAAAAATGATGTTAGAACAGTTCAAAATTAACATTAAGTTTAATGCGTTTAAGTGTTTAAAAAATTAACAAGAGTTGGAAAAAATATTGTGCAAAAATGGAATTAATATCATTGAAATGGAAAAAGTGTGAATTTTAAGAGGGTATTAAAATATTTTTTGAAGATTATTTGCTCCGAAGTTACTGCAGAAAAAGGGCAAAATATAGGTGGCATGGAGCATATATACACACATAGATTCCGAGCCAAAATGAGTCTTATTTATATTAAAATAAAACAAAAGTGCTTTAACATTTCAGATCTCACATCAGAGAAAAGAGAATAGTGACTAACATTTAACAGTCTTATTATTTAGAATTCCTATTACGAGTTTGAAGGTTAATAGAAAATAAATTTTTGATTGTTCTTTCCAGATATTTCTTAATGTATCAATTTCTCAAATATTTAGATTGAAATCTCCTTTCAAGTCTAAGCTTACCAAATCATATATCATAATCATAATCACATATCGTTATCTTTCATACAGAAAATTTATTTAGTAGCATAGTTAAAATATGTAAGCATTAATGCATCTGAAGTTATTTTTCATATTTTAAAGTATTTTTTTTTTTATATTTTATCATTTCTATTATCTTAACGTACGAGCAAAAATACGAATATTACAGTAATCGTAAACCGTACAAACGTTTTCTGTCATTCAAATACTGAAGCGAAAGTAGATCATTTGAAACATACCAAATACTGAAAGATTCATGAAACGTTTAGAGAAAACAAACGTCTAAATGCGAAAAAAAGTTTTACAGAAGTGCAGCTTAGAAAACAAACGGTCTTATCGATCTAGGAGATCTTAAGAAAAGCGAAAATCGTTACCAAAGACTTTTATTTTTCTGGATCAATTTAAGTGAATACAAAGTTTTATTAATGGCAAAATAATTTGAGTGTTTTGTCTGAATTGCCTCTAAAATTGATGTAATATCAAGGATGAAAATACACAATGAAAGTATTTTGTGGGAAATATTTGGATAAAATTCCATGTGAATCAAACAATTGCTGAAAAAGCAAAAAAGAAAAAAAATGTGAGATGTGTAACGAAACATTTGAATTCTAGATGTACAACTTAATACTTTTCAAAAGATGAAAATACATATATCACTTCAGCAAATACTTTTTTAAAAGATTGATACATACAATAAACGAGAATAAAAAGTAAATTTTAAAAAAATCAAATAGTAAAAAAGTATAACTTATTATGGCAAAAACTTTTGATGAAACCAATTAAAATTTTTTCAGTCTTCATTGCAATCCAAGTAAAACTGTTTATAACAATTTCAAAGCATTATTTCTTAACGACAGCATATCTAAAAGATTTGCTTACTGCTACTACGCAACGCATGCTGACAGAAAAAAGCGAAACTACCGGTTTTCATTCGGAAATAATTTGGATGATTCTAAGCCGTTTTGTCGCAAGAATCCTTATGATGAAACAGTATTTTTGTTTATATTCGCTTATTTGATTATTTTTTAGTTTCTTCTGAGAAAATCTTTGATTTTCTTGACGAGAATAATTTGAAATCAACCTTTCATCGAGCACTGATACCTATTAACATAGGTTATATTATTATTTTTTTTTAATTATTATGGAAATAATTTATTTGAAACGCTTGACAAATATTTAATATAATTATTTATTAGGGTTTTTGTCATGGAGAAGGAAATTTATCAAAATGAAGATTTGAGTTAACCTATACTTTTATAAAAATTGACTTATTTCATAATTTGAGTTTAAAACTTTTTCTATATTTCTTAATATCATTTTTATTGATTTATATAATTGCTGTTGAAAAAGAAAATATGCATTGCATTACTCAGCAAATAATCGCAATTTTTTCATGCTTCTGGAAAATGTCTATGTGGTTTTCGAAACTTTTTTTTCATGTTTAAACATCATGACTGAAAAGAAAACTTTTCAAATTAGTTTTCGGAATCATTTCATTTATCAAAATAATTCATGTTATCAAACTGGTACGAAAGCATCAGCTAATGGAAAAGTTAAATGATGACCACAGCTTTCAAAATTTTGGTAAATAAAAAAAAATAAATAAAAAAAAGCAGAATAATAGTGGAATAAATAAAAAGTAGAGAAATTATTTGCTAGATCTTTATTTATAAGAACTTTACAAATTTTGATTAACTGTACGGGCGTATATTAACTATATAAATATTTTAATATTAGTCATATTAATCATCATTTTATATATTTAATCATTTTATAATTAGTGTAATTTCGTTTATATACTTTTTCTTTAAAGTTAAATAATGAAAGATAATTAGTTTTAAGCTTCATCCTCTGTAATAGTATTCTTTCAACATTTCAATGAATATATTGACAATTAACCGCAAATAATTACCAGATTCAAAAATTCATCAGCCTTTGGTTGAACAAAAGTACTCAAGTAAGTTTAAATAAAACATAAAATATTTTGTATTTACTATGAAAGGTTTATTTGTTAATCTTTCAAAGATTATTTGTTAATTATTTTGCTTGTCAACATCAATACAAATAACTTTATATATTTAACTGTTGTTTAAACGATGAAATTATTTTAATTCAAAAATAAACTTAGCGTTTCCTTAAAAGTAGATGAAGAAAGAAAGGGGGTTTTACATTTCATTAATTATAGTATCATTCATTCAGCATTTTAATTTGAATCCTGAACAGAGGCTAATAAATAATATGAACTCGATAGTCTCCACGTTTAGTATTTCAATAAAAAGCCAGGAATTATAGAATGAAACTGAGAATTTGTCTAGAAAACACTAAAAAGTAGATATATAAATTTAAAATTAATTTCAATTTCAGTTCTGTTCTCCGAATTATGGGGACGATGGGTTCTATAAAACATTCTTGCGAATTATTCACTTAGTTAAGAAATTTTTTATGCACATGTATTAAAATATAAATGCATCAAATATCTTTAAAATAAAATATTTTTTAAATTAAAAATTTAAAAATATTCTAGATGATTTAGATTTTAATTTATTATTTTTTATTATCTCAAATAGTTTTATTTGGAGCAAAACTAAGCATAATTTTGTAATTCCAACTAAAAGTTATTTTTTTAGAAATGTTTTTATATTCTGAATTTTCATAAGCGTTTTTCGGTTTTTTTCTGAACTAAAACTGCTTAACTATCTAAAAGAATTCCAAACTTAAAATGCATACCCAGTTTTTTCTAAACGTTTAATCGAATTCTTCCCTATAAATTTTATGCGATTTCATCAAAAAGTAAGACACCTGGAATACTACAAAGATACACTATTTTACACTATTGATAATGATGATTGATCATAATAGTAGTTAAAATATTACATAATTATCATTCATGAAGTGTGAAATTTTAGAGTAAAAGCTACGTTCAGTTTAAATAAATCTTTTTAATTTTATTTTTTGAAAATATATTTTTGTTAGTATCTGAAATAAATTTTCAATGAAGGATTTAAATTATCGTGTAATTTTTATAACTGATTTTTCCCCGAAAACAATTTCCAATTATTTTTCTATTTTCTCCAATAACCAGGTATTTAATATTAAATTTATATCCAGCATTTCTTTAAACAATTTTTTTTTCTTTTATACGGAAAATCACGTAATTGATCACTATACGTATGGGAGGGTTTAAAATGATCAAATAATGCTCTTATAAGTACTGAATCTTGAATAAAAAAATAAAGATGTTTTAAAAATCTATTTTATTTAAATCGGCTATAATCCAGCTACTACCAACGTGTTCAAAAGCATTTCACTTTGAAATTTTTTTTAAAAAAAGTAGTTTTATGTAGTATCTAAGGTAACCGTGGTACAGTCTTTATTATTAAAATCTATTTTGAATTTAAAGATATCATTTAAAAACAATTTTTTGCACTTAAAAATCTAATGTACTAAAGGGTATTAAAAATTTCGTCAATCGTTTGAAAATATTTAAAATATTTTCTCAAATTCTGGGAAAATTTCAAAAAATTAACACAGCAGGTCAAAAATTAACTTATCGTAGCTACTGGCAGAAAAAAAATTCGAGAGCTAAAAGAAATTAGAATGGAAGATAACAGAAAGCATTAAAAAAATATCATGAATCGAGTGCAAATATTTATGTAGCTTTTTCAAAAAAATAATCTGTATATTATTTTTGCAAAAAAATAATGTAATATGTTCAAAATTAAGTCCTTCAGGTAAGGGAAAAGAAAAAACATTTTTGCGAGACCTGAAAGAATTTACAGAGGATAAAAAAAGATCGTATTTCCAATAATTTTCCTTAATTTCTCTTGATTACGCTTAGCTGCATATTTTGAGGAAATACTAAATGAAACGCAACTTTTTCGAGCAACATTTTCATTTGATATTTTTTTAGTCATGTCTTTTTTCTTCCTTTTATTTTTTTGAAATAACATTACTATGCAACGAAGAATGTCAAACATTTAAGAAGTATTTATGAGCCCTAAAGAAAACTCTTTCAATACGTATATAAAAAAGAGAGAGATTCTGTAAATTATGTGTTTTTCTATGTGTGCGAATTTTTATACTTTATCGGTATCGAATATTCAGCGACTATACATATGAAGTGTGACTAAAATTTGCAGCATTTAAATAGAGATTAGAATTTGAGAAGTTCTCATGAATATGCATAGGAATATGTAAATAGTATTAACAAAGAAAAGTACTCCATTAAAAAGATTTGTTTCAGAATTGAATTCTCAGATCTTAAAAATAAGTATTTAATGAGTATTTTGCGTAAAAGCAGTATACTAAATACTCCAATTTATTTGCATTTTATATAAACGTACTTGTAAAATTAACTAAATTCTGCTTTATTTGCATTTGTGAATCACTTTTTAAAGAAAAATTATTTGTTATACGTATACAGTGAATTATGAAGTAAAGTTGAGAGAAAAATATCAAATAGCAGCTTTTTTGTATGTTAATAAATTTCAAGTTCAGTTTCAAAAGAAATACAATGAAAAAAATTATTATTATTATTATTATTATTATTATTTTGAAGAAGTAATCCGTCTTGTGAATTGAATCTTTGGAAACATCGATATAAGTATTTCGATAGCAATTAACTTTAATTCAATATTTAGCTTTCTTCGATAATGAAAAATTTTTAAATTTGAAGAAAAGACTTTAAGAATTATTCAGTTTTAAATGCAAACAATGCTTATTTGATCATCTTAATTTCCTTCTTCATGATATGACGAATGCAATTATTTTCTCTGGCATTGAGCTATGACAACAGTGAGAAAAGTAACAAGAAAAAAGTTAAAAATGACGTCAAATATGAAAATATATACCTGTATGAATACGAATATGTCCTTTTAATTGTCCGTTGTTGCTGAAAGACACCTGACAATGAGGACACTGAAATCGCTTTGGCCTCTGCTTTTTGACCTTCATTTTAGAACTGGGCTGTTCTAAAAGTTGACTAATATGAGGAGTCACCGGAAAAGCCATTTCAGGAACAAGGTCTCCCCAAAGACAAGAAGCAGCAGTTGCAGCTTTTGAATCGACCACTGATGGTATTAATATACCTTCGTTTGATGTCATGTCAGGTATATGATATTTGTCATGTACCAAGTTCAGTATTTGAGGAGTTACAGTGGTAGTAGCTGCAGCAGCAGGACATGATGGGGGTACTAATTCTGTTAGATGGTCTGTCAATGAAACAGGTACGGGCAATGTCCTTGGAAGTACACCAGTACTTCTAAAAGCCGAAGGAATAGTATAACTGCTTGAACAATGTGGTTGAAAAGTTGAAGGTGGGAAAACTTTCAAGTCATTTAAATCACCTTCATCAGTGATGATCTTTTTAGGCTCTTCAGAGTGTTCTGACTTAGGCAATGAAGACCCAGGAGCAACAGAAATAGGGCTGTTGGGGATCTCTTTCTCAAGCTTCAGAGAATGGGATTCCCCAAAAGCCCAGGGGCGAAAGAGGGATGACCGATTTCGTACCTGTTTGAAAGCCATGGGCTCGCAACCACTTGAAGTCGCGTGACACATCCACTTGAGTCCAGACACAGCAAGCAGCTCTTACAGCAAACTCACTTTAAAGGGATCTTGTTTCTAAAGGCTCTCTAAGAGCAGATGGTGTAACCAAGTGATGCCTATTTCTCGATATCCATTCAGAAACCTATATAATGATGAATGCAGTGCCTCTAACAATGCCACGGGATTTAGATTGGCCATTTGACTCTACGGGCCCTAGTGTTGATTTCCCTCCTTTTCACTCCCCTCTGCCTATGAACGCGTGATGGATGAGCAAACACCCCTTACTTGCCCCGTTCTGGATGTGGGGCGGAATGGGGGGTTGCCGGTGGGATGAACTTCATTGGGGAACACCGCCAATATTTGCCAAAATTAATGCGATGCATAATATATGCTTCGAGATGAGAAAAATATATTTCAGTGCTTCCTCAAACTTTTAGTTTTTAAACGACAGTTATAGTAGCTTGTTCTAGAACGACTCCAAAATCCCTCAGAGGCCCATACGTTCACTTCAAGTCTTGTTTGTTTATTTCTTTTAATTAGACGCTATTTTCATGATTTTCATAATGAATGTGTCCAGTAAGTAAACTATTAGAACAAGAAAGGCTGTTTGAAAACCATTCAATAATTCTTTTTCTCATTAAATATTTTTTTCGGATTAGAATTGAAATAAAGATGCAACTATAAAAAAAATACTACTTAGTAAGATTGACTTCTCTATAAATGAAGCATCTTAGATGATGAAAAATTGTGAATTTATAGAACTTAGTTTCGATTTTTTACAGCTGAATGCGCATTTATTGAAATAATCATGAAATAATTTATATAAATTGAATAATTGAATAATTTATATAAATTGAATAATTTATATAAATTGAAGTTATTTATATAAATTGAAGTTATTTATATAAATTGTTTATATAAATTGAAGTTATTTATATAAATTAAATCAATCCAATTAAAATCGCAAATGGTTTTTCTTTCATTATATAAAAGATAGCGTTTTGTATTTTATTTATTTTTATCTGGGAATTATTCAAATATTATAAAATTTAAAAAAAATTATCATGTTGCAATTTAATTCATTATCATTTAAACATGTATAAAAAAGTGACTTCAGTGTATAAATTCTCGTTGAAAATGTGAAAATCAAGCTAATAAACTATTAATTCGGATACGTATGACGGTCTTATGAACTATTATATGTATGAATGATAATGATATAAAATGGTTATGATACTTATGAACTATTAATTAATTATTCCGATAATTAATGACGGTCGGATACTGCAATTTATAAAAAGCAAATTTCTCAACTAAACTCATCAACAATAATAATTGCATAATTGTGACATTTTGCAAAGTGATTTCAAAATAGTTGCTAAACGTACGTTATTAATCGTGTAGATGTGTATAATTCAATTTACACAGTATTTACTTAACTTTCATTTAATGGTATAAAGTAACTATGCTCATGGTTTTGTTTCATTTTACAAAAAATTTAGCAATGAATGTTCTAAAAGCATGTTATGCCTTGGAATGAATTTAAGCTTCTCACCTTTTTCTGGTATTATCGATAGTCGAATCTAGTAAGCCAGAACCTGTTACCGCACAATGCCTTCCTATTGGATATTTCCTTATTTATTTTATATATACTACCATCTCAGGAACTTTGAAATTTATCATATATAATATCTGAGAACTTGCACATTACTACCCCCCCCCCCCAAAGTATATTCGTACCAAAGGCTGCAGCTCTATTTTAATCAGATTGGCCTGTAGAATACCAACACACGCACACACACATACAGACATATATTCTCTTTCGTTATTAATAGAAATGAGAATTAATGGAATGGATGAGTCTGTTTCTTTGTAACCAATTTCGATACGCCGATCTTCATTAATTTCAAGCGTAACTCGCACTCAAGTTGCATCCGTATTGTTTACTTTTAAATAGCCATCCAATTTCGCAAAGATACAATGTATCGAAAGTCAGTAAAAATGTCATCCCTTTGTCGGAATCGTATTGATATTCTTCTTTTTTAACCAAAATTTCTTTAGTTGTCGTTTCTGAACTCATTCGTGAAATTTCTGTCGTATACAGTGTCTAAAAGTTTACATCGCTCTTGAATCAAAAGATCTAAAATAGGGAACCGATCTTTTATCTGATTTTAATTTTTTTAAATTTTCAGAAAAATAGGAATGAAACTTATTAACAAATCCTATGCAATGTTTTCTATATATTCAATTAGTTAACTGCCAGTGAAAGATTTTCTTGCATAAACTCTCCTAATGTGGGTAATAAATCAACTTTCATAATTTTGATTCATTAATTATAATCAGTATTAATTTCAAAGCCTTAACTAGCATAACTATCAATGTGGCTGCCTCCATAGATAACTGTTTTAAGAGAAACTACAAAAATGGGAAAGATATATATAAATTTGAATGATAAATATTAAAACAAAATATTACAAGAGCTGCAATTTTATTTTCATTATGAACATCCAATTAATATTTTAAAATGTACCACAAAAAATAATGTACTAGTAGTAATGCATGTATCGAAGGCTGAGAATCTCAACTTCAGAGCATTCAATATTACTCGAATATTCATTCTCTGCTATTTGTTATCTTTCAAATGAACTTAGCATGTTCTACTTCTGATCAGAGGCATGTATTTTCAAATTTAGTTTAATTATATCTACGTTCCATTTTGAAGCAACGTGAAGGCTATTTGACGTTGAATCTCTTGATTTTGGAATGGACCTTCCTCTGGGCATCACTTCCATAATTATAGATTTATGTAGGTACCCTGTATAATAGTCAAATATTTAGACCTTGAAATTTGATTAATATTGATTTTTTAGGTCTCTTTGTGTTCGAAAAACTCGTTTTGTAATCATATCTGTTTACATGCGAATACTTTAAACGAAATGTTTCTAAGCAATTCAATGAAACTAAACACAGACAAAAATAGTGGGATATCTATGGAAAAGGAAAAATAAATTCAATTTTTAATGAGTTTTCAGAACTGTTGATAAAGAACTGTTGATTTAATCTTTAATATTTTTCCGCCATACATTCGGTAAATATAAAGTTATTCAATGAAAGAATTTTGATTAACGGTATCTTAAGCTTGAGTAAGAAGTTTTAATCGGAAGCCAAGGAAGGATTACAGAAAATAAAAGAAAAATGACAAGAATAGCTATTCTGATTTCGAAACCAATTACTTCAATAATACGAGAGAAATACAGCATACTTTTAAATAAGAATATTTTGTCAAGCTTAAAATTCAAACTTTGATTTATTCGATAAAGACAAGCTAAATAATCTTATGAAAAGCTTGTTTACATTGCAGTTTAATTATGGCAAAATAGACATTAGAAATCTACGAATGTTTAATGATTTCGCCGAAACTTTTTTTATATCCGTTTCAACAGAATAAAATTAAATAAGGGAATTTACAAAAGATTTCAACATAAGATACAAAATGAAAAGCGTCGTCATTGAAAAGGTAATCAATAACTGCGTAAGATTTAAAATAAATATTTAATTTATTAAAATTAAAGACAAAAGAAGTAACATATTTGATAATAGATTCAATTCTGCCTATTTAGAAAGTTTAGCTTTCATCATTAAACAAATTGCTTCAAAATCTTTCGAATTCAAAACCTTTTAATTTGTTTAAAAATTAAGAAAAAAAAAACGAAATACAGAATGAACAAGAAACTAAAAATTGAGAATGAAAGTGCTTTCGGCTTATATTTGTTTTATCTTTATTAATCCGTTGAAACAAACAACAATTTTTTGTTGAAATTGTGTCTAACAGCTTTTAAAATAATTAAAGTAGGAAGAATGTTGATGAAAAAGAGGAATTCAAATGTTGGAAAAGTAGAATTATCGAAGATATTTGAAATTCGCAAAATGATGTAATCAACATTTGGAAAAAGAATAATTAAGATAATATATCATATTTGCATATAAAATAAAGAGAACATTAATTAAGCAATTGAAGTTCGTTGAAAACTTTAAAAAAATGGAATGTAATTTTCCGAAAACGTAAAAAAGAATAAGTTTTGGGGGACATTTTTTTTTTTATTCAAAAGCTAATGAAATTTTCACAAATAAAATATCTTTTAAAAGCATGAAAAGCAAATTGTTTAATAATATATCTTGCCTAAATATACGTGAAGCACTTAATAAAGAATGAGAATGAAAGAACCAAAAATTAATGAAAACTAATTACTGACATTTATCTTCCAAATTTTCCCACTTTCAACTTTCTCAATTGCTCTCCATTAAATGGGATGCATTTATCCTAACTTTTTCCAATCTTCAAACATGTCCTAGAAGCCATTTTATGACATGTCCTTAAAAATAGTCTCCTGGGATATCACCACTGCTTCTGAGGATATAAACCGCTTACCTCAGTGGTGTTTCTTCAAATTCAGAAAAAAAAAAAAAAAAACGTATGATGATAAATTAGGACCATAAGAAAGATGAAAAACGCATGTCTTATTTTCTTTCTTTCTTCCTTTTTTTTTTTTTTCTTTCATGATGAGCCTTCTCGGAATCCATAGCTCGCAAAACCGTGCCACGTGCAAGTTTTCTATGAGAAACATCTGAGTGACACTCAATGAAATATTCCGTCTTTCTGATGGGTCTTTTAATGTAATTCGACGATCTTCCTTCACTTTCACAGTTACAATGTTGATATTTACTTCGATCAAAGAAGCCACTGGAGTATTGGATCTAACTTCCTTTGAAATTGATTTTCTCCCTTCTTTAAACATTTTAAATATCTTCCAGCTCGGCTGTAGGGTAGGAAAGACTTCTCATAAGCTTTCTGTAGCATCACATTGGCTTTAGCTGAAGATTTATTTTAAAGTAAAAAAAAAAAAATTTGGTTCAGGCGAAAGTGAAACGGTGTTTATTTGGTCCTTTGCCAAGATTATAGCAGTAACGTCATAGCCTGCGCTAACTATTCTTCACTTATCTGGCTACACATTTCAAATTTTAATTCCAAATTTTTCTAATCATTTTTTTTAAAATTATGATCATTCCTTATTTTAAACTCCTCGTGTAAATGCCACGCAAAAAAAAAAAAAAAAAAAAAGACCTTTAAGAACACTGTAAACGGTAAAAACAATCTCAAGATTCTCATAATTTTTAGACTGGTTTCCTTTAATTATACTTATCCGCTGAGTTCACCCTGTGTATATGTCTGTTCGTCTGTCAGCTCAAGCGACGCTCTCGTCATCTTGTCAAGCTTCAAAATTACAAAGGCTGCCACAAAATAGCGGTAGTGTTGCTTTAAAAGCGGGACGTTAATGCGACTAAATTAAGCCAAAACAGAGAATGAAGTTGAATTCCAAGTAGCTAAGCATAGCGCTTTGAGCTTGAAAATTAATATCGAAAAAAAAACATATCGAAAGTGATTTCGAAAATCTTATAAAGGGGATTAAAATTCTTTTTCCGACAAGAGCTGCAAATTATAATCATTTTTCCAGTCAATGGGACGTACATTTACCATTAAAGAATTAGAATCTGAAATTTTGATTGATATATTTGAAGTAAGAACTCATCCTTTATCCATATTAAGGAAGATGAGATAATGAATTATAGATTTAAAACAATAATACTTAAAAAATTTCAAGCAATTGTTTAAAAATGCCTAAATAATTTTTGAAACGTCGTAAAAGTACTGGATAAAATATACAGTTTGTAACAATATTGACAGACATTTTCAAATATTGTAAATTATGAAAAGGCAATGCCTTTTAATCAGTGTGAGATATAATATCTGAAAAAAATTTAAAACATCCAATAATAAAACTGCAAACTGTGTTGGAATTAAATAAATTGATGGCTAGTTTAAACCAAATGAATTGGTGAAAAGTATATATACACACACACACATACCACTTCGAAAAAGTGGTTTTCATAAAGAAACACCAATTACTGGAATATTCAGAACTCGATTTTAAAAGTGGAGCAAAAAACGTTCGAACCATACTTCCCGAACGATCGACAAAAACTTTTTGGTAAAGAAGTACGCACACACACACACACACACACACACACACACACACACACACACACACACACACACACACACACACACACACACACACACACACACACACACACACACACACACACACACACACACACACACAAGGAATGTTATATTTGCAGTGATAGAGATCATTGCGCTAGATACTGTGTAAAACAAAATAATAATAAAAAAAAAAATTTGAACCGAAATTAAGAAATAAGCCCCACCACTGACAGAAAAAAATTAGAACAGCGCGGTAACATTATAAAAAATTTTCTCATGCATTTCATTAAACATAAAGAATGATATATATTAACATTTTGCGTGAAAACTGAACTAGTTAATACTTTCGTAGATTCAGACGCTCAAATCCCAGTCATAAATTCATCGTTAATTCAAAACAAAAAAGCTTCAAGTATGAAGGGAAAATAATACTCATTTAAAATTTCGGGGAAGGAAAAAAAATAAATAAATAAATAAAAAAAAAAAAAAAAAAAAAAAAAAACTTGAAGCAGTAATTGAGAGGATGGAGATGGTCTGGAATCAAATTTCGGCCCGTTTAGAAATTATTGCTGATACGATTCCGACATTAAGCCCTTAATGTATTCAAACACTGTATGTTTATTGCTATTTGCTTGTGCATAGTAACTTAGGAAGAAAGAAGCAGTTTGTGGATGATTTCCATACTGTATTAAACCTCTTTTGAAAAGTGGTTTCTATTTCCTATTGAAAGTATAATTGATGAATGTGATCTTGATTAGTCACCGCATGTGAATGATCCAAATATTGGAAATGAGCTTTCATTTTTGATTAATAATTATAAACCCAATAAACTAAAGACAGTAAGTTACAAATAAAAACTGTTCTTCAAAAAGACGTTCCTCAATTATATAGGGTTCAGTGATTGTCTTTTTTTGAAAAACAGACAGAAAATGAAGAAATAAATGAATGGTTCAAGTAGAGTGCTTTTAGATATCATTGTTTTGATAACTGCTACTCTTTAATTCTGTGTATAAAATAAAACAGAAATTTCTAACTCTACGTAGACTACCTTAAATTAAATGCTAAAACTGTTAACGTTAGTTAACAGTTTTAGCATTTAACAGTCCATTACCACTGATAGATAAAATTCTAGATTATTGCAATCTGGGAAATTATTTTCATGCCTCTAATTCTATAAAATTAAGCTAATTTTATTTTTATTTTCAAACAACATTTTATTTATAATTTTAAATATGTTAAAAATAAAATTACTATTAGGGGTTGTAACTATACTGCAACAAGTAGTTTAAGATTAAACATTGATAAAGAATTAAGATCGTCTTTAGGACTAAAAATATTTCAGTGTCTATAGAACATGAAATTCTATAAAATATATATTAAGTCAAAATTAATGATGAAATCTCAACAGATAAATGTAAAATATCTAAAATTAAGATAAATATATACACATTTACGAAAACAATTGTGGAAAATGTAAAGAATTTGCAGTATTTAAGTATATTATTGCTTTATTAACTTGTGTATAATATTGTCTGAATTAACGTAACTGTTATCTGGAATAATACTTTTCTTATAATATATATTTAAATCCATATTTTCGTGACAGTTAGAAAAACAATAAATATTAAAATAAAATGCAAAGTGTTTATGAATGTTTCATTATACTAATTTAATTATTAAATAATTACTCTACTTATGTATTAAATAAATTAATATAATAACACAAAAAAAACCTATTTTTTAATAATGTAATCATTAAAATTGATCATGTATTCAATCAGGTGTACTGGAAGCTGGCTTTCAAAATCCTGCTTTGAAGAAGAACCTATCTGCATAACTATAAAGATTTAACCAGAGAATGACACTTTTTTTTATCTCACGGTTAATTTATTAGTAGATAGGTGTCTATTGTCAGTAGACCATAGATGCACTAATTCTTAGTTATGTTTCTGATTAAAAGCTAAATTACTCTAACCCAGGGCTCCCAAATTTGTTAAGATGGCACTGCTTTTAACACACAATGAAATGTCCTCTTAGCTTCTTAATTGCTTGCAAAAAGAGGAATATATTAGCTCAATGAAATAATTTATGTGACATTAGTGATTTTGTTATTAAGAATAATGCATTGTGTAAAACTGGAAATGACTCTGATCTTTTGATGACACCTCAAATAATGCAAACAGAAGTTGTTAATACGTCGCTGCCACGACTAAAAACTGATATTCGACCTTTTATAAAATTAGATGACCCCCCCCCCTTCTTTGTTATTTCCTATTTATATCAAAAAAGGAGTCATCTAATTAGATAAATGGTTTCGTTCAATTAGACATTAGATGTGAACCACAGACGAGTTACGCGGTTAAAAATATTCGTTTTAACTGGCATTTATTAAAAACATTATGAAGAGAAAAAAAAATTTCATATTAAAAAGAATATGTGGAAAATGTGACGTAAAAGTGCATTGAACGTATAGTTGTAAATAAAAACAGGGAAAAAACGAAGTATTTTTTAATCTAATCCCAAATCAGTAGCGCTAATTATCCCAATTAAGAGCACTACATTTTTGGCTATATGCCGTCGAATCTACATCTTCTCAAAACGTTATCGAGAAGGTGAAATGTAACAGCAAGTTACATTTGGAAATCACATCGCATCATAAGAGATAAAGGAATTGCGTTTATATCAAAATATTTTCAAAACTATTGTGAGAATGAAAACATCCCCATCTTGGTATTACTACTGGTATTCCAAGAGGTAGCGAGAAAAAACAGAAAAATTCTTGGTACTTACTGTTGTTCTAGTTTTAGTCAAACTATCTGGATAAATAGCATGGATTTGTTACTGCTGCGCACAGGAAACTAATCTCGACTGTTTCAATGACACTTTTCAAATTTACAACCGGAATTAAAATGAGAGATAAAGAAGATCTACAAATTTTTTAACTGCTAAATTCAAAAATTTATTAGTCTTCTTTAATTCTCCTTTTGCACCAATCGAAAGTTCTAAAAGTTTTCTTTGCATGCTCCTTGAACAGTGACCCTGAAAAGGTCAGCATCTAATCATCTACAGAAGATCGTGGGAAAATTCGATAGGGGTTTAAAGAAATACTTGAAAGGAAAATGAAAAACTGTCAAAGCATTGGCAGGATCGTTTTTTTTTTTTTTTTTTTTGTTTTTTTTTTGAAGAGGGTTTTTTTTTATCGTTAAATTTTCATTAAATTTATATTAATAATTAAGTTAATATCCTTATTATTCTTCCTTCATTTCTTGCATGTATGCATTTAAATTTAAAAATATAAATTATATTTAATTTATATTTATAAATTATCTTTAATTAAATTTTATTCCGATTTTCGCACGAAAAAATTAACTCTTGCGTGGAAAATAATTTTAGTTTTATCTGAATTTTATCAATTAAAAATCACACATTTATGTTATATAATTCATCCCTTCTTGTTAGATAATTCCTAAATTTAACTACAGATAATTGTATATTTAATTATATAATCTTTGAATTAT
This sequence comes from Argiope bruennichi, assembly GCF_947563725.1. Taxonomy (NCBI): domain Eukaryota; kingdom Metazoa; phylum Arthropoda; class Arachnida; order Araneae; family Araneidae; genus Argiope; species Argiope bruennichi. The sequence continues at coordinate 34,230,795 of NC_079162.1, read as the reverse complement.
ATCCAACAAATGCTAAGTTGAATCCACAACTGAAATACATCCTTAAAACTCTCATTCATTCGTTCCTCAAACAATATTTTTTTTCTTTTTCTATATTTTGCAAAAGTTTTATCTCTCTTATCCTTTGTCGCCTTTACATCCCGCATTCTAGTACATCCGATATCATCTTTCTCCTCCAAGAAGTAGATTAAGAGCACTCGCACTAAAAGAGGAGGAAAGAAAAAATAGATAAAATTCAGCTTATGTCTTTAGATTAAGAGCAACTTAGTATAGGGATTTACTTATCTGAGTTATGGTTGCTTGGTTTCGTGTTGCTTGTCCAAATTCTTATGAAAGTATTGTTTTTGTGTGATTTATGGGTCTTTACCAAACAAATGGTTGCAATAACCCTCATACTACCCCAACATAAAATCAAAGAAATTACGAAAACTGGATTATAATGATTTTTCACTACTTTTAAGCACTCCTTTGGTAAGAGCTTTGAAATATATAGTTACCATAAAACTTTGATTTGTTGAAGAAATATTATTTGGTGCTAAACTATATAACCTAAATTAGAATCCAATAAGACCACATCGCTAACTAACTAAATGAAGAAATGAAAAACATAAATATATAATTGTTTTAAAACAATTCTTGTATAATACTCCTGTAACATACACTCAATATGTGAAGACATCATAGCCCTATAGCTACAGATAGTGACCTATAGGCAATAAACTTGTAGAGTTATTTGCTAGATGATATTTTGATGCATATGGCTCAATGATAATTTAATTATCTTTATACATAAAAATGACATAGAAAACATTGGGAATTTCTTACTTTCAAGCCCGTTTTAATCACAAACTTTTTATTATCCAAATAAGCTTTTAAATAAACGAAAAATATGTACACGTTTTCTTCTTATTTGTTTTTTAGACTATTTGACTGACTCTTATTTTTGGTGAAACTTAAGTTTTTATTTGGATAATAAAAACCTAATCTCTATTCATTAACTCCTTTTTGACAGAAAGATCTTCATAAAACTATTTTTATGGTAATATAAAATTACGGGGTATCTCATTATATATTAGTAACTAAAATTTAGTTCATATTTACTAAAGGTGAATATGAATTTTAGTGGTGCATAATTCTGTTGTTTTAAAATAAATTGGATAATGTGAACACAAAAACAGTAAATTTTTTTATTCATCACATAAGTATTTTTTTTATTATTATTTCCTCCTTATTACTGTACTTTTGACGAAACAAACATGAAATGTGGCACTTTAATATACTTGAATTTTAAATAAATTAATTTCTTTGCAAAAGATGACAAAAGATTTATTGAATAATAAAAATGCTCCTAGTTTGTTTTTTTTTAACTTATTACCAGTTTACACGAAACATCACTTGCGTTTTGATGTACCCTCTGGCAATGAATTCCTCCCTGTTAACCACCTTTATAAGTCTTGGTTTAATAGTACTAAAATTAAAAAATCAAATTTGAAAAGGAAAATTTGTGTCAACCAACTGTGTTTTCGAGGCCATTTTCCCGTTATTTTTAGAGACTAGATTGTTTTTGAAAATTTTCAAACTTAGTTATCCAATGCTGAAAACGTGTAGATATCTAAAATGAATCGCATAGAAACTATTTTATCGGAATTGTAAAAATCCATAACTTTTCAAACTTTCTTCGATGGCATGCCTGGATATTTTATTTGTCTCTCTCTTTCGCTCTTTCTATTTTGTCTTTTTGCTTTTAGACGAAATTTTCGAAAAATTTGAAGCACATTTTATAGCTTTTCTGATGTCTTTTGAGACTCCTGAATCAGTTTTCAAAAAAAAAAATATTGATAAAACTAATAGTGCTCCCAAAATCCATTATATGAATATTTTCAATCTGTGCAGATATGTTAGTTGATGGAAATAACTTTTTATCTATATAGCTGACAGAAATATTTATACTTTGATGCAATATTGTATTGTTTTCATAAATACTGGCTCATTAGAATTAAATATGAAATAAATAAAAAATGAAAGTATCATTACGTCGCCCCCCCCACTTAAGTGTCCTGTAAGATGATTATCAAATCAGAGCGAAATAAACCTTTTGTCTATTTTGAAGTTATGCTTAATCCTCCACCCCCGAACCATTAGGTGGTACTCCAAATATAGGAATAAGAAACTTATGATATATGATGGTAGTCCTCGCTTCCCTAATGGATGTAGCAAGGCTTAGATTTGGGATTACCATCATTCCAATGACTGGGCATACCTTCTATGGAAGGGGCTACACTTTGTTCAGTGATGGCCATTAGAATTCAACTACAATTTCCACCTCAGTGTTGTTGTTACGACTGTCATTGAGTTATACGAGATGTTTAAACAGGGCGAAGGTAGAAAGCTTTACGATTATGTTCCATCAAAGATAATTAAAAATACCAGCATTGAAAAAAAAAGAAAAAAGAAGAATCTTCAACAAAATTTACTAAACAGCACTATTAAAAGGGTTTCCTTGCATTAATCATCTTTTCCATCTCATTTTCCTATGTAAATGTATACATGGAATCGCAAAAAGTTTTTCCGTTATAAATGGAGTGACTGAAAGTTTTGCGAGAGAAAAGGGGGCGCGGGTGCAAAACGTTTAAAGAAACCTTGTTCGGTATCATGGGAAACGATAACACTTTAGTAGAAAATGTATGGCTTCTAAGCTGGAGAGCTGCAATCATCATTCGCTTAGAGCAAGCTTCTTAAATGATCTCCTCTCGCGATCTTATCTGGGATATAAACAAGATTCGGCGACCTCTTCTGGAAGCGTAAATTTTTTTCTCTTCTCTGAATGTAGCATGTATAAAAATAAGCAAAAAAAGATATTAGTTGAATGTTTTTCTTTCTTTTTTCTTTTCTTTCCTTTTTTTTTTTTTTTTTTTTTTTGCTTAATATTTATATTAATATTTTCAAATATCAAAATAAATTGCGCTGATTTCAATTATTAATAATGAAAAATGTGGCAAATGTTTTTGAGATTCCGAAATATACTTACGACGTCGCACTTGGAATTGAAATTGGCTTAGAACACCGAAAAACCAGCATTACCAATTTTTGTCCCCTTTAGGATTCTCAAAACTTTTTACTATAAACTTTTAAAAATTGGACAAAATGACTAAATAAATAAAATAAATTTAGAACGTAGAGATTTTAGTGCAAACTTTCTAAAAACTTGGATCAGCTTTAAATGTTCTCATTTGTTCTTTATAATTTATAATTCTATATAATTAAGGAATAGGGAAGTTTTCTTCCAAACAAGTTTTAAAAAATTCTTAGGAAATCCTTTCTAATTTGCTACATTTGATTTTTTTAAAAAAAGACACCCAAATATATTAAAGAAATTTTCAAATAGTACTATTTAACAATTTAAAATAAATGAAACGTTAAAAACCGACAGTAAATATAAATGTTGCTATTTAAAAGTAATCAATATCAGCTTGAAAGCTGAAAGTTTTATGCTTAAAAGATAAAAAAAAAAAGTACCTTTAAAAGAATTAGTACCTTTCAATATTAAAAAATGAATATTAAAATAAAGAATAAGCACTTTTAGTGTGTCACGGATTTTTGATTACACGTTTATCATTAACTGCAACATAACGGCAAAAAAAAAAAAAAAAAATCATGTTTTAATTTATTTTGCGAGAAAAATTCTGGAATTTAATGCTCTGAGACTGAATGATTGAATAAACAACTAACAGGAATTTCACAATTCGTATAATGTCCCAATAGCTTCTCAGTAAAAAGAGAGAGATCTGAACTATTCATATTAATACAGGTTTGTTTGTTTACTGATCTAAAGTTAAATTGGCACAAAATTTTGAATAATGTCTCCACGATATTTTAAATGAATTCGTCCTTTTTTAGAGGGCAAAGAAACAATTTTAACTAAATAAAACTAATTATGCTAACCTATCTAATTAATTTTTTCGTGCATTTACGCATGCGTTAAGTATTTATTATAATTAGTTGACATTCGTCTTAGATGGCGATCTGTCATGAATTTTAAAACTTTTTTCAGCTTACAAATTTTTGAGAATTAAATAATGTATACATTTCGTACATACTGTATTTTCACTTGAATTATGTTCGAAAGACCATAAAACATTTATTTCAGCATGATGAAATTTGTAGTTGATTCGTGAAAAAAAATATGAAGAATTTGAAATTTAATGAAAAAGATGTAATCTGAAATAGATAATTTTAAATTTTCCGTTGACCTTCTAAATTGGTTGCAAGCATTTTTTTTTTTTTTTTTTTTTTTTGAAAGCGTATTTCAAGAATACGCTTCTTTCTTTTCTTTTTGTTATTCATTTGTTCAAAAAATTTTTAAGTATGTGAAATGAATGATGACTAAGGTCTAGTAGCCAGTAAGTCATTTTGAAGACCAAATGAACAACAGATGTTTTTCGTCCATAGCCATATCCACATATAGCAAATTAATATATATATATATAATATGTATAAAGAAATTAATCCCAAATAGACACAAATCGGTTCTGCTTTAAATTTGTCCTTGGGCCTTTGCTTTAAATTCTACTCTATGGAGCTTCATAATCATGCGCATAATTAGAAAAAAAAAATCAAACATCCGGGGACTAGATTAAAAGCTCGGGGAAAATGGATTCAAAGTGATCTCCCACATCATTCCTATTTTCATGTTGAGGGACCTCCTCCGTCACCCCTCCTAGTATTGTACATAACCCTCCGTTCAGAAAGGTTGGGAGAACTCAGAGCGCCACGCCCCCTTAAGGGGACCCAACTCCCCCTTTTCAATTCACGCCTTGATCAGCGCCCGTCATTGGTTTGACTTCCATCCAGGAAGCTGGCACCCCATCCCAGGACCTCTTATGGAACCCCATAGATGATGGGAGTCATCGCTCCACTTGGCGTTTAAATTACATTGGCAGGCGATAATGATACTATGAATCATGCAAACACTCACTATAAATCAATGCCTCGATGACTCGTATTTTTATCGCACTGCGAAAGATGGTACAATTGATATTCTTCATTGACATGCATGCCCACTAAACGTTTCACTTTCCCGATTATACGCCATTGATACACTGGTTAGAGCTGAGTAAATCTCAACCTTTTTTTATCTGTTTGATTCTTAAGATTCTGAACATTTTGGTGAATTAATGTCATATAGGATTTCATTACCGTTTCTTAGAAATATTCCCAGGTCATTGAATGTTCACTAAGCATTCCATTTTCTAAGTGATATGTACCCCTTAATCAAGCATCAGGTATATCATACATGAACAACAACTTTAATTTCGCAAATTGACACCCAACACCAAGCTCCACTGTAGATTCAACAATATACCTGGTTTTCTCTTTTGAAAGTCTGCAAAACATTTATCTTTCCTAATAATATAGTGCTGACATCGTGATTAGGACTGAGCAAGTTTAATTCATCTTGTTTGAATTCGAATCTAGTTATCTGATCTAGCATTCATTTGAAAAATTGATTCAACATCGAAACTCCACTGTCGACTCTTAGCAATATAACCTGACTTCCTGCATTGAACGTCCAGTAAACATTTCACTTTCTCTATACAAAGAGAAAACATCGCTAAAAAAATTCAAATTCGACATTTTAGCGAATCACCAAGTTTCAGACTTAACCTCTCAGTCCTAAAAAACGCATTTTTGGAATTAAGTCTGTCTGTCTGTGAACACAATAATCCAAACCTTTTTGCTCTAGGCAGCTGAAATTTGGTATATGCTCCTTATATCAAATTTCGAAATTTTGAACAAAATCCATTTTGATTACAAGCGAACATAAGAAATACAAACGAAAAGAACTAGACAAATGAGCTAAAAAATGGAACACAGATATAACATTTAAAGCATAGATCTGCATCGAAGTTTGAACTAAATCCATCAAGGGATTGACTGTATGTCTGCTTCATGCACACAGTGACTTAAATAAATAAAATTCATTGGGTGATCATGAGACTACAATCTTAGTTCTTTGTCAAAACTTGGCTTTAGTTGGTCTGATAAGACACCCAAAACACATATTCGGTTTTTTGGCACTTGTATATTAACCACATCCCAGCTATTGATCGAAAACAAATCACCAAAGATTATTAATGGATCCTTTTATAGCCGTTGTTCACTAATGACATATGGTTAGTAATACACAAGTAATGGTAACTACGAAGCACAACTCTTATGTGCGCTATTTATAAAATAAAAATCTGTTCTCTCATGGCATTCACGCCCTTGTCCATCAAAGTGGCAGATTCATATATTGATGTAGTAATTAATACATTATAAATTATGTTTTTATACAAATAGTGTAATATACATTCCAATCTATACATCTTTCAATTTATATAAAACATACCAAAGGGGTTACTGAAACAGATATAGAGCTGAACAGATTTTTCTGTCACTGTTGCAAAAAAATACACTTGGGAAAAATGTACTCATGTTATGGAACCTGTTTACAAAAAAGTGTGGAAATTAATTTACCCTTTCAAATCAGGAAAATAATGTAAAATGTTTTAAAAACTTCTGCATGAAAGATATTTTTCTATTTATTTATTTAAATAAATGAAAAATGACAACAAAACTTTTTTGCAAAATTTTCATCAAATGGAGAAATTATGGTTATCTAGTAATCAGAGCATTTGTATTCATTGGTGCAATACTACAACATTGTTGGGGATTTTTATTACCCCCCCCGCCACTTTTTTTTTTTTTTCCTTCACTAGAAGCTATTAAATGTTTCTCTTTTCATATGAGTTTTTCATACTCTGGTTAGGACCGAATAAGTTAAATTCTTAGCCTGTTTTTTATATAAATCAAATAATATGAGCATGTAATATTTTGACAAATTAATGAAATACAATAGCTATAAACTGGACAATAGCCTTGAATTTATTTGAAGAAATATGCTTAATGCCCTGGCCAAGCTGACTATAACAGGCCAACGAGTTTTGAACCTAAAAACCCTTCTTCTAATTTAGAATTAAAATCAGATACTTATTTTTAGTTCAGTCTAAAAGTGCAAGATCAAACTAAGATACTGTCAAATTTTTCTAAAAGTTTCAGTATTTGATAAATTAAAACTGTACTTAATCCTCTCATATTTACAAAGGAATTGAAATAAAATGTGAATGTAAACACTGTTCGAGCAGAACGTTAAAAAAATTAGTCAAAAACATTTTTACATGAACATCATTGTAATTGAAATTTTCAAGTATTTTTAACGAATTTAGTTTGAAATTTGCTAGTAATCAGTAAAAAAATTTGAGGTAAACTTTCGGCAATGTAATGAGTATGAACTGGAAAAAGGATTGCTCAATTGGTATAAAAATAAAAAAAAGATTCCTCATCATTTAGCGATGGTTTTAATTACAATAAAGTCCCGTTTTAAAGTAAAGTTCCAATTTTGGATGAACGTATTAACTTTTGAATGTGGTCAGAAAACGAGAACGGCACTTGAACCAGCACCTTCCCTTCCAAAGTTTTTCGCCACACGTGGAAGAAAAATTAGACTCGTGCCCTCATAGCATGGAATCGAATTTCGAGCTTGCAACACTTCTCTTCCGAATCCAAAGTCATATCAGTCTATTGACGCCCACTTTTTACTTTCTCGTATACGTAGTATAGAGAAAGTATTGTAGGTAACAACTGATTCGCATAATTGGCAAAAAAATGAGAATCAGTTGAAAGGGAGTCTGTCTGTCCAGTTGTTCGAATATAAGTTAACGATAACCACAGAACGAAAACAGCTATATAGATAAAATTCGGTAACAGATTTAACATTTATAGTGTAGAAACCTATCAAATTTTGAGCTATATCCAATAAGGGATTGACAGTCTGTTGATTTGTACTTTCAGTATTTTCAGAAAGTTTTGGGGAGACCAATTCTTCTGGTTCATTTAGTGATAGAAAACGGAAAATTAGCCTGAGAAATATCTTGCCTATCTTTGCTTTTAAAGCCATGAATGAAAATTTGGCTCTCGCATTTTCCCACAGTTTAATTATATTCATTACAATATTCAAAAAGAAAAGAAAACAATATCTATATGTAATATGTGATTTTAAAATGATCAATTATTCTTAATTACGTTTCATTTGAGCATTTATATTTCCAGAAAATAGTAACGCAAATCTGGAGAATGAATGTAAACATTTAGAAATTACTGAATTTTTCAATATCTACATAATAAATTAAAAGTATGGTGGAATAAAATATCGTTTTAATAAATTGAATACAAACTTTTTTTCCAATATTCTCTGCTTTAAAATTATTCGAAATGAGTACAAGTGGAAGTAACTTTTATTTCAAAATGAATTCATCATTTCTTCTTTTCCATCTTGATTGCAATACTGAATCAAAATTTATTGATTACTAAGCTAGATCTTTTTATGATTGAACCTAAATTTACGATTATTACGAAGAGAAATAACATTCATTGTATATTTGATCCCAAAGGACTTTATCCTTATTAAGGAAAAGTTGTGATGTAGCCAACTGAAATGTGATCTATGATTAAAAAAAGGATAAATTATTTATTTAAATCGAAATGTTTGCATTTTCAAAACAGTGGGGAAAGAAAATTTTGAAAAATTATAGAGAAAAAAAAAAAGACATATGATATTAAGCCGAAAAAAAAGCAATGTTATGAACAAGATCTGAGATTTCAATATGGATAGCGCAGCTGCACCAATTTATGTGTTATTGGGCCAAGAAATGTAATTGGATTCCTTGTTCCCCACAACCATTATTATGGCACTTATCGGTGCGTTTTGGTATGTCCAGGAGATCTTTATTCTCTTGTGACTTCTGTTTGGAATGTGAAGGAAATTCAGTTTAATGAAAAGACATCTTCATAATCTTAACAGCAATATGAAGGTTGTTCGATATAACAGCAATATGATTTGAAGAGTTTTGACTCAATATAAATATTTATACATAAAATTATTATCCTTTAACCGTTCTAATTTATTGCTTTTCCACTTAACCATCATTCCATAACCCATATTTTTAGATAATGATGCTTTTTGCCTTAACTTCAGTCTTATCCAAAAAAATCTTTCCATATATCATCTATAATTTTATGTCAACTATTTATCATTGCTCTTGTATACTGTGTATGAATGTATCCAAGTCTGATACATCTAATCATTTATTAAGAACTTCTCGGATTCTTATAAAGTTACTAGATGGATCTCGTCATTTTGAAGCACTAAAAGAAGAGAATGGCCCCTGAGTCGATAGTTCCCTTTCAAAATTTTCTCACCACTAAAATAGGATAAATTTTAATTTTGAACGTTATATTTAATGTGCATCAACCCAAAATAGACGACGGGTCTTTGGTGAAATAGTGCCTGGAGCATGAAACTCTCCAGATTAGAACCTGTTGTAGATCATATGTGGAACAGAGATTCGAACTTATAATTCATTAAATATTTTTTCCAAGTAAACCAACACCTGAATGTTTATTTCAAAATTAGCACAGTTCAAGGATTACTCAGTTCAGGATAGTGCCGAAAAACGGTGGGAGAATTTTAAAATCTAAACTTTAGATTCAATGTGCATCAGCGCCATATATACGACGTAACTTAAATCTTTCGTTTTCGCCATCAAAAATGAATTGAAGTAGTCTTTAAAAAAAGGATAAATTGAATATCCTACTACTACCAGATAGGATGATTATACTACCTTGTACAATATTTATCCAAATATTTCTAGAAAAAAGTAGTTGCCTCTATGCCACTCCGATCGTATAATCTGATCTCTTCTGCATTTGTCTGCACTAACTATTATCTTTTATAGTCGTCATATTTCATATTTCCTGATCGGATGTTTAACCACTATTTCAAGTAAATATCTGTCTCTAAGAATCGGGCTATCTATTTATTACAAATAATCACCCACATCAACATATGGTACCTGTGCAGGTTGATAAATTAGGAGTAGCTGATTAGGGTAAAGCTTTTCCTGAAGATTGTTTATAGAGGATGCTATGAGTTAAATAATATAAGCGAAAGAGATTACTATTATAAAAATGTTTTAATCAGACGCTTGCCAATACTCTATTAAAATTCTTAATAAAAGAATATTTTAAAACTGAAAAAATCAATTTCGATCAACTTCTTGCATTTTCTATATACATTATATTTTAAAATCAAAACAGTTCAATTTAATAGACTTTAAATAAGGAATGATAACTTACAAAGAATTTCTAAGATTTCTATAATTTGTTTTGTACTTTTCTTTACTTTCTTAAGAAACATGCTTTCTATTAAGTATAATAGGAGGTCAATAATTAACAAAGGAATAAAAATACTAAGGGGAATATATGCTCATAACATAAATAACAAATTGAATAGGAAAACTGAAAGTACATGATTCAGTATTGTGCATGAAACATCAAATTTATTGCTTTCTAGGGGGGGGAAAAAGAAAATGAAATTTTATTATTTTTTTCCAAAATTTCTAATTGCTGCAATCCAAATTTTAAAAAACTGAGTTAGTCTAACGTTTTCTCCTTTCTTTTTGCGAAATATTTATGCTATGTTGCATAAGGTTTTTTTTTTTTTTTATTTCCTACGTGCTTTTCTTTTTCGAAAGAAATCGCTAATTTGTAGGAAAAAAAAAGTGAACTTCCTCTGTTCCTGGAAGTACCAACACAATGTTTGTTTTCCAAGTTTCAGGTCTAAAAAAAGTGGATTTTAAAAATTCAATGAAATCTCTATATCAAACCTGAAGCCTCCTGGGAAAAATTTGGTATCTAGAAATTTCGACGTATAGTAATTTACAACATATTGTAAAATTTTCATTATTTTTTTTACTAAACAAAATTTGCATTATTAATTATTGTTAATTAAGGAAAGTTTAAGAGAATTAAAATATCAAAGATGTATTAAAGATTAAAAAATTGTACAAATATGTATATAATTTGAAGATTTCTTTATATAGTATCAAAACAAATGGTATTATTATTATAGTTTAGACAATTATTATAGTTGATCGGAAGAATATACCATATAAAGTTGATATAGATAAAATCCCTTACTTTTTTTTTCAACAGGGTAGAAGTCTGTTATTTAAAAATGTAAAGCTGTTTGTTGATTAGCGGAAAAGATTATTTCAAAATGGACTTAAGAATTTTCATAATATGCCAGTACATATGCGGACCATTAGACTTGAAAGAATTAAAGATTCAAGTTGTTGTTGAAAACAAAATGATTGCATTGATTTTTTCATTTCATATTGTGTCTTAAAAGGGAAATTGTGAAAAATATCATAGAATAAAAGAAATTAAAAAACATTTAAAGGAAATTTGAAAGCTTTGAGAAAAATTTAAAACGTGAAGTGATAAAGATGATATGAAATGAATAAATAAAACCAGCAGGATATCCTATAGCGAAATTGAATTCCAATCAGAAAGAGCTTGAAAAATATTATTCTCTAAGATATTCTTTTGATATCATTTCCCTGACTTAAATTATTTATTCATCAATTTTATTGATTATTACAGACATTTAAAAAATCTTAAAAATGATATGATAAAAGTAATAACAGTATCTTAAAGCCATATCAGCTATTTCCCATGTAACTTCTGACTAAAACTCAATAATAGAACTAATAAACCTGTTTCATGTCATGTTTCACTTTCCTTAATTTATATTGAATTCATAAAAATATATTCAATATCAAGTACTCTTTTATCTAGCAATGGTGAATAAAACTCTACGTTTTATGTTCTGAATCAATTTTATATATAGAAACGATGACTTCAATGGAATATCGTTAGCAATAGAAAAAAGAAGCCGTCTTTAGTTATATAATGATGATTCGAGATGTTTGCGGTAATTTGATAACTTTCATTTAATGGCGAGGAAAGCCTTTTCGATGTTAAACAGTTAAGAAAAACTTACCATTTAACAAAATGGTACAGAAGAGAGGTAGGAGAGTCGTTAGAAATGAGAGATTCTAGACTTAGATTCGGGGAATCTTAACTTGACCTCAGCTCCTATGTAGATCAGCAATATATGTTGGCTTCGTGTGCATGATTCTCCCTTTGTATATCAAATGAGTTTACGTTGGAGTAGCATGAAAGTTTGGAGAGTAGGTTATTGTCGTACTCAGCATCTGATCAAGTTTTGAATTAGGAGGTCCTTCTTAAAATTGCCTTAATGAAACCATAAAGCCTAATATTAATAAGTCTAAGTATAAAACAATATATATCGGAATATGTGATTCACAAAATATTTTAAGCTAAAATAGAGCATTAACTGAATAAAGATCAATTTATTATGATATACAGATTAGGAAGGTATGGATTCCCCTCTCCCTTTCCTTTTTAGAAAACACCGCAAGATCGTTGCCATTCTAGATTTTCTTGAATTGATATGTATAATTCATCTTCATTAAATCTGTATGCATAAAGTCAGTTTTTCAAATTAAATTATCTTCGCATTCAGACTTGTATCTGATTACGATTTGGATATACTGTTTTACTTTCGGTTCAGAACTGAAGAAAAAAAAATAATAAGCTTAAGCTATTGTCAACTCAGCTTTTCTTAATCATCGTGATATCTTCAGATGCTTTCAAAAAGGCCATACTTTTATTTAAATATGCAACACGTGTGAGCTCTCCTTCAGAATTTATATCCGGTGGATATTTTATTCTCTTCACTTAAACCTAATTTAATTCATAAACACTCTTCAACATGGTTTTGGCAAACTGCTGGACAGCCATTTTGCTGATTTCTCTTTATTTAAACAAAAGCCTGTAATAAAGCATTACTACTTTTTTAAATTACATAGGCTACGTAATTATTATCGGCTTACCTAACTTTTACTTAGAATTTAAATAGAAATTACGATTAGTTAGTCAATGATTATAATCATCATGATCAGGCCAACAAACAAGTTAAATCTTTAATGGAATACAGTCTAAAGCTCACAATCTCTAAATAAGAGGAAAACTCAAGAGGAGTGTACGATATATTATGCTTAAGCAGATACAATTAATTCTCAAATGCTACTTGAAGAATAATTTGTATTACATCTATATATCAGACTGTTATTGCCACTTTTATATTGATCCATTCTTTATGAATAATATGTTGTTTATAAACAGTACAGCCCCGTTCGTAAGCAATACCTCTTGAATGATGAAGGCATGTTAATAGTCACGATTTTGGGTTTATAGGATTATAGGATCAAGACATTTCATTTGCACCTAAGATACGTCTTGTATGTGAATCGATTAGTAAAGTTACTGTCATTTATCAAAATTCCTTTGGTTTGAGTGATCTAGAAGCTGTCATGAAAATTTCTTTGGTTTGAGTGATCTGGAAGCTATAGAAAATGGTACAATCTCTAGCATCGACTTTGTCATCCGATCAAGATTTAGAGCAAAAAGGTTCATCTCAAAATAATTCTATCAAAAGTTGAGGAAGTTTGCATCACGTTTAAATAAATCCTGTTCAATAACAACAAAAAATTGTTGATCAATATTGACCTAGTTTGCCAGCAATCGTAATTAAAATCAGCATGCTGAAAGCCCCACAACATTCCATGGAATGCCAATTAAAATATTACGATTGCGGAAGTGCACGGAAGTCGTATAACTAAAGCTCCTTTCTATTCCTATAATAGCCAAACTGCAGCGAGAGAATTTCATATCGTATTTAAACAAATCCCATTGATATTATCACCCCGATTAGCCGTAAAATCCGAATGGTTAGCCGTAAAATCCTCGACCACAAGTATCGATTCTATAACGAGGCGTGGGGTAATAAAAATGCAGCAGTTCTTTCTCACCGGAGAGCGCATCTTCTTCAAATCCGCTCATTCAGCTTTTCCCATCGATAGAGGGATCATGGGGAATCGAATTTCTGATTTCTTTTCTATTGCGAGGCGAAGGTAAAATATTAACGGTGAATAAGGGACAATTCTCTTTGAGAGCGAGGCACTTGAAGTTTGAAGAGCAGTCACTTTTAAAGAACACTTTCTTACATTACACGTTTGTGGGGGCCATTGTTGGCCCGTTGACAGACCGGCCCGCTCCCGCGCTTATTTTTCTCCTTTGTGTAATGGATGGAAGAGGCTTTTGTGTAATGGCCCTTTGCCTCCTCACCACGGGTGCCGAAAAGCGCGGCGCTTTTACAATACCTCCTCCTCCCGTGAGTTGATTTATGAAATCAACCCTCGTTATTCTTTTATAGGTTGCTTTTTCAACAGGAATGGGTGGCATATTCTGAAGGGTCTGCCATGCCAAAAGTGCCACTGATCACAGAGACGGTTGAGGGCACTCACGGAGCGTGTGATATGAAAAAGTTATATCCGTCGGGTGGGAGAAAAATTATGTCCGTTTCTCGAGAAAAAAATAACACATTCGTGAACAAGTAAACTATTTGTTATTAAAATCTTATATGAATCATTCAATAAAATTGATGTAATATATTGGAGAAATATATCCTGTAAATAAATTTCATTGAAGGAATTTTTGCCAGCTTTCAAAGAAATTAAATTTCAAAGAAAAGCCCAGAAAAATATATTTTTTAAAATATTATTTGATTTTTTTATGGATTACTGAAACATGGGCTGAAAGAATGATATTATATATTGTCTCTATACGAAAATGCAGATTCGTATCGCATTTGGGATAAAATTCCATCATTGGAAGTTTGTGTGTTTATGCATTCAAAACCGGTGAATGCTAAATCCATCCGGTTCACAAGTTCTCCCACTTACTTGGCAAGGAAGTATGGAGATGAGGATGTCATCTGACTACGTTTCAAAATTGTAAAATCCTTCTGAAAATAACCATCTAATGGCTTCAAATTGGAGACGTAAATATAATTAAACTATGCTAAATTCAAAGAAATGAACTTTGGAAGAAATAAATTTTATTAAGAATAGTTTCAGATTAAATTAAAAATAAAATAAGAACTAAATTAGAATTTAAAAATTATTGATTATGACATTAACACTGCAGCTGTCTGAACAGAATAAATTAACATATTAGTGTTTATGCTCTGTTATGCTATTAGTGTTTATGCTAGTGTCATGCTATGTTTATGTTTAACTATGCATATTATGTTTAATTATGCAGAACATATTAACTGCGATGCTGGACAAAAGAAATAGTCCTTGATATGCCCTATCAGCAGATAGTATGTTTGTATTATTGTTACAACAAAAATTTGGGATTTACTTCGTTACATAAATAATAATTAGTATTTGTTTTAAAATCAAAGCCTTGCATTAATTTTATTATTGTATAAATAAGTTTCCATACCGGTGATATTTCAATCTATAATTAATTTAAAGTATTGCATCTTTCTTTGCTGTTTTCTTTTTTTTTTATGATTGCAGATGTCAATATGGACTGATTTGTGGAATTAACGAACATTCTTTTTATCTGTGTGAACATTCTTTTATTGTGGCTTAAGATTAATTCTTCTTCTTACATTTTAATTATTTATTATTTTAAAACAGCTAAAATCTGCTAATTTGGGAAATATTAGGAACGTTATCTATTAAGCTGGTAGATAGGGAAAACCCTTCATATTTATTTTGTAAAGTTAAATTGACACGCCAAAATACCATGCAAAGTCGGAAGTGCAAAGTCGGAGAAATTCGGCTTTATAATGTAAAAGATAGCGAACATCTTTTACATAAAAAATATGCGTAACATATGTTTAAAGGAGCAAAAAATGCTTTAGATATGTGTTTAAATGTAGTTATACAGTAATTTAAAAAAAAGAAATGATGAGAAAAGTCATAGTTCCTTTCAAATGGTAGAAGAAAGAAAAAATATTCATTTTATCTGAAATTTTCCCTCCTTAAATATCACCATTATTAATTCCATTAATAAATACATAATGCAACTTAAACTTGCCGTTTGACAAACGAGAATATAGATAAAAACACTTGCACCACATCGGCTGGATAATACCAGTCAGAGTAAAAAATAATTCCCTTCTTTGGATTGTCAATGTGTAAAAATTTCTCTTTAAGTGTTTTAAAGTTTTAGAAAAAATTTACCAATTCTCCAGCGATTTTCAAAATTTGAAATAAAAGAGAAAACCGGCTTCTAGTTTGCTATCGTAATAATTCAACCAAAGAAAGAAAAAGGCAGATGAAAAAAAAATACAAGAAGAAAACAGCGCAGTGGTTTGACATAAAATAACCATTCCTCTTTACGAGCGACTGTCGGCAACAAATTTGGAAAAACTCAAAGGGGATTCGATATTTCTGACTTAAATCTTGTTGCCTCAGACTAGTTTTGCTTTGATATTTCGTACTCAACTTCTCCTCTTTTAGATTGCTTTTGCTTTCATTTAGGTTCGTTGATTCCGATTATAAAATATAAAAAGAATTTTTAAAAAGAAAAAAAAAAGAATGAAATATATATGACTTGAGTGTTTTCATACTTTGTTGCATTATTCTAATAACTAATGTATTTACTTTTAATAAAACTCATGGAAGAATGTATAAAGATACCAGTTATTGAGAAATGTAAATGTCAGATTTTTCGCCGTTTAAGCATTTATCCTTATGTTATCAGCATATCTTAAGAAAAATAAATATTCCAATGCAACAAAAAAGCAATTCATTTTAAGGTTACACAAGAAGCAACTGGAGGCTTGCCTCGCTATTCTGAATGATCAAATAATGACGGCAACATCTGTGGTAATAGTGCCCCCTCCTCCAAATTCACATGCACACCAACGTGAAAACAACATTTCTTTGCACGTTTCGAAAAAATGAGGTAGGAAAGAAATAACTACTGAATACCTTATTTATTTCATCCCAGGGAAAATGAGGCGAATTTGACAAACAAGTTGAAATGAATTCAAAACAATTATATATAATTTAAATCAAAGAACAAATAAGTTCTTACTTGATTTTTATCCTAAAATATTAAAAATTTCTTTTAGAACAGCTTTGTAAAATGATCTGCGTATTATTTTAAACAATTGTTTAACGTATCTTTCAATATTTTGTCATTTTAACATGTTTCATTTTTTTTATTATTATTTTCATCGTTACCTTTGCTAGAATGTAAACATGTTGATGAAATTCAAGCGTTGTCAGAATATTTTTAAGAAATGTTTATCATCTTAAAATCGCAATATAATTAGTAAAAAGCAACAATAGATTCCTATTAATGAGAGTAAGGAAAGAGGGAAATATAGTTTAAAAAATTAAACTTGAAGTGAATGTTTAATTAAAACAAAGCATTTACAGATGAATTAAAATTTCTGTATAAAGATGTTCCTTCTGAATTGAAAAATGCTGTAAGAAAATAATTTTATTCACTAATTAATTATTTTATTAATTAAAGTTAATTAAAATTATTTAAAAAACCCCAAAGGATAGTATTTCAATTATGAACCTTTATGTTTAAATTATAGCGCAAAGTTTAATTAATGTTTTCTTCTCGCTTTAAAAAAATGGTTATTAGTGCCTCCCATTATATTATTAATTTTGCTATGAGCAGCAGTTCTGTCAAAATATCCGAATACATTATGCTTTTTCCCCTCTTGATGTAAAGATCTAATTACTTTAAGTAAAATATTTTTGGAGCGTTATCATAATCAGGTTTCACCCGATATATTATTTAGGATTTCAGTCA
Source organism: Argiope bruennichi (assembly GCF_947563725.1). NCBI lineage: Eukaryota > Metazoa > Arthropoda > Arachnida > Araneae > Araneidae > Argiope > Argiope bruennichi. The sequence goes on along the minus strand of NC_079162.1, from coordinate 34,213,134 downwards.
TTAAAAGTCAGGTTTTAGAAATTGCTTACCAGTTTCTTATTGATCTTCTGTGAAAATGTATAACGCAATTAATTCATATAACGTTGCAATCTCGTCGTAAATGTATCTAAAAATGTTATTTAATATCTAAAGGATCTATTTAACATCTAATATCTAAACTCGAATCTTCGTTCTCGTCTCTGCAAGTGCAGGCTGTTCCAAAATGAAACTAGTACGATGCATTTCATCTATATCTCGTGAGCATATATACAGATTTTTAGCAGCTTTTGTCTTTAATAACTTAGAATTATATAAGATAAAATGCTCCATTTCTTCATATAAAATTAATTTTTGAAATCTTTACTGTAAATTAACATTTTTAAATTGATATTCTACTCAAAACAGCATTTTACGTGTTTGTATAGCAGAATGAGTATACAGACTAATCTTCTTGGAGTTAAAAGGGCCTCGGTAGTCTGGTGGTGAGGTCTCGTCTTCGGAACCGGACGACTCCAGGTTCCAGGACTCCGCCGAAGAATTAAACGGGTTCGATACACGTTAAATCCGTCAGGGCCAAATGTCCTTCCGTTGGTATGGTGCGGAAGTTTGGAGAAGGGGTACCAACTCTGGTATCATCTCATCATATGACCGCGGATCAAAATTACGAGATCCGTCCCAAAATAGCTCTAGTGTTGCTTTAAAGCGGGACGTCAATACAACTAAACTAAATTAAATCTTGAAATTAAAAATCTTGTGTATTTTACAATAATATATACAGCAGGAATTTGAAGAATTTTTAGTATTTTATGAATCGAATTTTAATGAAATTTTATTCATATCTTTGATAGTTTTAGCAATTGCGAATGGCAACATTGTTACATAATTTGATGCTATATGAATTTTACATCACGCGAGTACTAACATACTGATTGTGATTCCATTTATTTTATAGTAAATTTTATATAAATTTATTCCCTAGATTATAAATATTACCATTCAGTATTCCAGTTTTACTATAGTATTCTAAATTAAGCTTTGCAAAATAGAGAACCAGAAGATACAAAAGTAAAAACAAACAAATGAAGTAAAGAACTCACAAACTTGTGTAGTATAAAACATTACATAATTTTTCTGCGGTATAAAATCAGTAATAGTATACCACAGAAATGTAAGACTAGAATTCCTAGATATGGAAAGATGCTTTCACCCAGTATTCTTTTTTTTTATCATAAATTTTAGCTAAAAATCATTTTAACGATTTAAATCGAACTTCGATTCATATTGATCGAATTTTTTAAGCCACCGAATCCTTTATCTTCTTTTCAATAGTATTCCGTTAGAAGATTCGTTCAGTTAGACCTGATTCGAAGATTTAGTCTTTGGAAATGCAACGGAATCGATACACTTGAAGCTACAATCACATGAAAAACTTAACAGAATATGCCATCCAATATAAAATTGAACATTGATTTAAGTTTTGCTCATTTTCTTACTATAATATTCTATAGTATTCTAAAATTGTATAGGTTAGATTGGGTACATTCACATTTAACGTGCATCACATCAGCACGCAGGCTCTAATATGTTAACGAGATGAATTGTCTAATCCCTTTAAGTCTTGTTTGCAAATATGCATCCATAAATTGTTCCAAGGCAGCGATTAATATATTTTTAAAAAATATTTTTCATTGATTCATTAATCTTTCCGCAATTAAGAATACAAATTTAGTATTTTCCCAGTGTTTTAAATATACTATTTACAGTTCAACAAATTCAGTAGATGGAATATCTTCTTATCCAAAAGTTCATTTTTAAATAAGTATTGCATATTGTAGAGTTGTACTACAGCATCATTTTAATGTAATCCCTAATGTCATAGTGTCACTTTATTATACAATAATATAACCAAGAAAAGTTGATATGTTCTAATATAAAAAAATCTCAAAAGTACATGGAAACTGATAGCAATAAAAGAAAACAAAATCTGAAATTTTCTCAGACAAAGAATTTATCCAAATAAGATGATTTTTTTACAACTTTAGATAAGCATATAATGTTTGTTTGTATCCTGGATCTTCTATAACTGTTTGTGTATTAAAATAGTTGGATTTTAAAAAAATTAAGTTCTGTTCTCAATAATCTTTGAATGATTTTAAAATTTGTAGCATATCTGAAAGAAATAAGCTCACTTCGAAAGTTGATTTTCTCTTTTTATTACTATAACACATTAGTGCTATTCATAAAAGCATTACAATGAACTACAGTTTCATTTTTCAGATGAAAGTCTCTGAATTAAAAATAGTATTGTGAATGATAACACAATGAATGTATTTCACTTCAAAAGATCTCTACCTTTTTATACAATTTTATATTATATATCCTCAGATGAATAAACTAAATTCATCACCTTGCTGAGAATAAATAGCTGAATGATCTACAAAATTTATTCTTTCTTATCTTTTCTTTTTTCTTTTAAAAAGCTTGAAATAGACCGATTAATTTAGCTGTGAAATGAATAATCCAATTTAACTTAAAGAAAATTATGAACTTATGAATTTCAGTTAATAATCGAAAAATATTTTATGTGAATATATAATTTCTAATAACAATGCATTATTTCATCAAAATATTACTGAATAATAAATAAGTAGCCTATAATCAAATTCCGTATTAATGGTTCCAAACTAATTTTTGATAGGAGACCAGATGGATTTTTAAAAATCTACCAATGCATATATTAGTTAGCCCATTTATTCTATATCCTTCTTTTTCCAAACAAATGATATTTCACGACGATTTATAAAGTTTTATTCTTTCACAACTGATATGTTCCTATTAAAAATAATTGCAATCATGATACCTAAGACGACTAATGAGCAAAGACGACATTAAGAGGACTAATGAGCAAATGGATTTCAAAAATAGGTATCGTTTCATGCATTTGGTATCGAATTTATTGTATCCTGTCTTTTCCTTAACAAAAAATGTTTCGTAAGTATTGATGAAGTGCAATTTATTAAAAGGTTTATATATCAACTAGGCAGCTGTTGACCGATAGAAAGGATAATGATTTCCTCAAAATAATGATAACAGAAGATCAAATAAATTTAAACATGAATCATTGCCTATTTTCGCAATACTTATAAGTACAATGAAAATCAAATCTATTATGAAACAAAGGTGAGTTGCTTCATCGAATATCGGATTATAGCATTTAATGGGAAAGAATGATTCATGAATCACGTTGTTAACTGTTTTTAACTTAATATTTTTTCCTAAAATGATAAAGCAAACCAAATATAACATTCTGCTAAATAATGGGTTTCTAAATACGAAAGACATTTGAATGTTTTACCAACATAATGGATTACATTCTCTAATAAATTTTTGATGATACAATTCTTTTCAAGAAAAATTTTAAAAAATTACCCTGTTGTGAATTACAACTGGATATTGAATGAATATAAAGGAATATATAATTAAGTGAATTTTCATTGATACATATCTTCCAAAGACAGTTATAAAAAGTAAGTTTGATTTGAAATTCGAAGGAATGTTATACCAGCATTTTTACTTAGGTTCGATGATAGAAAAGAGAGTATGAGTTTCAACAATAGATCATAGTGAATTTTTAATGTTGAATTTGTTCTAAAACAAATAATATCCTCAGTTGGTAAAAGAACATGCCATGTATTTACTATTATGTAATACCTGTACCAAAAATAAAAGTAATCAAATAGCAACTTATATTAAAGCACAACATGCATTTAGATACATTACTCACTCACATTTTAACAATAAGTCAGATTACATTCTCAAAAGGGAAAAAAACTAATCTTTCTGTTCTCTTGTTAACCGCGATTTCCACATTGAATAAACTCAAAGGCAAAAGTTTAGTTCTTCTTGCAGCAGCCTTCTCACCGCATGCAAGAGGGAGAGGCGCACAAAAGAAGGGTAAGCGTCGATTGCAGTTGAAAAGAATCAGAGAGGCAGAAATATATCTTTCCGGTCTGTAGCACTCTCAGCTTGTAATCCGTAGGCGTTGGCAGGGAAAGAAGTTGGGCCGTTTGTAGAAGGCCTTGTCTGAAAATGGGCTGGTTTCTACCCTTGCCTTTTCCCGTAAGAGGAAGTACAGACCCAGCACTGTGATTTATTGACTCTCTTGGGAATTTTTCCATGATAATGTTTGAAATTGAGTCAATGTTTAATTTTTCTTAAATTAAAAAAAAAAAATTATTTTTCCTTGATAAAAAAAATCAACAATTGAGACTTTTGCTTTCGTCTATAAAATCAATGAAAGAAAATACAAAAATAATGCTGTACCTGATATTATAAAACTTCTATTTTTATTTTACACAGCAATGTTTATTCAAGTTAGACAATTTTATTTTAGAACTTAAGTATTAGTCCTCATTGATAGAAACCATGGACATAATGGGAAAACCTAGGGAAAAAAAACAACACTCGGTTATATTGAACGGAATATGAATATTCTTAAAATTAAATGGAAATCATCACTTTGATTGATTGGCTAAGATTTTTCTACTCTTTTCGCAGCAATGTTTATTCAAGATAGTTCAGTTTTTAATTCACGGCTTGATTAAATATTTTCCTTCTTTGATGAAAACCTTGGATAGCATAGGACAACTTAAAGGCTGGCTTATATTAAATATTACGTAAGAGAAAATTGAAATCATCTCTTTGATTTGGCAACTGACTGAAATCTTTCTATTCTTTTCCCTGTAATGTTTATTCAGGTTAGTCAATATTTAATTTTACCTTCACTGATTTTTTTTTATTTCGGATAACGAAATAGTAAAATCGATTATACATCTGCTTTTGCTGAGTATCTTGTAAGAAAATATGAACATTATTTACTGTTATTTATTTACTTCCCTTTTTTGCAGCAGTATCAAATCATTTTTAATTTAACTCTTGATAAAATCTTTTTATTATTCAATTAAAATCGAAGGAATATCTATACACTTTAATTTGAAAGAAATCAGAACGGGATAAAAGCTTTAATTTATTTACTCTACCTCATATTTTTTTCTATATCGTATAGAATCTCCCATACATCCATATAATTTCAAAAAAGAGTGGTAAATCTACGAAACAATAGAATATTGTTTCGTAGGAAACAAAGGAAAGGAAATTTCATAACTTGAATTCATTAATTAGGTGTTTTAGATATTTTTTAATACATTCTAACTTGTTTCGTGTCTTTAGAGATAGATTATTTTTATAGATTTGTCACTCGCTTCTACATGAACTTGTGTTCTGAAATTTAGTCCAGTTGTGTGTTATACTAGCAGAAATATTTCAATTTTCGTGACTTAATTATCAAATAATCGATTAATTAGATTAAATTTGATTTTCATACGATAATGACATCTGGTGGTGGATTTGAGAAAAATAGATTGTAAAATTTCATGATATTTATAATGTATTATGAAATATTTCAAAGAATAAAAAGTAGAAAATAATAAAATAAAGGCACAAGTAATATCATACAATAGAAAATTCCTTAACATTCACTAAGTATTTTAGATACATTTTTTTAATGTTAGAGATTAAAAATTTGCGTAAAATTTCTATTATCTAGAGTTTATCTATCAGGACTTCACGCTTTTAAATTTGTTCGTTCTTAATTTCAGCAAAATAAGAATTAATTTTCACACTTTTCAATAATATAATAAAAAGTGTACTTTAAATGTTTTTAAATTTTTATTCTAATTTCTGTTTTTGTAAAATTTATACAGTTTTGTCGATTTTTAGATTAATTTTGAATTTAATTCTCAAGCGAAAACTGTAGAAACTCTTAAACACTTTCATATGCTAGTACCCCGCAAGAGAAACCGGAGATTCATCGCTTTAATGATTTTTTTTCTCTCTTCTAGCAAATATTTAAGATTGTCAAATTTTAATTTTGCTTTTGATTAAATCTGTTTCTTCTTTGATGAAAAGAGAACTCCTAAGCAATCGATTGTGTGGAGCATCTCATTTATTAATGGAGCTCATTTTTATTCAAAAGGGAGAAAATCATTTTTGTTTATTAATCTCGACTTTTTCACTCTTTCCACAACATTCAAATTTTTTTTTATATTTAATTAAATCCGTTCCTTCTTGGCGGAATACCACCGAATCACTTTTGTTGCGCAAGGCAGTGGCAGAAAACAGAAAAATAATGCTCTAGTTTATTGATTAATATTTTCTCTGCTCTTTAAATTATTATTTGAGCATTAATTATTTGATGCCTCTATTTACCGATTAAATTCTTTTATCCATGGTTGAAAATTTTCGTTTATTCGCTTTTGTTATAAAATGAAGCAGAAAATCAATTCTTTAATCCCTAACGAAAAGTGATTTGCAATTTTGCTACAAAATGAGTGTTTGTATTATTTATTATTCATTTCTAACCCCCAAATAAACATCTATATATGTATTAAAACTTTGTGCTATTAGGTAAAATTACCTCTGGGTAATTTAGCTTAATTTTGTTAAGTTAACGTTTTTTGAACTATTATACTAAGGACTAATTTGGAACATGGTAACTTTGAACCGCTGTCAATTGACTGGAATTAAATTGCCCTTAAAGCAGGAAAACCCTCTCTAAACTTCTCACCACGTCAGTTTCCATTTCCATAAAAAGATTATGTACATTTAATTTCCTTCTCTCTGTAGAATTCTTATATATTTTAGGATGGATTTTATTTCTTTTACATCATTAATATAACCCCAATGGTTATTTTTTAAGCTTTATTTTAAGTATCTCTACTAAAAATGAAGATGGAAGTGTGGGTATTTTGAAGTGTACAGGACAAATCACTTAACCTACAGCTACGAAATTTGGTACATATATATGCTAATTTGGTACATAATATGTATATTAAGTGATATACCTTATGGGTGGGAGGTATGCACCTTTTGAATGATTTTTGTAATTTCAATTAATTAAAATTAAGTTGAATCTTGGTGTTTACTCTGATAACTTTCAAAAATAGAATAACACAAAAATGGTTTTTACATAATCTGAAAATTCAAATATATCTTTCCAGCGATGTCAATTTAATAATTCTGCAAATTTTTCCTTAAATTTGGCATTTAGAAAAAACACTTTTTGCTTAATTTTTTACAAGGGAATGCATTACAGCCCTTTTGTTTTCATTGTTTTATCAAATATTTAATAGTATGATTTTCTGCCATTGTTGAAAGCTTAAGAAAAAGGATTCTGTTTAATATCTGTGAAGTTACAAAATGAATGAAAAGGTGAAATTACAGTATAACGAAAGTTAAAGATAGATGAACCGTACATTTATGTTTTTAATAGTGCTGTGATGTCATAGGATTGGTCTCCATTAAAAAGGTAAAAAGGTTCGTGTAGACAATGAATAAAACATATGTAAGACAGTTAAAACTACACAGCTTTATCGTCTGGCAATTTGATAATATCATGATCATGAAGATATAGCTAAACGATTTAACTGAAATCGACACTAGAACTCTCGAACCGGTCAAGATAACAAGTCGATCTCTAATATAATACACTTTTTTTTAGTGCATGCCTATATCGTTCACTGGTAATTCTAGTGTTAAATACAGTCAATATTCCCAGCAAACCAGTTAGCCGCCAAAGGTAACAAGTTTAAAATGCTTTCTTTCTTTTATTCGTAGCAACTATTTTCTCAAACGCTGTTTTTGTTAATTTTCAAAATACTAAGATGTAAATAAATATGAAAATACGTGCATCTTCATAAATCATACAAGAAATCGAAAAATTTTAACTTTTTTCGTTATTATTATATTTTGATAATGTTAAGTAATTCTAAAATAATTGTTGCACAATGACAGCATCGTAAGTGGTGTTTGAATTTTTTTATATATATATATAAATTCTTAAAGGTCTAAATATGTATTTTTCATTACTTTTATCAAAATTATTTCAAAGTTTAGTTTGCCTTTATTTTTATGAATACTTACAAGAAAAGTTCTAATCATATTTATATATTAGTTACATAAAGGGCAATTGATAATAGACTTTTAAGGTATTTTAATGAGCTTTATTCTTATATATTTGTCCTAAAATGACAGTGGATTATAGGTCTTTTCCCCTATTTCGATTCTTAATATTTCGACTATGAGCAATAGCCATCGAAAATTCCCAAATTAGTCTATGATCAGCATGACAGTAAGAAATAATCATGTAAGAGGATCCGAGATTTTGACCCCAGCACATATTTTCTTGGCTCATCAACAAGTAACGATTCGAAAGAAATGCCATAGTTCATGCTGCATCAGTAAGGCAATCTTGAATGGAAGAATGTCTTTGCAGTGACAGGGCAGAAGCCAAAAAACAAGAGCAAATGCCGACAGCTGTTATTAAATATGTATAAAGCCCTAAAATAAAAGTGGGCGTATCCTCGCTATCATATACAGGGTAAAGATTTAGGAGATACTTTTTTTTCATCGATATCTTTTTTTTTTCTTTTTTTTTTTTTCATTTCCAAAATTTTCAAAGACATAGGCATTGTATTTATTACGATATATTTGTATACAACGTATAAAAAAAGATATTAATACTAAGTGATGAGCAATCGTATTTGATAATTATCAAAACCTCTGTTTTAATTACTGAAATGCAATTTTCAAATTAATTTATTATTCAGTATAATTTTCAGAATTAGTTTATAACCATATTACTCTAAAAAATCTTATAATGTTGTTTTGTGTATTTATGTATGTATGTATATAAGTAATTAATTTGTTTCGAGCATCTTGAATTACTGTAGGCCACGAAATGAATGAAATAGTAATTAACTGAATAGCATAATAATAAGCTTGGGTTTATGAAACATTTATTTTTTAATGCCAACTTAGAGGCAAAGTAAAAACAAATCATTATCTTGTGCAAATTGTTATTCTCTTTCTATCTAATTTTTTGTCGAAAGAAAAATTAATATTTTCTGGCAATGTTGAAAAGGTAACTTTTATCAGATCTATTAAAATGTTTGAATTAATGAAGTTAGACAAAAGTAAATACTGAACATAACAGTTCATATCTCTTCTTTTTATTTTGTAAAGTAATTTTTCTTTCCAAGGAAGAAATTTTGCAGTTATGAATTTAATTGATTTAGTAAATTAAAAAATAATAATAGGAGAGATTAGTTTATCAACTCTCAAAACTCGAGACATGTCTTATGTCACATGGTTTAAATTACGATAATATACGTCTGTGCTATTAGAGAGCCGCATTGGCCTAGTGGTAAGGTCTCGGCTTCGCACAAGAGAATTCCGGGCTCTAAACTCGATTCAATCGAAGAATCGCGATGTTAGCGCGCCTAGTGCACACAAAATCCATCGAATCAAACTGCCTTTCCGCTGGCATTGTGCGGAAACTAAGAGAAGCCGTTCCCAGGCGTTGATTTCGTCATCTGACCTCTATTTAAAATTACTAGGCCCGTCCCAAAACAATCCTAGTATTGCTTCAACGTTAATATAATTAAACTTAGTTAATAAAATAAGATAACTTTATACTTCTTAGGGCTATTTTCAGTCCAATATATTTATTTGATCTCTCAGTCAATATGTAGAATGTTAAAATTCTAAGAAGACAAATTCGAAGATAGTTGTTAGTAAAAAATGAGAGATACAAAGATTCTTATAATGCAGCTTAATCGTAACCGATAAAAGTTAAATGGATGAAAATTCCATTAATAAATTCAGTTCCAAAATCACGCTACATGCCTTCAGCGCAATTTTTGATGCACAAAGCAACGTAATGACCAGAATAACACTGGAATGTATGGCCGAAAATGTCAGCAAGCTGAGCTGGTGAATGTGAAACAGCAAGACCATAACGGGAATAACTCTTTGTCTGGCAATACTTTACAATTATGAAGTACATGCATGCGTTTGGTTTCATAACACCTGCTCCAAATTCTTACCATTCACTATTATGCATGCTTTACAACAGCGGGGCACGTATTTGCATACTTTTTCGAAAATAAACGGCATTTGAAATGGCGAGGAATATTTTTACAATGAAATTGAAAATGTCAGCCATTATAGTATTTGTAAACTGTTGCATATTCTCCGTACGCAGCCTAAATTTGAATGTTTCAATGCTGGAAACAGTCACTCATTTTATTGATGTTTCTGACCACGTTTACCTAAGTAAATTCAGTTTGTTTTAGTGTTTCCTATACCCTCTAACAATATTTTAAATCAGTTTGCACACTTTCACCTTTGAAACCTTCACTTAAGTCATTTTGTACACATTAAATACCTTTTACAACGCATTTGACACCTTTATCTAAGCCTTAAAAAGCCATTAATGAAATTTTTAATGAAAGATTTTATTTTTCTAATTTCTATAAAAACAGTGGGATGCAGAAATCTGAAAGGATTTTACAAAATATTAAATACTGTTATTCGACGGAAAATGTTTTAATTTCTTTGAAATTCAATTCGTATGACAGATTAATGAAATTCGAAAGGCTTTTCTGATTTTTTAAAAACATTTTAGAGAAAAACAACATCCACCCTCAGATTCTGGTTCGACTTAATTATTTCTTTTATTTTGTTATACTTTTGTGTTTCAAAATATCTTTTCATCATTTATGGAATAGAACAAATCAAAGCCTCGGGAAAGCACAATTTTTCATCATCCCACACAGTTTAAAAAATAATTACTATTTTCTTTTCGATAAGCTTTCAAAAAAGTCTATTGTACCTCCTTCATTGAAAGCGCCATTTCTTCATAATGAAATTTGAATTAGGCAGCAAATCATAAGAATATTTAGTTATAAAAATAGATTTTTTTGTAAAGTTAATTGAATTTTTTTTATTTTATGAAAAGCAATCAGAATTCTAGATTCTACAAAAATTTGATACTGTTTACATGAATGTACAATAATATGCTGCCTTTTCTAAAATAGAGAAATATTTTGCATTTAATTCGCCTATTTCACAAAATACAATGTTCTGTTTGACGTTGCATAGTGGTAAAAAGACAAAGTTTCCTACTCTTCGCAAGAAATTTGTTTATAAATGTTTTAAAAAGATTTACATGTTTGATTTAAAATCTATCTATAGAGCCCAAAAATATTATTTAATAATCAAAATTAATATCGGAATTTTACCTCTTTTCGAGTGAAAAAATATTCAGGGCCCAACTTTCATTTGAAGAAATTTTGCCATGGTTCTAAATTAGAAGTAAACGAATCTTAGTAAATGGGACTTAAACAGAAAATCAATTTAAGATCATTTTTCTTTAAATTGTTTACAATTGTCTTAGTTCGAAAAGGTTTTCTTAATGCTTTTTGCTTCGAAATATTTAGTTATCTTAAAGAGGAAATTGCCGTGAAATTTCTGCTTCCCCATTATAAGCCAAAACTGGCAGTTGAAGCACTTATTTAAAGCTTTTGAAATTCACATAAACAATTGGTGTTTCTTCTTAATTTTTGTAACAGCTTGTCGAAATTGTAACTCGTTAAAACTGGACGAAATTACTGATAGTATTTAGGACATTTATACAACAAAACAATGATTTCTCAAGAGGTAAATGAAAGAATAAATAGTGAAATAGCAAATGATTTACTCTTAGAAAATAGTTGCGGTCATTAGGTTACATTTTTTAAAAATTTATTTATATTTTTTCTTAGTAACTCAACAGAATAAAAATGACGTATACAACCCTATTTTCCCTTATGAACACTGATAAACATGAAAAGTCTTTCTACGAAACCGCAATATTAAAAAAATAAAACATATTTGAAAATAATAATCATTCAGTAAAATTTAGCGAAAAATATAGGTTTGAATTTATAACAAAAGAAAGCATTGAAATAAATAAATAAATGAATATGAAAAAAATGTAAAAGGTAATCACGAAATTAATTTATAGATATATGAATATGAAGATGAAATGATGAATGAAAGATATGAATATGAAAAACAACTAATCACGAAATTAATTTTGTATCTGAAATGGAACATAACTTATAAAGCAATATACTATTAATATAAATATGCATAGATATATGCTCTGTAGCATTAGAATTAGTTGATATTTATATTTATATTTTTAGTTAATTGCCAGAAATCAAATACTGCAGTTTTAAAGCTAAATTTCATAAATCTATTGTCTGTCGTTACAGTTGAATATGATCAGACTGGCAATATACATTTTCAAGTATGAGTATTTTTGTCTCTGCATCGCATTAAAAAATGAAGAGTTTCGTTTTCAGATGCTCACTTGAAACACCAAAACACCACGAAAATCTAATACTCAAAATAGCAATGAATCAAGTGTTGATTCTGAGAATATTTCTAATAAAACACAGATATAAAATCATTAACGCACCATTTTATTTTTCTCATTTTTTCAAATATATTTCTAATAGCATGGAATAACTTCTTGTACAGCTAAGGTTTCCTGATAGTAGTCTAGAACTTCTTCTAAAGACAATCTTTTCAAGGGGTAATGACTGCGGAATGTTTGTAATATTTTAAAATTGAATTCATGGACACGGTTACAAGTCTATACATCACTTGATTCATTACTCTGAGAAATTCTTAATTAAGTGGATTGTAAATATATTAACTCGTATTTAAACTTTCTATTTTGAGGCCACAGTACAGAAAGCGCCACGACCATATCTCGCCATGTCATACGGGATCGGAACAATACCACACCTACATAAATAAAGAAAACACTCTACAAAATTTGCAATAAGTACTCTTTTAGCCAATAACAGGAATTCTGTACACCTTTTCCATTGTTACTGAGAGGGATTGAAGTGATTGAACTTTCTGTGGTGAAGAATTGCATATCGTTAGCCATTATCAATAAACACAGATGCTTCCATTATTTTTTTAATCAATGAGTGTTTCTTATTGGACATATTCAGGTGTTTTGGTGATGATACAGAAAAACAGATTGCGGAAAAATGAGCTGATTTTAACAGTCATCCTCAAGTATCAAGTCTCGTTTCTCTTATATTCCATATAAGAGATATTATTATATTCCATTATATGCCGAGAATTTGTAAAACGACATTTGCATTCTTTTACAGCTAGGTCGGCATTACGATTATATGCAGCATACAGCATGAAATGTAGTACACCATTGTGAGAAAAGAAATCTTTCTTGCTCGTCATTCCTGTACATCTCTATGATATCTTAAATAATAAGTTTTTCTTCTCTTCTTTATTATGTTGCAACTGTGTACTGATGAAAATGAGCAACTTTATGCGCGATTATCAAATTTCTTTGTAGTCATGATGACTGGATGAAGTATTACGAGACAAATACTTGCATATGACAGCTTTTCTGCATTGAATACCCTTGGAGTACTGAAATAAATGTTGCCATCTAAATTTGTGATTAGTGCCTTTAAATTTAAAAATAAGCCTGTCTCTGCAAATTTTGTAGACATAAATATAAAACTTTGTGTATGCATAGATAAATGTACGCGAAACCGTTTTTACTAATAATACTTTTACGCTTCTGGAGATGCATAAAAATGTATTTAACTTTTTACGATCAACCTCCACATAAACAAAAGTGTTTTCATACATTTCCCATTTTATTTAATGAAACATGTAAATGAAAAAATGTAACTGGAAATATGTGTCTCGGTGTAGTATTTAAGAAAATAAAAGCTTGTTCTGTTTTTTGGAACTCCCTGTATATTAAAAATCTCAAGTATGGTCAGATGACTAGGATGACCTTTACATCGTCTCTCGTCCCACCAAATTTCCTCATAACACCAACAAGAAAACGTATGGTCTGAAACTACAGATTTTATATGCACCAGGTCATTTCAGGATGGAACTTTGATGGAATAGGATCTAAAATCCGCAATATCTAGACCTCAAAACCGACAATCTGCCAACAGTCTATCGCATCTCCCGCAAAACTGAAGGAAAATTATAATAAATATTGTCTTATAATAATATTTTCATATCAAATAGTAAAACTTATCGTACAGTTTATTTCCAAATTAGCAATTGAATTCCCTCTCTCAGACAGTTGCATAACTATAGAGTGGCAGGGCTGGCAAAATGTCAAAGACCTACCCAATTACATAGAAACGTAGATACTACTACCGATATTTTTCCCCTAGACAAGAGTCCCACCTTATATATTTTCTGGGAACCCTATACTATTGAGTCACTTCCCTACTCTTGTCAATATTTAAATCTTGTCAATAAATAAAATCTTTCTTGGTAAATAAATAATGAAGTTAAATAACTGGACATTTTTTTACAGATTTATAAGCTTGAAATTTGAACCACGATGTTAAATTTACTGTAATATAAAATATTTATTTTGTTATTCAAAAGCAATAATTTACTGATTACATATACAGAAAATAAAATATCAGTTTGTAATCTATAAAATGCCACTCCTTCATTTGTAAGAAAATAACTTCAAATTTATTCAATCATATATCTGTTTTTTATCCAATAACCTCTTCACCTTCGGATTTATTTAACCTCCTAATTAGATTATACATTCTATTTAGGATATTCATTGTTATTCCAATTCCTGTAATATAAATGACTTTTGAGATATTGAGGCTTTACCAAGTGATTTTTGCGTTTTAAATGACGAAATACTGTCACTTAATTTCAGATATAATTACAGACAATTCAATAACTTGATGCACATGCGCGACGCGTCTTTATAGCTCAAGAGGTTAATATCAATTCCATAATAAGTTTATTCTGTCGTATTTAAGTAATATGCCCAGTAAATGTTTTGAAAAATAACAGTAGATTGTTCACAACAGGCAACTCCTTAAACGATATATCACTTTCTTTGCAATCCACACCTGTCGGGGAGGCTCTATTAACTCCTATTTTTTTTCTATTGAAGACGGCAGGAACACGAATATCCTAAGTAAGTAAAGTTCTAGCTGAATAATTCTATTCTGTAGAGTACAGCTATTTGTCGATATATACTATTGTTGTGAGCGTATCGTTGCAGAGATTTACAATCAGTCCCGATCCATGACTAAACACTTGCCTTGCACCGTTGAGCCACCACTTAAGATATTTTGTGGTAAATAGAAGTTCGCAGTGCACCCTATGTGTGACGAATTAACCCTGCAGACAAAACTGAGATGTCATGGGTGGTTGAAACTTCCCTTTCAAGGTAAGCTATTGTCCATTATTATGCACATCTAAGCTATACTTTGATTCCAGGACAGGGGTAAGAGACTACCTATTCACACCTTCATTCGGTACCTCATGCTATAGTTGAAAAAGGATGTTCCCGCATTTTTTAAATTCTTGATTCGTGTTAAAATGGGTATAAAGATATTCCTACTCCTTTATACCTTCACTTTTGCAATCAAATTTTGTGGTCGACACGATTTTTAATGACTTTTGAAATCTGAAATTTATTAATTATTTTTCATCAAAAACTCCAATAATAATATTTTAGATAGTTTCATAATTTTGACTTCAGGATTACAATTTAATGAACATCATTCTCCTCTTAAAATTGCATTTTAACCCCTTCAAATACCTATTTATTTAATATACTGTTTGGGATATTTATTTTTATTTCAGTCGATATAAGAAAGTAATATACATGTATTTTTTTTATGTCAATCCATTTTAGAATTTGAAGGACGTCTGAGATGCATAAACACCTCATATACGTCATAATATGCAAAGGAATTGACAGATATAAATAGGAATAAGCCTATGCTTTTCCTTTTTAGGACATTCGAAATTAAGATCTATGATCTCTTTAAATCGTCAGAGGGAGTACTTTTCTCATTACTATTAAATCTAACCATCACTACTTACCTTCTTCAATTTTTCCAAGATATAATGTCTACAAGCGATTATAAATTCAATAGATTCCCTCTGCAAGAAGAGAGCAGTCTTAATGACCTTTATGCAACATATGTATCATCCTGTAATCAAAAAAAAAAACGTCCTTTGATTTTGATATAAAAAGAGTCACTACGAAAGTTTTAGAGAAATAAATACATTAATTAATTGAGTTTCAATAAACAAAGAAAGATATTTTTTGAAGCTTTCTTTCAATATTTATTTTTCATATATATATTTTTCCCCTCATATGACTATTTCGCTCATTTACCATTAAAAAGTTTCTGTCTTCAGAGATATTATATGGAGATAATTTTTTTTAATTAAATATCGTGTACGATAATAATTTTCTGAGGAGAAAATTATTATCGTACCCGAAAGAAAATAATAAAAAAAACTGAGGAGAAAATAATAAAACCATAATATATGAACGCAAAATGAATGCAACTAAAATGGAATATATTACCCCTATAAAAATTGCGAGTCTAATTATAAAGTTGTATTATTGGAGCTAATAAGAATGTCAGTCAGGTGACGAGCGTCAGACATTAAGTTGTGCTATGATAATTTACCTTTTGCAAAATGCGTCATGGAACCCAAAGTTAAACTGGCGTGACAAATATAGCTTGCATCATGTTAACGCAAATCATCTCCATTTTCGTTCAAAAAACTGTGTATTTAGAAGCCTGAAGTTTTATATTAAGTTTTTTAAATGCTTGTGAATCGTTTGTGAGGTTCAGAATCTTAACCATCTTCCTCTTCTCCCCCTCTTTTATTCATTAAAAAAATTAAAATTATTCACTTATACGATGAAATAAGGGAAAAAAATCCCATTTTCATTAGAATTTGAAATATGGTATTAACAATAATAATTTGTAAGATATTGATCACACCATGTAAAAAATAAACATCGTACTTTTTAATTTTTGTAATTCATCTATAATGAACAAAGGAAAAAAAAATGGTCATACATGTAAGGCATAATGACACATGTTAGTTTAAAACAGAATAAAATAATTTTCTAAGAAAATTATTCTTTGCTTCTTAGAACGTTGATTAGCAAATGTAGTCACTTTTCCAGCAATAGATTCCCCATTAAAGGTGTAGAATTTCATGACTTTTACTTATTACTCTAATAATAATTAAATAAATATCTTTATGCTTCTTCATTAATCAAAATATTTGATATTTTTCTAGCTGATAATTGCAAAGTGAAGGAAGGGTTGTTTTGATCCTTTACAGAAAAAATTAATTATACAAAGCACAAAACAACAAGTAGAAATAAAGTTTGATTAATTTTGATCGGAATTACTTTGTGGAAAATAGTATGTAAATTCAGATTCAACTATGAACTCCACCAATAGAGAACAAATTCATCTTCATAAAGTTTGTTCTAATTTTTTCTTAATGTGAATAAATTTACCTTTCGCAAATTCCTCATCTCATGCTTATTGAGGAATGGCACGGTTTCGCAGTGCCATCTAAGATCGAAATTATAAACTAAAATCTCGGCGTTTCGCTTTCATATAAATACTGTGACACATCTATCAGAAAAATACAAACACAATGAAAATTCAGCTGCATAACTGACGTGTATTAACATATTTCTACGATTTTACAAGTGCAAACTCTTTCACAATTATGGTAGGATTTTTAATTTTGATTTAATTCAGTTTATTTAAAATTAGAGGAATTAGTTTACCTTTTTTAAATCAGAGTTGATTATTTTTAATTGGTCTGACTAAAAACTAACAAGAATGATTTCAATTACTTAGAGAGTGGGAAAAACTTTTAATATTGTGTGATTTGATAACCGAAAATTAAAGCGAATTATTTTTTTTTATTTAAATAAGATAATACAAAATGGTTTATTGTGATTGTTGAATGCCTGGTTTAGCAGTGCCATCTAAGAACGAGTTTATAAACTAAACTTGAACCTTTCGTTTTGATTTAAATACTGTGGAAAATACGTTCAAAGAAATGGCGAAAATTCAACTGAATTTACGGCTTATATTAACATATTTCTAGGATTTTTAAAACACACATCCCTTTCCTGACTATGGGATGAATTTTTATTTTTATTTAATTTAGTTTATTTAAATTAGAGAAATTAGTTTAGCTTTTCTAAATCAAAGTTGATTATTTTTAATATTTCGGAACTTTTATTTTATCAGACTAGAGAATGGCCACAATAGGTTTCAATCAGCTCAGGAAGAGCACTTTTAATATTGTATAACTTGATTAGTGAAAATTAAAGTAAAATTATTTTTTTATTTAAATAAAAATATTCACAATATTTTCAGAAATTCGAAGAGTTCGAGAATTCTTGTGAGATTTTAATTTAAATTAAAGTTTACTGTGGTTATGGTATTTTAATCATTTTTATTTCATATTTAATTATTTTGATAGTTGCATGAAGTCGAAACAAGTTCTGATTTGAAATCATTTTATATTTGGGTGAACCGAAAAAACTCACGGCAAGAGTTATTTAAGTTAGGCCAACGCAAAATTTCAAAATAATAATAATAATAATATACTTTAAATGAAAAACAAGTGATATAAGATAATTTTGCGAAAAAATATTTGCCTGGGGTGACCTTTATCTATGCTGCGTCACTATAGTTTTCATTCTTTGTTTTCTGATTAATTACAAAATTGCAATGATTCATTTCTTTCATCGTGCTTTTAAAATGCTCCTTATAAAATACATTTATAATTTAGAGATATATTATTTAGAACTTCAAAAGAAAATCCCAATTTTATTGATCTTGATTACGGCAGCTCACAAAGTATAACAAAAAAAAAAAAAAAAAAAAAAAAATCATTGATTGGTATGAAATCTCCAGATTTAATTTCTGTTAATCATTTGGTCATGAAATTACTTTACATTTGGAATCCTTATCTTAAAGGGCCGATTTATAGTTAGTCACAATTACATCTTTAAGTCTTACTTCAATGAATTAGATTCAAAATTTGAAGTTCTAAGTAATATTTCTGATCTTGAAAATTTACACGAATTGCTAGGTGAATAACATTTCCCGATTTTTTTTTCTTTAATATTTCTAATGACAATTTTAAAATATTCATTCTTTGCGTATTCATCAAGTAACATTTCTATAAGAAATGTGTTTATTACTATTTTGCAACTGGAATTTAAATTTGTCACCCTTACTGGAAAAAATTTGATCATTTCCTAACTTTAGAATTATTTAAAATTATGGTTCACAAAATTCCACGAGTTTTTTGGGGTGCTACTTTAAAATTCTTAATATAAAATAGCAAGAAATATTAGTGGTAATTTAAGATTCTCAGTTTTTGATTTTTTTTTATTCCAGTTAAACGTACACATTCAAAAGAGAGAGAAAAAGCGGTATATTGAAATATAAAATAAAAATTATTAAGCAAAATATTCTATGAAACTATTTTTATTTACCAGATTTGAAATTCGATGTCGCAAAAAAACTAGCGATAGTAATGAAATAATACATTCCCTCTCAAGATTAATTAAAACCAGACACATTTACTACGTTTCCATGAGGTGAACTGACTTTAACACACGTGATTCTCCCTTAAAATGAATGTTTGGTTAAAATAATTTACGACTTTCAGAGTTCTGCATGGTTTCTTAAAACTCGCTTAATAAAATAGATACATTTTCAGATTTATTTTTCCCTCTTGCTCTAGAAAACAAATCGAGTCCAGTGTGTGAGCAGAACGTACAATAATCATTCTGTTTAACCAAAATGACAAAATCATTTACCAGAACGATTGAATGATTTATTTGAACGTTATTATTTTAGAATGGAATTTAAAGCGAGTGAATGAGTTGTTTGTATTTATAGCTGAACGGCCAAATTTGGCTCCGCTGACCTGAGCAAATTAAAAAAAACTTTTGAAAAGCAAAAATTTAAAAAAAAAAAAAATAGTTTCAGGATAATTGCTCCAAATTCTAATGGTAAATTATTTTCATGTATATTAAGATCAATGTAAAATCTTATTAATTACATTAATTACCAATCAAATTAATTACATGATATGTGAGACAGGTGAGGGGTAAAATTCAAGATAATCAAGTATCAAAAAACAAAATGTAATAAATCAACCTCTGGCACTGAATGTCAATAATAGTGTTAATTACATTATTTGATTCAAACATAAAGGACAATAGTGAGTGACACTATTTTTTTCGGCATTTTGTAGGTGTTAATAAAAGGTAATTTATTAGACTATGTTATTATTAATTGAAAATTATCTGGGAATTCTTATATGTAGCAAGTAAGCAACATAAAAAGAGAGGAATTTTACTTCGGATTCCCAAAACCTATTTAATTCCTACCATTACGATAAAACCGTACGCTTGGCACAGTACGGTCAAATTTGGCTTTTGCACTCAAAAACCTCAACTACCTACCTACCGTCCATTACGACGGATTTAAAGTTAGAATATATATCTATTGCTATAAGCCATATGATCATGGGGCAAATAGAGATGACATAAACAAATTACCATCTTCCTCACAATCTAGGAAAATAATTTTAGATGAAGTATCCCTAGTTTCTTCTAAATAAGAAATATTATATCTCTGACCTGTTCTAATAAACAGCACATAATTGTTTCCAAAGGTACAACATGGTACAGTTTCACATTTACGCTTCTTTAATTCATTTTTAGGATTATAATCTGTGTATAGTATCCGTGCACTAATTTTTTGTAATAAAAAAAAAGTCTTATAAGGCAAAAGAATATGTTTGTAATTCTCAATTTTTAGTAGTAAAATCGAATAAATATTTTTATTCATTAAAAAAAGCATTTTTAAAATAGCAGTAAGTTAAGTAAGTGGTGAGTAAGCGGTAAGTTAAGTAAGTTTATCCTTCTACTAAACACAAAAACTTTCAAATTTTGTTACTGTTCAAATTTGTTACTTTTGTTACACACACAAAAGTGGTCAAATGCACAATCGGTCAAAATTACAACATTCTCCCTTATTATAAGTGAAAATAGAAAGCAATTTATCAACTAATTAAGGTATATTCATTTACTGCTGATGCATAAATAATGAACTAAATAGAAAGATTTTTGTATCTGACTTAAATTGAAGCATCAGATCATATTACACGTATATGGATTATTAATATTGATACTACACATTAATATTGATAATTTGATATTGATAATTGATTATTAATATTGATAATTTGATTTTTTTTTTTTTTTTTACTT
This sequence comes from Argiope bruennichi, assembly GCF_947563725.1. Classification (NCBI taxonomy): domain Eukaryota; kingdom Metazoa; phylum Arthropoda; class Arachnida; order Araneae; family Araneidae; genus Argiope; species Argiope bruennichi. The sequence goes on along the minus strand of NC_079162.1, from coordinate 34,192,082 downwards.
TAAAATTACCTAAAACTATGTGGTTTGGATGATGCGTTATAGAGCCACTGCTTTTTAATTAATGAAATTAATATTATAAAACATTCTGAAAGTGCAAATAAACAATCCTATTAATTTTAAAAAACGCATATTTTTTAGATAGTTATTTTAAAATGTTTTGAGAAACATATCAACGGAAATTTCTCCAAATACAACTTCTATGCTCATTTTTTTTTCCCCATTAAGGTATTTACTTTTTTTCTAAAAGCAATTAATTACTTTTGAATACAGAATTTTCAGGAAAGCATAAAGTATGTGTTCACTAAATATTAAATACATAAGGTTCAAGGCTTTTTTAAATTATAAATGTGCTCTTTATTTTTATATTCAATCATATTAAAAATGCCTCCTCATAACTTCAATACTTTTCGTTGGATTAAATAAGTTTTAGATTGCTTCTATCCCAATTTTTCTATTACTATGATGATAGGATGTCCACTCTAGTAGTGGCCCAATAGCAAATTTCTAATCATTAAAGTTCAATCTAATTGAAATTAATTTTAGTTAGAAATCTAGTGGAAAAAAATATTTTAAATAATGTAAAGAAATATTCTATTTAATTTGAGTCAATAAATGTACTGCTGAAAATAACCAAACTGAGTTAGGTTTGAATATATCTATATTTCATTATATTTATTCATTATTATTTATATATTTCTATTTCTCACGAATTTAGACCATTTCAATCGCCTCACCAACAACTATCAAATCACCTCTAGTTAAAAGTATGCTTGTTCGAAGCGGCTGTTGATCAATTTGAAATAACGAAATTCAGATTTTCATAACTCGAACAGTTTTGGTAGCAGAAAAGTGGAAATTTATTTGCTTAAAATCTTAGAATATTAAGAGTGTTTAACTAAATATGACTGATAAAACAGAAGAATTGAATAAAATTATTGATATCGTAATATTTTCAATGGTACATTTATCGACTCAAACTACATAAAATATAATTCTTTACGTAATTGAAAGCATTTTATTTTCTATTTGGAAAAATATGCCTATACCTAAAAGTTTAGAAATTATAAATTGGACCGTGATGAGAGTGGATAACCTAAATATTTAATTTTACTTTTTAGAAGTTAGTAAAATATTGTTTCAAACTTTTCTTTTCATAATTCTTATCTATTTTAATATCATTATTTATTCAATAAAGATTTAGCAAATTTCGTTAAAGATTTCAAGTTAATTTCATAAAATTAATATTTTCTGAAATAATAATACTTTTAAAGTGATACAAATTAAAGGATTGTTCGTTTATATTCTCAATGTTAAATTTTTTTAATAAAAAAAAAATCTGTCTTAAAAGATTTTATCCATTACTTGTTAGATATATTTATCTTTTCTTTCAGATCTGTCTAAAATGCTACATGCTCGTAAGAATGCTATAACGTTTGTAGCATTGTTTGTAGTTTGTATAGTAGTGGCTATAACGTTTCAAAAGGAGGATGCAATTCACATTTATTCAAAGAGGTATTTCTAAGTGTGAGATTTGCTTTCAATTCATATAAACAAATACAAAGAAAATGTTGTTGTTTTTATTCAATTATTTTCTGTTAAAATAGCATCCTCCCCCCAAATATATCAGTGAAATAAATTTTACATATATTACATAAACAATAATAAGGCTACGAAAAATCTAATTAGGGTTTCAAATAATATTTGCTTTCTCCTTTATGACCCTTACCAGTTTTGAATTAATTGACATAAGGACTGTTTTGAGAAAGCCCTCATAATTTTCCAGCCTGTTGTTAAATGACACAGACAACTCTTGGTGTTATAAGAGCAGATCAAATAAAAACGAAGAAGAAAAAACAGAATGAAATGGCTAGTTCATTTTTAAAAAAAGGACCGGCAAAATTATACAAGTACTTACCTCACTGGTTCACTAAGCAGTGGATTTTTGCTCGTACAAGTTGTTTGAACTAGTTTCAAACACTGTTCATGACTTTGATGTCCGAGTAAGAAAGGCAACGTTTTAATTTCTTTTTCAGCGTAACAAGCATTTCAAAGTCGCATGATGAAAGATCGGTGCTATATGGTGGGTGTTCCAACAATGTCCATCAAAACTTCATCAATGTGTTCAGTGTGCGAGTGGCCGTGCATTTTCATAGAGCAAAGTTACTGCAGAGGATGCGAAAACGCTTGCGTCAGTCCTGCCCAAGTGCCAATAAGAGTAAGTTTTTCAGTACAATTCTTAATTCACCGATGCAGTAAACGAAATTCTATACCTTCTACCTCTAGAAAATTATAAATATCAAGTTGATCTTGATATTCTTAGTCGCAAACAAAATGCAGACGCCTATGTAGTAATAATCAATTGCCTACTAGACAATACTGTTGGCCGACCACTAGCGCATAACACGTATTTCTATGATTACCTAGAGTAAGTCCATTCTTCAATAGGTGTTTTCTTTCTTATCTCCTGCTCTACCGCTACACATCACTATCGTAACATTTACACAAAAATACACTAAATTATAGCCACTTTTCCGTTCTCATTTCATTTTCCTTTATATGTTTACAAACTTATGTCCAAAGAATTGGATAATTCACATTATGGTAGACTGGCTTACACCTAGAGTTTAACTAGGCGAAAGTAAAAAAAAAATTCTATAACGCAACCTTTATGGATATGATTTTCATTGTTCGAGTTCATTGTATGAGTTTCAGTTGTTCGCATACCATGAAATCGATATGGTAATTTTGACACCATGGAAACCAACACATTCTATTTGGTTAAACATTACAATCTATTTTTTACTGACATAATTTGGATGGAAAATTGAAGTTCCACCACTCATCGTCACTAGTTTTGTTGGTATTATTTGCTTACTGCTTGCTAAATGATAATTTTCAATTAGCATTTAGAGCTTTATATTGAATTTTATAACATGAGATCTCTGATAATAAAGCAGGTAGAGTTACCGTTGGCATTATGTCCAACAAAAGGCTCCTCGAAACTGGAAATATTACTTATTGCGCTCGAACAAGAAATAGTTTTATATAATGATTAGCAAAAAAATTAATACTTTCTCCGTCATCTTGCAAGTCATTCCTATTTTGGCAAAATCAAAACACATGGTGCAAGCACAAAAGCGTGGGGGGGGGGTTAAGTTTCTAAAAATATATCATACTTGAGATTTTCTCTTGCAGTTAAGTACATTTCAAGGCGGATTCAATAGCATTTAGCCTGTTAATGTTATTTGTGCATCACTGTTCTACAGTAACAGAAATATAGGAAAATACAACCGAAACTAATTGAGTAAAACACAAATCGCCGTCTGGATGCAACAAGTAGATCTGGGCTTGAAATTAACTCCCATCTAGAATTGGATGATTCTCTGTCAACTTGCTACATTGTATCAAGAACGCATAAGTTTCAGGTATACAAAACTGATAGAGACTAAGAATATCAGGTACTCGGTATCTGTTTTTGAACTTGTTTGATAATCTTTTCTATCTTATTCGTTTTCGATCAGATGATTTATTTTATCAATATGATACTAACTATCAGGTCTATATTTTCTATTTTGTCGTTCTGCTTTGACAACGCTAATAGCATGCGTGATGTTTTTTTAAAAACTATATGTATTTCATGCCCAACCATGTAATGGGCCACATTCCACGGAAGAATTCTCGCTTTCTCCTATACTAATTATATCAGCAAAGCTCTTCCTTTCCTCTTCTCACCCACCCGTTAATCACTGTTAAGATCAAGGTCACAGGCACATCGTCATTAATATTTCTTTCAAAGAAGCGAAATCTCAATTTGAAATCATATTCGTATTAGCATCCGTTACCAATATCTGTTAAGTTCATGAGCCGATATCCACTGAATACCGGGAAAAGAATCAGCTACCATTGAATCATTATCAACCTGTACCTAATACAGCAAAATTGGACATCAACACAATCCTACCCCTGCCTAACAATAGGAGAAAATAAGAAATATCTTTTTCGATTCATGAATTATTAATTAATTCCCGACAGATATCGGATAACGAGACGCTATTGCATTAGCTTTCTTAAGATGGATAATAAAAATGTTTTATATACCTCTCAGTAATTTGATATTCATTTATATAAAAAAAAATCTATAAAAGTCTAATATTGATTCCTGACCTGTCTTGAATTTTAAAAAACCCTTTGACTCAAAAAATTAAATAAATAACAAGATGCATTTCAGTCAAAATGACAAGGTCAAAAATATACCATATCAGACTCTGGGAAATTAATTCGTCAAAAGAAGTGGAAACTAATGTAAGCACAAATTGCAAGGGAGTTTACTGTAGCTACAAGAATTCAACTATCAAGATATTTTATGAGCGACAGTTTGCAAAAAAGATTAACTACAAGGAAATCCCTCATTTTAACTCTAGATGCTAAATGCACCCAGTTGAATATGCACAGAGACAATCGTGATTAAAAAAATACTATGAACTAGAGTCGTGTTCTCCTATTTGACGAGTTCCTTTTTGTTTGGAGGTATGATTTTCATTTAAATGGAGCAAATCACACGAAGTCGACTGAAAACGTTTGTAAAAGGCATTGGTATTAAGATGTGGGATTATGGTAAAAGTGGGAATCATTTTGAATGGTCACATTGACCTACACATTTTTATCAATGCAGTTACAAAGGTTGAAATATATAGAAAAGAGGTTTTTGATCTTCATGTCAAGTAGTTCAGGATTGCAATCAGTAATAATATGTCCAATGAAAATAAAATTTCTCAATCGCACGACATTAATGAATTGTTATGAAGATGGAAGAATCTAGCAGATGGCATATTTCCCGGATTTAAATCCGACAGACAATACGTAGGGCGTACTGGGATAACGACTTCAATCAATGCATTCTCTGTCTAGAACACTCCAGGAGTATTCATCATTAATGCACTTTGTTACCACATGCATCCCTAGAAAATCTAATACTCTATGGAAAATCCCTGCAAAGCTTGCATTTCGAGCAGTGTTATCCAAACATCTTAATCAATTTTACTGTTAATATTGTTTATACATATGATATTTTTGGAATAATGCCGTCTGGAGTTTGCTGTTATGTGCATACAGACGACAGTTTTCTACTAGGCTCCAACAGCAAGATGGATAGGGTAATAACATTCAGAAACCCTTATATAAAATTGGTGCAAGATATGACATTTTCCAATACTTCCAAACCGGAAAAGTGTTCAGCCATAAGTTTTTCAAATAAAAAGAAATATTGGGATAGCCATTTTCATATTAGTAGATAATCTAATCCCTTGGAGTGTTATGCTTACTATCATTGACATTCATTTTGCTTCAAATCATTCGTTTAACTATCATTTCAACTTCCTGGGAAAAAAATCTTTACGACAACTAAATTCCATTAAAGTAATAGCTGGCAAGTCTTAGGTTGCCAGATCCCACTATCTCTAAAAAATATTAAAGGCAATAATCAGAAATAAAATGGAATATATTTTCTGTGCTTCCTCAAATTCAAGGATTCTACCTCTAGAAATTATATATCGATGTGCACTTCGGTTTGCCCCAGAATTACCAAAGCAGGCACCAATCCCTCTTCTTTTTCGAGAAACCGGTCAAATTCTTTTAAGTCACAGATTCAAAATTCTAGCTTCATTTTACATTAAACATTTTACTTTAATAAGAAATTCATCCTTAACTCATCTTTTACAACCCCACGTCGTCCGACCAAAATAACAGAAACTTGTTTCGCTTCAATATCCCAAATGTCCTGCTTGTAAAGAAATTGACCATATTGAACATATTCTCTTTCGTTGTAAAATAAAATTTAAAAAAAAGATACGCTTTTATTAACAAATTCAAAAGTGATAAGAAATGGTGCCACTTTCTTTCTCTTGGTGCTTTAATTCAGACACAGTGAGAAAAAAAAATAATTAAAAAAATAAAACAGATTTCATTATCAAATATCTGATCCTTAAATTTTCTTGGACAAGTTTTTGCTTATTTTCGTCTTATGGTTTTGAAAGAATTATTTCTGGTCATCTCTTTCCTTTGATTTGGTTATTTTTTAATCGTCTTTTCCTAACAACCTTTATGAACCTTCTACTTAATACAACTGTTTTTATTTAGATTAAAGAAAAGTGGAGATAAAGCAGCCAAATAGCAAGCATAACTCAACTGAACTGAGCCATCAGTAAAAATTCTATTGACTGGTTAAAGGTTAACTGTATATACACAGATCAATACAAATCCATTGAATGGCAATGTAGAGTCATGTTCACATTCCCTTCTGCTCAAACTAAGGTTCTGCCACTACTGAGTGAGGATGAATCCCCTTTTCAAGCCGTGCTGTATACATACACTATATGTCATCAAATTTGTAATAGAAAATGTAATGTGAAATCAATTTAATCCTTTTCTTACATAGCATCGAATGGAAACAAATCTAGTTCAACTTCTTGCTTTCATGCTGTCTTTTGAATCATTGATATCATTTCGTTTAATATTATGCAATGTGCTAATACATGCGATGAAAAATTTTAATCATCGCTCAGATAAACTGCCAAAAAAGCAAATACGAGGCTTTTAAAATTAATAGTTATTATCCAATGACTGAACAGGAGAATAATTCAAGGATTGACATGTAATTCCTGCTCATGATTATTTTGCGATCGATTTCCGCCAATAACCTTTTATAAACATTTACCTTGTTTATATGCACCAACTTTTTCTTTTAAATCATACTTAAAAAAATATTTGAACTTTTAAAGGATGCACAAGTTTATTCGTTATAAATTTCAAAAATTCGTCCATCCAAAATTTTGAGATGACTATTTGTCACTATTTACATAATTCATTAGTGCAATAACATGAAATAATGGAACATCATAGAACTACCGTTCTATGATGTGCCATTACTTACTTTAATATTATTTTCTTTGTTTTCTAGAAAAGTTATTTCTACCAATAAAAACAGAAAATAAATTTTCGATTTGTAACCCCGGGAAAATCAGAGTATAGTATTTAGTTATACTTGTTATATGTTTTACAATAAAATATATTTTATACATTTGTTTCTAAAGAGTGGCAAATTTATCTTTATTGTGTCTTAACTGCCATTTATAACCACGCCTGTTTTTTGAGTTCTTAAATTTTTAATAAATTGCAAAACGACATACGTACTCGAATTCGTAAGAGAAAATATGATTTATACCACGTTTGCTTGCATTTTAATGAATGAAAATGCTGTTTATTTAGTTAAATTTGTCAATACTTCTAAGTGGATGAATTAAAAGGGAAGGAATATATTATCATTTTGAGGATAATTATAAGAGAAAAACGGTAAGAGACATCCATCTCGAATTTTTAAATTAACATAAAAGACAAGCAAAAGGTTTTCAAGTATCTGTCGAAGTTTCATTCTGATAATTTACGCATAAAGTACCCAAAATATTTCTTTCACATACAAAAACTTTTTGCATCTTCATATCCTTAATTAGATTATGGATGCCTTTAAATCATTTTCGTATCTCACTTTTCTACCATATACGTATTCAATGCAAGATTTATTTAATCCCATGCATAGATAATGACTGACACTATTTAATTATATGGCCAACAAGTTTTCATAAATAAATTCGAAATTACTACTCGTTATTTATTTTTACTCGAGGGGGATTGCAGGACAAGATCAAATGATATCAATATAACTTCCACTCCTACTTTATTTTATTATTCACAATATGGTAAAAAGCACCCAGTTACCTAGGCCAGAAAAAAAAATCTCAGCAACATTTAATGAAATGAATAATCTAGTAAACTTAACACTGCTAGAACATTAATATATTATATCAACAGCAATTGCTTTTAAAAATAGGCGAATGTTGAACTATCATTAAAATAAAAGATTTGCATTTGAGCAACATTTTAACACAATCTTAGAAAGAAACCGTAAAATAAACAAATGGTCATCAATTATTTAAAACTTCCATATTATTCAATTAATGACAATATATCAGGTAAGGTTACAGTTATTTCTTATAAACGCTGGTGTACTTGTGCTCTTTGAAGTTGCAAAACTATTTTACTGTTAATATCTGTGCTATTTGTGAAAATTCTTAGCTTTTGCCATGTGTTTTTAATATGAAAGAATACATATTAAATAAAAAAGAATTTGAAAATATTTTTAATATAAAAATATCACATAACAAATTAAAGAGAATAATCATAGAATAACCATCGTCTAACAATCAAAAGGAATATAATAACTAAAATTAGCCATATCATGATCAAAGAACCATAATTATGAACACTTCTATCCGTAGAAGACTGCATAGATCTCGCATTATCAGACTGTACAGATTCTGCCGATAACTGAGAAGGAGCTATGTTTCGCTGTCGTATGATACGTGCATTTTCAGGTGTTCCTTCAACATCAGGTAAATTCATTACATCAGCTGTTTCAGTGAAGATAACATTAGAAGTGTTTTTACACTGCTCATGGATAAAATTTGTTTCAATAGTTTCTATTTCAGCAGTTTCTTCAGAATGTGTATTTTGGTGGTAAGGAATCTCTGTCTCTGCAGTAGTGCTTCCGTTCACCTGCAATAAATAATAATTTTAACAAACAACTCAAGACAAAAAATTGAGCTCATCTAATGTTTGTAATCCAAACAATATTTAACAAGTAGAAACAGTTAACCTGAGATATGAACAAATTAACTTATAAAAGAACATATACAACAATAATAGTTTTTTTTTAAAGGAAATTAGAATGGCGAACCATTTTAGCTTCTGCTTAAAGTCATGTCAATTATTTTGAAAATCATTTAAAAAAATAGACAGCTTAAGTATGAAAAAAATGGCTAATGTATTGCGATTTTTTTATTTCTAATTACTCCAAAATTTCAAACATGGGAATTAAAAGACAGGCATATTTAACAGATACATTAACCAACAACTACAGATCAGTCTGAAAAGAAATCAGATATTAATTCAAATATTTTTAGATAATATAAATCTTTTATTGCTAACATTTGTATGAAAAATACAAATTGCATACAATACTGGAAGCATTTATGCTCTATTAAAAACAGCATCAGAAATTACCACATAGCTATATGATAAGCAAATTTTCTTTCAAACATCACAATGACTATGACAATAGAGCAAAACTATCCACACACTATCTATATCATTTCCACCAGTTAAATAGCCTAAGAATGATCCCAATGTATTTTTGAAAGTAACCAATATATATTTTAAAAGTGAATTTTCGATATTCTCTAAAATAAAAATATATTTTTAAAACAAATGTTGCTTTATTTTACTTTTTTCACTGAGATTATACCAATCTAAATTTGACTTCCCATGAATTTCATTTTTTCTTGCATTGTCTTTGGACTGATTTGAGGACTTTTCTCTTGGTGCTAATCATAACTGAGATTTATTCAATACTTACTAGTGTTCATTTCATCCTTTTAAAATGTTTTTATTTAATCGATTTTTCACTCATTTCCTCATGTGCTAGAGTTTAGAAATTTCATATTATTATTGAATCCAGATGACTATAGAATATTTTAATAATTTTAGGGCTCTTAATTATCAAGTAATATAAATTTAACTAAAAATTGATTTCACAGAGGGGACACCATCTAGAAATTAATTAGAGAAATATTAACTTCGAAAATTTCATAATATTTGTAATCATGAAATTAAATATATTAAAGAGTAAAAAGCAGAAAATAATAAAAGTAAAGTTTCAAACACTGTCTTGTTAATATTTCCGTTTATTAGAATACTGTTTTTATCGAAAATCCACCAATATTATAGTAAAATTAAGACACAATGCAATGATATGCATTGAATGTGAGATAAAGTTTAATAAGACAAATTAGAAATTGAGTAATCGCATTATAATTGTGATTGAGTAATCGCATTATAATTACACTTTATTAAGAGTATTTCTATCAGAATCTAAGAAATAAATTTAGAATATATTAAAGATTAGAATTAAAAATTATTCTCATAATACAAAAGTCACTAATTTATGATGCAGTATTTACTATTCTAGAAGAATATTAAATATATAAAATTATCTGCCAATTAGAAAATTAGAATGCCAACAAAAGATAACTTTCTTCACAATGACATTTTTATATGACTGTTTAGAATATCGTAACTTAAAGAAAGCTGGCTGATTTGATGTGGTTCTTTGCGTTTGGCGTTGCAGCGCCAGCGTGACCATGTCCGCCTCTCGAATAAGGTATAGATGCTTTAAGCATAATGAATACCATAAAAAATAAAGACTAAAAACTAGAAAATAACATAAAAAACTTTTATTAAAACGGTTTATGAGTCATTAAAAGAAAAAATCATTTAGAGATGAAAACAAAATCGCAAATGCGTGAATAAAAAAAAGTGGGAAGAGAGTCACAAAGAATGTCATGAACCAAAATTGTGCTAAAAAATGTTTTTGTACACATATATTACTATACACTTAGAGAGAGAGAGAGAGAGAGAGAGAGAGAGAGAGAGAGAAAGAAAGATCTTAAACTTATAAATCCTAACACAAATTAAAATGAAAAGGTAATCTGATAAATTAACAAGAATTTTTAAAAGATATTTTTAAAAACCTTTTCGTTTCTGTGAGAAATTCTTTTTGGTTTGCAAAGCGAAAAAATGAATTCAGAGTTAATTTTTGATGAAATGGAAATCCTAAATATCCAATAAATATATTTGAAATAAAATCAAAAAGTTTTAAGCAAATACACTTATGCCCAAAATTAAGGTTACAAAAATGTTTTTCAAAGTAATTCTAAATGGCTACCAGTAAAATTTAAATAAATTATATTTTATATATTGTGAAGGACCGGTAATACGATATTAACCTTTGTTGTGGGAAAAAAATGTTTTTTAGCATTAGTTTTTGAGGAACTACTGAAATTAGCCCGTATAGGCATCTGGGATTTTTGCCAGCAATTTTGTGAATATTGCAATAAAACAAAAAATTTAATCTGTTTTCAGTGAGAATGAGTTCTCATAATCGTTTAGACGATTCCTTGAAATGGAGAGCCGTTGGCAGGATTGAAGCTGGTAGTCTCAAGCGGAGGTGGCTCGATGGTTACAAGTGGCACCGAAAGTGGTATCCAGGTTGCGGAATCAATTCCAAACAAGTGGTACTGTAACCCAGAAGGCTGACCAAGGCCGTCACAGAGCAACGGCACCTGCACACGATCGCTATTTGGCATTGAGCGCACGACGGCATAGGCTGACAACGGCTCCTCAATTGCTCGTGACCTTGCTGCTGGGTCTGGAATAATAATTTCCAGACAAAAAGTATACAGACGTCTAGCAGAGAGGGCTGTTTATGCCGGCGACCAGTTGAGTGCATCCCTTTGACTGCATCCAACAGAAAAGTCCGGCTGTTGTGGTGCTTAACATATCAGTCTTGGGCACAGCAAGAATGGGGGCGTGTTCTTTTCAGTGATGAGTCGAGATTTACCACACAGAGTGACACTCGTTGAATCTTCATCTGGAGAGAACGAGGAGCTCGCTATCATTCCTCCTACGTAAAAGAAATCGACCGATTTGGTGGCATAATGTTGGGCAGTTTACAACACTGCACGTCTTCGATGCGGGTACTGTCAATATAGGGATGAGATCCTTGAAGTCTATGTGAGGTTGTCCCGGGGTGCTTTTGGCCCAGACTTCATGTTTATGGACGATAACGAGCGTCCACATAGAGCCCAGATTGTTGAGGATTTTCTTGAGGAAGAGAATATTATACATATGGACTGACCCTCGAGGTCTCCGGATGACAATCCTATTGACCATGTTTGGGATGGTCTCGGAAGAACCATTGCACATCGTAACCCCCCTCCTAATACCCTACAAGAGTTAAAGGTCGCGCTTTTCGAAGAATGGGCTTTGTTGCCCCAAGCATTTATTGACACCCTCATAAACAGTATGAAAGCTCGTTGTGAAGACTGTATAGCAGTGCACTGTGGTCACATTCCATATTAGACAGGCTTTCCCCGAGAAAAACGTTTTATCTCTGATTCATAATGTAACACTTTTTGATATACCCGGTTTCTTAATTCCCAATTACAATCTTTTCCATGTTGTTATGTGTCTATGTTCTTTCTTCCATTGTAGTGTACTTCTCTGCCAAATTTCATGGCAACATAGTGAATAGCTTTCATTTTTCGCAGATTTTATGTTTGTGACCTTAATTTTGGACATGAGTGTATATGCAAAAGAAAGCTGTTTAATCAACTCCGCGCAACTATTCCTCGGACGATCATATGAAATCTAAGCCTCCCCCCCTTCCAGGAGAGCTTTTCGCAAAACTTTGATTCTATTTGCGGACCTCAGCGTCAATTTCTCTTTGGGAAATGAATCCTTAAATCATGAGGATAAGAATAATTGTGTGGTTTATTTAAATACAGTGTCATGTTTCTACTTAAACTGGTATTTCGCAAGCTTTCATATAATAATAATAATAATAATAATAATAATAAATAATCTACAAATTATGCGCTTAAACGGAATCTATAAAAAAATCCATCCAACCGACCGACTTTTTTCAGAGTGAAATTTTAAGATTTAGCTGGAATGTTCTTAAAAAAATGCCTCTAATTATTAGCAAAGTCAAAGTAATTCAGAGACGCGTAGAAACGCATACTATAACCATTCATTAACGAAACGGTCTTACACTATCGTAATGCTAATCTACCTTAAACCATAAGAACAACTATATTATTTGTTATTTTGATAACACTGAAATTGTTTTCTTTAATTAACAAAAGGTAAATATTTAAAACTACAAATACATAAAAAATACGCAGGATTTGATAAATTGTAATATCATTCCTTCAAAATAAATTCAGATTTTCTTAGACAGTTCACCAGAAAACAAGACCTAATTTTACATTATTTTGAAGTTGAATTTAAACTAACAAAACAGGCAGAATAGCTTTACTGTACTCTTCCCAGATTAAAAATGTCAAATAAGAAGAGAATAATCATAGTTAATTTTTCACAGAAGAATGGCTTTATTGACACATCTTCATTAATAATCCTAGATATTATTGTTATTCGTCTTTTAAAACAGATAAAAATAATTATTTAAACATATTTCATACTGATTAAATGCATTCCATATAAAAATAATTTATATTATGCATAAAATAATTATCTAAGATTCCAATTCTCTTTCATATAAAATTTACATTAGTAAAAATTTTAAGCAATTATTAAAATCATTTGAATAATTCATATTTAAAAATTTGAGAATTAAGTATTTTCAAGAAGGTTTTTATATTTTTTCCATTTTAAAACATAACTGAGTTAATTTTCAAATACAAAAATACGAGCTTATTCTTATTTATTAATATTGTACGAAATTTGACAAATTCAATATCTAAGTTTTACAGAAGCTGATAAAAATATTCTCCAAAATCAATAAATTCACAAGAAAAATTTCATAAATACAAATAGTTTTTCCATTGAAAAATATTAAAATTCAGTTTACAATTTATCTTGATATTTATAACTTACACAGGATAGGGGCACAGTTTCTACTTTCTGAACATCTGATTCCTTGGAGGATTCTGGTTCAGGACTTTTTAAACATCCTTTTATGTAACCACATTCAGGACATTTCCAATTCTGTGATCTATAAAATAAGATTTGAAATTTTAATAACATTCATTACAGCATCACATGACAGATACAGATAATTCTTTTTAGAAGCTACATTCAATTAGCTATCTACAACTAAATTTTTCAATAAAAACTGCTAGAATTTTTTTTAAGGAGTTTGTTGATCGAATATTGTAAAGACATGCATACACAAAATTTTCAGAACAAAGCAAAAGGAAAAACATTTTACAAAACTTTTTTTTTTTTTGTTTAACTTCTCCAGAAATAAAGAATTTAAAATAAAAGCAGACAATGTAAAACCATTTTTGAAAAGCAAGTGTGAAAATAAGTTAAGCATCAAAATAAAGAAAAAAAAAATGAAACGAGGGAAAAAAATAATTTCTTCTTTATAACATCAACAATGCTCGAAGTAAACTGTAGTCTTATCAAACATCACAATTAAATTATATTAATAAAAGTCACAATTGATATGAATACAATTGCTCTCACTTAATGCGAAAATTATAGTAATAAACAGCAGTGCAATTACGCTTCTATGCATTTTTGCACTAAACAAGAGAAGCGTGATAGCGCTTCGCCGCACTTAAACGGTTAATATAAAAAATGCAATATGAAAAAGATTACATTACCACATAGAACCACCATATACAACAAAATGAATAAAAATTTTACATATCAAACATTAATATCTCCCAAACTGGAAAACTTACTTCAAGGCCAAACGTTTTCTTTCTTCAGGAGTGTAATCTAAAGAACCAATAGCCCCGTTTCCATGTGTAGGAAGAAAGCCTATTATGGCAAGCAAAGCTGTTCTTACTATAAAAATAAGTTATATACATTACATCCACATCGCAGCTATTCAAAAAATACGATGTATCTTATCAAACATCTTAATGTAATTTTAAGTATGCAGAATATTTTGTACAATACACTATTATATACTGTACAAAGAATACTGAGTGAGAATTTTCAAAGGAAAAAAGGAAAGAAAAATTACTAATTTTATTATAATTGGATTACCTGGTCAGTCAAAATATAAAGTAAATAAATATATCATGTCTTGCAATGGCATTCAATTAATTATTATTAGAGATTTGAAATTTTCAATGTTACAGTTGAATAATTTTAAAATAGTTCAGAAACAAGTTTTAAAGCAAGACAGATGGAAAATAAAAATTTAAGGAAGAAAGATAAGAAAAATATAAAAGCATATATTTAAGAGGGGGGAGGAATGCGTTTTTATACAGTAAATACGAATATGAAACAAAAGTTAATAGACAATTTTTCTATTTCTTATAATCATATTTTTTATAAAAAGTTATTTATGAAAAAATTACAAACAATAAAATCAAATAGTTTAAACACAATTTTCGATATCAACAAAGGTGAAAAAAACGACGCAGCTTTACAATTTAATGAAAATATTTTCCCCAATATTAGCTTTACAATTTAATTTTTTAATTCAATACAGAACTACTCTAAAAAATTCGGGTGGGGGGGAACGTTGAATTTTACAATTTTTTAAAAATCCAATTCAAAATTACTATAAAAGATTCGGGGGGGGGGGGAGCAGATGTAGTTTTACAATTTCATGAAATATTTTTCTCAATATTAGCTTTAAATTTTTTTTTTTTTTAATCCAGTACAAAACTACTATGAAAGATTCATCCATTTTCAAAAGTATTACAGTCATAAATAAACTTGAGCAAAATATGAAAATAAGCAAACTCACTTTCTTACACATTCAACAAATTTTACATGTGTGCCTTCTGTGTCACAGGATAATTATGGTATAATTGAACTTGACCGTCTGAAGCCAACACAGTAGCAAAAATATGAAATCTTGTTCGCAACAGGGCATAGTTCCTTTCCAACTTTCTTCAATCCGTTTCACTTGACCACTACAGACAAGTGCTGAGGTAGAGGAGTTGGGAAGCCTTTATATAATGCCACTATTTTTAACTGCCGCTTGGCCGCTTTATCTAAGAACACTAACATCGGTTCTCAAAGCTACCTTGGTTGAAGAGAGTTTTTGCGAACAGTCTCTCTAAGACGAAAATCATATTCATTAAGTCTATAAATATGAAGAGCTACTCTGCAGCGATTTCAACATCTAATGTCACTTTCTCCAACTGGACAAGAGCCTTCATTAAAAGTGAATCCTAAATGATCAACCGACCACTTTACTAGAGATTTAGTGACACTTTCAGGAACTATCTCTTCTAATATTGAAAATATATACATAAAAAATGTCCAAATTAATTTTTTTTTACAGCAGTTTCCAAGACATTTTGCACATGCGTATGGATTTCGCCTATAATTTTTCTCGGTCAAATTTACGAAATGTTTTTAATACTATTCTTCATTTATCCGGCAGCTGGTATTTGGTTACCATATTGTTTTTGTGAGTGTTATCGTTCTTTTTTTTAGTCACTATTTTGTTTCGGCCATTGGTGTTTTTTTTTTTTTTTTTTAATTTTAGTATAGATTTTACTTGAAGCTCTTTATATAGCCAAAATGTGTCCTTTGGTCCTTTACAGTCCCTTCCCTCTACTTTGCAAAACCCCCATATCTTACTGTTATTAATTGTCTTCAGTTGTCGGTCTAATGCTTTCTACTTTCTCAAAAAAAAAAAAAAAAAAAAAAAAAGATACAACATTTGTAGATCTCTCATCAAATACTTTTTCAAAAAGATACTATTTACTTTTTCCTCCCACGTTTGCCCACCGCGCTGATTGAAAACCTTCATAATTCTAGGTACAAGGACAAGCAGTAATGTTAAAGTTTAAAGCCGGCATATCATGTCCATCGATTAAAATTTGTTTCAAAATGAAGAAAGAATTGGAGGATAATGATTTCGCTGAAATTTAGTGATGATGTTGAATTCCATTTAAAAGGGAAGGTAAAGTGTCATGTGTGATTCTAGGGCACTGAAAATTAAACGTTCAATTGTGACAACTAAAAGACATTCACCAAAGGTGAATATTTTTTACTATCATTATTATTATTATTATTATTGTGTGTGTGTGTGTGTGTGTGTGTGTGTGTGTGTGTGTGTGTGTGTGTGTGTGTGTGTGTGTGTGTGTGTGTTGTTTCACAAACAAAAATGTAAGGACAGTTTTTCTTCGGTAAGAAGACTGATTGGCACAACTACTTGGACATGTTGCAGTTGATTGTTTCCGCAAATGGTTAATAATTCCATGGTTTTTGCCTTCCAATAATACTGGACACTTCAACATAGAAATATTCAAGATCATCGATACCTGAAAAATGAGTTTTTGTATCGGCGGACTGGGAGTATTGGGGGGGGGGGGGGCAAGGAAAAAAAAATGAAGTCATCCTCAATTGTCACCTTGTTTCATGCCTTATGATTTCTTCCTTTGGGTACACATTAAGGATCTTATTTATGTACCTCAATTACCACAAACATTAGAAGAGCTCAAGGAACGGAACAATGCTGCAGTGATGACCATTGACAGGTTTATTATACAAAACGTGTGGAACGAGTTTAAATGCTGCCTGGACATATGTCACGCTACCCACGAGACGAAGAATGAGCATTTGTAGAGTGTGCCAAAACCCGGCTATTTCCATATATTACTCATATTTGTATAACACTTATTACACATACAATATGAGTGATGCACGCGTATTTTAAAAGCATAGCGTTTATAATATATAGCGTTTTGAAAATGAATGAATCTTTTATAGTAGCCTTGTATTTGAAATCAATGTTATTTATGTGAAACTTACTTGACCAGGAAGGTTGCCAAGATTCAGGATGATGTCCTGATATACTGAGGCAAATTTTCTTATTAATTTCAAATCTTCCATTTGGCTGTACATAAGAAGAAAAACAATTAATATCTGTCAAATTTAGTTTGTCCAAATTTTATTAAATTTGCAGTAACCTTTGCTTTTCTGCTAATATAACTGTATAAATCAGTGAAATAAACAAAAATTTAAATAAAAAGAAAGTAAGAAATCAATAAGAAAGTTAAGCATCTACTACTACTATTGCAAGAAGCATTCAATAACACAAAAATTGTTACAATGTTGTTTAAAGTCAGTACATGCATTTTGAATCAAAGCAATTCGAAAGGGGAAGAAAACTGAAATTTCGACCCACTTTTAGACAATGAAAATACTATTCTACAAACTTTTACATAACTACACTTCAAAAATTATAACTACTAATCCAGGTTGAACCTTGTACAGCTTTATAAATAATTAACAACACAAAAATTATTTTTTTAAATCTATCTCATTATCAGATTAAAAATTCTACAAAACTGTGAAACTGGTGTAATGGAATTTTCAACATTTGAATTGGGAAGAATTCTTATCGGATAATATATAAACAAAGGGCATGTAAAAGTTAATTTCCAATAAAGTATGTTTTATAAAATACAATACAATATTATATATATTCGCTTACAGCAGCATGCTCAAGTGATCCAGCAAAGCTCAATACAAAGGTTTGAAAAGTATATAAACAAATAGTAAATTTAAATTATCTTAAAATTATATCGTAACTCTGGGTCAAGTACATGATGACAACCCAGGTATTATGCTCGGCGATCTCCGTGCAAAATTAGCCCTTTCTAAAGTGTAAAACTGAATAAACTGGCACTACATTCTAATTTAAAGTAAATAACTTGCTAAAGATTGGCAATACAGCTAGAAAGAATATGACTCGGTATAAGATTCAGGGTTTACATGACTTGCAAAGACACAAAAATTTTGATTTATAGTAAAATTTTAATATTATACCTAATAGATTATCGGTCGTTCTTCTGTTATATTTCCGTGTATAAGCGGAGAGTTTTTGAATTTTTATTCGAGTTTGGAATTGAGAAGTTTTGAATAAAATGTGATGTTGGCGAAATTTACGCTCGGCTAACCTAGAAAGTACCAAAACATACACAAAAAATAATAGAATACCGTAAATAATTAGCACATAAAAATAACAATTGAAAAGTGAAAATATTTTAATCGTTTAACTTACTTTGTGGGTGTTTTCTATGCAACCTTTAAGAAGAAAGATAAGAAGAAAAAAAAAGTTATAAAAATCCGTGCCTGAATACTAGTTTCCGAATAGTTCGTAACATTCACTTTCACTCATTGAGATGTTTGGAAGCCTATTTTCATTAATTCCGATTAGAATTTAACTCTCTAGGTGTGAATTTATGTCTCCTTCTCACAGAGACTATGAGAGACTAATATCTCCTTCTCACAGAGACTATGAGAGACTTATGTCTCCTTCTCACATTAATTAGAATATCTAAAAATAATTTTAAATTAATTCCTTCAAATGATGACACATTTTTTAATCTGAAGTGAAAGAAAATGATTAGCTTAGTAAATGGTTACTGCAAAAGAATGAATATATTTTTTTAAAAATCACCCGTCAAAAATACAATTTCCTTACTAATTATTGAAATGGAAAAACGTCGGATAAAAATATCTCACTGTCCATCAAAGGTTTGTGGATAAGGGACAGCAATTGAATTCGTAAATTAGTTGCTTTTTGTTTTGACTGAATACTATTAATTTCAATCCTCAATTCTTATCCATATAATTTTTTTTAATGGATTTTCTATAAACTGCCATACTAGCATTTTAAAATGAATGCATGTATAATGACAAAAACGTAAGAAGAAAAAATTTCAAAAATGCAGACGTATTTGCAGAAAAGTCACGCTTAAATTTATGTCAAGCGGAATTGCTAAAATAAAGATATTCCTCTCCCCGCCTTATGTAACTTCACAGCTTATGAGAAGCCATGATAGTTTTTCATTCTCTTCTTTTTAAACAAAATGCACTACTTTTTCTCGGAAAATCAGAGTGTTCCTTTTAATTTACCATTCCTTTTGAAAACTCACCCTGTATTTCTCAAAACATTCATTTTCGTGTACAGCATTTGTGGAATGACGAATACATTTAAGATTCCTTGAATTCCCTTGTGGGATAATTTACAATTAGGCAAGGAAGACTTTTTTACAGTGATACTTTCTGCTGCACTTAGTGGCCACTAACGGCTTTTGTGTTTGGTTTCTTTGTAAAAACTGAATAATTACAAACGCTTGTGCTAATAAAGAGAGTCTGTTTCTTCCCATGGTACCCCTGGAGGATGGTACGATTTTACTGATAGAATGCAGATGGCTAGCTTTGTTCTGAAGTTTTAAAGAAGGATGACCCATATCAAAATACTATAAAAAAATGTCAGGTTTAAGAATTAATTGAAGAATTTTTCCCCATTTTCTGTCATGGATATACATGCGTTCCAGGTATTTGAAGGAGGAAAAAAAAAAAAAAAAAAAAAAGACTACGAATCTAATTTTATGTTTCTAATGTAAGCGATAAGTAACAAACGCTAATAAGAGTCAAGGAATGGTATTGTGTAATAATCAAGTCCTTTGAGCGGCGGAAGAACGTACCGCAAAAGCATTGCTACACCCACCTCCCCTGAAATCATCCGTTCAGTAAATGATCTGGACGCCCCAACAGCAATGAAGTAATATCTCCAGTTCAGTTTTATTCGTCATTAATAGCCACGTTTTAACTCCTCTCTTGGGAGGAACATCGTGTCATTAAAGAGGATAACTCAGCTACATTCCGTTACCATACTCATCAGAATGGCAAGAACAAACCATCATACTAGAAGCTTCTCATTTCCTATATGGGTTGGGACATACATCGCCCCACCTCCTTACGCGAAAACTAATGGCAGGAAAAATTCTTCAGATGTAAATTTATTATCACGGGATGAAAGACCATGTGGTGGTCTTCTCATAAACAACATTTTTCAAACAAAAACAGAATAGATACAACAGATAGTATACAAGACAACAAATGAATGGGGAAAAAATGTGCTACCTACCTTTAAATAGGGCTACCATTGTTAAAACTACCGGCGTTAGCATTTAGCGATTTACTTTACAGTGACTTGATTGGAAAATATCAAACACATTTAACTTGCTTGGTGAGATTTTCATTCTCAGGGCGGCATGTTTGAATGGACCCATGATTTTTTTAAAATCTTTATTTCGGTTTAAATACGAGTTTTGAAGTTTGGAAAATTACAGTAAACTTTCTCGGCCTAGACACGGATTGCCTTAAAAGGGACGATTCACTTTTGTGTTTATTCAATCGATTCGGTGGTGCTATCCATTACACGTTTAATTATCTACTAGGCTTCATATGGAAGAGTATACAGTACAGCATTAAAAATTTGCAGAAAAACATGGAGTGTCTAAAAGGCCTATAGAGCAACAATAAATTCCGTATAATCAACTGAACCATATCTGAAGAAATTTTTACTGAAACTTTTACTGACTGGGATTTTAAGTCTTTTTGATTAGTTTTACTGTTGTTTTAGAATGCTTCTCTTTTGGCAATGGTTGTTTTGAGCCAGTTGGTTATACTGGGAATAGTTAAGAGGTCATTTTATAATTTTATACTTTATATTTTACTATAAAAACAAAAATTAGTATGCCCATTAAAGCAAGTTTATTTGCCAAAAATGCTTATCTATCATAGCAGCTGCAATTTTCAAAACCTTCTTAGGTTCTGCCAACTGTTGATAGCTGGATCATTGGAATGCTGTGATCAAAAGTGCTTGATAGCTGGATCATTGGAATGTTGTGATCAAAACTGCTTGAAGGGTCCAGTAATGGTTAGCCTTTAATGTTTAAAAAAGGTTTAAATACTTTTAGACAGTAAACTACTTAAAATTATTTATGTTATTTAGTTCCGTGAACATTTAGGTTTATGTTAAAAACTGTCTACAAAGCAATTTTAATTCAACATTTGTAAGGGTAAAATTATGTATAATCAATTATATATTTCCTAAATTGTTGAAATTATTTCTTAGCTCTTGTTTTGTGTTAAATATTGTTCTATTTATAAATTAAAGTATTTGTTTTCGGATATTCAAAAGATGAACGGTATTCTTCAATCCTTAAGTGAATAACTAGTAATTTTTACTATTTTATTCATTTATTCATAACCCAATTTTGGACAATGCATGTATACAATCAAACTTTGCATTTACTTTCCTCACTGGGTAAGCTGGGTCGGTGTGAGTGTTAAAATAAATAAAAATTGTAACTTACATACAACAGTTTGAATATAATTCAGTTGATTCTGGTTATTTAGATTGGCATGTTATAACATAGCATTAAATAATTACTTTAGAACTGCATATGATATTCACCACATAATCTGTTTAACAAGTTATTGCAACAAGCAATTATTGCAAAAACAAGCATTTATTTTATCAACACCTTTATTATATTTCTAAGCAAAATAAACTTAATTCTCCAAGCTTTGCTCTGAATTTTTATTCCTAGAATTCTTTGAATTTAGTACAATTTATAACAAGAATGAAACACTCATAATACTACTCCCTTTTCATTTTCCTTAATCATGTCACTATACTTCTGTTCATTGAAAAAAGGAAAGGTATAAGCATTTGATAGTATAGAAGTCCTTAAATGTCCCCAATCATAAGCACAGTTTTGTTTCATTATGTATAGGTACAAAAGATCTGCACAGGTATAAGAAGTTACAGTACTTTTTCTGTGATTCAATAAACACTGTTTGTTATCATCGAATGCCTGTATTCAAGAAATTCTTGCTTTCAAAGTGAACTATTTGAACCAAATGCATCAACAAAGCTGCTATATTTTAGTTTTGATTCCGATTACTAACCAGCTTGGCGCCATTAGAAGAATTAATAGCACAGCACTCATCTTGTTTGAGCCTTTGGTCCAGAATGAATTTGGGGAAACAACATCCAACCACCAATTATAGTTCCGAAAAATCTTGAAATCGAAAAATCCTTTCACACTGTGGCAATAACTACTACCAACTTATCTGGTTATTTTGACACCAGTGTTCACTTTCAAGAGCTACTGATAATAAGTATCTTACCATTTTCAGCATTATTAGGTAATCATAACATCGACAGTAAACCTGCTAAAAACCACTAAGTGGACTTAAGAATAAGGACATCTCTGTTTCGCAGGAATGCAAATTCACATTGAGAGTTTGGGACTTGGTGACTTTTACCTGAGTGACGACAGTATATGTACATTTAAATATGATGGGAATCATCAAAAAGTAGTAACAAGTAGAAAGTAGTAGCAAGCAAAATAAACATTGCATTGACACATACTTACAATTACACATTTTGATTAAACAAGGTGAGCAATTGCATGAATACACTTTAGCATTTATAAAGGTTGATAACCAAAAAAATTTTTAATTAAATTTTAATACAGCTTAATAGTGAAAAAGTGTCAGTTAGTAAAACATTTCTCTTATGTTTATCTATGCATACACAAAGTTTCAAGTTTCTATGTACACAAATTTGCAGATATTAAAAAAAAACAATTTCATTGGTTTAGACCACTTGTTCAACATCTCAAAAGGATGTTTGAATGAGTCTTTCATTGTATATTTCAGGAATGATATAAATATTGCAGAAGGTTAATAGGATGGTGGAATATGAGAATGAATTTATTAACTCTTATTAATTTTTTAAAAAAATGGTTACATAATACATTTATTGAATTGTTTACAAAACTAGTTCAAAGTGCATTTCTGCGACATTTATACAGAGTTGCTTTCTTTTCACAATATTTACATTCACATACACCTGTATTATAATAACATACAGTGTATATCAAGAGCATTTGAAAAGATTCCTCTTCACTGAAATAAGTAATTTATAAGGAAAGATTAATATTGCACATATAACTGCAAGAAAAGAATTTTATTTATTCATTTATTTAAATTTGCATTATTTCTCTGAGATAAGTTAAGTGCTCAATTTCTCATTCCTTTTTTATGTGACTGAACGATAACCTTCAGAACGATATCCTATGGATCAATATCCTTTGATATACAGAAAAATTCTTACATATAAACAGTTTTCCTATGTTACATAAATTTGCAGTTAGTTAATTATTAATAGTTAAAATTGATGTTTCTGTCTATATTTAAAAATACCACCTAAAATTTTGAAGACAGAAGCGTGAGACTTTGAATGTGTAGAGAGGAAAGAAAAACTTTTACTAACACTTTTGCATCACGGGGGCATAAAAAAAGTAATTTTTTAAAACTTTTTATAATCAAATTTCACAGAAACCAAATCATATTCAAATGTTTATCAACCTTATTTAATGAAGCTTTGTAATCAAAAGCATATGTGTATGTGTAATATTTAAAGAAATAAATACTAGTTCATTTTTCTAGGGACACCTACATACACACTACATGATCAAGAAAATCCTAGGTACTTTTGTGTTTTTGTATTTTTATGAATTTCTTCATAAAGGCTAGATAAACTGTTTTTGAAATTCGACCATGGAAAAATAATGTTTCAAATCATGGTTTTCAGTGAAGATTTGATTATGACGGTACTTAAGACCAATTTAAAAATCAATAAAGACGAAACTGATTATAGCTCTCCCTCCATTTCAAATAAAACAGATAATGATTTGACACTTTTCAACAATAACTGAATATTTTTAAGGGCAATATTTACATACATTTTCAAAGAAATAGTGTGCATATTCAGGAAAAAATAAAGGTCTATTTTTTAAAAAATGCCATTTTTTTTTTAAAGTTTTTTGCTTATAAAGTGCAGAGTTTGAATAAAATTATACAAAATTCAGAGAATATGTAACAAACTATTATTACAGTTAGTATTAAAATTTAAAAAGAGAATTCTATAAATATCCAAGGGAACACCAGCATTTTTAGTTTAAAAACCATATATATATGCATAACTAT
Source organism: Argiope bruennichi (assembly GCF_947563725.1). Taxonomy (NCBI): domain Eukaryota; kingdom Metazoa; phylum Arthropoda; class Arachnida; order Araneae; family Araneidae; genus Argiope; species Argiope bruennichi. The sequence goes on along the minus strand of NC_079162.1, from coordinate 34,167,608 downwards.
AACCATGCATATATGAAATATAGGTTTTTTTTTTCTTTATTAATTTCAAACCGGATATATAAAACAACTTATTTGTATTCCATTAAGGCTGAATTTCAGTTGAATGTCATTATGATTCAAAAAGATAATGGCATTGCAGTGTACTGAATTTCAGTAGCTCTCTAAGTAAAGCTAAAAAATGAGGGATTTACACAAAATGATATTCTTAAAACTTGAATATTTGAATAGATATACTAAATTCTATAAAAGGTTAGAAATATATTAATATCCTTTCACTCATACAAATTTAATATAAATTACAATAAATTAATCATAAATAATAAAAACATTATTATGTCAGTCATTATTAATTGAACAAACAATAGATTTCTAACATTATGTAACTTTTTATAAAATAATTAAAAGCTTTTGGACATTTTTAAACTTTCCTTATTCCTTATTAAAGTGAAGCTGTGTTTGCAAAATTTTAGATATTAAGGATGATGGTTTTGCAGTAATTACCAACCATTCTTGTAAAAGTAATTTGGTTAATATCAGAAAATCAGCCTTGCACAGCCTGTGGTTTGTAAAGAGCAATAAGTTTGCTGATATGGATATTAATGAACTAGACTAGCCTGCTTACAATCAAGATCTCAATCTCAAAGTACTCTTTTGTGAATGATGGCAACATAAGTGACAGAAATTACCAGTTTTCTTTATAAAATTAGTGCACAATTCCTGTAGAAATGTTCCAAAAACTAGTGAACAGACCTCTTCATAGAACAGAAACTATCACTGAAGCAAAAGGTGGCTTTAAGTCATATCAATAATTGGCACATCTGCTACAAAAACAAAGCATAATGGTGCTTGGAGGCTTTGGACTATATTGTAAAATTAATAAAATTAAATTCATAAGTATAAACTTTAAAGCTAGCACAAATAATAAATAAAAACATTTTTTATGATGCCTGGTTTGCTACAGTTTATGCTAAGAGCTTAATTTATAAGAAAGAAAGGATATTTAGTATATTTCTGGTCTTTTATAAAATTCAATTGATTTGAGCATCTAAGATTTAAGTTTAAAAATAATCATTTGTAGAAAACCTCGTCATTTGGCTTCTCTTCTTAGAGAGCAACAGAAACTGAATTCACATTAATGTGGATATTTTTCTAAATGTTAGATGGTATTCAACTGAAAATTTTATAAAAGCTGCTGTATATATCTGACTTTGAAAATGTGAAAAGAAAAATAAGCCGCATTTTGCAAATGCATAGTTAAATTTATTTCCTAAAAATGCTTATATTTCTTTGACTATGTTTAGAATTAACCTTAAATTTTTAATACACAACTTCGATAACATTTTGTCATATACTATATAAATTTCGTATAATTTGATTGAAATGTCCGAATAGTATCAGCAAAGAACTTGCAGAAAATTTTGAGGCTTTTAAAATTATGAACTTAAATATCTTCACAATAAGACGTGAATTTAAGAATATTTTTTATATGGTCGTATTTCAAAGAAAATTCATTCAGAATTTCTGGGAAAATGAATAAATCTGAAAGTGTTCGGATAGTCGTGATCACATATGCGCATAAAATTTTTATATTAAAGAAGAGCAGGCATGGAGTTCTTTAAAGTACACATTTTATTCTCTTCACTATTATAGAAAAAGTTCCATTTTTTAAAATATGTTTAAAAGCTTTTTGTTAAATATATAACGAACCAGAGAGACAGTCCGAATAGGAAAGCAGGAAAAAGACATTGTATGAAAGCGTTTTGAACGTTTATAGTTTCAGAAGAGAATTTAGCTTTTGAGTAATTCAGCAGTTTGGGGTTTGATATATATATAGATTATTAAAATCCATATATATATAAGAAAATTTTCAGATTTATTCTTTTCAATTGCAATATCCATGGTTTTTTTTTTTTTTTTTTTTTTTTTTTTTCCCTTTTGAAAATTTATTTAAACAAAATTAAGACTTTTTCAAAATGAGTCTTGCTAAGCAATCTTAGGAAAAGAAACCAAGTCACATATGCACTGAATTTAACGTACGAATCAAGTGTGAATTTATCTATATGAAATGAATTAAAAATTTCAGTACGAAACCTTTAGAAACCTTCCACTAAGACTTTTCTAAAAAAGCACAAACAATTTCCATATTTTTTTTTAAACCAGCATATACCGATCCTAGAAACTGGTCCGGATATTTATTTAAATAATGAGGCACCAGTAAAAGAGCTAGCTAAAATTCAGGAGTACAAACAAAGTATTTTCTTTTAAAATCAAATTCTCAACTCAACTAAAATAAAAAAATTTCCTTTCTAATGATAAACTTATAAAAGTGATATGAATTCTGCAAACTGGATGTATTCCGCTTTCTTGGTGATATTTTTTTTCGATATATTTGAGAACATGGCGTCTCAAAATTTCTATTCTCTTCCAGAAAATTTGGGAGCCTTAAGAAAGTGTATACAAATCTTGCTGAAACAATAACTGTTATCTGCTATTGTGCTTTCACTAAGTGTAATACATGATCATCGGAGTTTCGATCGAAACCAAACTGTTGAATTTGCAGAAGAATCTAAATCGATCTAACGTTTCTAATCTAACGTTTCAATTTTTCCAGTGCTCTGTGAGTGAGTTAATTTGAATTGCAAGAATTGACGAAGAGTTCATTGTCTTTGCTTTTATCAAGTGTAAGTATTTGCAAATAACAACAATAAATAAGCATTTGCCTGTGCTGTCTTATTTGAAATCCATTCAATCCGCAAACTCGCCCGAATTTAAACAATAATTTCAAAAAGAAACGAATCAAATATTAGATACAATTTGATGTCCATATTCAGTTCAAAAAATATAATTTTTAAAAAGATTGATGTATTATTCATAAATATAAAACGTGGAAACTCATTAAAAATGACATATGCATAAGTTTCACATTTAAAAAATATTTAATCATTAGTCATTCTATAAGAATTGAAACTACAAGCATAAGTCTGAAACTAATTTTACATACTGTAAGCAATATAATGCTAGGTGGTTTCATTGGATAGTCATTAGGTAATGTTATTCGTCCATGATAAATACCACCCTCAAATTCTGTGTTTGGTGGGCCTCTTAAAGTAAAATGCCATTCAAAAAGATTGTCCTAGAAAAAAAAAAGTTCACATTAATACACCATCAAGATTACACCAAAATGTAAAAGAAGCAAAAAACCATTATTATAAACTATCTGTAACAAATTTTTTTGAGAAAATATGCTAAAAGATTATATTTTATTCACTGCAATAGATCAAAAAGACTGATAATATTTGATGATAATAACTGCTTTCTTCAGAAATCAACCAAGCAACAGAAAGCACAACTGTTATTCACTGTATTAAATTAGCCTTTAAAATATAACCAAAAGCAATTTAACTTCATTTGATTTTGCATTTTTAACAATGACTTCAAAAAAATATATTGACTCAAAGTAAAAACCACAAGAAGAAAAGTTAATGCTGATAAGCTTTTTTTTTTTTTTTTTTTTAAGATTAAGTTTATATAATGCCATATAATAACAAGCCTTTCAAGAAGAAGTAAATAGAAATAGAAATAAATTTCAAAAAAAAAAAAATTTCAACAACTTAATTCTAATAAGTGCTTAAAAAAATATTTGGGAGAAAATCCATTGTTCTAATAAATCGCATTTATATTTTTAAATTCATAGAATTACTATTTAGTAGTTATCACCGACTATTTAGATAATTATATCAAATAATCACAATGGCAGGTTGGCTGTGAGGCAGCTAGCTGCCAAGGATCGAAGTGCTGAGGATGGTCACAGGCCCATTAATTAAAAAAAAAAAAAAAAAAATGTCATTAGTCCAGTGGTCAAATAAATTCATAAAAAGCGGAAACTATATGAATTACAAAGCACTACGATCATATAAACTCTCAATCAAGTATATCAGGTCATATTCCTACCTGCTTCATAACGACCTAGTTACCACAGTATTTACAAATGCCAATTGTTTGCTTAGATGCAATTGTGTACTAGAATGGATCCGCGCAGTTCAGTCAATAAATAAATAAAAATATTTTCAAAAAATTCCTAAGATAAAAAAAAATGTAAATAAATTATTAATATGTTGTATAAATTAAAAATGCTTCGAAATGAGACACTAAACTGATCAATTTATTTAAAGAGGAATCTCATGATATGCAAAGCCTAAGTTCGTAAATACCTAAATCAGCCCGTTACTAATCAGAAATGGTTAAACTGAGCATTTAAAAATAAATAAAAAGAAGAAAAAAATAAAGAATTTTTTCTTAGGTAATTATAACATGTAACTTAATAATCATAAATTAAGGTTTTAAACAGTTTATTAAATATCACAATTCAAAAGCACATTTAATGGTTTAAAATAAAATACTTTAAAAAAAAAAACATTTTGTTCAGAAGAAATACATGTCTTGAATATAAATTCATCCTTGAGAATCTTCAAAAATAATTTAAACATTTTTAAAAATATTAAAAAGACAAACATTCCAGTTTAGCCATGGCAGTCCAGAATTTGTCCTAGAATGAAAAAATCACCAACATTTGTAGAGAATTCAATGAAAAGCTCTAAAATGTCCTGAATTTTTCTGGTAAGTAAAATAATTCATATTAAAAAAGATTAATTATATTTAATCTTTTGCACAGTTTGGCAGTAAACCTTAGTTTTGAAAAAAGAAAAATTATTAATTCTCATGTGAAGCTTTTTTTTTTTTTGGGGGGGGGGGGGGTCTTTAAGAATTATCAACTTCAAACTCTCTGATCTGATGCAACACAATGCACGTGAGAAGTAGATTGGCATTAGGAGCGGCTACATCAGCTATCTCGCAGAACAGTTTCTTCAATTTATCAAATGAAACTTGCTCCATTTGCCCCTAAAAGACAAAGTTGGGTTTATTTTTCTTAGTTAAATCAGAGAGTGGAGTTGAAATCTCGGCGTAAGTTGGAATACAGGTTCTATAAAAGCCCATTAAACCTAGAACTAATCTAACCTTCTTTGCAGTGGGTCCGACTATTCTTCGTATCGACAAAACCCTTTCTTCACCTGGTCCTCATTTTCTCCCACCTATTACAAATCCCAAATATTTTGTATCCAAATACATTTGTCAAGCTTTACAGAAAATCCTAGTTTGTCTAATTCTGTCAAAATTAACCTTAAGTAGGTCAAATGATCTTCAAAGGTTAAAGAAAAAATTACATCATTCATGTAGATTTGGGTGTATTTAGAATGGGATTTAAGTACAAGGTTTATTTCGCGTTGAAAAATACCGGATGCTTTTGCAAGAACAAAAAGGGCAGTTTTCCCATTAGTACACTGCATTATGCTTGGTAAACTCGGTTAAAGACGTGCTCTCTTCATTCATTTTGATGTGCCGATAATCTTTTGTAACCGCTAAAACACTGGGAAAATTACGGAGGGCAAGCAAGCGCGGGCAACTTTTCGTATGTGACCTTGTTGAAAAAACAAGGATACCAGTATTTATTTGTTTGTTTATTTTCATTTGCTGTTTCGGTTTGCATTTTTTGCAATTACATTTTAAATCGGATTATCTGCTCAGTCAGCAGATGTTAGACATTCTATACCTGATTCAATAGTACTGGCGATCTTCCATGGTACAAAGCTATATATCTACATCACAAAATATAATACATGTTAGATTTTAGAATCAATACTTATTTTGATTGAGAATAAATTTTGATTTTTTGTGGTTGTTAGCATCTGTAGCAATGTTAATTATTGGCGACTGTTATAATAAACGATACATCTCATTAATTTATATTATTTTCTTTTTTTATGCCTTAATAATATGTTTCAAATAATGCCAATATTTTTTTTGTGTGTGTGTGTGTATCTATATGATTTTAATTTGGAATAAACCGATTTTCGTCTTCAGCATTTTTTTAAATTTATATGCACCTTTGTAGTTTATATGCACCTTTGCAGTTTCAGAAAATATATAGTTATTGGAATACATCTTGTGTGTAGTAATATGCTTTTTCTTGTAGGCTGAATAACCTATGTTTTCCACGGATAAAATTGTTTTTAATTTATATTTGCAGTTAATAGTTATAAGAATTTAACTATGATCTTCAAGAGAGAAATGTTTGAGTAAAAATACAGCTAGAACTTTTATTCAAACATTTATATCTTTGTTAACTTTTTGAGACCTAAGAATTTAAGCTAAAATAATTACCTTGTTGCACACAAAAATTTGTTATGTTCGATGAAAACATTTTTATTCTCTAAAGCATAGGTTCCCAAAGTGGTCCAGGTGGACCCCCAGGGGCCATAGGAGACCACACGGGGGTCCACGTAGACGTGAAAAGAAAACAGGGGTTCACACGTTGTAAGTGGGGGTCCAAGAAAAGTTTTCTGGTTTTCATAATAAAGAACAAAAATTTTGGCTTGGATTTACCTATCAACGTAGGCAGGTAGCATCATTCACTAGGTAGGTACTCAAAAATATTCGAGACTCAGTTCAAACACAGAACTGAATAGAACAATAGATAATAGTACAAGTGGGGAACAGTGGGAAATTGCGAGAAAATTTTTGATAGCGTTTCCCTCGTCATAACTTGTCAAAAGAAGTTTTAGTGCCGTTACCAACCTGTTAACAAAAAAAAAAAAAAAAAAAAAAAAAAAAGGAGCAGATTGAACATCACTGATTTGAGATTACTTCTTACAAAACTGAAGCCAAATATTGATAATTTGCTGTCAATTCATCAAGTACATCCGTCTCATTAAAAGTATGACTACTTTTTATTGTTGATTTAATTTCAGAGTTCATAGTTGATTTTTTTGTAAATTGTTGATTGTTTGTAATGATAAATGTTTATAATTTTGTATAACCACAAGTATTATTTTAATAAATAGGACACAAGAAAATGTGGTACTTTTTTTTCTTCTTAACAGCCCCAATTTAGGGTGATATTTTTTAGGAGTTTTGGGAATACAGTAGAAAGGTAGCAGCAAGGGGCCTACCGAAAATAGTAAAACTTTGAAAGTGGTCCACGAGAAAAAAAAGTTTAGGAATCTCTGCTCTAAAGCAATCTTAACTATAACATTTAAAATTTTGACAAAAACTTTTTTTGTTATTTTTTTAAAGGGTGGTACATATTTAGTACTACAATGTTTTTTTAGTTTTCTAACACACAATATAATACATATTTACTCATACCAAATTAATTAGAGTTCCACCATTTAATATCAATTTTTAAACTTTTAAAGCAAATCTAACAATTAGGATTTAAATAAATAACATAATACAATTAGAAAAAGTTTAGAATGATTTGTAACAATAGATAATTTTAACTTTTTTTCAAATTAAAGCTTTTTTCAAATGCATCAAAATATTTTTCTCAATTACTTTTGGCATAAAATATTTTTAATGTGTGTGTATGTGTGTGTCTGTGTTCACACACATGCGCTAAGTATTTGGCAAATTGAAAAGCTGCACTCAATATGTTTTTTGTTTTGTGTGTGTGTTTCCTATAATTAGCACATCACCTAATGGCCTATGTGTTGCAGAATCAAATATTATTCTTTTAGTAAATATCTAAAGTATGCTTTTATAATGTCGTTCATAAAATAAAACTATGATGCTTTAATAAAAATAACCTTCCTTCATTAAATGACTCTTAAAAATGAAATTATCATGGATTTAATATTTAGATGTAAAAGATTCAGGAAATAAACCACCATGTTTAAAAGAGTTAGATGGGTTAAATCTCAACTAAAAATATGTAAAAAAAGATTTTACATATTTTATAAAAAGGTTTTAATATATTACATAATTACATTAAATTTAGTAAGTTAATAACTGTTAGTGACTAACACAAATGAAAACTCCAACCCTTATAGCTTAAAAAATAAATTTCCCATTTCAAATAAAATTTAAATAATTTTCATTTAATACAATTAAGTCTTGGGAATATTTTATTTTTTCTTAGAAGACCATACATAGAGTTTGGCACCCATTGTAGTTCTGAATTCAAAAGGAGGAGAATTAAGATTTTCCATGGCAGTAATTAAGTCAATTCGATCGATAACGATTAGTTCAATTCTGGCCAAATTGATGTCATTATTGGTGCGAAATTAGAATATCACATTACTTTTGATTCTAGATCTAAAATGGATGCCAAATGTTTCGTATGGTATTTGAAGAAAGAGTCAAATAACCATAAAGACCTAATTGTATTAAATGAAAATTATTTAGAGTTCATTCACTTTCATTCAGCGTTTAATAGTGTTAATTTTTAACCAACTAAATTTCAGCTGTCTTTTCATTTTTACATATTTTTAGTTTCAGATTTAAAAGAATCCATTTAAGTCTTTCAAACATGGTTTATTTCTTGAATCGTTTATAACTAAATATTTAATGTGGGTATTTTTGTTTTTAAACCATTTAATGAAGAAAGGACATTTTCAAAAAACAAATATTCAATCTGTGAATCACATTATAAAAACATTTTGCATACTTCAAATATTTACTATAAAAATCATTTCTGACACATCAATCCGAAAGATCCAATAAAAAAGCATGTGCTAATTGCAACACACCCACAAAAAAAAAAAAAAAAAAAAAAAAAAACCTCCTAAAAGGTTTGTACTAAAGAGTAATTGAGAATAATATTTTGATACATTTGAAAAATAATGCTCGATTTAAAAATATTAAATTATCTATTGTTATAACGCATACTTTGAATTATTTTCTGTTATTTATGTAAATTCTAACAAAAATTTGCTTCAAGGGTTTAAAAAATTTGATATTCATTAGTGAAACTTTGATTAATTTGATATGATTAAAGGTATTTTATATTATGCACCAGAAAAAATTGTGTTACATATACCTTGAAATATATAACAAAAAAAGTTGTCTAAATTTTAAATGTAATGTTAAAGATTACTTTTGAGTTTAAAATAAAGTTTTCACAGAATACAACAAACTTTTATTTGTGCACAACAAGGTAATTAATTTACATAAATTCTTGTATCTGCAAGAGTTAACAAAGAGAGAAGTGTTTGAGTAAAAATTCTTGCTGCATTAATTCTTAAAAAATAATTTTAACTATGAAAAATATAGGTTATTCAACTGACAATTAAAAAGTATTCCAATTGTTTTATATTATATATATTCAAATTACAAAGGTAAATATTAAATCAAAAATGCTAAAGATAAAAATCAGTTTATTCCAAAGTAAAATCATATAGCTGCACAAAGAAAAAACTGTCATAATATCAAACATATTATTAAGACATAAGATAAGAAAAATAATATAAAAGATATAAGTGAAGGAGATATATTGTTTGTTACAACAGTTAGCAATCAATTAACTTCATTATAGCTACACTAATAAGTGCAAAAAAAAGAAAATTTAATTTCACCCAAGATAAGTACTGATTCTTAAATCTAACATGTATTATCATATTGTATAATCATATTTAGTAACGATTCTAAAATCTAACATGTATTATCATATTTAGTAATGTAGGAACATATTTTTTTGCCATGGAAAAGCACCAATACTATTGAAACAGGTGCAGAACATCTTTCGAACATATTTTGCTAAAACTAAGCAAGTAATCCGATTCAAACTCTTATAGCAAGAATTGCAAACCAAAATTGAAAATAAAAGATCCACAAAAATGTGAAAGCAAAAAGCACATAATCAATAAAAAATTTTGCAAGCCCTTTGTTTTAGGTTTGTCAGACTGAATAATGGTATTCCAGCTTTTTTCCCCCATCAGTACGTTATCTCCTTCATTACCATGCTAAAAGTTGCCTGTCCAATCTTGCTCTCCATATTTTTTCTTAGTGTGCTATCCACTTGAAAGATCCACGTAGATTAACCAGAGTACAGACACCACAATTAAAATCAATTCTGCAACTCTTTACATTAAGTGCCTAAAAGGTTCTTACTTTTTGAAGCAGTTTTTCAGTATGCAATCTGAGGCATTATTGTTTGAATTAAATTTTGGTGCAGAAACAAAATGTACAGAATGCTTGCAGCCAACGAAGTTCACGATTTATGCTCTTGCATTTAACTGCTAAAAAGGCATTAAGAATGACTTCCTAAAAATACGAAATTATATTAAGATTTTTTGTTTTAATCAAGTATGAATTTAACTGAAATTGTAATAATTCACATTAATTACTATTTATCAAGTAGATATTTTAAAAATTATGATTCACAGTTGAATAATAAATTCAATCTGAAAGCACTTTAATCCTGAAATCCCCAACCTATAACTGCACGACTAGATATATATATACACACAGAAATAAAAAAAATAATAAAGCAATAATTGAAAACATTTATATACATAAAAATTGAAATCAAATGAATGGACATAAAATGAAAATAGATTTTTTAAAAATGATCATATCAAATATAATTATGAAATTTAAATTATCATACACCTAAGAATAATAATTATAAAAAAAAATTAGCAAGAAGGGCAAAAATAATACACAAAAGCTTAAAAATACCTAAAGAGATTAAATTCTCGAGTAAAAAATATATTGCATATGTATAAAGTTTTTTAACCATTAGAATCACACATGAATCTAACAGTGATTAAAATAATAGTATTTATTAGGTGATAAGAAGCAACATATATTAATCTCGTTTGTATCACATCACTGACATATACTACATGCTTCGTACATGCATACATACACATTTTCTAAGCAAAGGATGTTTTTCATTTTATAAAAATGCGAAGCTATTATTGAAAAATTATATATCTTAATCTTATTTAAATCTTAATTTCTTAATATTTATATTAATTTAACCCATATTAACTTCATTCTAAAATGTTCTCTTATTTCCTGATCCAATTCCCATTTTTTTATTTTATTAATCTAACAAGTGCTCTGTAAAACTGCTGAAATCAGCATGTTAATGTACTAAATACTTAATGTTTACCACATTCTTTTAGATATACCTAAATTTCCTGTTAGTAAGACTACATGTGTCAAAGAAATCCTTATCAAAATCTCATTATAAAATCAATGAGGGAAACATTTCTGGCCTTTCAGCTCTTGTATCATGATGTAGACTGACACATCTTTTATGACTCAAGGGATGGAATAAAGCAAAGTTGGCCATGCATCTGCTAAAATATATTTACATATATATGTATTTGATTTAGATATTTCTGTATTTGAACATCTTCTATTATAAAATAATGCATATCATTTAGATAAGACAAAAATAATCTAAATTGTAATTTCTAAAAAAAAATTTAGCACCCATTTTAAAGATTAGCAATAAAAATAGATGTCATTTTCACCATTTCTTAAAATTAACAAATTATCATTTAATTTGGATGGATACATCATTTCTGAAAACTGAGGTAGAAAAATAGCATGATCAAAACATTTTTAGAAAAGGACAATAAAAATTTTTTTTTATCATGTTTATATCAAAACTAAATCAAAAATTAAAGAATGTAATATAAAATTAAATTAATATTTTATTCTCTATTATAATATTTTTAATAAATTATATTAAAAATATTTCAAGAAACTTTTAATATAATTTATGCTTTTTATTTTAATAACACTTTTTTTTTAAATTTCAGGAAATATGGTATATAGAATTAATGGATTAAAATCGATTGATTGTGCATGCAGTCTCTGAAAAAAAAATCTTTGACCTCCCAAAAAAATAATAACTTTTCATATTTTAACAGAAACATTCTAATACAATATGGCAAAATCTAAATATGGTTTTAACTTTGTTTAGAGGTTGAATCGAGTCTCATCATTTATCGAGAATATCAGTTGCTTTTAAGTAATAATTGATACAAGAACTGAAAATTTGATTTATGAGGAATTGACTAGAGATGTTATAAACATTAGAGATTTATATAAGTAGTAAATAATAAGTGGGAGCTTGTATCATTTTCTAACAAAAACATCTACATAAATTATACAAAAAACATTATCAATCTATTATCTAATTCTGTGAAGTGATTCAAAATATTAATTTATCAATACCAAATAATGTTAAATGATTTTTAACATTATAATTTTTAAATTAGAATTTTAAAAAAATATATCAAATAAATCAAAAAATTTTTACAATTTTATAAAACTATGCATAAAAAAATAATTGACTGTTTTCTTCCCTAATTTTCGATTCTCAACTCAAATTTTAACATATCAATTGTTTATTGTTTTCTTCCCTCTTCTGGTTAACAATCCATCAGAGTTGACCACCAAACAGAAATTATTCAGTCCAAGGACAAGTACACTGATTTCAAGTTCATACCAATAACATTTAAATCCTGTTCCAGATTTTTGTAAATAACCTTCTTAATCATTATCAGGCATTGTAACCACTAGAACTAGAAATCTTATAGTATCAATGGAATTATCAGTATGAAGACAATAGTCATCAAATATGATTCCTTAATAATAAATCCAATTTATAATGAATCTGATTTCTTAAATTGGCTCCCTATCTAAAATAACTAATATTTATATGGGAATAATTAGGTATAAGCATTTGAAAAAGTATGCTTAGGATGTAGGTTATTATTTCATTTGGAACTCCACTCATTGCCTAGCTTAAATGTTGGAGCTATTTAATAAGGGGAATTTTGCAAAGATTTAGCGGACTTTGTCTGAGCCCAATAACATCATAGTATCATTTTAGCATTTAAATGAAGGACTTTTAACTTTCCTTTATAAGCAAGAATCCCTTCACCCTGATAAAAACTGAATACCAAATTTTAAGCTTGAAGACATCATGATTAACAGATTTTGCGAAGAATCAGTAAAATAATCGCATTTGACTTATTTATATGCAGCAACAAAAAAGATTTAACATGGCTGGAATGGAAAGCATGCATTTTCATCTGTGTTAAATCACCATAATTAGCTAACCAGAAAATTTTATTTGCAATCTTAAAAAGTTAATAGCTAAAGCCTTTCTAATAATCATCATAAGATATGCAAAAACTTGCATGAAAATGACAACAGAATAATGCCAATTTCTAATTAGGCAATAATTATTTTATTAAAATTTTTTACATTATAAAATATTAGCATTTAGAAATGGTCCGACTGTTCAAAAAATTATCGCTTCTTACTCCTGAAATTTAAAAGCAAGGAGCTTCTTTCAATATTTAACATTGCCAAAACCTAATTAAAAAAAATTGGCTTTTTAACCCATATGCACAAATAAATGAAATTTCCATGTTTTAGTTTTTAAAAAATTACAGAAAATGTATGATTAAGTATTTTATGAAGAAATGAAAATGATTTAACAAATCATGACTTTAATAAATAAGGAAAACAAATTCCCAAAGTAAAGAAGAAGTAACTCTGTAGTCAAATGTAAAATGAAAATAAAAAATGTCAGTTGTCACATTTTTAAAAAGTATTGTCTAAAGGTAGCTATAGATATTGCATTGTACCAATATAAAGCACAATATTTAGTAGATTCCAGATTAAATTAAAACTCAGATTTATAATCATATGGATTTACCATTGCTTGTTAAACTTGACATATGTCATGCAAGCATGAATTGCTTTTACTTTTATACATACGGTGTCTCACAAAAGTGATGGGACACTTGTGCTTTACAAAAGGAAACTGTAATAAAATAAATAAACATGTACAAAAAAATTTTGGGTGTGTTTCATATTTAAAGTTAGTAACAATTATTACATAACATACATTTTGTCAAAATATTAATTTAATAAAAATACAATTTTTAGAACGGAGCAAAAAATGGCTCACATAAGTGATGGGACACTTACTTTTCCCATCAAATATTTATCCAAAAATTTTACTTTTTAAAAGGTTTTAATATTTTGTTGGATTTCATTTTACTTTTAAAACATGATTTAATCTTCTTGGGATGGATTCGACTAATTTTTTTGTGATTTCTGGAGTGATTTTACCCAATTCTTCTTGAAGCACCGATTTTAATTGTTGTTTTAAGAAATGGTGTGTTTGCGAATTCTTGATTCCAATTCTTGCCAAATATTCTCTATGGGATTTAAGTCTGCAGATTGTGGTGGTGTTTTTATTATTTCAGGACAGTTATACAGCAACCAGAGTCTAACATTCAAAGCAGTGTGCTTGGGGTCATTGTCCTGGTAGAATTTAAAATCGTTATGAAGGTTCAATTTTCGTGCTGAAGATTTCAAATTTTGCTTTAAAATGTCAATATACTTGTACTGATCCATTATACTGTCAATAAAAAGAAGATTACCAACTCCAACAGACGACATACACCCCCATACCATAACTCCTCCTCCACCATGTTTTACTGTTGGCACCAAGTTCTGTCCCTGGGTTTTCTCCACACCAAGATTCAACTGTCAGAACCAAATATATTAAATTTACTCTCATCAGCAAAAATAACTTTATTCCAGTAATCAGAATTCTTGTGTATGTTGGATTTTGCGAAAGCTAGTCCGAGTTTTCTATTCTTTTCACTTACAAAGAATTTTTTCCCGACTACTCTACCGTAATATCCAGCAGATTGAATTACCCTTCTAATAGTCTCAGGATTAACAATTATTCCATATAATGTTTGTAAATCAGCAGCAACTTTAGGAGCATTCTTTCTCGGATTTTTTTTAATATTTCGAACGATAATTCGCTTTATTCCATTGGATAGCTTTGATGGTCGGCCAGGTCTTCTTTTATCCTGAATAATATGATTCTTTTTATATCGTTTAATGATATTGAAAACTGTTGAATGACTCAAGTTAACTGTTCCAGCAGTTTTTCTAATAGATTTTCCACGTTCAATATGTAAATTAATAACTAATTTTCTAATTTCAGGCGAAGTTTCTTTTCGTTTAGCATTCATGGCTGCACAGAGCTAAAAAACACAAAAATTCCAAAACAAACTGGGGAGAAATACTGCAGACGATTTTATAAATTATTGCCAATTGCTTTTGAGTAAAAATAAAACCACCAAAAATATTTTTATTGCTTATTTCAGATGATTTTTGTTGCATATCTAATGGTGTCCCATCACTTATGTGAGCTATTTTTTGCTCCGTTCTAAGCAATTGTATTTTTATTAAATTAATATTTTAATATTTTGACAAAATGTATGTTATGTAATAATTGTTACTAAATTTAAGTATGAAACACACCCACAAAAAAATTTGTACATGTTTTTTTAATTTATTTTATTACAGTTTCCTTTTGTAAAGCACAAGTGTCCCATCACTTTTGCGAGACACTGTATGAATAAAAACAGAAAAATTGAAATGAAAAAAAAAAAAAAATCCCGTACATGAAATATTACAATCCTAGGCCCGTCATTTTGCTTTATTTTATATGTTAGTCTACTAATAAAATACCATTTAATAAATATTTAAAAATATTTTGTTGTTAACAATACCATAAAGAAATTGAAACCCTTTTAGTATTGTTAAATAAAAAAGAAAAGAAAAGAAAAAGAAACATTAATTGACAGCAAAAATATACTATGAATGCAATAAAAATACCAAATTACTGAGAACATTTATATCAACATATAATATTTATATGACTTTCGATTTCATCCTCAGATTTCAATAAATATATATATATTCTGCATTTTAATACACTACTAAAGTAATGGCTTTAAAAAAACTCGTTTTTATTAATAATGCTAGGTTTAAGAAAGTTTTATGAATATATAAGTTAGGATGCTTGAGTGTTAACATATTTCTCTCGTGTCGATCTCGTGTGTTAACATATTTCTTTTCTAATAAAATAGAATTGAAGACAGCTTATATTTTTATAATGTTTCTGTCTTTTTTTTTTTTTTTTTTTTTTACAGAAGAATCATCATGCTATATATAGCAGATTAGGTAGGTCTTACCAATATAATTACTTTGTCAGAATTACTAAAAACTGGAGAAAACAAGTAACACATAAAAAAATACTGTAGCAAAAAATACTCACTTCCAATGGCTGTGCACAATATTCTTCTGTTGGATTCCTCAGCTCTTCTGCTTCTCTCATCAAACGTTTAACAGCTAAACAGAATAATAAAAATTAGTTAACTAGAAATAGATATTTTAAATGTATGTGAAATAACGACTGCCTATAAATATACTACAATGTAGTTTTTAATTATTTATGACAGAAAATGTACATTAAAAATCCAAAATAATGAATTTAAATTTGCACATGCATGATTATACTGATTTATGATTAACTGCAATGACGTGCATGTTTTTAGAAAATTATATTTACTGTCAGACAGTTTTCACATTAATGAAAAATATATCAAAAGGTTACTTTGTACCTGACAAAATACCAATACACAAATAAAATAAATTTCATGAAATAAAGTTTAAAGATTGCATTAAATGAAGTAATTAATTGAACTACTTAAAAAGGATAAACAATTCTGTATTTTTCCCAGATACCTTACAGAAAAAAAAATTAAAGAACTAATCAAGTATTAAAATAAAATCTCTGCCTTATTTTATGTAGATTTTTATTGCAAATAATTATTAATCCACATAATTACTGTCAATAAATGTGTAATGAATTCTAATAATCAATTGACTTTTCAAATTGAGGTTTGTCAACATATAAATTTGGCTTGCCCTCTAATAATAATCTTTTCCATCTATGAAAAGGGGGGGAAAAATCGATAAATTACGACGAGAAAAAAATTAATGCACATGGAACATTTATGCAATCTAGTCCATTACAATGTTTATGACCCATTATGCAGTCTAAACAGACAGTCGGTATTTCAGACACCATAATTTAAGATTTATTTTCTTTTTATTTGTAATTCCCTTACAAAATTACATTATTTTGGCTAAAACTTGGTTAACAGTTGTATTCTTTGTACACAAAAAAATTAACATTTCAAAAAATGCATATTAACTAATGTTGCAAAGAAGCAAAGGTGATGGGAAAAAAAAAAACTATACATTACCAGAAAATCTCTAAGTCTGCAAAAATAAAATGTTACTGTAAATCATTTTTTTTACGAAATAAAATCACTGAAGAAATAAATTGTACAAAGAATGTGTGTAAAAGAATATAACTTCAGAAAATGTCAAAAATATATAAAATTATCTTTTATTACCTGGATTTCTCAGATTATAGAGAGACATTCTATTACGTGCTGAAATAATCAGGCACTACGGAAATTCACTTGGAATATTCTGTAATGCTATCATAAAAATAATATCTGAATAAACTTTACAGTTACACCATATTAAACAAACAGATACATAGATTTGCATAAACAAATAGACAGTAGAGTTGGTATGAAACTGACAGCTATGTCATGTTGCTTGATGGCCGCTAGAAAAAGAAGATAAAACACGAATCAACAAATAAATGGAAGAAAGATCCTATATTATACCTCTTGTAGATATACTATACTGACCAATAATTTTGCATATAGAGGGCGTTATAATTTCAAAACAGAAGTATAGATAAGAGAATTCACTTCTGAGTTCCGCAGACATAACCTGTCCGAGATCCGAAAATTAGCCAAAATTACTTTAATAATAAAGTTTTTATTATTGAAATTTTAATACTTATTAAATAAATAATTTAATAAAATATTATTAGTAATATAATTTTATGAAAATAATTATATTAATGCTTCTATTTATTAATTTCATTAGTTAATTTTTAATTAAAATTAATAAAAGTAACATTAATTAACAATTTTTAAAGACTTCTGTACCTCTGATTATGAAATTTTATTAGTTGTTACAATTTTCAATATTTCGATGAAGAAATGCGGTATTTTTGTATTGTATTATGTCTTTTTAAATGCAACTTTTCTAAGAATTTGTTTTTATTTTCTGGAAATAATTTATTCGCAATGACTTCAGTAATAAAATAGCACTTCACATTTTTAATCAAACAGCCATTGCTGACAAGCTCCATATTCTACAAACTGTCTTATTCATCGTCAAAAATCTTTAAACAACTTTTAACAACTTAATCACGTATCTAAGTGTCAATATTCAAACGTTTAAATTTAGTATTAATTCCGTTGATAAAATGTTTATTTCCATTGACTGTCTGCCAACTTAGCTGTCTGACTAAAATTTAAGAAAATATAGAGCTTATCAATATATTTTAAAGCATCTAGCAGTTAGGGGTAGGGTTGGGAAATCGCCAACATTCTTATTGAAGCGGCGACGGTTCAAGCCTTGCCGGCTTAACCAGCTTTGTTATTGTTTAATTTGACGCATATTAATGGCATAATTTATCTTTATCCTAAATTTTTCGTGAAAATATATTTTATTCGGCTTTACTCTTGTTTATAAACTCAGAACTTTATTGAAAAAAAACATTATGTAATTCCTATACCAGCATAAATACCCCCATACTTGTTCCCAAGAGTTGTAAAACAAAATTTATGCATTTTCGTTTCGTTACATCCTAATAGGGAAATACTAAATGGAAAGAGAATGTAAAATATCTACAGATACTGTTTTATAATAATCTATAATAACAGCAAATAAAGCTTTTCATTAATAATTCTTCGTCCGTGTCATTTCTTGTACTTTCTGCCACACAGATAATAAATTCTAAACTGATTTTCCACTTTTTGGCATATTTTAACTTATGTACCAAAAATTCTCTAGTATTTAAAAAATACGGTCGCATTATTTTACATAAATCTACTTATGTTAAATCTACTTTATCTTTTATTAATTTTATTTCATCAAGATTCGAACAAAAGCTATAATTTTTTCATTGGTAATTATTTTGCTGCATATTTTCCAATCACTAAAACATAATGTAAAAAAAATATTTTTTTTAAGACATTGCGATTGTATATATTTTTTTTCTATATATCACAGTTCTTAACTGTTTTTTTCCTTGTGAAGAAAGAAAATAATCTTGAGTTTTAGATATTATTCCATTCGATATGTTTGTCCGAAAATGAAACAAGAATTAACAATGCGATCTGACGAATGAAACAAAAATTAACAACAATTAAATTGGAACCATTCTTTATATGAAACTTTATTATATTTTAAAATAGCTCATGAAAAGGTATTCAATCATTTCGATTTTTTCCAGAATCGCAGTTTTGATACTCCTGTAACAGCTTAAAATACGATATTTGATCTACTGCAAATGATATGTCAATTTACAATATGGGTTGACAAAGCTCTTCGTCTCTTCAAATACTAAGCAGAATTTTGAACAAGTAGCAGCGAACTATTTCGATAACGAATCAAAATCTTTTTCTTCGATTAAAAAATTAGAATACATTTTTTCGAACATACTTCATATTTAAAATTTCCACTATCCCAATCTAAAGAGAAAAGTCTATTTCCAGCAATTTGAGAAACTAGCTTCTGATTGATGACCGTAAAGGGGAAATTTTCATAATTGTACGTCGTTGGGAGGTTTTGCTATTTCCAGATAAACGACAACATAGAGGGAGTTAAGGAGATTTGTATAACAGAAGAATAGACGTGAAGAGCAACAGTGATAAATCTTGATATTTATATTTCTAAAAAGATCAAATGCGTATACATATAAAATAACGTTTGAAGCAATTTCTGAAATTTCCTCCTTCCCTCTTCCCCTAAGTATGATGATTCTTCTATATGTAAATTTGTATTATTTATATTTAGATTTTTAGCAAAAAGTTCTATTTACGTTGTTAAAAGTAATTCCAGATCCAGCGCGAACAAAAACGAGTTCTGGTGCAAGACAGATTTGTGAGGCCTTGAAAGGAATTTTGGGTAACAAAATAATGATTTGTTGTATTTTGCTATTTATTACATTACACAAATTTTTACAATAAGAGCTTAAAGATACAAAAGAATGAAGAATAAATCGTTTTGTCGAGCTCAAAATTTAGTCACATATCTTAATCAATTAATAAATCAAGAAGAAAATAATTATTTTATAAATTTATATAATGCAATTTCCTAGAAGACTGATTGGGATGAAGTTACAATATGCGATTTTTGCTTTATTTTCTTACACATTTTACTTATAGCAAATTCATTGGTAATATCATTATAATGTAGGACTATTTTTTAACTTATTCTGATTTAATAGAGAAAATAAGTAAAAAAAAGTAAATCGTTCTTGATTAATGCTATTTTTATTTTACTATATCCAGTCTTGGAAAATACAACAGTCATCGTACGGTTTCAGAACAGTAGCAAAATTTAGATGAAGCTCACATAAAATTTTAAAAAAAAAAATACTGTTACATTTATTGTGATCTCACGAAGAAAAAACTCAACGACAAGTTTCGATTTGATTAAATAAATCAATGCAATCAATTTCGTTTTGCGAAATCGCATTTAAGTCTTTCTAAATTTAAGGAAGATTATCATCAGTCAATTTGAGCATACTGTTCGAATTATATCGAAAATTCGAATGAATTCTTATGTTCGTGATTAAGAGAAATAATGGGACCACTACTAGAAAATATTGAATTCTGAAATATTTTTTTGCAAAATGAAATCAGTTTCGACTGATCGTTTCCTTCAAAATAGTTTTCTTCCTTCCGTCCAATTCTTTTATTTTT
The DNA here is from genome assembly GCF_947563725.1 of Argiope bruennichi. Lineage (NCBI taxonomy): Eukaryota > Metazoa > Arthropoda > Arachnida > Araneae > Araneidae > Argiope > Argiope bruennichi. The sequence goes on along the minus strand of NC_079162.1, from coordinate 34,147,065 downwards.
AAACTCATGTGTATCACTTTCTTTAGTAGTTATTAAACAAGATATACCATATTCACCATATTTTTTTAAAAAAATCTAATTTTCTCTTCTAATCCTTCTTGTCAACAAAAATTCATCCCATTTTCAAAATAAGTGGGTTAAATTGTAACTTTTAATATTAGAATTGTATTTTTGATCCAGTCATAAATTATTGTTTCAATACTTCCTTTCATAGAAATTCATCATGTTCTCTGAATCAGAATTTTGAACAAATCGTATAATCAAAATCTCAATAAATAATATCAAATTCGTAAAAAAAAAAGTTTTTGATTTTTTGTGATGTCAAATCAGTAATAATATTTTGGGTTGCTATTAAGAATTTTCCATCAAAAGGTTGATTAATGTCTGGTTAGTTTTCATTTTTATTTCAGCTTGAACTTTAGAAATGGAATTTGAAATTTTAATCAGTGGTTAAATGGTGAGAATGAAATACGAACTGGCACACCCTTTCCAAACTTCCATGCCACACAAACGAGAAATGGCAGTTAGTTTAAGGATGTTTTGCAAGATATGATGATTAATTTTGGAAAAGTCATATATATATATATATATATATATAAACTGTATAGAAATTAGCTATACATACATACATATAAATATATATGTTCTGAAACAGTGTTTATGATCATTTCAAAATTAATAATAATCTAAATCTTTACACTATATAAACAATCGGAAATATATTAATATTATGAAAAATTTATTGGTTTTTAAAAAAATTTCATGACTCTTTTCACTCGTCATAATCTAGTTATAAAATGTCAGTCATTATAATTTTTATTAATAACAAGAGATATTAGGTTTCGTAAACGTATTTTAGTAAAATTTCATTCACCAGTTTCAAATGTTAAGTAAAATAGCTCATTGGTCTCAGGCGAAGAGAAGAAGTTTCTAGATATACTTTTTGATGTTCTAAATTTAACGACTCTCTTTGCTGCAGTTTATAAATCTATTACGAAATTAAGTTTTCCAAAAATGAAACAAATTCGTTTGACATAATTTAGATTAATTCTTTCAACCCTAAGATTGAAAAAAAAATTAAAATAAAAAGAAGGAAAAAAACTTCATTATTTCTAAAAAAGGTCATAAAAGCCTGTAATTCTAAGAAAATAAAGCTATAAAATGCAATCCGACATTCCAACATTTCAGATCCACATTCTCACACATTAAATAAATTAATAAAGCAAGACTAAAAGGCTAAATAAAAAGACTAAAACTTGCACAATTTTGTAAAACACACACACACACACACATACACACACTGCTTGACAATTGCTAAGGAACAAGTGATTCATGCACAATTGCGTCTCAGACAGCTGAGCAATAAAAGTAAATTCAAGTTGAGAGAGCGTGGTAGACCAGGACTCGTTATATGTATAAAAAACATTGCATACAAGCTCATGATTCATACGAAAATTCATGCTGTTTGATGTTTGACCTAAAGTAGTGCAGGACTTTATAAAAGTTTTTTTCTCTGAAATTCTGTTTGGTTCTTGCAATAATTAAGAGTAAAATGTCAGAAAGATATCATTTGAGTGCCTTCAATCGTGGACGAATAGTTGGAAGACTGGAAGCAGGTCAATGTGTCACCATTGTAGCTGCTGCAATGGATGTATCAAAGAGTGTCATCTCGCGATTAAAGAAGGCCTCTAAAGGTGGAAATGCTTTGCAAAAGCATGCCGGGGGTCGTGGTAGGAACACCACACCTTTAGAGGATCGATATGTAGCTCTCGTGGTAAAAAGGAACAGAAATTTAACTTCTGGCCAGATAGCTGCAAACCTTGCAACTGCTACCGGTACGCATTTTTCTGCAAGAACCATCTCATGGCGATTAAATCTAGTTGGTTTATATGCACGGAAGCCTGTTCGTTGCATACCGCTTCAACCACGCCATCGTCGTGAGAGATTACGCTGGTGTAAGGAACATGTTGGTTGAGATATCCAAAATTGGTCTAGAGTGATGTTCTCAGACGAATCTCGTTTCAGTGTGAAAGTGATTATGGACATCAATTACTGTAGAGAGAGTGTGGAACAGGTTATGAACAACAGTTTGTTAGTGAACGTAATCGGTACGGCGCAGGTGTGATGGTGTGGGCATGCAACATGTACAATGGCAGAACACCGCATCACATCTTTGAGCGAGGAAGCGTTAGATCGTAATGTATCGTTAAATCGTAATGTTAGATTGCAGAGAGGTTATTCTGGATCATGTTCGTCCTTTTAGGGGTGCTGTAGGTCCAGACTTTTTGTTTATGGACGATAATGCGCGGTCACACAGAAGCATTGAAGTATCGAACACACTGCAAAGTGAAAATATTGTCCGTATGCAAAGACCTGCTTACTCTCCCGATCTAAATCCCATTGAACATGCTTAGGATGCTCTTGGCAGACGTCTTTCACAAAGAACCATCCCTCTCCGACAAGTGCAAGAGCTCAATATTGCCTTGAGAGAGGAGTGAGACAATATCCCCCCAAAACTCCTCTATAGTTTAGTGGAGATCATGGAGAACAAAGGAAAAATGTGCACTAGTGACCGTGGTTATCACACATCTTACTAAGGTACGCATGTCTGCATCATTCTGACCTGAAGATCAATTTTTGTGGGGCTGTATGGAATCAAGGAGCATCTTTTTTATTTTTTAAGTTTTTAATTCTTCGATGTCCCGATATCTGCACCATTTTGAACTATAATAAATGCACATCCTCCCTACTAAATATGTACTTAGTTTCATTTCTTCAATAATTGTCTATACTTTATTATTCCGAAAAAAGTAACTGTTCCTTAGCAACTGTCAAGCAGTGTGTGCGTGTGTATATATATATATATATATATATATATATATCTCCAAAATTAAGGTCACAAATATAAAATCTGCGAAAAATGAAAAACTATTCATTGTGTTGCCACGAAATTTGACAGAGAGGTACACTACAATGGAAGAAAGAACATAGACACATAACAACATGGAAATGATTTTAATTAGGAATTAAGAAACAGGGTATATCAAAAAGTGATACATTATGAATCAAAGATAAAGCATTTATCTCGGGAAAAACTTTTCTAATATGGAGTATGACCACCGTGCACTGCTATACAGGCTTCATAACGAGCTTTCATACTGTTTATGAGGGTGTTAATAAATGCTTGGGGCAACAAAGCCCATTCTTCCAAAAACGCGGCTTTTATCTCTTGGGATGTATTAGGAGAAGGGTTACGCTGTGAAATGGCTCTTCCGAGACCATCCCAAACATGTTCAATAGGAATGAGATACGGGAGACCTCGAGAGCAAGTTCATACGTCGAATATTCTCTTCCTCAAGAAAATCATCAACGATCTGGGCTCTGTGTGGACGCGCGTTATCGTCCATAAACATGAAGTTTGGGCCAAACGCCCCCCGGAATAACCTCACATAGGCTTTAAGGATCTCATCCCTATAGCGATATGCATTGACAGTACCCCCATCGAAGACGTGAAGTGATGTGCGACTGCTCAACATTATGCCACCTCAGACAAGAATTCCTTTGCCACCAAATCTGTCGATTTCTTTTACGTAGGAGGGATGATAGTGAGCTCCTCGCTCTCTTCAGATGAAGATTCGACGAGTGTCACTCTGTGTGGTAAATCTCGACTCATCACTGAAAAGAACACGTCCCCATTCTTGCTGTGCCCAAGTCTGATGTGTTCGGCACCACAACAACCGAGCTTTTCTGTTGGATGCAGTCAAAGGGACGCACTCAACTGGTCGCCGGGCATAAAGGGCCCTCTCTGCTAGACGCTTGTATACTGCTTGCCTGGAAATTCTTATTCCAGACGCAGCAGCAAGGTCACGAGCAAGTTGAGGAGCCGTTATCAGCCTATGCCATCGTGCGCTTAATGCCAAATAGCGATCCTATGCAGGCGTCGTTGCTCTGTGCCGGCCTTGGCCAGCCTTCCTGGTTACAGTACCATTTGTTTGGAATTGATTCCACAGCCTGGATACCGCTTTCGGTGCTACTTGTAACCATCGAGCCACCTCCGCTTGAAACTGCCCAGCTTCAAGCCTGCTAACGGCTCTCCATCTCAAGGAGTCGTCTAAACGATTATGAGAACTCATTCTCATTGGAAACAGGTTAATTTTTTTGTTTTAATGCAATATTCACAAAATTGCAGGCAAAATTCCCAAATGCCTAAACGGTCTAATTTCAGTAGTTCCTCAAAAACTAATGCTAAACAACATTTTTTTCCCACAACAAAGGTTAATGTCGTGTTACCGTTCCTTCACAATATATAAAATATAATTTGTTTAAAATTTACTGGTAACCATTTTGAATTACTTTGAAAAATATTTTTGTGACCTTAATTTTGGACATGAGTGTATATATATATATATATATATATATTAAAGCAGAGTCGTGGCCAAAGACATAAAAGACACTTTGAATTTTTAACTTCATTTTATTTCCATCCCGGAAGGCATGATTTTTTGTACAAGCAGAAGCGACGAGCACAGCACAGAACGTCACAATACGAAATGAGGAAAAGCTAAAAGAGAAGGAAAGTATTTTTGTCAGTGCTTATATACTGTGAGATTTCGATACGCATTTCACCATACGCGTCGAATTAGGTAAGGGAAGCATAGGGATCTTTCAGAAGAATTTGTTTAGATCAGCAATTTTTAGCCCTTTATTCGGAGTGTGGGAACCGTTGACTAAAGCATTTGACAAAGCTTCTCTTGAATTAATTAAATAGAAAAAGTGGAATAGTATCAGGAAATAAGAGAATATTTTAGAAACTGAAAAATAAGGCTGTATTACGATAAAACTTTGAAAATTAATTAGAATTGAAATTAGAGTTTAAAATATCATTATGCATGCATGCATATATATATATATATATATATATATATATATATATATATATATATGCATGTAATGATATCTCTTAATCTAATTTAAATCCCAATTAATTTCATATTATTTCTTAAATAAGCTCAAATTACTTTGTTCTAAAATTTTCTTTTATTTCCTGATCCAAATCCAATCTTTTTATTTAATTATTTCTAAATGCACTCTACACATTTTAATGACTATAACAATTCTCACGGTGGAAGCGAAGGGATAAAAATCCTTATCGTCCACGTCATTCCTTTCAAAGATGCCCAGATTCCCTTTATTGAATCGACAAGTGTCAAAGAAATCTCTTTATGAATCTCTCATTAATAGCTTTGAGGGGGTGAAAACTGTCAAGTTCTTTTTCTTGTGTCCCAGTGAGAAAGGAGGAATTCCACTGGTAATCTCCACGAATAAATTATGTCATCCCATGAAAAAATAAATTGAATTCCAAATCTGTCTTCTTGTCGGCCTAAAATCTGCAAAAATATACCTCTCTCTCTCTCTCTCTCTCTCACACACACACACACACACACACACACAAGGTTCCCTAACATATGAACCTCTAGCGGCCTGTACGCTCATTCAATCGAGAAAAAATTTCAGATATTGTTATTCGAAGGTATGCTCTTGATATATATATATATATATATATATATATATATATATATAAAACCCAGAGTTATCGCGGTCCATTACAATGAAAAGCTTTCAAATGGCAAAGTTCAATTTTTTTTTTTTTTTTCTTCTACAAATTTATCAATATATTTAAAAAACCAAAAATGGCGTTGGAAAGGTACCTGTATGGCGAAAAGAGGCGGCTTAAAACATTAGCAAAGACGAGTATTGTAAAGCGTCAATGACAAAAAAGAGATAAGGAAAATCTTTTATTAATATTACAAGTTTTCAACTCGCCCGCTTTCACAGATGATAAATCTTTGCGTGCGGATATTGTTGACAAGAATGTCGAACGTAACATGACAGAAGAAATCTATATAATTTGACGTTTTATGGCATCTTTAAAGTCTGACAAATCTCGTGATTTTATGTATATACCATAGATTTTGGATACCTCAGAAATGAAAATCCGTCGGAGTAAGAACAGGGGATTCTAAAAAATGAACGGAAGAAAGCAACAAACTACCGGCAGATGATTTTATCATCAAAATCAGATGTCAATGATCAGTTCAAATTTTTTAACCGAACAGTATACAATTTTTACTGCACATGTGCCTCTTCTTAACTTATGATTTCGCAGATAAATTCGCACTGCTTCGTCCGAATCTTTCGTTTTTGTAATAATTTGCCAATAGAGTTTTGTGATTGGTGCTTTTATTGTTATTTCTTGTGAATTGAACTAAATTCCTGAATGTACCTTCTCTGTATTCCCATTGGTTCATGAGAATGTTTTTCTTTTGAAATGTTTAACACCGTCAATTTTCCTCATATATGTATCGCTCCGACGTCATTTATGGTTTTTCAAAGTGCTGATCAATTTGCACAGGGAAAAAAGTGGGCATTGCTCTTCAAAAATTTCGAAATTTTTTCACTGTAGCGTAGCCGTGAGAGCTTTATTGTTTTAAATCATCACAATCTCGAGCACATACCTTCAAATAACAATTTTCAATTTGCTTCAAATAACAATTTGCATATATTTTTCCCCATTGATTATATACCGTGAGATTCTGAAAGGGACTTCTTTTACACGTGTGGTTTTAGGTGAGGGAAATTTAGATATTTTTTTTAAAAAATGCAGCAAACATTAAGGATTTTTATCCCTTCACTCGGAGCGTGAGAACCGCTGATTTTATAGTTTTCTAGAGCGCGTGTAGCAGTAATTAAATAAAAAAGGTGGAATTGAATCAGGAAATAAGAAAACATTTTAAAATTAATATGGGTTGAATTAAGAAAAAAATTAGGGAATAAATTGTTTAAATTATATATATATATATATATATATATATATATATATATATATATATATATATATATATATATATATATATATATATATATATAAATAGATAGATAGATATAATGAACTTTCCGTCACTTGAAAAAAGGTTAGACTAAAAATTGAGAAATGTATTCTCAGATTCTCCCTTCTACCAAGTTTATTTTTCAGATTTTTTAATTGTTATTTTTGCTTACTTTTTTCATTGCTTAAATCTCATTTCTCCATTGCTAAACTCAGAATAGCTGTATGGTAAGACCTGAGAATAATAATTGACATAAAATAAAGAGAAGTAAAACTTAATAATTTAGTAAAATCACAACTAAGAGAGGAACTTTTTTTTTTTTTTTTTACTTTTTTGCATACGAAGTATAGAGAAAGTAATGTAATCCTCAAACAATTCGAATATGAATTCGAGCAATGTTTCGAGAAGAATATTAAAGTAATTCTAAACAACATAATTTTAACATCACTGAGATTTTCTGATTAAATTTTTCTTATTTCAGCCATTAATAAATTTCAACTACTGATTCTCGATCACTTTTTCTGATTGTTCTTATAACTGAAAATCATTCTCTTCCTCTCGTGTTTTTTTTTCTACACAGTAATTTGCAGACATCAACTAATTTTCTTGAAATTTAGTCTTAATACTCTGAGGTTTAAACAAAGAATAGCGTTGAAATCATTGCATTGCATTAATTCCTTTATTTTTATTAATAAAAATATTAAGCCTGTGAAGGCATAAGTTAAAAAATTCAATTGCCATGATTGTTATGCAAAAAGGATCAAGCGCTACGTTGCAGTGCTTTTATACTGTTTTGTCCCATTATTAATCGCAATGGAATCAAACGTTGTAGAAATTTTCTTTGCACTTTATGAAATTAATGTAAATGGATTAAAAAAAATATTTTTTGATTTAATTCACTTTACTATGCAGACAAACTTGATTTTTAAGGGGCTATTTTAATATGGCTTCACTAAACAAAATAAATTTCTCTAAATGGAAGCATTACGATACACATTATTTTTCTACTCAATGGATGTTTTTATATTCTATTTTATTCTTCTGTTTTTGGTCTATAGAAATTGTTTTGAAGGAATGAAACTCATTATAATTACAAAATCTTTGAATGCTACAAATTGTAGAAAAAATACTTATTACTTAGATTTCTACATATTTTTGAAAAATTAGTCCATTTGAAGCTGTAGTAAAAATTTTATTTGTTATGTACACAAATAAATAATTCACCATCACATTATTACATCATATCCAATTTCTCAGACAGAGCCTGCATGTACCCTCATGTGTCTATTCAAATTCCCACTTTGTGAAAATCTTAAAAGACACAATTTACATTGGTACGGTTTTTCACCACTGTGAATTCTAAGGTGCTTGGTCAATGTTGAACTATCCGAGAAAGATTTTTTACACATGTAGCAACGGTATGGTCTTTCTCCAGAATGTGTCCTCATATGAGTCGTAACTGAGGAACTCTGCGAAAATCTTCTGTCACAGACGTGACACCTGAATGGCTTTTCTCCACTGTGTGTGCGTATGTGAGCCGTTAGATTGGCAGCCTGGGAAAAAGATTTATGACATGTTGCACATCGATACGGTCGCTCTCCAGAATGTGTTCTCATGTGCGTTTTGAGTGTACTTGGTCTTGCATAAGTTTTACCACATATTCGACAAAGATTCAACTTCCCAGATGAATTCGAATCTTCGTTCATTGTAGCAGGCTCTGGATCCAACGGTGAAGGTGATGGTATTGGAGGAGATTCAGTAGCTAGACCAGCTGGAAAGCATGCTGCTCGACCAGTAGGAATAGTTCGAGGCTTCGGTTTAAACATGACTGAACCGTTTGTTTGACTTGATTCTACAGTTACTGAGGGATGTTTACAGGGATAGAAAGACCCTGACATCGTTTTCAAGCCTGAGCTGCAATTTGAAAACTCCCTTTCCACAGATGGCAATGACATTGAATCTGCTGGTCGAAACTCTGCAGTGAAAGTATATGTGCCAGATGCACCTTGAGTAGGATGTGTTGGAGACGAAGGATTGTATTGCACCTGTAACAGAATTTGTTAAATGAAATTTAGAGATATGACAATAATAAATGAACTAAGCAATATACATTTTCCAAAAGATAAATAATAAAATATTAAAGTTAATAAAAAAAACTTTAAAAAGTTTATTTAAAAAAGCTTTTATTGTAAGTTTAGAATTTGTATTTTATAGTTTTTCGCTGCATATCCTTGAAGCGTATTTTTATTCCCTGATTATTGGAAAAGGGTTTAACCCTTTCTTTTTAAGGTCTCTGGTAAATTAAAAAAGGAACATTGAAGCATTTGAACAAAGTAACATTATTATTATTACTATAGCTACTGAGATATAAAAAATATTATTTCTGCATTTAATATACTTTTAAAAATTCAAGCTCTTTCGCTTTCTCGTAAATTTTACTTGGAGCTGAAACATAAAAATAAAACAGAGCATAAAAATTTAAAAGCTGTAGAGTAATCAAGAAACTGTTCTATCAAAAGTTATCAACTATGCCCCTTAAATAAAAAACGCTGCTCAAATAAATGATATAATTGTAAATTTTCTTTATATTAGAGACGGGGGGAGTTAAAGGACTTTTATTTGGCAGGGAACTATATATTTCTTTGGCGAGTTTTTGGAATAGATTTCATCCGAAATCTATGCAAATGACTTGAAACATGTGATATTGTACAGTACACTTTTATTGTACATTATAATACCATAAAAAGAGGAAATTGCATTGCCCAGACTCATTATGTTCAGGATTTTGATGTGCATCGACATTTAGGTCTCTATAAACATAACGCTATCACTTTTGAAATTATGTCCATGCATGATTATTCGTCTGTCTGCTCTAGGGACTTGGACAGGACAACTCAGAAATACAGCAAATTATATGGGTGGCATGTAACATATAGTTCTGGCATCAGAACAGCAAATATGTGTTAATGTTTGGAAGAAGTCTGTCAACAAATAAATAGGTGCTTCATTCAAATATATGCTTGTTCTCTTCATAGGAGCTAGTTTCAATGCATGGAAGTACAAAACATTTAGTATATGTTTCTATAATATCTAGGATATCGGACTTCAGCCTATTAGTTTATCCTGTGTTCAAATACTATTGTGCCTGTAAACTGTATTACCATCATGTAATCAACATTTATGCATATTGACAATTTATTAAAAATTTCTGCTTGCTTTCAAGTATTTTCTAAATTTTTATCATCTTTGTCACTTCGATTACCCGTTTTTATAACTACTACTATCAAGGAATATATCATCCATTTTGCTAGAGTGGAAGTCGTTTCATAACTTTTGGGAATAAATGTAAATGGAAAAGATTTCAGTCATTTGTTTTTATTACAGAAAGAATTTGCTTTAATTAATTTGGGGAAAACTTAGTTGAGAAAGGTTTCATTGCAAAATATGAATGCTGAAAAAGCAAAGGCAATAATATCATTGCTAAGAGAAAACTTCATTGGAAATTTTTCATACTTTTAGGGATTTTCTTATTACCAGTGGAAAACATTTGGTTGCATAACACACAGGAATATTTATTTTTAGAAATACTTTAAGAAGGCGATCCCATGTTGCACTACAAGAGAAAGTTATTGATCAAGAATGTAAATTTAAAAAAAGGAATGAAAAAATTACTTGCACTGGCTGCCCATAACTGGATACCATTGGCGTTCCATTTGAACTATAATGTGAAGATGGAACATGAGAAGCTGTCCACTGAACATGATTTGTAGGCACTGATGACGTAGCTGTACCAACAAAGTGCTCACCAAAACTGGGTACACCCATAGTCATGTTCATTGACAAGTTGACACTCATGGCTGCTGGAAAAACTGCACCATGACTTTGTACAGAAGCCGGAGCTGCAGTGAAGTCTCCTGTGTAAAATACTCCGCTTCCTCCACCAACGCTTCCGCTTCCAGATACTTGTATTTGAGGATAACCATTGCATGTAACTGAAGAAGATACAGGAACACTTTGAGAAGATAAAGGATGACCCGGAGATACTGTTGAGCATATGTTGGGCTCTAGAGATATGTCTATGAAAAAGGAAAACTCGATTTTAGTTTATATTAGATAATGAGGTTCTGATTAAAGATTAAGATTTCTATCTCATTCATTTTCCAGGGTTTAAAAAAATCTAATTGAAGATATAACAAATTCTGTATATAATATCGCATGGAAAGTCTGCAGATTACAGAACTTATGAATATGAGGAAAAATACTTATGTAAGTTGTTTTAAAACTGAATCTAGGAGCTAGACATAATTTTGAATAAGGAATGGATTCAATTTGTACTCACGTAACAAGAATTAGTACAGCTAATCGAATTAATTTTGAAATCAACTACAGGTATTACAGAAAAAAAGGTCATCTCGTCATATCTTAGAGTAAAAAAACGTACATGTCACGACGCAGTTACGCACAGACGACACACGCAGTTACGTTTGCAATGTGATAGTGAATTCTCTTTTTATGATACATGTATTTATCCTCAAAGATGCCTGTACATGAAGCCGGAATTAAAGTTACTCAAAGATATTCAAGTTTCCGAACATATTTGTCTCTGAGAAAGAATTTATAACTCTCCTCAGAGTGAGATTAAATGAAATCTCCACAAGCGAACATTTTTAGTTTAATAATGATCAATACAACATCAACAAATATTTTTCCGTGGTCGAATTTTTCTCTACAAATAGTGCGCAAACTTAGATTTCTTTCTTTACTAGCCGCCTTTGACGACTAGCCAGTTCGCCAATCTTAATGCTCTTTAAAAGTTTCAATTAAATCTTTGTATTTTAATAGCTTCTTCAAAATATTTTTAAGCTTCAAATTTTGATAGCCATATAATTCACTCATACTATTATAAAGGCCTTACAACATAATGTACCATGTTATCTTTTTAATTTTCTTTTAGCAGCCGTAAAATTTCAACTTTAAGTTAAAGTGGAAATGATTAAACTGCAATTAATATAAAAAACATGTTTTACTGAAACCAAGTATTTTTTAAAAATATGAGTAATGAAAACAGAGTTGTTCAGCTGCATTGAAATTCTTATGTGTACTACAAAAAAATCTTCATAATTTATGTAATATCTCAAGAATTGTTCAACTATAATTTCTCTGAATCAAAATAAAATTCACTTTTTAGTTTTACTATCACAAGGATTTAAATGACGTGAATAACAATATTTTGTTTCGGTCTATAATTATACTTCAAAAAATTAAGAAGTCTAAAGTTTATACAGTCCTTTTGTCCTAAGGAATCATATTCAGCGAAATATCTTTGACATTTCAAATTTTACATAAATAAATTAACGTTTTTGTCTTCTGCTATCAAATCTGATCGATTTATAAATTTTTGAATAGAATAGTTTAGAACAATCAATATTTTCACAATCTTAGACCAATCAAATTTGGGTGCTGATTGGGGTATCATCTTTAAGACGGTCGATGAAATGGCTTAAAATCGCCCGTTTTTATCAAACAGTGATATTCAAATTTTCATTAATAAATCAGTTTTAGTGGATTTAATTGATTGGAATGCAACTCTTTTTATTTAAAATAGAAGTGTCTCAATAATATTTTGTTAAATATGATTCACAGAACAGAGGATTTAGATAAAAGCTAAACATTCGTAATTTATTAGAACATTTATTGACTCAAGTTATAAAATATAATTATTTATTTCATTTAGACCATTTCAATACATGTATTTTTATTATTAAAGGTTTACAAATTAGCCGTTGAACCCTGAATTGAAAGGATCTATATTAAGCCATGTTTATCTATATCTATACTTATAATAAAGCTCAATGTGTGTGTGTGTGTGCGTGTTTATGTGTGTGTGTGTGTGTGTGTGTGTGTGTGTGTGTGTGTGTGTGTGTGTGTGTGTGTGTGTGTGTGTGTGTTGGTGCTCTACAGGCCAGACCATTTGACCTACAGCTACCAAATTTGATACATGTATACCTTGGAGGTCGGGAATGTGCACCTGGGTTCCTTTTTTGAATTTTTATTAGAATTTTAATTATTAATTAAGAACTAACTTTTCCACCAAAAAAATCTTCATTTCCCCACCGCCAAATAAGTAAGGCTTCAGTTTTTTTTCCCACTCTAATGAGGTTAGGCTTAATATTTTTCGACCGATTATGTCAAACGATTCTGTTTATTTTCTTAATGTTTGATGCACTTAAAATTAAACATTGTTAATTAATCGACCTGCTCATGATGAATCTGAGAAAATTTTGTTGACAAATTCTTGAGATATTATATAAATAAAGAAAGATATTCTTTAGTGCCCATAAGGTTTTAATGTTCAGTGACTCTTTTTTCAGTAATTATATAAAAAATGCTTTGTTTCAGTAAAAAATATTATTATATTAATTGCAGATTAATCATTTCCACTTTAATTTAAAGCATAAATTCTACGGGATCTAACAGAAAATTAGAGATACATATTACGTTATGACTGAAGGCCTTTATAATATTATGAGTGAATTGCATGACTATCAAAATTTGAAGTTTTAAAATATTTTGATGAAGAAGCTATTAAAGTAGGAATTACGTAAAATATTTAATTATTAAAATTTTAAAGAGCATTAAGATTGGCGAACCGGCTGGTCGCCAAAAGCGGCTAGTCTTAAATAAAGCTGATTTACAAAATCAAAAATGTAGATATTGTGAAAGATCATATAAAATTTTATCTTGCATTTATTTTTTAGAAAATACTATATTTCTTATTTATTTCATTTTATACAGACATGTGTTGAAAAATACACATTTCTAGGTTTGTAGTAATATTTAATTTATTTTTTAAAATTTTTTTCAATGAACGCGTAATGTGCTCGTGCAGGCTGAATTCCATTTTTATTTTGTGCTAAATAAATTATTGAAAAATATGTTTAAAATACTTTATAAAAATTCATTAAAAAAGGGGGAACCTAATTTATAGTTTAAAATATTGATATCATTAAAAATGATAATTTTTCGAACTTCAACTTGATGCAAAAATCATTTTTGTGCAATAATATTTTTTGAAATTATCGAGAAAAAACGTCGAAATTTTGCTTAATTTTTAATTAATTAAAATTCTCATTAAAAATTTTAAAAAGTCGCTTCAAGGTTTGGTTATATTAACGTCCCGTTTGAAGCAACACTAGGGCTATTTTGGGATGGACCATTAATTTTGAACCACGGTCAGATGACGAGGACGACACCTGAGCTGGCACCCCCCTCTCCACTCCACACCACACCACACCACACCAGCGGGAGGACGTTTGGTCATGACGGATTTAACGTGCAACAGACCCCCTTACACGACGTTTCTTCGATGTAATCGGGTCACGAACTTGAAACCCTACGGCTCACAAGCCGAGACCTTACCACCAGGCCACCGCGGCCCCAGTCGCTTCAAGGGGCACATTCCAACTTTGAAATATATGTATGCCAGATTGGTAGAAGTAGGTCAAACGGTCTGGCTTGTAGAGTGCCAAAACACACACATTCATCATTATTATAAATATTGGAAAAAAAAAATTTATATAATAATAGTGACTATTTTTTTATGCCTATGCGGCTTAAAATGCTTCAGATGGTGTTATTGCATATTTTTTTGTGCAGAATCATATTTTTAGATATAAAAAGTACGAGAAGCAGGTTTAATAACTTGTTATAGCATAACTAATATGAATTGCTTTTGTGCTTATAATGGTTTGAATTTTGGATCACTATAAAATGAATCATATCACTTGCACACAAAATCAGATGGTTTAAATAACAATGAAAATTTTTAAGAAAACAATTACTGAATAAGAATTAAAAACAACAATTTTAAGAAGCTAGACGAGATTTTAAAAGGAAATGTTTTGCGCAATTTAGTACTGTATTTGTGAATAAAAAAGTGCATTATTATGTTATTATATTAACTCATTATAAAGTAAACTTATATAAATTAACAAATGAGTAACACAAAATGTATGACATAAGATATCTTCCTAGCAAATAAATGTACACCAAGTTACATTAACACATGGAATAAACGTATGTATCTTCGAGACAAATGTATGTACCTCCGCGAAGCATTGAAAGTAAGGCATAAAATAACATACTAACAAATGAGTGAACTCCAAGTTACCGTAACACATGCAAGACACGCATATACCTTCTAGAATTCAACTAAAAAAACTAGAGATAGAGGTGTGTTTAACGTTTAGATGAACCATAAGGTCTATAAGATAGTCTTTATTACATAACATTTATTTTGGAAGTAGTGACTTTTATGACTTTTTTAATAATGTTAGTCAATCTGACAATCTCTTACTTTTATCGCACTTCTATTATCATTTGCAAAATATATTAAAACATGAACTGCATGATACTGTTAGTCATAGTAACTTAGATTAGTAAAAGGAAGTAAGTGAAAAATTTATCTCATTTACCATTTAACTCATATTGCAGTGTTTCAGTGTAATTATTATGAAGAATAAGCATGAATCTTAATATATTCTACAAATCTTTAGAATTTCTAAAATTATTTTGAGTAATTACATGAACAATAATATAACAGTGAATTTTTGAGTTTAATGGCTATATTTGATAAAGCTTGTTTTTCCATTGTATCAGGTAAACATAAATCCAGGAAGAAATCGTTTTAACTGTAAATAACTTAAAATGGCTTTAAAGTAGAGCAAAAAGTTATGACACTAAAATTTAATAGCATTCTAATGGAATTTTTTCATAAAAAAAGGCATGAAAATGATTTTAACGTTTAGTAAGAGTCATAAAAATGCTTACTTCTGTTTAAGCCTTGATTATAAATATTATGCGACATTGCTCCAAGTGGAGAAAGCTGACCAGCAAATGTTTGTGAAGGCGCTGAGCCATTGACAGGACTTCCATTGTTGTGCACTAACGCATGCTTCATAGAAACATACACATCATTTGTGTCATGACTTTTGTAATCTTTACCCGAATATTCTCTAAATAAAAGCAATTACCAGTTAGTAACATATATTATCTTCCTTCAGAGCAAAATAAACTAGAAAAATTCTCCAAAAGTAGCAAAACTGTTTTTCTTTTTAAGGACTAAACCCACATAAAAGTATTTTAGAGTCGTGTTCTATTTATACTCCAAACCAATAGAACACGAATTATTTTTGTAATTACTAGAGTAAATTTTCAATTTTCAATTCGATGAGCAGTTATTTTTATGATTTTCATTCATATAATACAGTCAATAAATGAGGATATGTCCTTTACATATATATATATAAATATATTTAAAGGATTTATTCTCATATAAGATATGTCTTTGTATCACATGCATAAATATAATATTATATATGCATAGTAATATGCATATGTGAATATTTATTATAAGCTTTAGAAATTTCGTTACAGTTTGAAAATGGGTTTTCAGTTCCTATTAATTTCATATTCTTACGAATTATTCACGCATATTATCAATGGTCAAAAGTAACCATATCAACATCATTTCTAAAGTTTTTATTTTTTTAATCTTTTTATTTAATTTTGGTATAATTTCATTATTTTTATTTCGATCAATTAAACCCCTTCGTTTAAATACCTAGTAACTAAATGTAACAGCATAGAGTGAACGGATCTTCAATGAATTCAGTGGAGTAAGCACCTAAACATTAAAGTGATTTTCAGTGTTAAGTTAATTTACTAAAGAAAATATATATATATATATATATTCTTGTGATATTAACAATATAAAATATGAAAAAAGATTATTAAAATTATGAGGATGACCTATAAAAAGTTAAGAACTTGTTTGACATTTTCAGACTTCTTTCACACTGCAGTTAAAAAAACGCAATGAATGTTGTGATTAACTTTCTTGTCTCGGTCATTCAGAAATCACATTTGGGATTTCATTATATACTAAATGGTTGGCCCTGCTATTATAGCGATATTCATAAATAACCTTTATCTTCATTGTAAAAGTGTTCGAACTAATTTGCTAAGACTTGCGTATTAAGAGAAGATTATTAAAAACGCAACGTCTTTATACAGAAACAGTGAAACACAAAAACATTTGAAGGTTAAGCAAATATGACGATTTGTTCTAAATACCATGAATTGAAAAATTTACTCTTTTTATTTCAGTTAAAATTTAAACTTATTTTATATTCTACGCGATGGAATCAATTTCTCCAGTATGAGAAACGTGATAGTTAAAAGGAGCTCAAAATGTTTCATAATATAAATAAATAGAATTTTAAAATAAATTTCACTTTTTCACAGGAAATCAGGCTAATATTTTTTAATTTTCAGTTTTTTTAACTATTTTTCTTTAAGAAAATGATAAAAAAAAAAAAGAGCGTGTCTTTTTCTTTTATTTTACTCTATGATGCTTCAGTAACAAACAAATAATCAATTTCGACAGCTTCATTCACACATCAGTGTTTTGTAATTTTGAAATATGTGTTTATAACTTTAACTTGAATATAGGCATTCATTTTTTGACTATGGATATTGATAAATTCAGAACACATATAATTTAGCATTTTCAAGGCTTGTATTTTTAATTGAGCCAAGTTTCTTTGTTTCCATAGACTGATGTGTCATTTAGAAGAAACATGACTGTAATTAATACAGTTAATTGAGCCGCAGTTGATTGTTATTAGTCTATCTTTAGTTCAATATATAATATGATTGATTATTAGTTGGACCGTAGTTAGATGATACTTGAACCAGCAACCATTCGTTAGGCTTACTCGTAATGCAGGTGTAAGAAGGTTTGACCCATAACTAATTTAATATACTCCAGATTTGTATAAACGAAAGGTCTTTCGCAGAATTTAGTTAAAAAAAATCAAGACCATATCATCAGTTATAATTTAAGACCTCACTCTTCACAAAATATTACATAATTATTTTGAAAATACTACTGAATTTATTACAAATTATTATTTATAAATAATTATCTTGAAATCTTAACCATGAATTCATTATTTTCCCAAGGAAGTGTTTATTACGACTTTTTTTTCCTGCAAAAAAAAGGGAATATTTAAGCCATTAAAATTGGAATTCTAACTTAGTTATTTTTATAGTTCCTGAGCGAAAGTCGAATCGCTGCACTGAGTATGCAGCTATGTTCTCTGGTATAATGAAAAATATTGATCAAATTAAACATACGCATGTAACTCCATAAGCAACTCTTAATTTCTTAAATAGAATGATTAATATATATATTTTTACCTCTCCATTACGCTCTTTACATTAACGAAATTAAGAGTGTAATTTCCAGCCTGTACTTCGGAGTCGAATACTCCATGATTTGAAGTAAAATTCATTAAGATAGGCTGAGTGCGTGGTTTTGGAGAAAACACTAATTAACATAATTGTTAACACACAATTAACATAAATGTTAATATGGTTTGGAAATTTGGAGAACAAATTTCATGTTTAGTTACCCTTATTATCTAAAGACAGCGAAAGATTAAGTAGTTATCGTGCATCCTACAAAAGGGAGTCGATAGAAGAATAAAGTTAATATCTAACTGTTCGAAATTTTTATAAGCAAATTTTTTTGTTATTTGAAAACCTAGAATATAAATATTAAATAGTTACATTTCTTTTTATTTCCCAGACCTACCCACCCACCCCTCTCTAAAAAAGAAAAGAAATCTAGTATTATTTATTTGTAATTTTTGATATTTAAAAAGAAACTGGTCAAAATCTTTTTTCAAAAAGTTGTTTGGAAGAAAAATTGTTCGAATTGTTCACACTTTCTTTTATTTCAAATGTAGGAGCAAAAACGGAATTATTTGTTCTTTTTATTAAAGTAATAATGAACCTTTAAATCTTAAGAAACCGAGATAAAAGATTTAAATGTTTGAAACCACCAGTAATGCTTGATTCCACTGAGATTAAAATGCTACAAAGAAGGCCAAAAATTAGAAGATTTCATTTTGAGAAGAGTTCATAGATTCTTCAGTTTTTCCTAATATGTAGGAACTAAAAAGTTCCTCCAAATACATTACTTATTTGAAAGTTAATTGAATCAAAATCTAGCTTTAGCTTTAACCACATACTAGAGAAACATAAAAAAAAATTTTAAAGAAAAAAGCTTACCAATAATTCACAATATTTTTTTCTGCTTAGAATCATTAATGAATCTAAGAAGCCTTTTATTCTTTTTCACTTACCTGATAATAAAGGATGGATGGACCTTATAATATGGTCCTGATAATATAAGGACCATATATAAGTATGGACCTGATAATATAAGTATGCTCTGGAAGCATTAGAAACTAGTAATAAAAGGTATTTTACTCTATCATGATAATTAATATAATCTTATTTGAAATTGAAAAATGAAATTATTCTTATATACTGCTGAGTGAATATTAAGAAAATTTTAATACTTACACGCATATAATAAAGTCATCAATAAAAGAAAGCCTTTTCTTCTTATTCATCTTAAACAGTTTATCGTGATTCCACTGTGAATCAGATAGAAAAATGCAGCAAAATTCTTTATAGAAACTTTTTTCAAATTCTTCAACATTCTGTATGCAAAACGTAGTTCAAATAATCATCCTGACATAGAACCACACTTCATTTTCGCTGTAAGCTCTGACCGATTTCAATAAAAATTTTCCAACCGAAAAGGGGCCAGGAATAAAAAATGATAAAATAGCAAATAAAGCTGAAAAGTCATATTAATCTTGTATTCTACTGAGTTTATCTAAATCAAGTCTTACTTGTAGGGAGACGAACACGTACTGAAAGAGAACAGACTGGTCAGTGGCTCCATGTCTACCGGCGAGAAGCTAAAACTATTGATATTCAAGTCCACTCCAGGTGACCTGGGACAGTCAAAATCTTGCGGTTCTCCGCAAGACTTGTCCTCCGCTGCTTCATCAAAGGCGGTATTAGAAATGGGACTGAAAGACTGTGGAGATTTCCAAGGATCTTGCAAGAAGGATGGGTTGTTAGGCAGGTAACTTGGAGGGGCTCCATCCATGGCTTTTATACTGCTTGCCGACCCACGTCACTCGCCTGAAAACATAAGAATGCAGAGGAAGGATTTTATTCGAAGAGAATAGGGAGCAGAAAGAGATGCGGAGGAGTTATTACCTTTTGTTCGAGGAGTGTCATAGTACAAGAGAAAGTATTCAACTATGGGCTCACGTTTGTAATAACAATTCAAAGGCTTCTTCCCCAGTAATTGAGAGAGCAGTTGAAAAATTCGTTTTATTCAAATCAATTACGTTTTACTTTGGAAAACATTATTTATAATGTAATGGAGTGTTGTATTCGTAATAAGGTTTGAAGGAGGAGAGTGTGTCGTGACATATGACGATTCGTTTTTTTTTAAGTGTAAGAATTTTGAAAGGTTTCGGCTAATTAAAATGGGGAAGAACAAAAATGAATTTTCAATAGTCACGGTAGTGTCCAGATCTTTCTTTGATAATTGTGGAAGCATGATATATTATGAAGAGTAAGGCTGTTGTTATCGTGTTTTTAATTTCGACAGAGCATGAAATTTAATTATACAACGTGATTTTGTTTACTTTTATTTATATTCCTCTATTTCAAGTATCTGATTTTATATCAGAACCTTAATAATATGTTATCAGTTTGAAAGGAAATCTTAACAGAAAAATGTGCCAAAAGGCCAAATATTATGTCTCATAAAGGCTTAGTTCTTTTTTTGGAGACGAAGGTGTCAACTCATGTCACTATATTTATCAGATAGAGTATAAATTCCTAACTAATCTTGTCACTACCATATTATTTTCATTATCGGAAGTGACGGCTTACGTTGAGATTATTCAAAAATCATTAAAAAAAGCATCATTGGTTAATGACATCAAACATAATTTTACACATTATAAAACTATAGAAAGAGATTATGACATGAAACCTATTTCCTTTCCAATTCCTGGTATTGGACATTAAACTATGTGTCTATTGCATCAGTTACTTCTACATGTTTCAAATATGCAGGACAATTTGAAGAGGCTAAATAATATATCGCTTTCTCTGTACTATCAATTTTATTTATCACTGGGTATTAAGCATATTCAGAAAGGCAATAAAAATAATTATAACCATGTACTAACTTATTATCTTAATATATTGAAATCCCATAAATAATAATAAATCTTTCATTTTACTCACGAATAAAACCTAGGTCTTTTAAAATTAATTAAATAGAGAAAAATAAATGATATTTAAAGATTTGAAAATTCTATCACTAAATTTCTATGATTGGATATGATTTCTATGAATAAGATTCCCGAAAAAAATAAACATAGCCATATGAATCCGTAAATTAAACTGCAGGAATATGAAGAAACTTTATAATTCAAAATACATATATAAGATATTACAAATAAAGATATATAAAATTGTTAGTTATATTTTTGACCACATTCTAGAGTAATTACACTGTGAATGAAGAAATGAATACTGAAGAAATTAATTTTAAATTTAGATACGATCAGAAAGAAAAAAAAATATACACACATACAACAAGGAGAAATTACACGAACATATATACTAACATGAAAATATACAATATGAATTTGCCCTATTCTGCCAAACGAAAAAGAGCAATAAAACAGTTCATATGGACCATAAAACACCACAGCCTGTCCTATCTCTAACTGTTTGCAGGTTAATACGGATAAAATGAGTATATTGCCAGGGAAAAAATCATATATATATATATATATATATATATATATATATACATTTTACATATCAACAAGCAAAATAAATACATATTTAAAAATAGAGGGAAAATACGATAAGAGGCCTCAGTTTCATCTGAATACTTGGATATAAAGCTGTGCTACAAGCACTGAAACATTGGCGAAATGCAAAATCGTATTGTTGCTAAAATCTTTAATATTGAATACTGTAATGACAATTCTAGCCACTGTCAGTCAGAATTACGAAATACTTGCCCTTTCCCTCAGCTTTCGAATGAGCCTACAATAGTGTTCTAATTCAGAAGTTCAGTAATTCTTTTGCAGTACATTACTCAAATCGGCGCTTCCCGAGATGAAGAAATTGTCAGAAAAATCAGTAAACGAAATTATGGTGAATAAATATAAATGGAATGTACTCAAATCCGCCATAATGAACTTTTTGTCTTCTGCAGGTGTCTTCCGACCTCCCTGCATGCGCGCGCAGGTACAGTTAGTAAAAAACATCTTTGTAATTTTGTTATTTATTATCGCATCGTCACAAAATTGATGCCGATGGAAATGACTCGAAGGGATAGGTTTTTTTCCAGTCAATAAATTGATTATCCGAGTGAATTAAAATAATTAATAAATTATTATCTCTAAATTTACCATTACAGCTATCAATTTTTTAATCGATTTGTTGCTATGAAATTAACCTCCCAATAAAATTCTATGGAATTCTGGCTCAATTTCGAGAGTCGTAGGGTTTTGAAAAATGACATTTCCAGCATTAAAGGAGTTTCATTAACTTTTGACGATATCTTAGTATTTTGTATATATTTCCTCAAAAAAATTTCACTTACTAAAAGAAAGCTATCTTAGCTATATAGGATAGCTATTGTTATTGTATTAAATAAAAATTACAGCATTTTCTTTTCACCCTTACTTGTAAATAAAGAAGAAAAATCCCTCTTATTTCTGGTAACGTAGCGATCACGTAGTAATTATTCCATATACACATCGGAGAATAATTTATTATGATAATAAATATAGGATTATTCACTTACGATGGCTTAAGCTATTACAGAAATGTATGCAGGCAGTAATTCGTTCCAATGCAAAAGTATTTGAATTTCTTTGCAAACATTGCATGTAAGTAAGGATTAACAGTAACGGATTCTACACACAAAAGTTTTATTGATATTCGAGTGTTCTATTCGAAATACCAAAATTGTTTCTCTAGAAAGATCTTTAGTTTATAGACGGAAAAAAAAAACTAATCGATAAAAGTTATGTTTCATTAACTTAAAAAAATTGATCAAAATCAAAGAATAATTTTGCGATAAAAAATTATTTATTAAAAGCTAATTTTCGAATTTTAAGATGGTGTAATAATAATGTTTTGCGTGGTGATTGATTCGGAAGTTATTGTGGAAAAACTGAACTTTTTAAATTTCAATTTCACCTGCCTTAGTGAGGCATAGAATTGTTTAATAACTGAATTAATCCTTCTAGGTACCAAGGAACATCTATACTGAATTTCGTTTCAATCCATTAAGGGGTGTAGACTTGTTTATGTTCAAAAATTGCAAACGAAAGGATAGTTAATTTTATAAATATCGATAACCGATTTAAAACCCTTTAATATTTTGACTGTTATCTAAAATAAATTTTGAAAATGTGATTGAATATTACTTAGATCTTACAGAATTTAGTTCGAATTTGCCACAGCTTACTTTTACTTATTATGTACTTAACTTATGCATTTTACTTATTATATACTTACTTATGTATTTAAATTACACAAAATCAAATATTCCAAAAATGATAGCAAGTCAAATGCTTTCCCAGGGGGATACTGAATCAGTGGATAAAACAATTATCTTTTCTAATACAGTATACAGTAACGTCAAAATAAATCCGAAACACTAATATCTTCGGGAATGGATGATATTTACAAATCTTCTTGAAAACAAATGTTGACGATATATGTTTGATAATGATGACAGTTTTCTAAAATGTAGGAGTATTTCATACATTTCAGACAACTGATACTTCTTCCATTAATCATTATTCTATATTAAATACTTTTATGTTATTATTAGGTAAGGCAATATCAGAGTTAAAAATAGTTTAGAAATAAAAAAGAACTTATCGAAAGAAAGGTAAAATATCAATTTTCAAATCAAATAATAGGAGAAGAACAAACAACTATCGTTTATGACTCGTTACTGAACTATACCTAATGCAATAAAGAGTTGCATTTTGTATACAGAATAGTAATAAAGTTTCTATTCTGTATAACAACAATGCGTTCTTATAAACAATATTTTCACAGAAAGCAAAGATAAATTTCTCGAAAGAATGAATACATGATAAACAAACTAAAATGCCACTGTTAGTCACCGTTCACCAGTCATTGTTAGTTTCATATTTTAAACCAGTCTCTGCTGTTAAACCAGTCACTAAATAGAACTTTCAAACCTGGGTGATTTGAAGAACTAAAATAGCGAAATTGTGAAGTTCATATTATTCTCAAATCTTGCTTATTTATTATTTTAACTAAATATACAACAATTGCAATAATATTTCTCTAAATTAAACTGCATTTTTTTTAAACCAGTCACCATTAGACAAAACTAGCAATGTCTAGGGGATTTGAAAAGCTAAAATATATGGCATTATTTATTATTGCAATTTAGAAACAGAAAGGAAATGATCGATAGTTGCACATGCAATTTATACCGGGCATTGTGTTTCAACATCAGGTGTAAATTACGTTCCGGAAGAAGAACTGAAGCGCTTAGTGGAATCGGATTTCCATTTCAAAACAGCAGTTTACCAGATCCTAATTTCTACCTCCACAGAACGGGACACCAGATGCTAATTTCTACTTCCACAGAATGAATCACCAGATGTTAATTTCTCCTCCTACGGGCAGGATCACTAGCTAATGATTTTGGGAGAGTTAACGTTATTCAATAGAAACAGGTGTGGATTTATTTTAATAGATTCAATAACGGCAGATGACTAAAGGAGTAAAATTTCATTTCAAATTGATACATAATGATTTTCATCTACATCAATCAAAGATTGATGAACTTTTGAGACTAAAAAGCAAAATTTGTTTACCATAATAATTTTTAAATTATCTGAGAGCCAAAAATACATTTCTATAAATAAGAAAATTTTGAAAAAGTATTATAACTGTACCAATATTAATTATAACTTATATTTATTGAAATGAAGTTAAATCCCTTTTATTTTAATTTGAAAATTTCTTTGTTTGGTTTGTAATGTCAGCTTTCCTGTATACAAAGTACACAATTTGGAAATATTATAATAGAAAAAAAAAAAAGATGTCCTTGAATTTTGATGAATTCCAAGTTTTAGACTTTTTTGGATCCAAAAATCTTTGATTCCATCTTTGGAATCATACCGGTCTATGCGCAAGATCATTCAAAAAAGTATCATGCTAAACAGATGAAAGTTGTTAAAAGTATTGATATTAAAAATGTAAATTTCTATCAAATTATGAACAAAATTCCTCTAAAGAAAGTTTGTCTGTCTGTAATTTTCATATGTATATGAACACGATGACTTAAAAACCTCAGAAACTAGAGGGATAGACATATGATTTTATTACCAGAATTGTAGATCAAATTTAAACCAAATCTATAAATGAATTTGTATATTGGTTTGTCTCTTCGTATGCATATGAAAGCAAAAATTTTAAAAACACAACTGGCTAGTTAAGTGAATTTTAATCTATAGTCTTCGCCTTCAAATCTTAGGTGTGTATTTAATTTTTGATTAAAACTTCAATGTCTGTCTGTTTTTATTTGTCTTTTATAAAATTTAATGTGCAGCCTTAAATCTAGAATTGTTGATCTATTTAAAATTTGGGCCAACAGGTCAATAAAAAAAAGAGAATCAAAGTACATAATCTTCATCATACTACAATGTTAAATACTGTACATTCAGTATTCTGCGAGTATACGAAGAAATCAAAAGGAAAATACTCACAGAATATAAATTAATACTTTTGGAACAGTCATAATTAGGAATATACTTAAACTCGTAACGATTCTACCGATTCTGCAGAGTGACGATACCGATTACTAACTAAATGTTAGCATTTAAGCGATTACGGAAAGAATCGATTGGACGTGGTCTTTCGAAAATTATGGAATAGACTTTAAGGATAAGAACAGAAATGTAGACGGAAGTTAGGGAAGAAATGTGGAATAGTCTTTAAGATCAGACATACAGAAACAAATAATTTTCACTTTATCGTATACGATATATATAAAAAGTATAGTAATCACCAAAAAATTCTATCTCGAGATTTTGATGAATCTTTACGCTACAAATCTCTATGAATCCGAAAAATACATTTTTGAAATTATGTTTCACCTTGAACACAATACTCAAAAACGCTTTGAGCTAGACGGATAAAACTTGGTATAAGGTCTTTACACCAAGGTTGCAAATTTCTATCAAGTCATATAAAGAACGCCTGTTTGTCTAGCTGTTCGAATAAAAGTTAACACGATAAGTACAAAACGGAGAGATCTAGATGTATAAAATTTGGTACACAAGTGTAGCATCTAAATTGTAGAATCCGTATCGAATTTTACAACCAAATTCTATAAAGAATTGTTGTCTGCATTCCGCTTGCATGTCAACATTATAGCTCTAAAATTCAAGGACTTAAATAAATAAAATTTGGCATGTGCTCTTGTGATTATATTTTCAGCTCTGTGTCAAACTGTGGTTTTAATCTGGCGTGAAAAGGGCGATTAAAACATTCATCCGATTTCCTGCAAATTTTGTACCTCAGTTCAGAGATTAGTCGCCAAATTTCGCCAAAGATCGTACGCTTTCCTAAAAATATTGGATCCAAGCCAAAGATCAATATTTCGAGGTAATTGTTCACGAATGCAATTAGCAAACAAGTATCAGTTTTCTTCTCTATAGCTCGAAGTATCCAACTCCCACGTGTGGGGCTCTTTCAATAAAAATTCAGTACTCATGGGATTTACGACTTTGCCCAAGGTCCATAATTTTACGAAGGACGGAGGAGAATAACACTTATTAGAGAATGTGCGAGAAAGTGCTGAGAAGAGCTCTACCACTGGTTAATATCGGGGTTGGTAAAGGAGGATATTAAACAAAGGATTCAATTTGGACAAGGCCTCATAAATAGAATATTTTTACAAGTTTTCAGCCAAATAAACAGTGCGACCTTATGAACTAAGAAAATATTTTGTATTTCATTTAAATGCAGAATATTAATTATTTTAACATAATAATTTCTTCAAAATCACACTAACACTGTCACTTATTTAGCAAAAATCATTTTGAATTAAGTCAGAAAATTTTCTCTTTGAAAAATGAAAATTGATTATGAGTTAAACTGCAATTTCAGTTCTAGGTTAATGATATCTCGAGACAGAAAATTCTATTTTTTAAATCTTTTTTTTTCTAAATCTATTTTTTAGAGAATATTAACTATTATAAAAAAAAATTACAAACTCCTTTTTGGCGTATCAAGTTATAAATTATGTCGTAAAATAAATACGAAAAATGTTCAGATTAAAAAAAGTAGTCAAATAAACGAAACTTTAGTATAGAATAATTGAAATTATTTGAAACATGTAATAATTTTTTAATTCATTATTTAGAACATCTTTTCGATACGATTTTACTTTTTGCAGTTGAAGATATTATGAGAAAAATATTCTTAAAAATCTCATATTTTTGAACTATTTTATTCAATTTTTACTAGAGTATAATTTTTTTTACTCTTTTACTATAATGTTTGCTGGTTTTATAGAGAAGATTTTTATGTTTTTTAACTGCCCCCTATTCGTTAAATGCATCACTACAATATCACTTTATTCTTCATTAGAATTTTAAAAAACTGTCAGTTACAGGTTTTTTACAATGCATCATTCTATATTCAATTTTTGTTCTATTTTATTTATGAATTTGTTGAGTTCTCTCATTAGTTTAATAATCTTTAATTTTTAATTACTGACAGTATAGATAAAATTAAGACAAAATTAATACATTTTATTTAAAGATAAAGCATTTGAAAATATGTAGAGTATAATAGTATGTGACAATATATACACATGGAATAACTAACACGAGATAGGTTAGTTTATCCTTTGTTAAGGGATAAACCAAAGATGAAAAGTTTCCTCTTGAGCTGCCATTACCTTACTGTAATCTGGATTAATCTAGCTGTCACCACGTTTTTATAACGAACATTTTTACGTTTTTTGGAAAATGTAAATATCTGAGGTCATTCTCTCCTTATTATTTTCGCATTTGCATTTTATTTCAAGGTTTGTGATATTCATGTCAGCTAAAAGGACGCAATTTGAAATCTATCCATATTTATATTTTACCAAAATAAATATTCTGTACTTGGTAATTATTGAATATTTACAGGATGTCAAAAATGGTACAGTATTTCATATTTACCTCCCCCCCCCTCCCCTGAAAAAAATGTTTCTGTAAAACAATATGAACCAGTAGTATCTTCAAAACTTTCTCGCATATTCTCTAACAAAGGTGTTATCCTATTTCCACTCACAAAATTGTGAACCTCGGGTAACGCTGTAAATGTTTTGCATGCCACTGGTGAATAATAGTTACGAAATATGGATCTTTGGAGTGAATATAGTATTATTACTGAATCTAGCGGGCGAACTAATGCGAGTTTTTTTTACTATTAATCCCTGGCACGCGGTAAATATACAAGTGTCCGAGAATCGAATATGTATTTTGAAAACCTATTTTCCTACCGACTGAAATTACAATATAACATAGAACTGCAACTGTAGTCAAAAGATAGCATTCCAAACTTCATTAATTTATATCATTGCATTTTTGAGTTATCGCGTTTATATGCATGCAAAAGACAGACTGTCAATATCTTGACGAATCTGACTCAAAATTCGGTAAGGGTCTATATTTTAAATGCTAAATATGTGTATTAAATTTCATTTATCTAACTTTTACTGTTTTATAGCAATCGTGTTCAATTGTGATCGAAAATTCGGATAGACAACCTTCTTCAAATAAATTTCAAATTAAAAAAAAATTAAAAATTTGGTGATCAGTCCATATTCCAAATTCCATCCGTTTAGGTCAAAGCGTTTTTGAGTTATTGTGTTCATAGACAAACAAAGGAATGGGCAGGCATATTAACAAAAATGGCGTTTTTCCGAATAAGTGAGTTTTGAAACGTGAAGATTCGTCAAATTCTCGAGTTCAAATTTTCCAGTGATTACAGTACTTTCTCTTTGAATTCGTCGTATAAGAGACAGAAAACCAACAACACTTTCTCGTATATTCTGTAGCATATGTACAAACGCGGGGGAAAAAGGAGCCATCCAGCTTTATTCACCACTCGATCATTATATGCGAAAATAAAAATACCATTTTAAAAGCAGTAATGTATACTAAAAGTTGCTGTGCTTAAAACTTTCGACGGAGATTTGATATTTTACCGGATATTCGATATTCATGGTACACTCGTGATATTGTCGCATTCGAAAATTTAAATTTCATCATTACCTCGAAGTTGCTTTGTTACATCTCCAATGTGTCGATTTTAAAGCCTTGTTCAGAATCATTTAAATCTTATTAGATCTTATTAAAAATCTTATCTAATTAAATCTTATTAAAAGATCCAAGAGACCTAATCTAAAAACGATTCAAGACAACTATGTCTCATATAGGCGCTGCCAATTGAATCATACTAAGCTAATTGGTTGTATAGCTCCTTTATTTCCATATGCACGCCTGTACCATTTTTTCTAGCTCTTCAGCGCATATTATAATGCATTCTATTTCAATTAATAAAGACTTCATTTTATTTTTATCATTTTCAATCTATTTCTGTTAAAGAATTTTAAGCGTTTTACATTTACCACCCACGTAATTTTTTTTAACCTGTACTCTATTTTTTTTTTTTAAATAGCGTTGATTTTTGTCAAGTTGAAAGAAAAATCTTTTCTGTAAAGTTAACCCTAAAATTTTTCAAATATCTATATTTCCAAATATTTGAAAAATTTCAATGCTATTTTTTTTCTTTAATTTTAAGAATTTTTTTAAATTTAATTTAGTACACAATCTGTACAATATTTTAAGTTATGATGAAATTCGAACTTATACATAAAAACATGCAATTGTGTGCTTTTGCCAATATTTAAATTAAGATTTAAAAAAATGCTTTCCTTGAACATTAACTTCGAAGTAATATTTTCACTTCCGCTTTAATTTCGTAGTATATACACTTTTTATTTACACATGCAGCAATTTGTAGCAGATTGATTTCATTAAATCTAAGTTGTATCAAATAATGCGAAATTTAAAAGAAAATACATCCCACATTATTTGTGTCACAGCGTAAAACAATCAGTAATCTGGACGTACAAGCTGGCGCCAAAAACAGTGTAAGAAAAAAAACCTTTTTAGCTTATAAATGTAAAACAGGTAAGAATAATATTATTTCTTGCAATTTATATTTCGCAATATTTCCAGAACTTTTTATAGAATTTTTGAATTTTTAATCAGACAAAAATTATGAATGAAGTTAAATAAGTGACGACACAGTCATATACCAAATATAACTGAATACTATCTAATATTAAACTGCACATTGCATTACGCTGTGTTGTTATTTCACGTCATTTTACTTACAGGGAGATGCGCAATGGATTCCAAGATTAAATTAGCATTTCGCATTTGATTTGTGTCATGTGAGCATAAATTGACTCCACTGGCCAATGATAAACTCAATGCTTCAAAAATAAAGTGTTTCACTTATTTCATAATTTTTTTTTTTTTTTTGAAATTTCCTAAATTGCTGCAAGTATAAAGCGACGGTGTGAATGATTAGTTTTGTAACCTCAGGAATGCTTATGAAGTAGCCGCATTCTACAACTAAATTTTTTTCCATGACTACACTTAAAAAAATCAAATAAATAAAAAAACATTGGATCTTATCTTTATTTTTAATTTTTTCTGTCGGAAAATACTGCTTTTCCAGACCAGTACAAAATTAAATTGTAAAATAATAACGGGAAAGCGAATTCATGCTAAGAGTTTCAAAAACTTATAAAATATTTAGACCTACGATCCTTTCTGTCTATTTTTTCGACATTGCTATTCACCATTTGTCACACAAATAAATAAGTAAAACTTTTGTAATAAGTAAATCTGATTTTATAAAAAAAAAATGCAGTATGAAAGGGAAAAAATTATTCGGTCCTTTGATTCGGTTTGCAATTTTAATTCAACAAATAGCTGCCTTCGCCTTTCTTCAAACTATATCACATGTTCACGAGAATATTTTTTTTTATCTGTGGGACAAAAAGTAATATAAAATTAAGTCTCATGACTAAGTATATAGCAAAAATAATAAACGTAATCGAAAACGATAATGAAATCTGAAATGTGTTACTGTATACACTCTCTACAGAATTATCTAACGGGAAAAAATTAGAAAACATCAAGGGAATCTGAAATATATATCTTGCAGTTATTTAAAAAACTGAATACTTTCAGGCTACTTAAGTATTTAATATTAGAAGACGGAAACATAGGAAAACTCAAGGATTCGTAAAAACAGAAGTAAAAGCTTCAAGAGATGAAAAGCTTAATTCACTTATAAAAATTTACAAGATAATAGGAAGAAAAAAAAAAAGGCTGGGTTGCTATCTATCTTTCAAGGCGAACTTCCAAAATTGTGTGACGAGATTCAAAACTCTTCTCAAAAAGTAAAAAAACCTTATATTATTTTAATAAGTTGTAGAGAAACAGGATGATCCAAAATTCAGAGTACAAACAGCTACTGGTGATATAAATCACAAACACAAGTCCTAATTGCATATGGGTGTACATCGGTGAATCCCTTCTCTTTCTTGTGTACACCCGATCACCCCGCTACCATTGAATGTAGCAATATCGACAGAATTTGCTGTGGCCGACTGCTATATTTAGCTTAGTCCGTCCAAGACATGGAACGATTAGCTAAACTGGCATACTCTTCAATGGCCAACCTTGTAGCAATTGACATCTAGCCATAAAGTGGTCAATCACTGACTTTCCATTGGTGAACCCCAATCGGATGAGGGAGAAAATCATGAAGATGTATAAATTGCAATCAAATTACTGATGAATGCTTTTTATTTAAAAATACTTGTTTAAAGATACTTTACATTTAGTCCAGTTTCAGAATAACAGCTTAGAATTAATACAAAACTTTTCAAAGTTTACAAATATGTAATCTTCATAGTGGTGGTACGTGGATAGGCAAACATTTAAGAGTCACTGATGTTTGCTCTGCCATTGGGAATAATGTCTGCTATCTCCTCTTTCGTAAAGTGCTGCACGTTTTCCCCATATGTATTCGGAACTTTCAGCGACTGGCGCTGAAATTCAACTTCAGCATTGGTGGACAATGCCCTCTAACGCATCTGAATGGCATTTGTGATAATGCTTCTCACCTCCGTGACAGATTGTGCGTCTAATTTTGAATCATCCTGTAAGGTAGTATCATTAAATTATTTATGAGGTTAGTAGGAACGGAAAATATCAACTCTAATTCTTTTAAGTATCATGTATTAAACTGAAAGCAAGCTTTGCTATATATACACATGGTAATAAATACTCCTAGAAAATGAGGATATTTAAAGTATTCAAAAACATTTTCGTTGTTTTTTAATGCTTGGACGTCAAAGCTTGTATCTGGCTCTTACTAATCATAACCGTTGCGTTTCCAAATTTATATAAAATGTTACATGCCTTTCTATGATCTATGCACGTAAAGCTTAGATTCTTTCAAGTTCGGATAACTCGGGATATGCCTAGAAGGAATTTATCCATTTAGAGAAATTGTTTTAAATTAGGTTTTAAAGTTATTGAATCTGCTTTCAGAACTCGTACATTTGAAGAACATGATGATAAGATGAGAATAAGGGATGATGAACATGATGATAAGAGAGGCCATGAGTCTCGAATGACTTAAAACAAATCAGAAAAATCTGAAAAACGAGTTTTTATCACACCCCTCGTATAGTCAAGATCTTGTTATGTCTTTCTATTACAATGATGTTTTTTTTTATTTGTGTGTGGCATTTTGGCATTCTTCGATGGCATGAAACTATTTCTCATGATCAGTTACGATTTGTTTCATAACATTTCTTTGTTTTGTACTTTTAATAAAATATAGTTAGCTCTCAAAAACAAAAATACTTTTGATACATCTTAAAATAATATACCACAGCATTAGAAAGATATAACTCAAACCTGTACACTTATTTAAAGTCTAGATATAATAATTTAAGAAAGCGTTTTTATATATATATATAAATCTATAGCTCTTTATCTCAAGCAAAAGAAAAACGTCCAAGTGCTTGCTTTAAATTACACATTGAATAGAATCAGACGAAGTTTGACATTTGCTTATTCTGTAAAACTGTCTCTCTTCCAAGGATACTCTTCGCGGGGAGAAACTCATTTCCGCAGCAGACGGAAAGGGATGAGGAAGTTGTATCATCACTCCGCAGCTCTTTGAGAGGCGTGGTCTGAGTAAACGGATCGAAATGAAAAAGGCGGAGTCAACAGAGTTATATGCACAACTGGCTGGAAAGTACAGATCATGTAAAGATGAATCATTCATTTAAATGTTTCTTACCTTTTTTTTGTTGTTGTTGAGGAAAATTCAAAAGGCAGAAGACAGCTATTTTTATTATAAATAGCAGCGTCGCAAATAAAATCTGCAAAAGAAATATCATTTAGATAACTTAGCAAGACAATGCAGTTTATATTTATCTTATTGCAGATGTGAAAAGATAGGCAAGAATTTTTCTTAGTTCTATAAATTAGTTATAATAGTTCATAGTTTAACCAAATTATTATAAAGATAGTTAAAATAATATTAATAAAATAATTCCGAAGTATAAGATTAGCTGTTGTTATTCATATTGAGATCTCACTTTTAAAAAATGTCCTTTTATATTGTACTTTTAGCATAAAAAAAAAACACATTTCTAGTTGTCTATATAAATGCATTTATTCCAATTGGTCTAAATAGTTTCAAGTTAAAATACTATTTCATTATTTATTTACTTGAGTCAACAGTGTTGAAAGATTTATTTACTGGAATTCAGTTTTTTATAATTGAAGTGTATATGAATTTCCATATTTATGTTTCTTGTTGTCCACAAATTAAAAAGTCTGAATCTGTGACCAAACAGTAACATGTCGTTTCGAAAATGCTCAGTATATTTTCAAATTACAAAATAATATTTTAAAATTTTCTTTCCACTCACTTTAAGCTTCATCTTTAAAAAAAATCATTTACGCTTCATTTATTTTCTAATTTTTCAAAAATTTCAAATTGAAATCAAATTTTCAAGCATACTATTATCAGCGAAATTCATAACGGAAAATGTCTTAATGATCGCTGAACTAACGATTAAAATTGTTAATTCAATTTATTAATCGTTAATTTTATATTTTTTATAAAATTAAACAAGTAAAGCTCAGTCATTGTAGTCACCTTCAACGGATAAACATTATTCAGAAATAATATGCATACTTGTTATTTTTAAGATATTTCAATATTGATCAAAATACTAGAATTAATATTTTTTTATTTATTTATTTATTTTTATAAATTAAAAAAATATCAGATCATGTTTCTTTCAAGACATTTAATTAAAATACATGTATAGTAAATAAGTATTGTTTTTTCATATTTTTATCAAATTGAGTTATGGAAATGGCCCACATAGTATCCTCTGCGAAAGTGCTTAAAATAGCACTGTTCTTTTTCAGACCTAGGATTGCTAT
This sequence comes from Argiope bruennichi, assembly GCF_947563725.1. Taxonomy (NCBI): domain Eukaryota; kingdom Metazoa; phylum Arthropoda; class Arachnida; order Araneae; family Araneidae; genus Argiope; species Argiope bruennichi. The sequence continues at coordinate 34,112,591 of NC_079162.1, read as the reverse complement.
TCCAAGCTTAGTTTATAATATGATTTCATATGCTTATAAAAAATTAAATTTATTTCAAAACTAATTTAGTTATCAAAGAAAAATCAAAATAATATTTAATAATATTGTGATGAAAGACTATCAATTTTCAAGAACATTTGGATGTCATTTGTAAGTTTTCTTTTTTATTGTCCCATTCTTGCCTACACAATTTTACGAAAAGGCAAAGGGCTAGCAATTACTAATACCATAAGGCATAAAATTAGTGTCCAGTTTTTTGCCAAGCATGATAAAATCTTGCCCACCATCTGAAAACTCACCAAAAGTCTATGACCTTTGATGGCTACTGCAAATGGGAAATTGCAAAAAAAAAAAAATTCAACTTTGGCAACCGGACAGTAATTGTTCATTCCAGTCAAAGAGGACAAAATTCCAGCGACTCTAATAAGATGATTAATTAGAAATAATAATATAAAAATAAATACTTGAACAATCTCATTGTCAGTTGCATACTTTTAATCCAAATGCAGTGTAGTTCAATTTCAAGTGATTAAAAAGCTAGAATGGAGTCAATTCTCGACAGTCGTATGTCAAACGTAACTGCTCATGACATCTAATATCCAACTGCAAGTTGTCTTAAGCTCTGCTGTGACGTCACATCCATTTTCGAACTTCAAAATCTGCAATGAGTTCCAAAATTCAATTATTGCAACTTATTTTACATGTATCATATTAAAATTAATTAATTACACTTCTGGTTTTCAAATGAAAGTACACATCATTTAGTTTGTTGGATTAATTTAGTAACTTGTAAATGTAATATATGCTACCGTAGACAATCCGAGTAAATTTGAGATACGCAACAAGATCAGAAAAAAAGCAATGTGAAAAGCCAGTGTTTCCTCAACTTATTCTAAAAGTGAATTCTATTAGTATGAATAATTTTGAATATATTAGTACACATCTGTTTGTTTGCTTTTAGCATTCGTGCGAGCAGCAGATTAAGATAATCTGTTGGTGACTTTGAAAACAAAGGATTAATGAAAGTTGCTATGACAGCAAAAGAAACCCTATAAGTTCCATAGCAGTATGATATGTAAATATTTTTACAGCTGGTGAAATGCAAAGTTTTCAATTGACAGATGTTAATAGAGTGTTTTATATGCAATTTTCAGTTTTGTAATCTTTGCATTCATCATATATTCTAATTTTCTATTTAAAAAAAATAAGCAACTTGTATTGCATAGAAAAGCGAAAACACAGAAATGAACTAATGCTCTTTTGCAATTTCGTCTGTTAATTTAAAAAAATTAGAAAAACTTGATCTAAATTAAAATTAAAATAATATACGCAAACGAACAAGGTCTTTTTTTTTTTTTTTTTTTTTTGCTTAGTTTTGGGTGTTTAAGCTTAATTTTTACACTGATGAATTACAGTGATTATGCAATTAATTCTGAATAAAATTTTCATCTTAACTTAAAAATTATTAAAGTGAATATATCGTAAAGCATACGAGTTCATATTTGGAAAAAAGAAACATAACCGTTTGTACTTCCTTAATTTATACAACGCATTAAAGAAACAGACACACATAGCGCAATTCTTTTATTGGATCTTAAGTAATATTTGTCGAGAAATATTATTAAATGATTAATTGCTAATATACATATTGATACCGAACGATTGTATAAGTTCGTGTCCAATCTATTGATACCCTTCAAACACATGGAATTTAAGCATTATGACTTTATTAATAAGGATTATAAGCTCTGTTCTTCTTATGAAAGATTTCTATCTACAAGTTTGCCTATTCCATTTATAATGAATGATCTTGGCTTTCTTTGAAGAAAAAATGGCGCGAGGTGTTTTTGTACTCTTTCCTGAGCACTTAAAAGTTTCGCTTACCCTCCTTGTTGTATTTTTGAGTTATGATTTTAATATAAACTCGAAGAGGCGGAAAGACAAACTTCGGTTTAATGGATTTAGTTTAAAATTTGATAAAAATTAATAATCTTGTCGTAAAGATCATATTAAAAATTTTATTCATTTGGCTTGTTGCGTTTTTAGATCAACAAATGTTCACAAGCAAATAGATACAATTCCGAAAATATTCCAAGGAGGTCTCCAAAATCTCGAGGTCAAACTTTTTGGTGACTACAATATTTTCTTTTCTAGAATTAGTATATGAGAAAGTAAAAACTAGAACATTTAACAAACATGATTAATATTTTTTTTATTTCATAACAATTACAGATATCAGACAATTTGCGTTTTATTTATTTAGTTGAGCGCGATGGAAAAAGTCAGTTTTATCATAATTATATCATGAAATTCATTCACCTCGACAAAAAATTTGTAGGAATCTGTAGAGAACTTTTATACGATAAATTGACTAATTTAAGAAATGAGGTACAATAAAACGTCGCTTATCTTGGTCTCTATCAAACTGAGGCCTCGTTAAGCAAACTAGTACTTTTCAGAAAAAGTGCCAATGTTTGCATTAGAGATAATTCTCGGGATGTGAAGTCTTTTTGGATAGTCATTCTTACACAACCTACTTAAATTGCGTTTTAAGGTTATTAATGAGTTGGCAGGGAAAATGACTGACCGATCCAGATTGCTGGAAACTCACCGTCGCAGCCCCGTCGGACACGGAGAGCATACAAATTTCTCCAACGAAGCGCGAACGCAACCCAAGACACACAAGGAACTATCAGGTCCACCGTCACTAATCCCATGTGGATTTATTCAGACTGATAAAATTTACAAGCAACAAGCAGTGGCAGTGATTAATTACATAAATCGTATGGACAATAAGGCTATGTCAATTTTCGATTTATAGAAAAAAAATCGATATTTTTAAAAAATGATTTTTTGATACCAGTTTTTGAAAAATATCGGTTTATCGTTGCCCATGATCAGGAATCACGGTTCACGATGAATCGTAATATCATAAATTGATATTCACAATTTGCGTTTTCGATTTCGGTTTGGATTACGGTTAGTGTTTCTTTTTGTTGCACTCTATTGTTTTTCACCTTCATACTTAATTTGTGTTAATATTTTTATAAATGCTGCCACATTCTATTACATAAGGTATACCATTTTGTAATAAACTCTTTTCTGTTCCATAACTGAATAATATCAACAAATTTATATTTAAATAACAATAAAAGAACTATGCATCTTTTATTTACATTTATAATTATAATTTAAGTAACATACATTATATTTATAATTTAAGTCAATTTTTTATACTTTATTCTAAACATAAGAAATATCTTTCAAAAATATTGGTAAAGCAGTTCTGTAATAATTTTTAATACCTTTATGAATTAAATTTGAAAATCATACAAATAATTGAACTCCAAATGTATCTATTCAGAAACAGATGTTAAAAAGTATTTAATTAAAAAACTGAGAGCATTTATCCAATTAAAACAATTATTATTTCTTTAAAAAACACTAATTTAAATTTGAAATTCAGAGGAGCAAACATGTTTAATTCAAATGTTGCCATCTTTTAACAAGAATTTTTTTTTGTTTAATTCTTTCTATACAAGTTTTTATTAGTCTAAATTTTATAATTCATTTCGAAAATTTACTTACATATATACATTATAAAGCAAAAAACTAAATTTTTTATAAATTCGATTTAAACAAAAGTCCTATTTTTTAAAAAATTTCCGATTTAAGAAGTTTTGAAAGTCTGATTTTAATTTACAATAATAATTTTTTTAAAACATTTTTACTGTCAAAATTGGCATTTTTTTAATTATCTTTATATTGTTATTCGAGGTAGCCAAAGGCACAGAGGTTGCAATTTAATATGCAAACACTCTTATTAAATAAACTTGAATTACAATGCAACTTCTTTTAGTAAGGAATACAAATATTACATATTACTGCAAGATAATACACTATTAACAACTAAATATAGCCGAGATAAGTAGAGTGATTGTTCCACGAGAAAAAAAAAATTTCGTTCAAAATTAATACAACAGATAACTTTCAAATTCCATGTTCCAGATATAAACAAATATAAAAGCAGCGGCGCGAAATTGAAATTTTCACGAGCATTGAAGTTAAAAATTTAGTACAAGTAAGAGGCTATATGTGATCTCAAACAGTCTGGAATAAAAAAAAAAAAGCACCAACTTTTGAAGTCTTTCAGATTTCCTTACAGTAATACATTTAAGAACGATTAGCATCAGCGTTTTTAATTCAAGACCAAATTACAATGCGAAAGCTTAATCGTCTGCCATAAAAAGGTGTTTTTTTTTTTACGCATATAGCGTATTATACAATTGTCCTAACATGGGTTTTTTGCATAAATGGCAACATCATAGGCGATATGAAACCTTGTGTAAATGCTCTTTTATAAATAGCAATCTCTTTTCTTCCACCTTAAAGGACACAAGAATGGACTATGGAAAAGGAATCAAGACTTCTTGAAACGATGACCATAAAGGTTGTTCGAAATTCCAACTCCTTTCAAAACTAGTTATTTGAAGAATTAATACAAGATAAAATTACGAAAGCTAAACTTGAATACCTTCTCCGGCCATACTGGTTGTATTTAATAAATTTGCCAATATATTAGTATTTTAAATTTAAAAAAGTTCCACTTTACTGCAACCAAAATTGAATGCCTTTTTAGAAGATTTTAGACCATTTCATTAACCGTCTCGAGGGATATCCTCTAAAATAGCTATTACCCAATCCTTAATTAGCAATTCCTACTCCAGGTAGTAGTTGATTGCTCTAAAATAAAGAAATTCGGTGCTTCAAAACTCAGTTGATTTTGGTAACCGCAAAATGGAAGTTTTTTTTTTTTTTTTTTGTTGTTTAGAATATTAGCGTGTAAAATATCTTTTACGAAATATGGTTAATACGACCGGGAGACTGTATAAAAATTAAGGCTTCGAGTTTCTCAGATGCGCATTAATTGAACTGTTTCGATTCTTCTATTGAAAAGATGGTCAACCTGCATGGTTCCATTATGATTAGATTAAAGTACCAAGACTCTTATATACAATATAAAAAGTAGTTTCTTGTACGCTTTCAAACAGTTTCGATACATAGGCAAAGTACAGTATCAGAGTATATATCACAATATTTCAAACATTGCTGGTAAAGGTCATACGGCAGTTCTAAATGACTTTGATATTGTTATTCCTCTGAGTAAACTAACCCAAGTTTTAGCAAAGTTGATAGTGAAATTTTATGTTGAGGAGGCATAAAGTTGAAAGCAGTTTCCTTAAAATAACTTTTATTGATTATAAAATATAAAATCAATGTGCTCATTACTGGAGCAATCAAAATAATGCGATAAATGTTAAAATCAAAGTTCAAATTAACGTTACCAGACCTTGATCAACACATTCGAACAATTCATCCTTTCAGTCTAACATTTAAAAGATCTGAAAGAAATTATATTAAAATGGTGAAGCAACAAACCAGTTGCACGCAGTTAACTTCTCTTCCGCCTCGACCGAAAAACTTAAACCACTCCTCATATTCCGTCGAAAATATACTTACACGAGGCGAGTTTAAATAGTAGCCAAATTTGCATTGCAGTTGCTGCCAAACACAAATCACGAAACTTGCAAAAAGGTCGGGTTCGAATCGGTTTGTTTACTTGACATCATGGCGCGGAATTGGCAAAACACAAGGACACCGTAAAAATTCGGATCCGAAATAAATTTCTGTATGGATCTTTTCCAAATGTTTAACAGATACAAAGAAAAATATAAGTATAACTATATACTTATATTTTTGTATAGGATATCTTGTATAGGACGTTTGAATCAGACATCACGATCTCTTGCAATGTTTCAAGATTGTTAATGCACCTGCCTATGTTGTTAACAATTGTATAAAACTGACAAATATAAACTTTTCCCAATTATTGTTGGTAACTTATTATACATAAAAACATCCAATAAAACTAATTTTTAATTTAAAAAAGTTGATATATTTTTATTAGGGTACTAAACAATACATTTTTGACTGCCAAGTGTTGGCACTTGTGTAAAATGTAAATTTAATTCAATTAATAATTAATTTATAATTAAGATTTAAAAATATTGAAATAATCATAGAGCAGGGATGGCGAACCACTGGCACGCGTGCAATTGATGGCACGGGGCACAATATATCGGGCACGCCGCCCATCAAAACGGTTTGCATTTTAGTTCAAAATAACCAAATTCAATACGAAGTATTACTAACAAACGCAAGTATTTTGTAAACAAGTATCCTATTCCATTAAAAAAAAGCACAGATATTTGTACGGCTGTTAAAAATTGTTGAGAAAGAAATTGATTTGAAAAGAATTATTTCAGTAATTGATGGTGCTCCAAATATTTGGGGCAAAAAAAAATAATAATGGCTTCATTAGTTTATTTCAAACAGACTTAGGACATTCGATTCTTGAACTCCACTGCATGATTCACCAAAAAGCCATGTGTTCTAAGAGTGGTTTAACATCTTTTGATAATGTAATGGCGTCAGTCACAAAAATAGTCAACATCACATCGTCGCAGGCTTTAAATAAGCGAAACTTTGAGGCTTTATTGGATGAAGTCAACTCGGTTTATAATGGCTTACTAACGTGTAATAACGTTCGCTGGTTGAGCCGCGGGAAGGTACTTCAAAGATCTGTTGATTGCTTGGAAGAAATCAGACTGTTGCTTCAAAATGTGGGGGAAGGTGAACAATGTCCACAGTTTTTGGATGTTATGTAGCTCTCAAAATTAATGTTTTTACAGACATGTGCCAACATTTCAATGAATTGAACTTAAAGCTTCAAGGCACGAATAAAACAATTATCATCATGATGGATCTCATTCTACATGAGAAACCAGACGAAGAAAAAGTAATTGAAGAATTTATTTCCGTAATTGATCCGTCAATCAAGGAATTTTCAGCCAGATTTTCTCAGTTCAAAGAATTATTGGAAACGCTCAAGTTTATTATGTACCCTGATGTGATTTTATTTGATAAACTGAACCTGTCCCAATTCGATTAGTTGCAAACTGAAGAATTTGAAATGCAATTTATTGATTTCCAGTCTAGTTCAATATGGATTCAAAAATTTTTTGAAACAAGGAGAAAGTTGGAATTGATTGAAACAGAAAGATTAACAAGCAATATACTTAAAAATGCCAGTAACGAAATTTTGGAAACATGAAATTCGATTCCAGAAACATTTAACTGTTTTGAAAAGCTGGCTCATGCTATTTTAACCATATTTTCATCTACCTATGCCTGTGAGTCATTATTTTCAGGATAACATTAAAGACTCTCTTAGAAATCGTTTGGCAGATGATTCCCAATTCAGCATTCTTCTAAAAATAACACCTTACAATCCTAATATTTGTCATCTAATCTGCAACAACAAGTCACACTAATGTTGCTTTAATTTGAATTACACATAACTAAAACATTTAGTACTATACAGTGCAAAATGTATTTTTTCGTAGTAAAGAAAGATTTTTGAATTGTTAGTATTTAGTTTTATTATTTTCCCAATAATCACAAGTCAAAATTATTTGACGGTACGTCTATACCTCATTGAACATTTCTCTAGAAAAAAATGGCACATTGATCCATAAAGGTCCGCCACCATATATATATATATATTGAAAATATTTCCGATCCTTATATTTGTGTATTAACTTTTGTGGCAAAAATAATTACGGAATTGTTGCTGCATTAAAATTTCGATTATTGAAATAATAAAATATTTTTGTTAATAAACATACACATATGGCAAATGTGTAAAAAAATGTTTGCAATTTCTGAATTTCAGCTCCTTATGTCTGCTATGATCCATTGGGCAGTATTATTTAATCGCAGTGCTGCATAGTTTAGGCTTAAATGAACTAAAGTCTTTCACACCTTATCAGGTTTTGGCGAGACGAGAGGTATCCTTTCAGTCATCTGACGTTTATTAAGTCCTATGATACCTTAAACTTGACATTCTGCTTTTAATAGAATTTATACCAAGCACTTCTATTTCTGTACTTACTATAATGAGAATATCCTTCAAAGAAGGATTTACTTTTGATTTATTTGTGTATTTAAACGATACTCTCGCTTTGCTCAGTATTTGACGTACTCAAAACGTATTGTCGCTTTGCTCGATATTTAAAGATCGAATTATTGATGGGAAATTTTATTATACAATTTTGTTCTTCAATCTGTATCTTCTTACTTATTTTTCCTGGTATCTTTATCCTAGTATCTATTTATTTATCTTGCTATCTATTTTTTCTTTATTTTATAACATAACTTATCATAGTATGAATTTAGTATTAGCTTAGCTTCCTATGATTGAGAATATTATATCCGAAATATTCTATTGTAATTTTCTTTAAAATTTTACGTGAACTCTTGTTTGGTTTCAGATTATTATCAAATAAAACGGATTTGAAGCTGCAGCAACATAAATGGGGTATTAAATTTTTCGTCTAAATTTTAAAAAAAGTCTTAAAGGCCACTTTTTAAAAACATTCTATTTCTCAATATTAAAAAATACATTTTTATAAGGCTTTGATCGATATCTAAACTTGAAGAGGGCAGGTCCTGAATTTAGCTTAATCTCCCACAAAAAAAAAAATCCTTACTTAGGATAGCATCAGTTATACTTAAAAAGAAGCAGAATATCTTTTGCTTTTGTTAATGGGCGTAAAGATTTGTTTGAAAGCTAGAAGTAAGCAGGGGGATTAAAAAGTAACAAACAAAATTAGATATGCCTTGCATTGCACTTTCTGTTTTGTTTCTTTATTGTATGGCTTCCTCATCTGTCATGCTTTGAATTCAGTAGCAGTTCAAAAGAGGGAACTGAAATGTTACAAGGTTAGTCTTGCTTGCTGACAGTTTAACAAGCATTAAAATACTTATAATTTAAAAAAAAGCAAATAAAATAAGAAAAACGTATATTTTATTTTTTAAAAAATACTTTTTTATCGGTGTTTTAAAAAAAGCAAAAGCCATTTTTTTCTGTCAAAAATTCTTCATCTTAATCTATAAATAAATATTTTAATTCCTGTTTTTTTTTTCATTCTTAATTTCTTACTTCCCTTTTTCTTTTTTCTTTTATTCTTTCTTTTTTCTTTCTTTATTTTTTTTTACTAAAAATGTGGTTGTCAAGACAATTTTTAATGGCATGAGATGATTGAAATACGTAATTGATTTAAGTAATTTGATTTGGTTTAAGTAATTTGATGATTTAAGTAATTGAATTTAATTGCATTTATAATGCATTTTTAATTTTTAACGAATGCTCAAGAACTGTCTTTTTATGTTATATATTGTGCTATCGTGTAACTATCTTACTTCATATTGATAATTAATTTTCCCCCTTGTACAATAAATTTCAAAATTGACATCATGCTCTATACATATATCACGTGATTTTTGCATTGCTCGTATTGAAAATGTTAAGATGAACTTTTTAAAAAATGCGTAAAATACTTATAAATTTGAATTTTTGCATAAAATAGACAGAAAGAAAACGTCAATGAAACCAAATTATACCAGTTAAAAATTGAAACTTTTTTTTCACTAAAAAAGTGATATGAAGCAAAAACATTCTAGTCCAGAAATTTATCGAATGATTTGTCTTACTGAAAGCTTCAGAAATATACTATCTAGTTTTTTAAAAAAAAGCTATATTTCTATCCAATATTTAAGTATTGGCGTTCTAAAGATAATAAATAAATTATCTTAAAACAATTATATTTCTTAATAAGCAAATTGCGTATTCTCTAGTTCAAGAACTGTAGAACTAATTAAGAACTTATTATCCCACACTTGAATTTAAAAGTATACATTAGATTTTAATTTATGAAGGATTGCTTAGGAAAACTCTCCCAAAACTTAGAATTTGAGAAAATAGCATTCGAAAATGCAAAATAGCATCAAAACATGTATTATGCAAAGATAAAAATCAATGCAACTGCCCAAATACTGAACTTATAAACAAAATTTTAACATTTTTAAGAAAAAGACTGTTCAGAAATTAAGAATATTGAACGAAAATCATTTAATATTTTGCCAAACAATCGACTTTACTATGTAGTTACCTTCCTTAGGTATTTCTAATTAATGGCGATGTAGAATGGTTATTTCTTTTAGTAAAATCAAAGCAAATATCAAGTAATTATGAAACATTCCTTAGACACTTCAATAAAATTTTGAAGTCAAAAAGACGAATTAAGGAGTTTCCAAATAAGGGGTACATGAAACTCTTCAGCACAATTTAAAAATCTTACATATACACAGGATGCCCATAAAGTCCCTTGACACCCTCTAAGCTTTGTAACGGTTGCTGCTATATCCATAAAAGTGGTGTCTAGCTATAGTAAAGTAGTCATGCGCTACTGAATAAAACCACCTACGGCGCCACCAGTTGAAAAACTACGAAGATTGCATTTCTATTTCGAAAACAAAACGAGATAAGAAATAAAAGTGATTTACAAAGATGTAGAGTATCGTCAATTTAATATGAAAAGACACTTTGTGGAAATTAATGTAAAGAATAGAACAGTTAAAAGGTGCATTTGTTTTTTCGTGATTTATTATACTGTGACGTCGCGAAACTTAAATGGAAGAAGAAATGATTATCCTTTGGGCAAAACACGACACCGCAATGTGGCACCTAGATGTTTTATCGACGTCCGACATCAAATGTGGTTTGCAATTAACATTTGGTTTGCTAACGTTAACGGGGGCATGATAGTTAAAATGCTACAGAACGTAATATTCAATTTTGTGAAGAACCTGCCGTTGTTTAATCTTAGGAATCTAGAATTTCAGCATGACGGCGTGCGTGCGCACAAGACATCGCCAATGAAGTAGTAATTCGACAAGGAATTCGGGAACCAAATAATTTGGTATTGCGGTTTTGAAGATTGTCTTCCTCGTTCGCCTTACCTGACTCCACTGAACTCTTTCCTGTAGGGATACCTGAAACATCAGGTATAGGCGACCCCTCCACAAACATTGCAGGACCTTAAACAACGCCTTACGAACGCTTGTGCCAACGTGTCACCCTCTATGCTCCAACTTGTGCAATGTGAAATTCAAATGAGGATCTAAATGCTCATTGCAGCTGTCAGTGAGAAGTTTGAACTTCTCATATTAAGGTATATTATAATTAGTTGGGTTTTTTTCCTTTCTCAGATCGTTTTATCACTTCATAGTATAGGAAATCACAAAAAAAAAAATGCGTGTTTTAATCGTTCTATTCATCGTATTAGTACCCACAAGATGTCTTTTCGCGCTAAATCTTTGATGCTCTACATCTTTGTAAATCACTTTTTTTTTTAACTCATTCTGCTTTCGAGATAGGAATGCTATGTTTGCAATTTTCCACCAGGTAGCGCCGTAGGTGGTTTCATTGAGTAGTGCTACTTTACTATATCTAGACATCACTTTTATGAGTATACCAGCGGCCTTCCGAAGTTAAGACTGTGGCTAGGGACTTTAGCGGGCATACTTGTGTGTGTGTGTGTGTGTGTGTGTGTGTGTGTGTGTGTGTGTGTGTGTGTGTGTGTGTGTGTGTGTGTGTGTGTGTGTGTGTGCGTGCGTGTGTGTGTGTGCGTGCGTGCGTGCGTGCGTGTGTGTGTGTGTGTGTGTGCGCGCGCGCGCGCAATTTCTTAATCACGTGAACACCGTCTTTGATGCAACTTTAACTTCGCAGTTGCGTGGGATTTTAATTTTCCTGCTGAATCAAATCGCTGAAGTTTGCAAATTCCTTCTAAAGCTCTATAAGATCAAAATTCTTTCTCACGTTAGCTTTTTCATTCTTTCTGCTCATCTAATCTTTTTGCTCTTCTGTTCTCTCTATCGACAAAGAAATCTTGACAAAATCTTTTCTTCTCATCTATGAAATGTACTGTCATATCAAAGATTTGACACATATTCCGATCTTACGCTTTGCTTAAAAAATCTAACACAGATGTCAAATTTGAACACGAGGGATTTATCAGTTTAACCAACTATATGCATCATCCCAAGAAAAATGACTTGTAATATTAATAACACATTAAAACTTTTAAAGAAAAATCTATTTTGAGAACAAATTAGTTTGATGAATATTTTTCAGTAAATGATTGACGATAGTGTCATAAATGTTTTCTCTATCAAGTCAAACAGTAGAATTTACTGCATAACTTTTTTATATTTGAGATCATCTAGGATGCAAAGGATTTTAAGTCGTCTGAAGAACTAGGAAAAATACCATTAAATGTCTAATATATTTTAAGCTTACAAAATCTGATTTTATGACGTTTAAAAATTATAGGATTTAAATATTATTCCAGCTTTGTAAACTATTATGTCGCCTGATTGCTTTTAATTTTTCGTTTTGAGAGAAGCATCAAAATGTTCTTTTAGAAAATTACTAAAACTCTTTATCTTATGAAATATGAGATACTTTTTAATGATGCAGTTAACAATTTGAAGTTATAATAATATTTGGTATTTTTTATTGAATCATTCTCATACGAATCGAATTATAAATAAAGGATGCGATTTTAGCATTTATTAATATATAAAAGATATGGTCATTCTTAAATTTAAATTAAAGTACCAAATAACATCCTTCAAATGGACATAGGCTGTTTCACAATTTTAAAAGAAAACAATTATCCTTAGCTGTATTGCTGTTAGTTAAAATAACTATGAGAGAATAACAAATTAATTTTCTCAGTAATTTTTTTATCTGATTGCAACAAGTTTTATTCAGTGTAATTAAATTGGCGCTTAATTTAATAGAATTTAATTAACTAATACTCCAGGCATAACGATAAAACTTCTGAAAAACCTATTTTATGTCGAAATCACCAGCTCTCAAATAAACTGTTAAAAATGATTTTTCACAAAGTATATGATTAGCTGTAAATTTAAGAATTAAGAATGTAATATTGAAAAACACTCGTTACTAATAAAAATTTCATTTACAGAAACAAAACTTTTTCCATTATTTTTTTACATATAATGGAAAATCAACTTTGAAAACTGATTTTCTAGTAATCAGTTTCATATCCTGCAGTGCTTGTTTTCACAGCAGTTGATGTCCTGCAGATTAATAAAGAAAGGTACCACCATTTGAAATCCATACATTCTAAATTGAAGTTTAAAACAAATTTGTATTTTAAGACTTATATTTATGCTATATTTTAATTTCTTCATGAGGGAATAAATGTAAAAAGCAAAGCGAAGCAGGATGCTGGTGGTAAAAAAAATGGATTTTTAAGTTTCAGATAATAATTTAGATATTGAAAATTCAGTTCATATCCCTTAAAGGTATTTCGCTGCAAAAGACTGTCTAGTAACTTCCTTGCATTTGCTTTTAAATCTGAAGAACGAGATTCTTTTAAAAAATGACTCGACATAGTATAAACGGTCGTGAATATATGAAAAGAGAATGCAAAATTTGAAAAACTCATCATTTAAATCAAGATTTTTAAAAAATTAGTCATTTTATCAATTCAAAAATGAAACACAACTCAAAAAAATGTCAAAGAACATATATAACACGAAAACGTGTTTTAGTATTTATCATTCAATATATTTATTTTGATATTTAACACTAGAATTTATTGAGGTAAAATTGATATTGAAAATTTAGTTCATAACACTTTAAAGGATTTCTCTTCAACAGGCTGTTTACAAACGCCCTCGTATTTGCGAGTCGAACTGAAATGCAACGCGAGTGTGAAGATTGCCATTCTGAATCATGACTCTCAATATTACTTGAGACATTAGGCCACGCAGTTATAAATTTTAAGTTGTGAAGCAATAGTTGAGTTTCAATGTAGGCATTGGATCATCTTTAGAATAAATATGCATTGGGCAATATTTGTTTTTTTATTTTATGCAACATGATTAATTAAAATTAAATAAAAGGTGTCTTTTCACCGAAATCCAAAGGAATAGTTATAATGTTTGTCGGAAAAAATATCTACTTTATAAATTTGCCATGAACATAAAGATATTTTAATCTCCTTTTATTTCTATTCCAATTAGAGGTAAAATTATTAGTATATTATTATATGGTATATAAATTAAAATATTCGAAAGGGGAAAAAATATAATTTCACATTCTGAAATAGGTAACAATTCATTCACCACAGAGTTAAAATGCAGGTCGACAAAAAAATTAGTTAAAGATAAAAAAAGAATAGTAAAGACGAAGTATTGTTAGATTGCACTATTTTAAAAGTAGAATTTTCAACAATATAAGGTATCCTAGAAATGCATATACACTTATAATAACTATAACATGAATAATTAATTACATACATTTAAGTTTTTTTTAACTAAAATAATTTTTTTATTTGTTGAAGGTCTTGAATAGTCGACCGTTATTATCCAGTATCATCTTATAAAACCGACAGATACAATTTCAAACGGTGCTTCGCTGATTAGTTGACATTTGATCGTTTTCTCTTTTAACGAATGTTCTTAATACATTGATTATTGCAGGTTAAAAAGCAATATGCATTAAATTTCACGCAGAAGGAAAAAAAAAACATCGAGTTGAAATATAGTGAGTGAAGAGGCAATTTAATGTTCTACCTCGCAATCTTCACCAAAATTTCCTCAAGATAATAATGTTCAAGAAGATAAACAATTTTCAAGTCATCAAGATGCGCAATGCTCCTTGTTACAATAATGCGGAAGTGGTGCATGCTTCCGTAAGTATAATTCTTCACTATCAAACATCTTTGAGTGCATAATATAATGCTTTCCTATTATGAGATCCAGTGAACATCACTAGTCATGGTATTCTCAAAGAAAAAATGCCTTATCAATCAATGCGCATCCATTCCATAAACACAATTAATAACTATAAAGTTCACAGTTTATTCCAGTTCCAAACGAGCAGCACTCATTATTAATTACGTGCAATTATGACGATTAATTGTACTATAATGTATGAAAATATATCTATTTAATGTAAAACATTACAATTATTAAAATAAAAAATATTCTGTCAGTTTATTAAATTATAAAATTTCCGAAAATTTTCATAATTTTACATTTGTATTTTGTTATAAAAAGGCAACTTGCGCTATTTATTTCTTATGTAAACATTCTTCAAACTGTGTATAAGTATTTTGGGTTTATCCCGAATGTCATCCTAATAATAAAAAATAATTTATGAATGTTTCAACAGAACTTGCAATTAAAAAAAAGAACTAAATCCTTACTTTCACGCGCATGCATGCGTTCATGTGTATGTGTGTTGGAAATTAGGTAATTACATCAAAAGTAATTTCATGTGGCAGTAAGTCGAGTAGAAATACGCGTAACGCTATTCACCGATGATTTGCGATAACTCAAGTTTACAGTGCGTAGGAAGCTACGAGCGACCGCATCACCGGTGAATGACTTAATTCGCGTTTTCTAATTTTCTGCTCTAAAGCTAGCTCCTCGATATTAAATGCTTCCTCCTAAATATAGAGTTTTTCATTACACTGAATATAAAACACTTTTGAATTTTGTTTAAAATTATTAATTAGCTTTAATGTGTGAATATCATATTCAGAACTGTTTGATTGGGCATAATGATATACTGAAAATTTTTTCTAATACCTTCAACTACAGCTGTCCTAAAAAGTAGATAAAAAAGGCTGAATTCTAATCGCTAAAAGATTATATAGTAGAATTCCAAATATTTGAGCTCCCGTTATCCAGTTGCCATCACCCTCGTTATTTTGAAGGGAGAAAATATCCAAACAAAATCTTTCCTAAGAAAAACAGAAAAAATAACTGAATTCAGACTATGATAATTTAAAACTGTACGCAAGTATGCAAAATGCAAACAACACTGTATTTGCAGTCATTCAATTAACACGTTGTAGGCAAATTTAGTATTTTTTAAGAATCAATCCTTTTCTCCTCAATTACCCAATTATGTGGTTATTCGATTATTCAGAATAGATTTGGTCCTAATTAATTGAAATTCCTCTGTACTTTTTAAGACCGCAATCTACTGTTTTAATTTAATGCAGAACAAAGGTCAAAATTAAAGAGCTGAGAGAACTTACTTTATATGCTACAAAGAGAAAATCTGCTGTGACAGTCTATCAAAGACACATTTCGCTTGTCCTCTTAATAATATAAAAATAGATTAAATATAAGATAAAAATTTAAATGAAAAACGAAAAATAGTATTATAGTAAAATTTTGACAAGAAATACCTCTGCAAATTGGTGCAACTAAATGAAAAACTTCACTGTACCACACAATTAGCAGTACAAGCAACAAGTCATGTGGGAAGGAAAAACACGGACTTCAATCTTTTTGAAAAGGCAAGTGGAAAGAAAATACAGAGAGCTGTTAACTTAATATATGGATTGCTAAGACTACCTGTAAAGTGACACCTGTATCTGCCACAAACAGTAATCTTCTTGTGGGAGGCAGTGATGAACATCTGCACCCACCAGAAGGAAGTAAAGCCCCGCGGGAATGGAAAGAAACCATTCAACCGTAAAACTCCCTCAAATTTCTTTTAAACGAGCTTTGGGATCTTTAACAGGAATATATATCAATGATTTATAGAAAACTTCAGGGTTGTATTTTTAACATGTACACTGCAGGCAACTTTTAACATTTCTGTGTAATTATTTTTGTTTCCTCAATTTTAATTTTTCTTTAGGTGACTTGTAAGGAATGAATGTGCCTTATTTATCAATAACATCCATGGAAAATTAAAGAATCGTATTTTTATGAAAAGCCTCTCCGTAAAAACTCAGCACTTTCGCATCAGAGTTATCTCAAATTACTTAGTTAAAATCATGTAAAACGGCAGACAGATGATGGCAGCTTGATGTTAGCATCTTTCTGAATAAGATCGATGCTTTAGTAGATAGTGGTCTTATTGATCAGAAGACTGCTCGGGGCTATTTGAAAAACAAGTAGAGGAAATATCCTTAAATTCTAGTTTTTAAAGTAATTTCCAAAACGATGCTTATGATAAGAAATACATTACACATTGTTGCTGAAAATTAAACTATTCTTGGAGGGTAATGGACCAATATGATTCATTTAGAAAACAGAGGAATGAATTATGGTATAAACATTAATAAATAATTTAAAGATTGGAGCAGGTAGGTCGAAAAAAATATTTCAGTTCTATAGTACATGATTTAGTGATGAACAAGCAGCATCCAAAAACACTGCTGAGATACAATGTTTAAAAAATGGATTACGACAGTTATTGAAATGACTGTAAATTGCATTATGTTTGTAGTCAGTCTGTCACCATAGAATTCCTATCATATATTGAAACTTATATAAAATATGAAATATTAATCAGTTAATGAATAAATCATTGAGTATGTTTACAGTAGTATTCTTACATTGCTTCAATTATTTATCATGCATTACATACCATCAATTGTAATTTTTATCAGGTTATATTTCATATATTTTTAACTAATCGTGTACCTTTGCTTGAAGAATATAACATTTCAGAAAGACAATACAATATAAATGTAAGGCGTTTTCTTATAGCTCAAAAATTTCGAAAGTTATTGGTGTAAAATTTATTTCGTAAAGTCGTGAATAAGAGGTTAGAATCATTGCATAAAACAAGAGGAGTTCCATCAATTCTAGGAATCCAAAAGGCTTCGAATCAAAATCAGCCTCTAAAAAACATTCCAGTTCTTCCTGACTGTAAGTACAAAGCTAAATTCCTGGGGAAAAAAAGAGGTTTTACTTGCCAATTAGCCTTCACCCCCCGAAACACCCCTAACTTACATATTTTAACAACCAAAGTATATCAAAGACCAAGATAAATATGAATATAGCAATGGATGTTAAACCTCTCTCCACAAAAGAGAAAGAGAGAAAAGAAAGAAAGAAAAAGAAATCACATTTTTTCCCGAATTTCTATGTTTTTGATAGACCTTGAGTTGGCTCATTTAGATAAATAAAATTTCCATTTGGATTGGAAAAGGCTGCACAATTGAAAGGTAGAAACTGTTTGATAAAACGTAACAGTTTTTTAAGTTACATTTTTGTATGATGTCAAAATCAAAGAAGGATGTCATAAAATTATAATACTAAAGGAATCAATAAATTTTTTGAAGTAAACTGATACTGTAAAAAAAAAACTACTTCTAGTCTTTTGACTTACTTTGGAGAACCATTAAATTTCTATTATTGTTTTTCTGTTACTGTTTTGCTGCAAGATTCTTACGTTTAATAGTTTTTGAGTTTAAATGTATCCCGGAAAAAAATGCTTTTCAATTTTGATATTAACCAAACTCATCAATAGGAAAATTAGTATCACCTGAGAAAGTATATTTCATTTCCATTATTGAAAGTATTAATAATTATGATTAAGTTTGAATGATTAGAGTAAAATAAGGGGATATTTCTTCAGCTGTACGAAAAAAATAAATGAATAACTGATATAAGAGAATTACTCATACGTTCCGGTATCAAAAAATTCATACAGAAGAATAAATAAACGACTTGCTGAGCTTCGAATTCATTATTTATTTACATATCAATTTCATTTTTCTTTCATTGATTCAAACTATATTAATACTTATTGCGTAACTTTAGTCAACCATCTTCCAGTACTATGAATTCTTTTATAATCATTTGATTTTTCGGGAGTAAAATATAAATATTGCCGTATCCACAAATAGCAATATCATCTCTTAAAATACAAATATCACTATTGATATAATAAAAGTATTATTAATCATATTATAACAATATTATTCAGAGTGTCTATTGTAATCTTGTACCAATTTCTAAATCATTAGATATTTCAGTTGAAAAAAGGCTCTAAATAACATTAATAATTGTATCTTAGATCGTTTAGATTTTTTTAAAAATTCTAAACATTGCGATGTGTAATGTTTGTACAGTCCTAAGGTCATAATACTCATTTTCAGTAAAATATTATTGACTCATTAGCATTTTAGCAAAGAAAGTCCAAAACCAAAATTGGGAATATTCACAAAACTCATATTTAATTTTTTTAAAATACTTTTTTTATTGTTAGGCACTCAAAAAAGTTCTCAAAACTCATTAATTTTGACTCTGAAATTTCTTTAAAAAATTACTACACATCTTAGAGCAAATTCCGTGAACAGTTCCACAAAATATGCATTTCTAAACGTTATAAAAAAAATTTCATACCCTTATTTCAATTGTTAAAAATGATTTCAAAGAACAGTGTAAGAATAAAAATATAACATGGAAAAATATCAGTTTAAAGTTTTCATCCCTCCAATGACAGGTTATAAATTTCAAGGAATAGTCTGTAACTTCTGCAAAATGTTGATGAACTTATTTTAAACTGCTTACCACAAAAAAAATCACAAATATTTGGGGCAATAAAATTTTATACTTGCAATCTTAATCTTAACACTAATAAAATTATATATATCATAAAATGGATTCTATGCACATTTTTACAACTAATATAAATTCACATGCACAAACATATGCACTTCATTTGCATTGTTTTAAAAACTTTAAATTGTACACCTGCAACACGCAAAAAATACCCTAATTTAAAACTTTCATTCTTATAAAAAAGAATTTATCTTCAAAATATGTCAAAATTGAAGAATTGCGTCTATAAATTTTTTTAAGTAAATATTTAAAAGATTTCAATAATCACTGTACCTTGAAATGCAATATTTATCAGGTTCTTTTCTAACCGAGAATCTGATAAGTGGGCGTGGCATCATTGTTTGCTTTTCTATCTTGCATCGAAAATTGTTAAATAACTTAATCAAAGATACATATACATCTCTGGAATTTTATAGATATAAGCTATCATATGAACCAATAAAAAAAAAATCAGTATTTTGATGTATTTTTAGATACCATGTCGCTTTGAGACCTAAATAATAAGATATCACTAGAGAACTCAAAATCGTGTGGAATAGTTAGTAAATTGGATTTCATATAAGGAAAACAAAAATGAAAATCTACTGCTATGGATAAATTCCTCGATTTGTCAGGAGAACGTCTTATTTCGGGTATGAATTGTTGAGCGATTGGATTGTCTAAATAAGTTCGAGGTTTTTCAGAAGTACATGCACAGTTGTTCTTCTTTGATTCATTATTTTAAGAGATAACAATTTTCTCTTAAAATGTGAAGGTTGTGCTTCTAATAAACATACATTTCTCACTCCAAAAATAAATAACTCTGAAATAAAATATTCAGTATCAACTGCAAATAAGATAATGAGTTCTGATTTGAATATTAAAAGGCCGAAAAATACAATATTAGCTGTCTTTCACTTCATCATATCAATGAAAGCAGAGGATACTATAAAAATCTTTGTAAAAAACCTTTATCCGAAAAATTTTTATATCAATGCACGTAACTCTGGTCTTTTTAAAAATTTTCTAGAATCAAAGAATTCAAATTAAATAGCTGAAAGAATCCAAAGAAAGTTTTTCTAAAAGTTTATGATATGATGTCAGGCCATAAAACTATAAAAAAACGAAATTCTGCATGTCATATGGCATCTAACTTCAAGTTGTCTTAACGCTGTTCGTTATTTTTCTCCCTGCAAGACGAGCAACGGTGAACTTTACTAATATCAAGGGCACAGAACACTTTACTAGTACTTAAGTAACAGGTGCAATTTACCAATGTCAATGGCTTGATGCACGTTACTAGCATCTTGAACATGGCTCGATACCGTTAAATTTTATGCACTATCTCTAACAGTTAAATTTTTTTTCCTGCTTTATAAATGAAAGTTTAAAAAAGCAGTCCATATTTAGCTCTTGAATAGTTTAGCCTTTGAATCAATTTTTCAAAACTAACCATTAGTCCCCCCCCTACCATTTTTTTTCATCCGTTTATAACGAAAGATAACCTTACATTCAACAAAGAGTCTTATCAGATATCTAATAAAAAATTAATATTGTACTGAGATACATGATTTGAAAAGACGATATGAAGTGATATAAGAATAAAATTAAAATTCATACGTGGAATACTTTAAATGGTAAATATTAAATGCTTGTATTGTCAATCAAATTTCAAAATCAGGAACAATCATCTCTTTTTGTTAAATTATCATTTTCTTTCATTAATTAAGTTTAAAATATGCCATATAAATACATAAAATACAAAAATTGCTTTTTATTTTAATATTACGTTTTATTTTTTAAAGAAATTAATCTACATCAGTATTTCATTTATCGAAATTGAAATTTTACGGATAAAGACATTAGCTATTTTTCCTAATCCAAATTTATGAAAATAATTAAAGCTATTAGAGTAGTAATTTTTAATTGGTTATGTGCTTTTAGTTGTTATGAATACATTTTTCCTGAAAGCTTTTCAGAAATATTGTTTACTTAGAAATGTCAATCATGTTAAATTTATTAAAGAAAGCTTAACAGTTTTATTTTTCATTAAAAAAATATTTAATCCTAACGATTAATTTCTCAAAAATATATCATTCAAGAGTTAATTTAAAACGTGTTATATTAAATTTAAGTTCATCAGTTTTTTTCCCTGATTGAACAGTTTCTACGAAATACTCAAGAGCTAGACTATATTAAATTTTAAAGACTATATAACCTTGGGTGATTTTTGATCAAAAATTTTCATTCTATCCTTTGTATCTAAATCGGAGAGAACTTAAAAGGCTTCCTTGTAGGGTTGAGTGATACTATATCGGTCTGATACATTGTAATAAGTACGCAAAAGATAGGTACATAACCTGATAGGCTAAAAGTATCAGATACTCTGTATCAGTTTTTGGACTCAACTGATTGGAAATCTCCTTGACCTCATTCGCTTTCATTCGGTTGATACTATATCGATCCGATACAAAGTATTAAGTAGATATAGTCTAATTCCTCATCTTGTCTCGTTGAAGCTATGACAAATACATGATATTTTTTATACTATAAATGTTTCATCCTTAGCCATAATAACTGTCCTTAATCCCATATAACAGGGAACAGGTCATTTAAGAAACACTGTCTTCTCCTATACTAACTATTTCAGCAAACTCTTTCCATTCCTCTTATCACCCACCCGTCAGGGTAAAAAAAAAATTTTTTAATGTCAAGGTAATAGATCATTTTATGAATGAGTTGATATTAAGTATCAAGGTGACACATGATATTTCTATTAACATGAGAAAAAGTATCGAATCGTTATAGTATCATCCAATCCTAGTCAGCCATTGTGTCTCGTCGAAAAAGCTATTTTTTTTTAAAGTTTTTTGGTGTTTTCTTATTAAACAGTAAATAAAAATAATAAAAATCTAAAAAAACAATTTTTTTAATGTTCTATTTTTTTATTGACTAATTTGAAGTAAATTTCAAAAAAGTTTTTAAATAACAGCTAACAATCTATACAAAATTCTAGGTGGATAATCATAATTTCCTTTACACACTAGGTTCATAGCACAGTTATCTACAAAATGAACTAAAATCTAAGAGATTGATAAAGCGCAAAAATATTCTGAAAGCTTATGTTACAATATATACTTTATTCCAAATTTTCCCCAGTTATTTTTTAATAAAATGGCTATAAATAAAAGAGTATTACATGCAAATCAAAATTTTATTTCAGCTTATTAAAATTAATATACAAAATAAACATAAAAATAATATACATAATATTTGAGCTAGTCGATTTTAAAGTTTATAGTTATTGTAAAAAAAGTACAGTCTAAAATTCAATATCTATTTACAGCATAGGTGACAAGAGTATCCAATGAAAAATTATCAAGTAAAAATGTCAGGAACATTCGAATATTAGTATCAATCTGCTCCTGATACTGCAAAACCGGGTATCAACTCAACCTTAATCTCGGCACAAGTACGAGAACAAATAGCCATCGGGTACCTAGTTCCATTCTGACGGGAAAAGAATATGTTAACGGTTCTATCAAGTAAGCGCATCAGGTAAATCGAAAATTATCAACCTGTACTGATACAGCAAAATCGTTAACCTCCCAAGCCTACTTCACTGTAAGTTATAGAAAAATTAAAGAAAAAACTGTGACATCGAATTTTCTAATTACATCAAAGTACAGTCTGAAATTCAATATCTATTCACAGCATAGGTATCAGTTGACAAGAGTATCCAACGAAAAATTATCAAGTAAAAGTGTCAGGTACATTCGAATATCAGTATCAATTTGCTGGTGATGCTGGCAAAACTGGGTATCAACTCAAACTTAATCTCGGCACAAGTATGAGAACAGATAGCCATCGGGTACTGCTTTCATTCTGACGGGAAACGAATCGGTTAACGGCTCTATCAAGTAAGCGCATCAGGTAAATCGAGTAATATCAACCCGTAAATGATATAGTAAAACCGGCATCATCCCAAGCCTACTTCATTGTAATTTATAAAACAATTAAAGAAAAAACTGTGACATCGAATTTCTTAATTTATTTAAATACGGTAATTTAATACTCTTCAGAAAATATAAGGTAAATCAAGATATTCATCAGTAAAAGTTGGATTACCGGAAAGTTGTTGAACAATTTTAAGAGCTTTTCTTAATTTCTTTTTTCTTTTAAAAGAGACTAATTTTAAGTTAATCCCTTAAAAAAAAAGAAATTAGAAAAATTCCTTTTTAAGCTGGTCAGGCATGGAGAAAAAAGGCATTTTTGCGATAGAACGATGTTCGGAAACGAAATGAGATGGGGTCTGAAATTGTCTTTGTCAGCAAATAAAGACAGTAAAAGAAAAGGATACACCAAATAAATTGAGTAACACATTTCATTGAATACAAAATAACAATAGCACAAAAATCCAGTTGCGTAAATGACATTATAAATTGTACACAGTATGACAAATTTTATGATGGCAAATAGGACACTGTATAAGCAACAAAGTTTTGGAGTACTTTAAGTAAATGTTCAAAAGACTTGCCATTAGAAACTATGTATGCTTCACATATTGTTTTCTTGAAGCTATGCTTTTGTACTATTGCAAATTTGTATTGTGCACATCATCTGGAATATATATTTCTTTTATTTAAATCACTGACAAAGAGTTCAGATAGTTGCAGAACTGCTTAATGTTTGTGAATTTCCTGTTATATTGCAAAAATCAATTGTTTCTGCATTCTAAATCTATAGCTAAAGATTGTGGATGGCATTTCGGGACACTATGCTTAATAGTAATCATACTGATTATTCTTACAACGAGCTAAAGTATTATTCTGAAAAAACTCAAGGAGAAGATTTATAAAGATTTTCTGCACTTAGAGTAATGTTCTCAAAGAAATTATAACAAATGAAATAGATAAATTAGATAAAATAAAATAGAAAATTGATTACGTATTGAATTTTGCAAATTATAATTATGTATTTCAATTGCCTATTAATATTTTCTAAGTTCTATAAGTTTCTATATAATTTTTATTTATTAATATTATATGTATCTCCCTAATATATAATTTTTATGTAAACATTGTGTTTTATTTGCTTTGTGATTGGTAGATAACGAGTCACATAACGCATGACATTTGAGGCTTGTTTTGCCAGTATTGTTTAAAATATTTAATGAAAATTATTATTACTTCGTAGTAAGTATTTATATGGCACTTGACGGAAATGGTGATAAAAGAATGTAAAGTAAAGCTTCAATTAACAACAGATTAACTAACAGCAAATGAGTTTAAAACAATATTATTTATTAATTCTATTTTTAGACATTCCGTTTGTGGTAACACTAAGGAATAGCTTTCTGGTTTATTTATTTTTTTAGAGTAACAGAAATTTTTCGACTATTGGCTAGCAATCGCCTGAATATCTAAGCACGTGTTATTTCTGCACTGTTTTTTGTTTGTTTGTTTTTAAATAGATATGAGGCATCTAGAGATTTCATATGAAGAAAAAATTGCGAAGTAAGACCGAGCGAAAATCTACCAATTTGAAAAGAAAAACTCATCGTGAAACTGCTATGTGGCGGAAAAACGTTTAAAATTGAATCAGTATTTAGATATTGGAGATGTCAGTAAAAAATATTTAATAAATCAGTAAAGATATTGGTGAGCATTCTCATGTCGTCATTGAATTCAGTCGAGTCACAGATCGGCAAATGTATGTTGTTGCCATGGAAAGATTAAGCTTCCAACGATGAATGAATGGCCAATTAAGTTTAAAAATTTAGTAATTGTAATTGATGAATATTGGGAACATTATCGGACAACATCGGGATTGGCGAACGAAACGAGAAGGAGGTGAAGCCTCCTAGTTAATCATAATAATATTTGATTCTACCGTAAGATATTTAAATTAGTAAGTTTCTTGTCCTAGAAAATATCATGAATACTGTATAAATTCTGTATATTTAAAATAATAAGGGGAAAAAAAGAATATGTCATCCTGCACCAACCATTGGTGGGATTTCTCCATTTCCTGTTCAAGTGGAAGCTTATGACCTATAAATAAGTGATCAACGATCTGCTTTTCTTCACTCCCCATTTTTGAAAGAGATTTAATAGATACTACTTCATTGCTCATATTCTATTTAAAAACCTGCTACAGATCTTTACCGTGACGAACACTATATCGATTTCTCCAATTTTTATTTCATACAAAAGCCACTGACTCCTAGTAACTACTATTTTACAATTTATTTTAAAGTTCTGTTAGCAATTGGAGTAAATATTGCTTTTGAGTAATGACCACAACCAGTAACAGCAAAGAAGATTCTTTAAAACTGCTTATAAGGAAATCAATGATTATTTTAATCATTAAATTAAAACTGAGTTTATTTATTATATTCAATATACCAATATATGTATCAATTATTTAATCGCAAGATTTTCTGTAAGAATGAGATTTTCTATCTCCTCTATGCTGAAACTTTTTCTCACAATCATCTCCTTAACTATTATATAAAGTTATTATAATTATTAATAATACAAATGATTATAAGCAGTATAATAAAATCAGTCATATAAATGTCATAAACACACTTTTAAGAGGGCGATAACGGCAGAGAAACTGAAAAACAATTTTCAAGACTTAAAAATAAAACTTGTATAACTTCTAGACCGACCACAAGTTATATTCTTATCTATACTTATTAACAATAAGACTAGCTGCGGGTGAGGAGATGAGACAATGCATTAAGGTTGTTAAACTATCTACAGGATTATTAGAGGACAGACAAATTAGTTTTGTAGGGGATTTTGAAATCCGAATAATTTATCACTATAGCATTTTCTCAGACCAGAACGCAGACGAAAAATTATATTGGTAAATCTTGTACAACTGATACAGCTTGTAATAAAAAACTTAATATGCTCTAATGTATAAAAATTCAATGATCAATTAAAGATCTTTTACAGCTTATTTTGTCGAATTTTGAATGATATCATGATAAGACTATGCTTAGAAAAAAAATATTACTTTCAATGTGTTGAGTATGAAATTAATTTAAATTTTCTTTTCGATTTAGTTTTTCGTCAATGCATCAAAATACTCAACGATTAATGTCAGTTCTTTATAGAAATTCTTTTGTTAGGTTTCCCCAAATCAAATCAGTAAATGCACTAAGAAAATATATGATATTAAAATGCCCAAATTTTTCTAAGATGTGACTCCTCAAATCTATTGCAATAAATATGTCACTTAGTACTATGGAAATCAAAAGACCAGCGTGAGTGGTCTTCGCAAAACTTTCTCGCATACTCTCTAATAAATGTACTAGTGTATTGTTAATAATATGCCACTGGCGAACAATAGCGTATTAAATGCCATCTTTGGCAATTAATTGTTGGGATATGATTAACACAAAAGAGCTCAAACCGAATGCTCATTTTGGACACTCTTTTCCTGATCAATAGAAAACAAAATTTGACACATAATTGCAATTGCAATCACGACATCACATACCAAATTTCATGTATATAAGTCATTGCTTTTTTGAGCTGTGAAAGTACAGATCGACGGACTTCCAACTCCTTGACGGATATGGTTCCAAAATCAATTCGTATCTACACTTTATATGTTAATTCCGTGTATCAAATTTTATCTATCTAGCTCTCTTCGTTTTGTAACTATTGTGTAATCTTATATTAAGATACCCATACAGGTAGACTGGTAAAATCTCTGAAACTATTTCATTCAATATAATATCGAAATATACAGATTTGAAATATACCCCATATACGAAATTTCATCTGTTTAGATCAAAGCGTTTTTGAGTTATCATGTTCACAGACAAACATGATTCTAGAAATGTGTTTTTCGAACTCACAAAGCTTTGAAAGGTGGAGATTCGTCAAAATCTCGAGATCGAATTTTTTGATAATTACAAACTTTTTCTTCGTATACTTTGTATACAAAAAAATAAAAATAATAATACGATATTCAGCTGAAAATTATGAAAATTTCAGAGGATTATTTATAGAAATTAAGAGGTTAAGAGACAACCTTTTAATCCTGTGTTGTATAAATTATTTCGATTTTTCTCGTTTCCAACATGATGATTTAAATTTGATTTTTGGCAAGATGGTTTTGGTGTGGATTAGCTATTAATATAAAACATATAGCAAGCCTTCTCAATACTTGAAATGGAACTGAAATTGCAACTGATGTCTCATATTTTGCTAATCTCTTCCAAGAAGCTAAATTATTCATTTGTTTCTCCTTTCACTTATAATGCTCACAAAATGCAGAGAAGAATTTACTAGCCTCTTGACTACTGAATTTTAAGATGAGAATTGTTGTTTCAACCAGCGGGAGTGGTCTGCCCAAACCTTTCTCGGATACTCTTTAATTTGTACTTGTGTATTATTATCATTGGCTAACAGTAGTTAGAGTTTATTAGAGTGCTATTTTTGGAGATTAATTGTTAAGATGCGATTAATGCACAAGCATCAAATATGTATTTGGTAGCCTTATTTTTCTGATTGATTAATTCCAATCAAAATTTGACACAGAATTACAATTGCAGTCACAAAATTACATACCAAATAATTGAGTCACATCGCTTTTGAGTTGTCGCGTTTATATGATTGTGAAAATACAAACCGACGGATGGTCAACTTTTTGGAAGTTTTGCTCAAAATTTGATAAAATTCTTCACTTTAAATACTAAAATTGTGAACCAAATTTTATCCACGCATCTTCCTTCATTTAGTAATGATCGTGTTGATTTATATTCGGACACCCAGGCAGACAGACTTCCTCTGCATGGATTTCGTACAGAATTTCATAGAAATTGAAAACTGGGTGTAAAAACCCTATACCAAAATTCTTCCGTCTATCTCAAAACTTGTTTGAGTTATCGAATTCACAGACATACATAATTAACAAAAAAATTGTGTGACTATTTCCAGGTTGCTCTTGAACTGTTTCAGGGTGGCCTGAAACGTGGATATTGTTAAAATCTCAAGTTCGAATTTTTTTTTTTTTTTTTTTTTTTTTTTTGAAGATTAAAATACTTTCTCTTCTTGTGCGAGAAAGTAAAAAGGAGATATGTAAAAAATTTCACAAAAATACCAAATTTGTAATTTTTTGATTAAAAAAGACGTTTGGAAAACTAAGCAATAAATAAGTTAATTGAAATCATAAGTTTCTCCCAAGCATTACCTAGCATATATATGAAAAATAACTGACTACATGGAGCAATAGTCCAGAATTTCTATAAATCCTTTTTTTTTTTTTTTAGAGATATGTAGTTCAGATAGCTCAACCATTCTTTAAGGTCAAGCAGTCTCCTTCAATCAGACATAACCTTCTCCCCTCCATCACTCATGACACGATCAAGGAGTATATTTAAACGAGAGTTGGAGCTGTTTTTGAAACTCTACTTGTGTTGAAATCTGTATTACATTATTCATCAAGGATGCGGTAACTCATAGCTTTCTATATATATATTGTCGACTTGAGTTATCGATAATACATGGAATTAATCACAATAATACATGGAATGTATTATTATGTATTATTGTGATTCATTAGCATCACCAGAAGAAGAGGAATCTCATTCAGTAAAATCGAAATTTTATGAAGAATTGTCTGAAATATCCCAAGCGATGTTTTCTTTAACCGATATATAAAAGCAAAATTTGATTGAAACACACTTCCGACTTGAAATAATTGCGTTTCATAAAAGAAACCATCACAGATATGCAAATTATATATGAAATACTGCAAAATGCTTATAAGTAAGGGTCACTAATATAGTCTGTTCAAGCCATTCGGATAAATAGGTTCTGTGCTATTTATTTCAGAAATCGGTTGCTTTTTTTTTTTTTTTTTAATATATTATGATTTTTTCCCCTAAGATATTTTCAGCGTCGTTAACATTTAATGTACTCAAAAATGCATTCTTTGTTATTGTATGGAATTATATTTGGAAAAAAGTTTGTTAATCTTTATTACTACAGAAAAAAAATACTAAAAAAAGGGATGAAAATAAAGAATTTAATTTCCAAACTCAAAAATCGTTATTTTTATCTTGCTTAAACTGATTATGATCTTTTAATTACTTCTAATTTTTTTAAAAGCAATTGAATAGTTTAGAATGTGATTAATAGTTTTGCACTTGATTTTAAAAAGGACAATTTTAAATATTTAACACTTACTTTAATTAAGTTGTAAATGTTTGGCCATATTTTTTTAAATTTAAAAATAAAAACTATGTATAAAATTCAACTATGAAAATTGGAAAATGTATTATTCCACTTATTGAAATTATCCTCTGCTTTATTATATTTTGAAGTTATTGCATCTTGCAAGCTACCATGAAAGCTAAATTTAATTTTTAAAAATTTCAAACTCAAATTCATTTTACTGTTTCAATTTGCATGCATCATATAAGGGATTTTACAGCACAAAAGGATTACTCGCAGACGCATTAATAAAAAAAAAAAAAAAAATTCCTATTATAAAAAATTTTGAAAATTAAAAATTATCTTACAGCTTGTTTTAGAGAATAAGCATTAAGATAATTTTTAAAAAAAAGTTATTTAGTTAAATATTTTTTTAACATTTTTATTGTTGACTTAAAATATGTTAAAATACAAGGACTCCAAACGGGGGGTCCTGCGTTAATTTTTGGTGGACCACGACAAGATCATGAATGTATATGTATAATTCTACAATGTGCAAGAATATGATGCGGGCTTTCTGAAGAATATTTTTTTTTGTAAAATTGTATTTAATAATAAATGTTTTTTTTTTTTTTTTTTTGTCTGAAAAGTTCCTTTTTAGCTCATACAATTTCTTTCTGAGAAAACGTGTTCCGTCAGTCGCTAAAAAATGCCAGGGCTCTAAATGGGTCGCAATGCTTAAAAATTTAGGAGCTTCTATTCTAATGCATTAGAAAATTAGTATTATTTTTTACAACTAAGCAGTTTTTTTTTATATATATACAAAATTTTACATTTGTCAGAGATTTTCCATTAATGCTCATGTCTTACTTGTAAAAAGTAACAAAAAGTAACTGAAAAATTCTGAACCTCAGTCAGTGCTACATGTTAGCCAGTTGCTATATGTTATTATAATATAATATGATATGCCAGTTGCTGTGTTATCTGCAAGCTAAGCATTGTTTGGAACTAATAAAGTTCGACAAAAATTATTGCCATGTACTTCAGGATTTTTCAAAAACCAGGATAGAACTAGCTTATTTTAAGGCAACTTTCAACTGTTGAAAAAAAATATAAATTTATGCTTTATTTTTTCGAGCACTAGTGCACTTTCAAAGAGTAATAGAACGTTAGAATATTTCTTAAAAAACAAAAAACATTTTCACAAAACAACAACACTTTTCAACAAAGAAAACAATTTACTAATTAGAGTACGAAAAAAACAAAAACATTTCTTACCTCCTCAAAATTAATAAAACTGAAATAATCCCACTCTTAAAAAAGAAACTCAAAACAAACGCAAAATATTCATCAAGCGAAGCCTTTTCGTCATTTATCACTTAACCTGGCCATACTTTTTCAACAGAAAAGCGACTGATTTTAGGACGGCCCTAGAAACTACGGTAGCCAATCGCAATAAGAGGCGGGGACTCTCGTGGTCCAATTGGTTCTGGATGCGATGCTGATAACCATCTCTCCCAACGCACGTGCTCAAAACTAGCTCAAGTTCGATTTATGACTCTGGAATGGATATGCAGCTGTTAAATACGCCGTTAATTTAAATTATTCTTGAAGAGTGATATGAAAATAAAGACATTTTGCTCCTATAATACTACTGCAGCTGCAAAAATAAATTCATCAATTATGATTGTGATATTAATGCATTTCTTAAAAAAAAAAAAAAAAAGAGTATGGGCATGATGCAGAACATGAAGATAATATGATCATTTTATTTCAAGCTAAGATAGTAATAATTAGCTAAACATGATTAAACACTTTACAATTTTCAAACTAATATTGTAAGATAATGGAGAAAAAAATGAAAACAGTTCGGTTATATTGCTTCCTCTAATTTTTAAAAAATGTTTTTAAAAGAATTTTTGTTTTCACTTCAAAATTTCGTAAAAAATTTTTGGAAGGTAATTCGGTCATTTCCCTATTTATTTAAGAAAAAATAAATCTGTTTCTGATGAGTTTTATCTCGATTAACCAACAAAACAATAAAAAGAAATTCAAAACTCCGTTACTTTTAAGAGGAGAATTTCTTTCTTTCTTTCTGAAATAATTCTAATGAAAGTGAAAATAATTCTATAAAAGATCAGAAACTTCCCTAAAAGATGTCAAAATTCGAAATAATCAAAATAATTGGAACCATCTCCAATAAAATAATAAATAACGTAATACGGCAAAATAACAATTGAAAAAAAAGGCCCTTGAATTTTAAGGGAATCACATCATATAGATTAATTAGTGGTCTTATTTCTCTGTAATTAGGTTTATGAAATCTCTTGTTATCCATGTAAGAATCACACGACTTCTGAGAAAATTTACAATTTATTAATGAAAATTATTAAAATTCTTATCATATTTAATAATGCATTACATTTCTTCGCTTTAAAAATACAAGATTAATATAAGCACGAAAACTCTAGAAAGTAAATGCAAATTTCTTCTTCCATATCTGTAAGGATTTTGGTTCTGCTCGGTGTGCTACTATAGAATCTTCTTAGATTTCTTTAGATAGTATATCTTCTCATATTTATTTTGATAGATTTCTTAGATAATAAAGTAAACCCCCTTTTATGGTAAAAGTATAAAGTAACACTGACATTCCAAATACCTGTTAGTTGCATTAGCTGTAATATCCTCAGAAAAGCATGAAAAAAAATCTCTTACCAGTAATAAGATTTATCACTGAACCAGTTAAAAGGATTCGCAATATTTTTAAAAGATTTGATTAAAACCTTAGTGAATGTTATTTTTTGTTGATATTCTTAATACAAAATTTATGTAAATATATATTTATTTTTTCAAAATATTTCAAGTACAAATATTTATTTTTTTGTTAATTTTATATTTCGAAAATTTTCAATTCAAGCACTTTGTAATAGTATCGAATGTTAAACAAAATGGGCCAAATTTGAAATGTAATATTACTAAATGATTATGATAATAACTGTTTATAATACAAAATCAAGAGATAAGCATATTCTGTCGAATTTATAAGATCGTACCAAGTGAAAAACCACACTTACCCTTACAAACAATCTTCATATCTTTAAAATCGAATAGAATGTTCTTTTACGTCTTGCTCTTGAATCTTGGCAATGCGCATAGAGAAGTGAACTGTATAAGGACATACGTCAAATTTTGTACATCATCTGCTCACATAACTTTAGAAATCTCACTTTAATTTATTTCTCCTGTAACATTTAAGAATATTTAAAAGCAAATTATTTAATCATAAAATGACCATTAACATTTGAATGACGGACGAGGCTGAAAATTCTCAGGAGACTGGAAGCAGAATAGTTTCAGGCGTATTGCTGGTGACTAAGGCCCAACATATAGAAATAGCTTAAAGATACAGGATCCCAACAAAAAAAAATCTTGGTGAAGGCCGTCATAGATTGCTGGTGACTGAAGCCCTAACATATAGAAATAGATTAAATATACAGGATCTCCAGAAAAAAAGCTTGGGAAAAGAATCCAATAACAATGTCGGGGAAAATACAGATATTTGTCCTATACACCCAAATGTAACAAGAACGCAATAGCGACTCAGGTTTCTCATGACCTTCATACTGTGACTTAAACTCGAATTTCAAAATTTACTACTTCTAGAAGGATGAGTAAAAGAAATGTGCTTGCAAGATATACTGTTTGCGTCCCTGTTCACAGGAAGTCAATTTATCATTTTGCAGAGAACACTAACTTGGCACTGGAGCTAATATTGCAGTTTTTTACGGTCGCCGTATTTTCTTTTTTCAAGTTTTGTATAAAATTACACATTTTATATAAATTTACATAACAGTGACAGGACAGCTAAAAGATTAGTTGAAATTCCTTCCAACAGGAAACAAAGATATTCAAACCAATTTTCCATTAAAATGGTTTGATCACCAATCCAGTCTTTCATTCATGCGTAATATGAGCTCTTGCAAATGTTATTTGTTGTATTTTTCGGATCAAGCATTTTCAACAATACAAATTGAAATAAAACTTGGAAAAGCATGTTTTGTTTTTTTCCAGTTGTAGTGGGAATAACTGGAAAAATTCGAAAAATACTTGAGAACAAAATTCAAAATAGCGACGAGAGCTCCGAAATGGCACCAATTAATTATGGAATATTATTAAAGACTCATTATGGGAAGTAATGAACACTGCACATTGAAGTCAAAATACAAAAAAAAAATAATAATAATAATCAAAGTATTTTAACAATAAGTGTCAAATGAACATCAGCGATGCTTAGCAATCAGGCTAGACAGATGGATAAATAGCTTTTTATTTTAGACAGAATAAGAAAAGAAGCAAATATCCTATTCTCCTTCTTTCGTAGAAAAATATCCTTTATCCTTTTTCACTGTTTAAAGTGAACATGAGTCAGCGAAGTGTGCTGATACTAAGCGAGTGATTTATTCTTATTTAATGTCGTAGATAAGGATGAAATTTTGGTGAAAAAATGAAAGTTCTTCTTCAGAATGCCGTTTTTTCTCTTTCGAAATAATTCGGCAATAGCTTAGACTGGTAACTCTTCATTTTATTTGAAGTAGACTATTGCTTCTCATGGAGGAGCTTCGTTAATAAAATTAAATAAAGGAGCTTTATTTAATTTTATTAGTTTTATTGCTCCTTTGAATATTTAGAATTTCGGAAATAGAGTTATGGAATGAACTATGGCAATGATATGCATCCTTGAAATGACGGATTGAAGTTGCGTAGTATTTACTTATTGTGATTCGTTTTTAAAAGTAGTGGATGACAGTCTTTGCAGTTACACTTCGCTCAGTCAATCATCCAAATAATCACTCCTCATACTTGTGCAGCTAAAACTGACTCCCATGCGTTTATGATAACTTCTTTTCATCTCCTTTCAAAATAAGAAGCTGAAATGGAAATTTGGCTCATAATCTTTCTTCTATTACAACAAACTTCACTGAAACTAATAAATAACTAAATTCCAGTATAAAAATGACGTTCCATTATTTTGGTATAAAAAATAAAGTTAGACATATACGAAGGTATTCAAAATTGATTATTATTATTTGCAATTAATTTGCATACATTTATTAGAAAAATGAAACATTTAATCCTTCAAAAAATATTTCTTTACGTAGCTCTTAAAATTTTTAAAGCCACTGATTTCCGCTCCTAGATATTCAATAGGGGTGCAGTGATTTTGTAGTAGAGTTCCTGCTGCATAGATTCGAAATCGATGCTAACAAAGACCCAACATGTATGTGGGACTGTTGGGTGTATATTTGCCGTTATAGATCAAAAGTGTTCACGACGATGTAGAGGGAAGATTGGAGAATAAGTTGCCAATTTATATGTGGAGATCATTGTTTGATCATCATTCAAAATTTGCCGCTATAATATGGCATTTGTGTTACAATTGTTAGAATTTAATTCAATAAAGCTAAATTAATTGTAAGATTCATCTGAGAATTGGAAACAAAGAATTAAAGATAGAGCATATAAATAGAATAATCTTTTTTTAAAAAATTCAGAAAAAAGCTTAGTGAGGCTAGTCAAGAAACTTGCAGATTAATGAGCGTCGAAAAGCTATAAGTGCTTTCCAATGTCTGCAAATTTTTCTGATAAATGCACTGTTTCAGTGAAATAACACTAAAAAGAAGGCAATAAACAAACAAAAATGAATAAATGGAAAGAGAGAGATTTATTGTCTTCATCTCAAGGACTTCTAAAACTATGGATCCCGATCCGAAATCAGCTAGCTTACTGGAATTTGAAGGTCATAAAAACTTTGATAACAAGCGCTTGTATCGATTTTTTTTTCAAGCAAAACATTAAAATATAGAAATAAAAATAAATATGGAAAAATCAAATTTATTTTATGAAATAAAACATTCACGTCCAATTCTTATCATTTAATTAAAGCTTCGTTATCCCCCCCCCACTTTTTTTTTCTTTCTTATATGTCTATTTGGAATCGCCAAAGTATTTTTACTCATATATGGTGCTGTGAGACATTTTAGAAAACAAAAAGAGGTCGTGGGTAATAAAAAATTAAACGCATTTTTTTGTCTGTACTTACAGTTGATAACCACTGAAAGCCAATAATTCTGTTCGGTTTTTTGTTCATTAAATGATTTAATTATTGCAAGATGATGTGAATTAAAATATTCTATTTTTGATAAGAAAAAATAGTCCTTAAACCACTTCAATTAGGGATCTAAACCTTGTTGGTACTCTGTTATGATACTTTCGTGATGAACAGAACCAGCAGAATCAATTACGATTTTTGCTCCCTGCAATTCAATAGTGACTGATATTGAAATGTTAAAAAATTAAGTTATATTCTCTTTTTTATAT
The DNA here is from genome assembly GCF_947563725.1 of Argiope bruennichi. Classification (NCBI taxonomy): domain Eukaryota; kingdom Metazoa; phylum Arthropoda; class Arachnida; order Araneae; family Araneidae; genus Argiope; species Argiope bruennichi. The sequence goes on along the minus strand of NC_079162.1, from coordinate 34,076,673 downwards.
TAGTCCATATGAAATACTTCCTTTTAATACAAGCTATTTAATTTTAGCTTTATTTAATTTACTGTTAATTAGTTATTGAATTTAAATTATTTCATTTAGATCAATGCTTCATTTTTTAAACCTACGCTAGAGATATTTTATGATGGACTTCGCTATTTTAAGCCAATCAGATGAAGAAAACGATACTTGAGACAGCATATCCTTTCCAAACTTACTCCCTACTTGTGAGGAAGATTTGGCCTTGTCAGATAAAATAAGCATTATATCCATCACGAAGCTTGGCTGAAACGTTATCGAACCAGCTACTCTTTCATTAGAACTCCGAAGTCCACGGGCCTTCCCGTTTGATGCAGAATGGCCAATTATAGCACCTGCACAGTTAAAATCCGAAGTCCTGTCTAATCCATAGTTACTCAAACGAAGATAAACTGTTGAATGGCATTAAATTATTTCGCCATCAGACACTGAATGTAAAGAGTATGATACTTAAAAAGTGACGAATCCAACTCCTCTGAAACATTGTTTTCTCCATTTTGATCTGATTGCTTTATTTCCTTTCGACTATTTCGATAAGACATGAGATATGAATTTTGCTGTAAAGTTATGCTTCGGTTAAGGAAGATTATTTTTCTCAACAATTGAAAAAGATAGAAACTCTGTTGGAAACTGAATTTCTATGAAGGCATCACATTATTAAACAATTTAAAACGTCAAAAAAAAAAAAGAGAGAAATCATTTATAACAACAATTGACTTAAAATGATTAATATAGCACTATCGTAATTGTAGAGCTACTTTCTTTAATATTTTTCTTTTTGTAACTGTTGCAGGATGGCAAAATAACAAACCGTGTTAAACAAATTATTGCCCTAGTGATAATATATCGTTTCGGGGCCGGAAAGTTCCAGATTCGAAAAACGATAAAAATGAGGGTCTTCCTTTTGTGTAGCGAGAAAGCGCGGAGAGGGGAGCCTGCTTAACGCCTTTGTCATCATCTGACCACCTTTCAAAATTATGAGGTCTGTCCCAAATTAGTCCTCGTGTTACTTTAAAAGAAACTTTAATGTATTTAAACTACAGATATTTGACCAAAGCCTTTTGTCACTAAAGTGTCAAATTTAAAGCGTTTTTTAACTATCCTTTTATAAGTTATTTTTAAATAATCTTTTCTTAACCTTTTATATTTATTGCAACATTTTAAAGAAATATATCGATTCATTCCATGGCACATAAAATTTTTGACACTTTAATAACTTAATTCTTAAATAATTAAAATAATAACACGTTCTTAAATGAGATTCGTAAAAAATAGACTGAAATTCGCATATTCAAGCTTAAAATATGAAAATATCTTGGCCTAATTTTTTTAAATAAAATTTAAATATTAGCAGATTTGCTAAGATCTAATCTTAATATAAATACAAGTCATAGTGGCTGCGTATGTATGTACCACAGTTCCTCGTAAACAACTTGAATAAATTCAAAAAAGAAATTACACATATTATATAAGAATGAAAAAGAATATCATCAATTTTTCAAAGTACACAAATTAATTAAATATTCATTTAATTAGAAATTAACAAGAATTTTGTCTTTTCTATGTTTTGTCCTTTTTTATACTATTTCTCTTTTATTTTAATACGTCTATTGACAATGCGTTTGTTGAGCCTAAAGTAACGACTTTACAATACTTAAAACTAAGTTTAAGTCAATAGCTAAAATGAAGGTAACCTTTCTTGTACTTCTGGATTTGTCAACAAAATTTGCGTTACTAATATAACCAATATTAATAATTTATGGAGAAAAAAAACTATCAGTAGTCTTTAAAAAAAATCTGGATCAGTTGATAAAAAAAAAAGAGAGAGAGAGCGAGAAATACAAATACCTTAAATTAAAGTTTATTTTAGTGACTTTAGATTAGCATTTCACTTTGAAAACTACACTAAAACTATTTTAGAGCGAACTTCAGTATATTAAACCGTGTCCACATGATTTGCAAGACATTTAAGTAGATAATCATTCTCTAAGCTTTCACAAAATAGGTATCTAAAAACTGAGCATCCATTCTTGTGACATTACCAAGTTAAAATACATATTCATCAAATATCCAGCATAATACATTCAGCATCCAATATATATATATTTCTTTGTCACGTGTCGATTTAGGTAAGGGAATTTTAGGTATCTTTAAAAGAATGTTGCAAACATTAAAAATTTTTATCTCTTCACTCGGAGCGTGATAAAATACAGAAGTAAACATTTTTATAGAGAGCTTGTGCCATTAATTAAATAAAAAAAGGTGGAATTGGATCAGGAAATGAGATAACCTTTTAGAATAAAGTTAATATGGGCTAAAGTAAAATAAAAATTTGGAAATGAATTAATATTTAAATTAGATTTAAAAATGTCATTACATATATATACACTTATACTAAAGTAAACTTCCATACTTTTAAATCAATATTTCAAATACTTCTGCCAGTCCATTTATAACTAAATGCAAGTTTCTTATTTAAGCAACAAACTTATACTGCCCAGAGGAGAACTTTTAGGTAATACTTATAAATTATTAAAAACATATAAAAAGATTTTAAAAAGCAAAAAAGAAAAAAAGGCATGATGCATGTGAATTAAATTGTTTCAAGTTCGTCACAGTTTAACACTGTGACTTACGAGCTAATTTAACCTATTAATATACGACGCATTCTGTTTGTTGTATTTATTGTTATTGAAATTCATTTTAAATCGTCATAGACAAGTGAGATATTTAAGCTCAGTCAAATAATTTTTAAATCAATTAATTGCTAATTTGACTTAATTATATATTTAAATACGAAAAATTCTGCAACTTGAAGCACAAACCAGACACTTCGTTGCAAGCGAAAGAGTTAAATTTGGAATACACTGTTCATCTTGCTTGGAAGAAAAGTAGAAGATAAATACAGTTAGACGATAGACCTTGCGATTTATCATACAATTGGCATATTGTTGCCAGATTTGACTTTTATGGACTTAGAAATCAGGCAATTTACCAGTCAACTTAGACAATATCTGCAGTTACACTTGTCATGAGGCTGTAACTTCACGAGAAACGATTCAATCATTCGCGTATTATTTAATTCATCCCATGAAAATGAAAATAAAAACATTGAACTTTAGTATTGATAAAGTACCAATTGAAAAAGAAAACATCAAAAGAAATTTAAGTTTTTTTTTTAATTCTGGAAACGCTTAAATAATATCAGTGAAGTCGGCAATAAAAATATTACATCTCTCTTTTTGCCAACGCCAGCATTTGCATGTTATCCATCCATTTTCCTCAAAGAAAAAAACCAACATCGAAAACATGCTTGTACATAAAGGATAGATCAACAACCCTGCATTATATAACAACTTTTAACGACACCCACAAATCTTCCAACAGCTATAAAAACTTATACAAATCAACCCCCGTCGATTCTGGGTATGACAACGCGACGAAGCAAAAGCAGCACCGACCCAGCAAGCGATCATCCCGTCAGAAACACGATAGTCATAAGGAGTAGGTTCGACATCCCGAAAAAGAACAGATTTCGGGTCGCGGAACCACTAGAAACAAAGACAGTGACTTTCTTTTTTTCTTTAATTTGTGTGCGCACCCACTTACTTCCGGATAAGAAATTCAATACTGACAAACGTTTTCCGTAGCCCTAGGTTGTGGGTCCCCTTTTCCTTTCGTTGGTGCCATCCTACCCTATGGACCAGTGCAATATGTTATGCAGATCATCCGCTTCACAGCATTGGGTGGGGTTCATGAGGATAAAAGGATGATTCAAATAAATAGAAAGAGTAAGCTGCCTGATGTGAGTGAACTTGGTGATGGGAGATTTATCAGTAAGTCTGAACATTTCCTCCTACATACGCTTTTATTTAAAATCAATATTAAGGGGAAGTAATAATTGATCCTTTAGCTAAGGATGCCATTAATAATACATTTTTAACTATATGCACAACTTTTATTTGTATTTTAAATTAATGAATAATCGGAAGGTGTTAATTAATGAATCGATGTTTTTTTTTTTTTTTTTTTTTTTTTTTTTTTTTTTGTCTCAGCATCATTCTTTATTTGCTTACACTGACACAGCCTATATGTTGGGTGAGAGCCATTTATTAAAAAAAAGGGATATTTGAATTAATAAATACAGACATTAAGATATCCAAAAAAAGGCATCGTAAAATAAAAATGTTTTTATAGAAAGTGTGATGAGTCAAAACATCACGCAAGTAGAAATTTTTCCTCATACTTTTAAATCGGTAAACATTTGTATACCATTCGTACGAGATTAAAAATTATAGTACTAAATGGTAAAATATTGGATTGGCGATTTTTTTTTTTTTTTCGCATTTCAAATTAAAACTTTATGTTTTCTTTCCATCATTTCAGGTAAGATTAGCTAAATAACTTCTAAACCGCTTTGATGGACATCTTTTTGCTCTTTTTTTTTGTTGTTGTTTTTTAATAAATTCATAAGGTTTTTGTTAAAATTTTACTGTCAAAAATCTGAACCAAATGATTTTCAACCCTATTTTAAAACCATTTCATTCTCTTCAGTATCCACAGCAACCAGATAATACTACAAATATTAAACAAAAGACAATCATCAGCTCAAGATTAGGAGCATACGAGAAATGTATAAAAATTTTCCAGTCAGTCTCAAATAGTATCACATATCCGAGCTTGGATATTCTTTAGCATCGATGGAATGAATGGATAGAATATAAATCATTTTCCGTTGACCTATATTGACATTTTTAATTGCTTGTTTTAATTTCATACGCCATTAATAGCAAAGATTAGACTCTATTATCAGACTCAATTGCAACACTTCACTAGGATCAAGTACCTTCTAGTCTCAACGTATGCAAAGCAACTCTATTTTTGCCCCTCTTTTCTGTTGGCTGAGATACTCCCACTTCTTGTGATCCTTAATATCTCCTGTTACATGTCATTTAACAAACGAATCAATGCCATTCCGTTTCATCGGATAGACATCTGATCTTTGAAGCTTTTAACATTTAGAACTTGCGAGTACCTGGGAGACCAAGATTCACTCGGCGGGTTTTCTTTAATTGTGTGTGTGTGTGTGTGTGTGTGTGTGTGTGTGTGTGTGTGTGTGTGTGTGTGTGTGTGTGTGTGTGTGTGTGTGTGTGTGTGTGTGTGTGTGTGTGTGTGTGTGTGTGTGTGTGTGTGTGTGTGTGTTTTAGGAGAAAATATTTAGATACGAATTTCATGCTGATTACATATGAACACTTTTCAATCTTACCACCTACAAATGAACTGATCTTTTAAATAAAAAAAATTATGAATATACTTAGTTTAACATGTTATTCGAAAAAATTTGATATATTACAGTATTCAGGTTACTTATATTTTTGAACATACATTCAATTTTACCATGTTGCTGTTGGATGTGAGCCAAACGTATTCACATTCACATAATACCATATAACGTTATCTCACAAAATTTTAAGGTACCAGTAGGTTATCATTCTATAGCAACAATGCAAGTACCACAAAAAATTACGAGATGGCATTATATGACATTTTCAACATGAGAGCAGATAGGAAAAGGCTCCAATATTTAGTTATAAATTTTGTGTGCATGGTAAAATCGCTTTTTTTCACCAAAGACATATATATAAATATACTTAAAAAGCAAAACCCTACCTAAATATTAAATTGATGCAAGCCGTTGGAGCCGTTTCTGACATACACAAATTAAATTTATACATATACAAAAGAATTGCTCGTTTAAAGTTATAAGATATGCAGATATCAAGCTACTTATATATTACCCTCTTCAAACTGTTTCGTGGTCAATTCTTAGAGGAGAAAAAAAAAGAAAAAAAGAGTCAACTTATCTTCGTCATTTAACTATGTTTCAAAATTCAGAAGTTTATCCAAAAAACGACGTGTCGAATATGCAATTTTTAATAACATTTGGCTGAAAAGATTTCGTTAAGAGACTCTACTGTATCTATAAAATACACCCAGTCTTCAACAGCAATCTAGAGAGTTCGTGGCGATGTAATGACAGAGTATACATCGGCTTTGGTGCCCGATTCTGGATGAAGAACTTTCTTGGTCGCTCTTTACGTCCAAACTATTCTTTCATCACTCCAGATTTGATAAATAACTAAGAACTTGAAACATTAATTTAAAATAAAGAAAGCAACACATTTTAAAATACTAATTCAGAAAATTTTTAAAAAGTAATTTTTTCTATACTAAATTGTTTTTGCTAGCTTTCTTTTGAAAAATAAGAAAGTAGGAAGTATTAAAAAAGCTCCATACCCCTAGAGTTATTCAGCTTAACTCTATTGTAATTGGGATCCCAAATTATACTGAGAAATAGAATATGATTTTCAAAAGGAATATTTCTACTATTTTTCTAGAATTCAGCTTAGTTTTCTGTAACGTAACAATTAATTTATTTCTCAGATCTTATATTAGGAAAAAAAAAGGTTGATTAAACTGAATGTTGCATTTTATTGCTTATTAAGTAACATCTGAAACCTAAAAGTACAATTATTCGAAAATGTTTGAAGCTCAGCTGTAATCCCTTATCTCATCTAAATTATATATATATGTATCAAATTTGGAACCAAATTTGACAAGGGATTGACCACCTTCAGTTTATACTTTTACTAGCATATAAACACAATAACTCAAAAATCCAAAGTTTTAAATATATGAAATTTGATATGTGACTTCAGTTTTGTACCAAATTTTGACATCAATCTATCGGAAAAAGGGAGGCCAAAATACACATCCGGCGTTTTGATAATTGTATATTAACCTCATCTCAATGATTAATCGCCAGAAATCCACACTCTGGGCTCTTTCGGAGCTTACTGTTAGCCAATGGCATATTGTTAATAATACACAAATACATTTATTTGAGAATGCTTGAGAACATTCCGGGAGACGACTCCAGCTGGCTCTGCTGTAAGATGCACAACAGATTGCAGAATTAAATTTGTGCTCTGCAGTTGACGTGCACTCTTCGAACATGAATCGGTTCCATTGCCGTAAAAAAATCAAAGTTATTTGAAGAGTAATCATTTTCTCCTAAATTGCATCTGTTTTCGTTTCAAAACTCATGCATATTTAGACATTATTTTCGTTTCAAAACAGGCTGTATATTTAAACATAACTCGCTGAGTAAGATCTTTTGTTCTTTCTCTTTCCAATTCAGACATTCATGAAGATGGCGTGAAGGAAGGGAAGGGTGTCTCTTTTATGCTGATTTATGTATTTGTCCTCGTCAACTTAGCCTTAGCAAAAGGTTTGAGGTGCTTATTGCGATGCCGGGGGATTTGAATTTATAAATAGACACTGGGTCGTAATCCGGACAACTCAATTTCTAAATCCTATTGCTCAATTTAGCTTAGTTAAATACCATTTTTAACTGAATATTGCGTATTACAAATAACAGATTTATCGCTTAATTATAAAATTTATGTTATTTCCGACAAAAATTTCAAGTAAAGACTAGAATCTTTAGACTGAAATAAAAATTTAGAAAATCCATTTCATTAATAAAACTAAATTTTTGTAATATCTTATAACTTTAAGTGGGCAAATCTTAAAAATCTAATCAAATATATATATATATATATATCGTGTACTTCGGAAATGGCTCTAACGATTTAGATCAAATTTTATATTTAGATAAGGTTTTACTTTTTAAGTTTATCGATATAGGTGCCTTTCCTGAAAGAAACAAAATTTTACACATTTTTTTTTTATTTAACTATTAAAATAAGTATATTCAACTTCCGCTTCAATGTGTGGGCCGTGATCAGAATAGCTTGCACGTCACGTGTGTTGCTCTTTCTCGGTTTGAGTCGCGGTTTGCATTATTTTTTTTTTATTTATGTGCTTATATTTCATATTTTTGCTTTTTAGATTTATCCATATAGGTGTCTTTTCGAAAAAAAACACGTGATTTTTCACACGCACACACACACATACAAAACATTTTTTTATAATTAACTATTAGAGCCTTTTTATATCTGCTCTCATGCTGGCAATGTCAGATAGAGCCATCTCGGACCCTATTTCACCATGGCAAAACTAAGTGCAAGTTCAAAAATATAAGTAATGATAGATAAACTGTAAAGGGAATATTGTAATATAGCAGATTTTTTTGAATAACATGTTAAACTGAGTGCATTCATGATTTTTTTAAATTTAAATTACCAGTTAAGAAGTAAGATACCAGTAAGATAGAAAAACCAGTTACCAATACGATAGAAATATATTCATGTGTGATCAGTACGTGATTCGTATCTAAATATTTTCTCCGAAAAAAAAAACACACGATTTTACTTTAAAAAAATACCCAGCGAAGCTTGATATTCCAGATATATTTATTAATAAACTTTATTATTAAACTTATTATAATTCATTTTATTAAAAAAAACTTTATTTTACAGTAACACATTGCAAACGATATCACGAAGAATCTAAATAACAGAATAACAGATCGAGTGACAGGATCATTCAAACAGTAGCAATTCACTTCTCTTTCTGTTTTAGTTGCTGTTCTTCCCGAAGAATGCAGAAGATATGGTAAGTTTTGTTCCAAAAAATATTGTTCTTTACTTATATGAACAGGGACCGAGTTCCTTGTCTATGTTTGGAATCTTAGGAGCTGGCATTTCATTTGTTGAGATTCTGGTTTGTTCAAATAGCCTGTCCTACCTTATAAACAAAACAATAAACAATGCATCATTACTGTATCAAATGAAATTCGTTTTATGCTCATATCTTTCTCATATATTTAAAATGTATGTCATCACCCATTACCTGCGTTTCACTAGTTGAAATCGCAATAAAATGAAATAATTTAAAATGTATGCCATATTTTCATTTTATCTGAATGTAAACTAAGCAATCAAAATCTAAATGTCAGAAACTAAAATACAACTGTCTATAATAATTTTTGTAAATATTGCACTGTTTCGCTTATTTTCCCAGCATGTTGGAGAAAACCGAGTGTTAAAAAAGCACATCTTTCCTTAGACAGATTTCCTCCAAAATTTAATATATATTTAAAGATAACATCCCAAATTGCATCTATTTAACTTGTTGCGTTTTTTAATTATGTCGTTCACATTTACATACATATACAAATAAAAGAAAGGCATTCTTCTTCTTGGTGAATTTGATTCAAAATTAAACCCATGACTGTAGTTCTGATGAAAAATACCACTCTTTCAATTTCATTGATCTAACTTGTTTAATTTTTCAAATATTATTTTTTAATACACAATGACGTAATACTAAAAGTAATTTTTGGGGACTCATGGGAATATGAATTGAATCTTGAGATTCATTGAAATCTCAAGATCAAAACTTTTAGTGATTCTTTTCTCTTTCTCTTTCATATACAAGAAAAACATACCAACAAAATAAAATTTAAAAAATACGAGACAAACTCGAAACGGAACAGAAATGCTTGAAAACTTTGTATCCTGAAGGAGCAAATCATAAGATATCTAATAAACAAATTAATACTTAAATATATGAAACAAATTATCTCTAAATTGCAAACAATAAAATAAATCGTAAAATTAAAATAAAACGCAAATTCTCAAATTTTTTTTTTAAGTAAAATGTTTTTAAGGGTTCTTTTAATCAGAAAATTCATTGCAAAAGCCTCCATATTACTCATTCACGTTCAGTAGATTGCTTTTATTTATAATTAAAAATATATTTTATTATATTTAATGTGTATATATATATATATACATACAAAATTAAAATATATTTAAGCCATGGTTTGTTATTTTCGTAATTTGCATTTAAAAACATTTCGAGCCATCTTTGTAATTTGATGTTTCATCTAATACGGAATGAGATATGTTAAAAGCAACAACGATCTGTAAAGCAAATTTATCATATATTTGTTAGTAATGCTTAAGTTTAGGGTCTGAAGTCTAATAAAATGCTCTATTCAAATTCCTGCTTTTAATTCCATCTAATAATTAAAATTTTAATAATAAAATCGAAGTCAGATTATCAAATTAGAAATTAGGCAATTGCTTAGGGGTTCCACAACATTGGAGGGTTTTGAAATTTTTTTTTATGGTGTTTTCATGATAATCTAATCTTTTGCTTTCATTTTATTTACAAACTCCATGCACTCGTACTTATTGAAATAAAATTTAATAACCGTTCAAATTATTAGAACATGGCTCTTAGGATGTTTTTATGCTTTGTAATTCATTTTCAGACCAATGAAGACGATTGGTTGACTGACTCGCAAGGCAATAGGCAAGGTAACTTTGTATTATAATATTAAGATTTTGCTTAAAAAATTCTTTAGTGTTTTCTTTTCATTTATTTTTAAGTTTTGTTTACGGCATGAACTGAATTCAACTCCCTTGAAGGTAATCCTTCTAAGTTAAAAGTTTTGTTATTTCAATTTATCATATTTATTTCAAAACTACTTGTATAATAATTAAATCAAAATCATTGAAAAATATCCTGTTTTAGAATTTTGGGACAAAAAAGGGTTCCCAAAACTTAGTCTAAGGTTTTAAACTTAGATTGTCTAAGGCCCTCTACAAAGCTTAATCTGGCAATGAGCAATGTCAATGAGAAAGAATAGTAGCCATCAGGATTCTTCTTCTGCTTTAACTAATCGGATCCATCTTCTGAAGAACAAGTTTAAACATGGTAATTATTCTTTTTAAATGCTGAAATTTTAAAAAATCGTGTGGTATTGATTCTAATCCCTTTTGATCTAGCATATTTAATCAATTAGTACAAGAGTCAAAAGTTCACGATAAGAGAAGTTTATGTCTTTGTTGTCAAAGTAGTCAGTTTCTATGTATGGGGTAGGTTACCTTTTTAAGGAACTTTCAAGGGAAAGAAATCCACATTTGTCATTCGGTTAAATGAAACTAGAAAAATCTCGAGTAACCAGGTCCACCATAGAGATAATTTCTATTTCAAAAAACCTAAGTTATCACACATCGTCTAACTAGATTTATAAAAATGCTAGTTAAAAAAAAAAAAAAAAAAAAAAAAAAAGATATAATCCAAACCTTTCTTCAGCGTTTCTTCTTTTCCGTAACGATTCATGTTATTCAGTCACCCCATCATAGACCACAATTAGGAAAAAAATACTTGTTTTTACTGGTATGCAAAAATGATAAATTAATGATATTATGAATTTAAATATAAATATTTTTTAATGAATTATTTTTTGCTTCATTAATGAAATTGTATATACACATACATACACACACACACACACACACACACACACACACACACACACATATATATATATATATATATATATATATATATATATATGGAGAGAGAGAGAGAGAGAGAATTAAATTATTCTAGAGAACTGAAGAAAAAACAGGGGAAAAAAGAAAACCTTATGTACATTTTGGAAGTCTTTCTTTCCCGTTCGACTAAAAACAAAATTTGGCGCAAAACTACAATTGTAGGTATTAAATCACATACATCACAAAATTAATTCATTGCGTTTTTAAGTTATCGTGCTTACATGAAAGTGAAGACCGACAGATATTAAACCCTTCCAATTTGATACATTGCTACACTTTAAATGATAAATTTGTGTACCAAATTTTATTCATTTATGTGTATATTATAGCTGTCATTGTTTTGCAGCAGCGTGTAAACAAGTATTCGGACAGCCCGAAAGACAAATTTACTACAGATGTATTTCATACAAAATTTGATAGAAATTTAAAAATGTGGTGAAAAGACCATATACTGAATTCCATCCATCTAGTGCAAACCGTTTTTGAGTTATCGTGTTCACAGAAAAACAGATAAAATTCCAAAAAATATGTTTTTTGGACTCGGGAAGGTCCGAAATACGATATTGGTCAAAATTTCGACTTCGAATCATTTAACGATTATAATGCTTTTTCTTAACGTATTTCGTGTACGAGAAAGAAAAAAAGCAAATTTTATCTGGAATCAGAAATAAATGGCGAGTGATACGGCTTCATTTGATTAATAAATGTGTCATAGATTCAAAGATTAAAAACGAGGATTTCTTTTAAACACTCTTCTTCCTTTTATTAGGACTTCTTACAATGTATTATTCATTTGTAAAAAATCTCACATTTTTAAATAAAACTAATTAAATTCCAAAAAGTTATCTCCATTGAGATTGCTAAGATAATTGAAATCAGAAACTATCGAACTCATTTCTAATCTTTATGCCTTAAGTTGCACTTTTCTTTTTCGTCAGAAAAGGAAGGAAGCTCGTCTTTTCTTTTTTTTTTTGTTTGTATGTCTCTTATCATCCTATCGGGACACCGAAACAAATGACTAGCGATGAGGTTTCATTTGATTAAGAGATTCTTTCGTTAATTGCAAAACAAAGGTCCATTGCGAGACCGTTTGTTTCCTACCAGAAATCAAATATTTTGGGCACACGCGGATTGTCAGAATTGCGTCTGAGAAGCCGTAGAAATCATTTTACAAAGGCTGCTGAGTGAAGCCGTAGGACATCGGGGTGCTACTCACTCAGTCTGTTGGGGCAAGCACGGCTGATTATTAAAGAAGACCGAACAACCGTATCATGTACCAGTATTTCTGTTATTTTCTTTAAATATTTTTTATTTGAGACTTCAAGATGGCTTACTTTTCACTGAAGTGTTGAAATGTTTGCAATGATAGCATTTATTTCTTGACGAAAGGCGGAAGCGTGTGCCGATTTTGGAAATAGATATCTTGATATATCTTCTGCTCAGCTACTGTAAAGAAACTAATATTACGTTAGATGTCTCTTTAGATGTTCGTTGAAAAGCTATATACGGTTAAATATACTGCGCGGATAAGAGCTTTTATATCTCTCCTAAATCAAACTGCTTTACTTTTATAATTGATTTCTTGTAAATGATTTCTAGTGTATATATTTCTTCATTTTAAGTTAATCATGGCATAAGGGTTTATGTAATATAAGAAATCAGATGTATATAAAAATGGATGATTGCAATGATTTGCTTTTATTTATACAAGCTTTTATTTAACTTGATTTGTTTCACATTCTTAGAGATGAAATTTTATTAACAATTTTTCATTCAAGTTGTGTCTTCATAGTTGGATGCTGATAGTGACAGTCAAATGTAACAATATTTTAAGAACTTAGTTATCAATTAATTACTTGATTTCATTTACTTTTCATTCAATACGAACGAAGCTTGCAAAAAAACTCGTTACAATATTCCAGGAAACTGAAAAAAAAATAATCAAGCTTTTATTAGTATACTAAAATAAATCTTGAAACATTTGAAGGTCAAAACAAAGTAATGCAACCATAATACATTGAAAATAATACTTCGAAGAAATATAGTCACAATAAATATAAAAATATTTATTAAAAATAATTTTAATAAAAATTTCAATTTGCTTAACGTGCCTAACGCTTTTGCAATCTCATTTTGGCATCAATATCAGTGATAAAAAAAAAATTGATTTCCACTTTTTAGTAAACTAATAAACAGTATATTTTTACAAATTTTTTTGCTTTTGATAAAACAGATTCTCAGGAAGAAACATTTTTATACGAAAAAGATAGCTTTCTTCAAAACACGTTGAAGAAACTGGTGTTAATGTAAAGGTCTCTTTATATGTTTTTTGAGAAACTCAATGATTATTTTACTTATAAACGAAGAAACCAAATACAAATGAGTTTTTGAAATCGATATTAAATTATCCGATAATATTTCAAAATTTAACTTTTGGACTTGATTTTTTTAATTCCTAAATTTTAGCTATATTGTAATTACAACATTTATCTAGGTTATTAAATGTGTGCATAGTATTTCAAGATTAGTTAAAATTTCTTCACTTATTACCCCATTTTTGTCAGAAAAATTTCTCTCTTTTCCCTAAAATCGAAAAAAATGTATAAATATAAGAGACATTAATCAATTATAAATGAGAAAAACCAGTAATTTTTCATTTTAAGAATTTTTATTCACTTTAAGTAATTTATTCATTTTAAGAATTCATTCATTTTAAGTAATTTTTAATTTTTTTTAACTAAACCTGTCTACAATTACTGTTTCACTTGAAACAAATATGTGTCTCAAAAGTATTGAATCCTCTACATTATTAAATGTTATCTCATTTTGAGTCACTGCCACAGTAAAGAAAACACACAATTTAAAAAAATATAAGAGGGATATATGTATATATACCCACGTTCTTAAAATTTATTATTTCTTAACCACTTGGATTTCAATTTAAAAAGCATTTTGACTTCTAAAATGTGTGAACATCATTGTTTCCCATGCTTCTCACGGTCTCATTTATGTAACTTGTTAAAACTAGATGAAAAATCTTGTACCTAAAACAATTGCTTGCTCAGCTGTATTTTGACAAAATCACCTTCTTGAAACTCTGAATATTTCCACGTTCTTTTCCGTCTTCTGCGATATTAGTGGTGAGCGTATCGACAAAATTCCTTGGTCATGGTTTAATAAATAACATTTAAAGAAAGCTGAAAGACTAACATTTTCCCTAATAATTAAGAAAAAATAATAAAACTGTTATTTAAAGTTACTTCTATCTTATTTATTTGCAAATTATTTGGGGTTGTTCATCCCAAAGTGTTTTAAAAAACTATAATCACGAATGAACAAAGATTATGTTGGCCGAATTCATTATTAAAAAATTGGCCAACTTTCATTATTAAAAAATGGACAAACAATTTTGTAAATATATAAATTCGCTTTGTATGTGAGAACTCCATTTATAAATGTAAATATTTCAAAGTAAGCATTTTCCTTTTGATTTGTGCCCTTTTTTGAATATTACGGATTACCCACGGTATTCGCATATCTGCGATATCCTTTCTACCCAATTTCACGGATAATCAGGTATTTACTGTATACACAATTTTACTATAAATGACAAAAAAAAACATTTTTTTAATGTAAAATGTACAAGAAAAACAAAAGAGCAGCTTAGTTGTATCTTTATTACACTGAAAATCTTTGAAACTAAACATTTGAAGATCATTTTCCGTGCATAAATTATAGCAACATAAGCATGCATGGAGGTTATCTTGGTATAAACTTTATTGGAAAAGATATTAAAAATTATTTAACGTAACCAAAACTTACTGCTCATCTTAAATTTAGAAAGAATAATTCTCAAAAAATCAACATTGGAATTTTTTTATTTTATTCTATTTTCTTATCTTTTACTTATGTTTGTCTTAGATTTACAAAAAAAATTTAAAAAATCATCAAACTATGCTAAATATTACAAGAGGTTATAAGAGAATGTATTTATGATTACCACAATCAAGTGAGTATGCCTCTGAAAAGGAAAGCCTTCATTAAGTTGCTTTAAATCAAACTAACTATCATTTCATATCCATTTAAGTTGGTTATATGAAAAAAGATTATAATAAGTTACTCAATATAGAGAATTGATAAATTTTATGTTTTAAAAGGCACCCCTTCTGTCGATAATAATAAACTCCCGATTATCCACATAAATGAGTAGTACAACAAACACGGATAACAAATTCCGCAGATGATCCTCAAATTAGCCATCAAGACAGGCAGGATCAAAAATGCTTTCTGACAACTGTTAGTAACCATCTACACAAATAATAATTACTTGATAAAAAGTAAATTCCAGCACTTGCACTCCCCCCCCCTCACAAAATTTACATTTTTACAAGATAGATCGCTTGTGCTTGCGTGCGTGTGTGTTTGTATGTGTTATATGCTTGACTCCTTTTTGTTTTAAATTTGAGTTTCAGGTTTTTGCTAACAAAGTTTCGGGATTAACGACATAAAGGGGTTACTCATAAGTTTTTCTGTATGAACTCGATTACATAATAAATTTACCGGCTTCCTGGCTTAGGGGTAGTGCGTCTTCCCCGTGATCTGGGCGTCCAGGGTTAGAATCCCGGTGTGGGCATGGTTGTTCTTCTTTCTGTGTTCTGTCTGTCAGGTGTATGTGTGTCCCCACCCCTATAAGAAGGAGTTGTTGAAGCGAATGTAACGCATGAAGTAGCTAAGTCGTGCTCTTGGCCCTAGTTGGCGCTACTGAAAAACAAGAGACGTTCACTCGGCTTAAATCGATGACAGATAACTGTTAGTAGGCTTGTGAAATACCATAAGTCACAAAAACATAATTTCTATTAAAAACGACTAGCTATCTAAAATATCCGTTGTTTAAGAAATGAATGCAGAGAAGTAGAAATCTTACAAGGATTAAAATTTTAACGAATTAAACCCTAGTTTGTTCGGAAAGAAACTGAGTAAAAAAAAAAAAAACTGAATAACTAACGTTCTCTAATAGGAATATTTTTTACAACGTTTACATCTAATCTTTCAAAATGAAACATTTTATGACTAATCATCTGAAGCACTTACTATGCATGCGCAACCTTCAGAATAAAAATAGGTACAACAATAATGTTATAAATTTTTACAAAATACTAAGTAGATATTTTTTTTCTTGAACAAACTCTGTTGCGCATGGACAGATGAATCGTTAGCTTTTAATGAGAAAAACCACAGCTGGCTATACGGCACCAAAAAAGACTCCATTACAGGGCAGGGCTTACTGGGCTTTTAAAATTCGTACTACAAAGATATTTATATGTTCAAATAGTTTCGATAACTATTATTAAACAGTTTCATTTTCTTTGGTTAGAAGTATAATTTTCTTTCAAAAAGATTTCTCATATCCCATTCCTTCCCTCAGTATCAATGGAATCTTAGCTTTATGATTGAAGAAGGAAAATTGGAATGCTGATTGTTTTCTACCCAAAAACATTTATACGTAAAGATTTCTTATGGTAAAAATTGTTTCATTTTTGTCCAAGGAAGAATTTTATATAGTAGTGAGATAGCGTCGAGAAAAGAATCATTCCAAATTAGTAATGCCTCTTCCATTGGTTTACAAACGTATAGTTGTCCTTGCAATTATTTCGAATATTGCATGGATATTCATTCATTTTTAGAAAGATTTCAATAAAGAATTTAAAAAGCGCATGTTTTGGAAATAAATATTGGTACTATCTTATTATTTGAAAAGAAAAATATTGTTTCTGCTTTTAAATGTATTTTTCTTTCAAAATGTCGCAGGTAGACAGGATGGAGATAGAAGAATATGTTTCTGCACTGTCCGAAGAGTAACATCCTTATTCCATAATTAAAAACTCTTGTGAAATGGATGGTATTAAAATTTCTAAGTGAAAAATAAGCAACCTTTTTAATCGGAAAGAATCGTCAATCATTACTTCTACGTGGAAAGAAGATTCCAAACGAATACCAGAAGAAGGTGCGCACTGTTTCAAACATATCTAAATTGAAGTCATTGGTAACAAGAAAAAATCCACCAAAGCAGAAATCCATTGCAAAATCTTTAAGTGCATCTCTGGCAACAATAAATAAACTAATAAATTAAATTTATAACTTTAAAATAGCTAAAAAATTATTATATTCACCATCTTTTACCGAAGCATGTGGCTCAACGCAGAACAGTTTGTAGAAAAATGCACATGAAAACTATTTAACAGGAGAAAAATTCAACTATATTGCAACCCTTGAAGGAACATGGATTTACATACATGGTTGCAAGAAAAATAGGTCTATTTACTATCGAAAACGAAAAGAAAAAAAATTACGAACGTGGTTCTGTTAATGTAAAGGAAGTTTTAATAAGAGGTTTATAATTGCTGCTGAATTCTCCTACAATAGGATATTAAAAGTGGGAAAAAAAAGGTTCAAATCAACTTAACATATTTTCAAGAGAGAGTTTTATGTTCGATATTTATAAAAAGAAATGCCATTTTTTTTACCCCGATGATGTTTAAAGGATGTAACTTCATCAAAACAAAGCTACAAATACATACTTCAAAAAGTATCAGTGCATTGCTTGAAAAAAGGAAGACTGACTTAAGTACTGCATATGTACATTTTCAAAAATCCTTCGAAGTCCCCTGATGTTTCACCTATGGACTATTGCGTCTTAAATCTATAGAAAAACGCTCTTTATAAAGCGCAGGCCCACTACAATTTATATACTCTGGTAAGTAATGGAAGAGGAATGGGAATCAATATCGGTAAATATTACGATGTAAATTTATAGCCCAGAGCAAAGGACATCAGTTCGGATATTTTAAAAAGATTTCTTACATTTAAAACATTAGTTAAACGGCCCTGAAATCCTTATAAAAATCTGTAAACACCCTTTGAAGCTCCTTTTCGTTCTTATATTTATTGGCTTATTTTTACGAAATTCTAGCGATTTTATACAACCAAAGATTTTTTTAAAAATTCGTTAATCAAATAGAATAGCAGTGGCTTTGTTGTGGAAACCTTTCTTCGTTCTGCAATATCTCAAATAAAATTGAAAAGGTGCTTCGACAACATACCCCAAACAAAAATAGCTCATGAGAAATAAAAAAAGAGAAATGATAGCTATTCCAATTTCTTTTCTCCGTTCTCCAAATGGTATTCTCTGGCTTCATTTTCTCATCATTTTCCTTTAACCTTTGGTCAAAGAAGAAAGAAAAAAAAACACCTTGCTGTTTCTTTTTATTTTTTTCCTTTACGTGCTGTATGTTTCCATGTTGACAAGCTGTCACTGTTATTGTTTGACAAAACGCTTTGCTATTGTGAACAATCATGTAAGCTGCAAACCTAAACAAGGACGCAAGTTTTGTTTTCACAATAATGAGTTAGAATTTTAATAAAAATCTCAGTTTGCGTCCCAGTTTCTTATTACACTTTAATTATCATCATTTAATATTCAATGCGGCCTTAATTTTTATTAAAATCTAGGGTTTAATTTTTCCCCTTTCGATATTCATTAATTTTTCAATTTTTAGCATTTCAAAAACTTTCCAACCGATATATATATATATATATATATATATATATATATATATATATATATATATATATATATATATATATATATATATATATATATATATATATATATATATATATATATATTCCAGTGAAACTTGCCTTATTCAAAAGTTTTTAGTTCAAATTTATAAGTATCTGTAATCTTTTTTTTTTTTTCATGGATTGAATTTCTTATTAACCTGATTTTAAAATTTCTTCTATAATTCGAATTTTTGTTGAAACTCGAAGTCGATCCAAAAGTTTGTGAGAATTCTATTATTTCTGAATAGCTTTCATTAATTAAATATGTCCTCATTTTATATACTCCGTGACCGTAAATGAGTAAATTTTAAGGTCCTTCATTCATTTAAGAACTTTATTGCTTAAAAATATTTAATCAAAAGGATAATAAATTAAAAAAAAAACTTTGAACATGATTTGTGGAATGTGCTGCTTGTTTAGAGGTTCTGTTGTCAAATCGATGTAATAAAATCGCTTTACATTATTCGTTTATTAAACCTACTTATTTATTAGAAGATTGGAAGATTAATGAGGTTAAGTATGTGCCGTTAGCGGCGTTACACCGGTAAAAACTCATTAGTAAATAATTTGGTATTTAAAATTTCGAAAGCTGTATAGCCAATGTAACAAAAAAGAAAAAGCCCAGATGTACATGTTCTGGGTACAAAGAGGGCTGGAACTGCCAAAGAACGAAAATTTAATAAACCAAATACAAAGTGAAGAATTTCGTGTAAAACGGTCTGTCTGATTGTTATTTAATAAATTATTACTTTTAAAAGCATTAAAAATTTTTAATTACAGTTGTTATTAAAACGGTTATATATTAAAAATAAATCTTTGCTATCAATTTTGATTTTAAAAAATCATTTATCATTGTATTCATTTTTACACTCAGTTTTTATTTATTAATTCTGTTTTTTTGACTAAGGAAATTTTTATTATGGTCCAATTAGCTTCGAATGAACAGTAATTATTAAATGAATTTGGCAGTTATCCAATAATAACACGAGTTACAAAAACAGGGAACGCAAAGACCCTGTGGATTTTGACTTCCGTCGATCAGAAACGAATCTAAATAAACCGGACGAATGGCAAGACTGGAAAAATACGGGTCCTGTCTTGGGCGTCTTCTTTTAATCCTACAGTTCCTTTCGGAAGTGATTCTCTTGTGTCACTGCTTATAAAGAGGGGACAAATCAGAGTATTTAAATCCTAATCGGTATCGATTAATGAGCGCGATGATGTGCAAATCCTCGAAGCACAGGAACTTTGGGTTTCCGGCGAGTGCCAACTATCACATCTGGTAGGGCCAGGGTATCGAATGTCGACGCTTTCCTGCTGCTGGGTCGACCCATGAAAAAAAAAAATACAAGCAGAGCATACTCGTTTGGTCTATCAATCTGAATCCGATTCCGATTCGAAATGGGAGATAGAGATGGATATTTAAGCATGGAAGTTGCAACTGTGGTGGCTGGTATAGGATGTCACAAGTTGTCACCGGTGATATATGACCAGTTGAATAAACTTTCAATTAAATTATGATATACTTTTATTTAGATATAAGTTTATAGAAGTTTATTTGTCATCTTGGTCATAGAAAAGAAAGTACGGGAAAAAAATTCTTAGGAGTTTATTTATCATAATACTAAATCAGAGAAGGATTCTTTTTTGCATGTTAATTTTGACCATTACTTAATTAATGAGCTTTGGAAGGAATTTTAATAATCGTACATTCAGTGGAGTAATGAGAATAAGTGGTATCCGAGGTATAATGTGATTTTTTTTCACACCTAATCATCATCAATGATTTAATAAATGTAAATTTCGTCCCGGGCATGGTTTTATTTTTTCGCCCTTTTGTCAGAAATAGCTTTAAAAAGTGATATAAACGTACAAAAATTTTCTCTTTATGACACCTTCTAAGGCTGACCCCTGGGGCATCTATACAATCCTTACCCTCTTGTCTCTACAACACTGCCTACAGTGCACAATTTATTTATTTATTAATTTTTCAACCACAGATGCATAAATGAATATCATATAAAGAAATGTAGGAATACATGAACAATAATTTAAAAATGTAATTCTTGCTGAAATTTTATTTGAATAAATTATAATGGTCTCATTTATGTTCACATGATACATGTTAAATGCTCCGCACCAATTTAATTTTGTAATCTATTCTGGAAGCTATTGTATGCATGGTAAAATTAAATTAATATAATGCAGCTTGATTTTAAAGTTGTATTCTAATATTTATATCGTATTACATTTTTTTTACACACTTACAGTTCGTTAAAACTGATTTACACAAGCACGTCTGGGAGGGCAAAGACCGAAGAGACATCAAAGCACAAAGGAAGACATCATAGAATTACATGTTAGATGACATGCGTGTTGCAGCTGTCACAGGAGTGTGTCGTCACATAGTTTATCTTCATTTTTAACTACAATTTCATAATCAAAATAGTTTCTTATTTTAAAATTTAAAAAAAAAAATCCTTTAAGTAAATTAATTATAAAATTATTTCGAACGAATCTTAAAAGAGCAAAAAAAGAAGTAGATACATATCTTCGGGGAATATAATGTTAAATATTATCAGTAAAGTTTATACATTTGCAGTATTTAAAAGTCTACTTGCGTATAATGC
Source organism: Argiope bruennichi (assembly GCF_947563725.1). Classification (NCBI taxonomy): domain Eukaryota; kingdom Metazoa; phylum Arthropoda; class Arachnida; order Araneae; family Araneidae; genus Argiope; species Argiope bruennichi. The sequence goes on along the minus strand of NC_079162.1, from coordinate 34,055,066 downwards.
ACTTTAAATCGCTTTTTATTGGGGGGGGGGGCAAATACATGGTAAAAGAATGATCATGTTCATCCGTTTGCTCTATTATTCCGATTCACATTATTACTGGAGAACAAATATCGATATTATAATCTATATTAAGACTTATATCGATATTATAAGTTTCTCGGTAAATTAAAAATTATACAATATTTTATCATTTTTTGTAGTAATCTTTATCTTTATTTTTACTTTTAATAAAGATGAATGAATGTTTGCGCAGGCGCGCTTCTGTCTCTCTCTCTATGTGTGTGTGTGTCGGTGCTCTACAGGTCAGACTTAGAGCTATCAAACTTGCCACATGTATACTTTCGTGGGTGGAAATGTGTCCCTCGGAATCTTTTTTTTTTTGAAAATTTTGATTAGAATTTTAATTAAAAATTTTAAAAAAAGTTGACATTTTTCAGTAATACTCCCTACAATTATTACAGTACAAAATTTTTTTTTTTTTTTTTTTACACAATCTTAAAAATTCAAACAATACCTTTCCAATTATATATATTATTTTTGCGCTCTAATTTATTTTTCAATTTTTAATTAATTTCTAAAAATATTTGAAGCATAATTCTTAACAATATATTTCACATAAAATAATCGAATTTAATCTGCACGATCTCGTTATGCTTGCATGAAAAAAGTAGAAAATATTGAACAGAATGATGTAAGAATTCTAAAATAGTGCGAGTTATATCACTATCAAAGTTTGAAGCTTAAAAATATTTTACTGAAAAAGTCATAAATACCAAATTACATAAAATATTTAATTGAAAGATTTAACTACCATTTATCCCGGCGAACCAGACTGTCGCCAAAGGGGGGTAGTAATCAATATAATTAGCAGAAATAGATTCGGTTTTATTTTCAATTAGACATCAAAGCATAATGAGCTTATTTGTCATATTTTTAGTTTATTAATCATAGTAAATGAAATTTATAATTATAAAAGCGCTGAAGGATTCTTTTTTCTGTGTGACACAGTTATATTTCATTTATTATTCTTTTAAGAGTATGTTTTTAATTAAAATTAAAGAAATTTATCTATTCATGTTAATTAAAAAAAGTGCAGAAGTAGAATTCTTTATAAAAAGAAACAAGTGGAAGTGGTGCCCCAGAAATTTTCTTGCATACTCTCGTTTAATTGTACTTGTATATTATTGACCGTATAGCTTTGGCGAACAACAGGCTTTTTTTTTTTTGGTACGATTAATCTATGGAATGCAGTTGAAAAACAAATACCCGAACACCAAATGTGCATTTGGGACGGGTTTTTACCAACCTATTAATACGTAAATTTGATACAGAAATGCAATTATAGTCATAGAAACACGTACGAAAGAAATTTCATATATTTAATACTTTGCGCTTTTGAGTAATCGCGTTTACATGCTAGTGAAAGTACAGGTCGATAAACGGTTAATCTCTTGACAGATTTGATAGCAAGTTAGGCGCATATCTACACTTTAGATATTAAATCTAAATGTGTACAAAATTTTATTTAATTCTCTTCAGAATAGATTTTGCTCAAAATTTGATAGAAATCAAATTTCATGTTAATACCGAATTACCGAAATCGGGAATAAATACTTATATGTGTAATAAATTTTCCATATACCGAATTTCATCCATATAGCTCCAAGCTTTTTGAGCTATCTTGTACACAGACAGACATAATTCCAAAACATGTATTTTTCGGACTAATGAAAATCTGAAATGTGGAGATATGACAAATTCTTCAGTTCGAACTTTTTGAATAATTACAATTCTTTCTTTTTATATTTGTATATGAGAAAGAGAAAATAAATAAAAAAAATTAATATCTGTTTTACTTTAAATTCATATCATTTAAATAAATAATATTGTCCAGACTGCATGGAGTCAATATCAAAATCATTTTGCTATTCAGATCAAATGAATCAATCTGAATACTGCGACAAATGCTAATTCAATTCAGAAGTCAGAATAAGTTAAATATAACCTTATCCGTTAGTGTTAATATTCTCCACAGAAGAGAGACATTGTCTTTTCTGAAGAAGATTTTATCTTCTACTATGTGAAAAGGTCTGTATATAAAAATTGAATAAATTTATATAGTCACAAATAAATTTTTATTTCGAGAAAAGGCCAAATTAATTCTGAATGAATTTTCTAAACAATGATTCGGTTCAACGAATCAAACCTAATCATTCAAAAAGTAAAATAATTTTGCTAAAATAAGGTAATAAGATAGTAAAAAAGAAAAAAAAATGAAGGAAGGAAGTATGATAAATAAAGAAGAGTTTTTCTAATATTTATTTAACAACTGCTCTTTTTAACAATTGTTACATTTAAAATATATCTCTTTCTCGTTTTCTAAAAATAAAAGAATTAATTACTAAACTCTTGGAAAATTTGAAAATTGAAATAATTAAAATTATATATATGCGGCACCCCAATTACTTTATGATCAATCAACAAGTGTACTTACTCTTCCTACCCCCTTTATTCAAAACTGTTTTCCCAAAAGGAACTAGTGATTAAATATTTTGTTAATTTATCATTTACTACGCAAAACTACTTAGATAGATAATAAAATCAATAAAAAATATCTGACATAGAAAGTTAGAGAGATGAATTGGGAGTCTCGAAACTTAAATTGCCTCAAGTCCTTAGAAGGCTTTCATTCGGCCCGGTTCGCATCTAAAATGGAACTTTGAAACCATTAAAATAATACGCTGGCAGGCGATTATTGCCTTATTTTTAATTTTAGGAAACAGATGACAAATTATTTCTTTTTTCTCATTGAATTATTTTAATAATTTATTGAATTAAATAGCATTTAATTTAATAAAAATTCAGAAAAAAATTATTGTTGTGCTCAGAGAATCCAAGATATTTAGACTACAAATTTTGTCTTCAGGTTGGTTTTACCTGCCTTTGAAACAGCTTTTCATATAACGTTTCAAAAGGAACTAAAAATTCAAAATTATTTAGTAGAATTTAATAATTATAATCGACCCTGCATTTTTTTCTAAAATTCCATTTAACACTCCAAAAACACTAACTGTAAAAATTTATCCGATAATACATAAACTGCTTAGTAAACCAGTGAGAGTGGCCTTCCCAAAACTTTCTCGTATACTCTCTAATAAATGTATTATCTCAGAGAACGCCTTGCATGACACTGGCTATAATAGTTATGAAAAATTAACCTTTGGTGGGAATTTAGAATTTTTAATAAATTAATTGTATGACCCTTGGCTAGGACTTTCTTTTTTTAGATTAATCTCTTGCATGCAATTACAGCATCCGAAAATCGAATTTGTGTTTTACATGCGTTTTACCAACCGATTGAAACAAAAATTTGACATAAAACTACACTGGTAGTGACAAAATCACATACCAATTAAGATATATCTTAGTCCTCGCTTTTGAATTATCGTGTTTACATGTTTCTCAAAGTACAGACCTACAAATGTTCAACCCATTTTTGGATGTGTTTTAAAATTTGATAAGTGTCGACACTACAGATAACGAATTTTTATTTATCAGCCTCTCTTCGTTTTGTAATTATCATATTAAAGTATAATCTGAGGCCAGACAGACTATAAGAACGTATACCAAATTTCATCCATCTAGCTCAAAGCGTTTTTGAGTTATCTTTGTCACAGACAGACATTTTCCAAAAATGCGTTTTTCGAACTCGGGGAGATCTAAAATGTCGGAGATTCATCAAAATCTCGAATTCGAATTTTTTGATATCTCGAATTACGATATTTTCTCTACACTTCATATGCGAGAAAACAAAAAGGAGAGGAAATATCATTTGCTTTACTTAAGTCTGAGATAAATGCACGACAATTTTAATATTATTTAAAACCCAATATTTAATTAAAATATAAACTTCAAAAATTTAAGATTTGTCATTTACCTGCAATCTGCATGGTATTACCCAAGTTGATTGATACCTAAAACAATAATCGCTATATCTTTTTATAACCCATTTCCATCCAAAATCAAATAGAAAGCAATCCAACACAAAGCTTAGAATCTTGCTAAAGTGATTAAAACAGAATTCGCCGCAGGTCCTTTTTATCACTCCCTACTCATCCTATTCATTTATAAAAAAGAAAAGAATTAAAAACTAAATTTCCCTTTTAATCATCTGCAAATACCTCTCTCTAACCCTTTCTTTGCGGCCAACCCTTAATACCTAGCGCAACCTACCGTAATCGGTTTGGGCAACCCTCTTTTTCACCCTGAACCTCATTCACAACGAATAAAAATTCTAACAAAGAAACCACTGCACGTGTTTTTCCGAGAGAAACTATCGTAGCTCAAAACGTGGAGATTTGATTTTAGTTCAAAGGTACCTCCCCCCTATCAACTAGGGGTGGTGGAAACGCTAGAGGGTATTAGAGGGGTGATGAATAAATCCTCTGCTACCCACCTGCATGCACGGGTAACTCTACACCTCTGTCAGCAGCAAGTTAAGCCATCTCTGTTAAAAGCGTGACAAGGACTGCATGCCAATAAAAAGCACCGCTCTTCATTTGAATGGATTTCTCTTTTATTGCTATCTATGTCATTATTTTGAAAAAAGATTGCTTTCGGTTGTGATTGTTGAGTCTTCCTATTGTGCAAGAGGTGTAATTGCTTTGAGATCAACTAGATAGATGCTGCATTAAAAAGGGAGAGTTTGCAGATGCATACAATTAATACACGAACATTTATTTAATCTAATTTGTATACGAACATTTATCCGAATTTCTTGGATACGAACATTTATTCGAATCTAATTTGTATATGTTCACTTCAGTCAGTAACAAGATAAACTTAGTCTATTAAGAAAAACTCATCATCGTAGAATTCCAATCTCAATATATATATATATATATATATATATATATATATATATATATATATATATATATATATATATATATATATATATATATATATATATATATATATATATATATATAAAAAAAATGAGAATAGCGGAGTTTGGCGTTTCTATAAAGAGACATTATCTTCAGATGGCGCAATGGTTTGTTTATGGTTTCTTACTTCTAAATAATTAATTTCGTGGCACCAAGAGTCACGAGAAAATCGTTTGGTTTTCTTAGAGCTCATTTGCAGCTTAATTATCACACTCTTGTAATACGCAACGTATGTTTATTTTTTAATGACTTTTTGTATAATATATATCACAGCACTTTTTCGATTTTAACTGAACTCTTGCGAATTGTGTTTCTCAAAATACCTGTAAGTTTGTATAAATATTAAAATGCAATTTTAAAATCAAACTACATTATATTGATTGGATTTTACCACACATACAATAGCTTCCAGAAATAGTGAACTTTTGATCGAATTTCTTGCTACTACTTATTTGTTATTTTCAACTAACGCAACATAAACAGCTGACAATGCATTTTTCTCGTATATTTTCACAATATGATGTGTTTTGAACTTAGGTTTGTCCTACATTAAGAAGAATAAACCATACATTTTAGAAAAATATCTCTCTGCGTTCATCGATTTGGTGCAAAATTTAAGATCAATTTACAATACTAATGTAAAAATCATTCACTCAAATTCGCTCTTATTACTTATCGCGTTTTGAGTTATCGCATTGACATTCACGCGAATAAACAGACCGACAAACAGTTAATATTCACTAACAGATTTAATTCAAATTTCTATATAGATACAAATTCAGGTGATAAAACCAAACACCAAATTTCACTGATCTAAGTTTCGTATTTATGAGTTCGCTTGTTTTCATGCACATAGAGTAACAAGCAGACCTCCCTTAGCCATATTTCATGCAAAATTTGAGATATATGAAATGTAATGGAGGAATGGCGGATTGACCTTGCCCCAAATTTCAATCGCCTGGCTCAGTGTATTTTTGTGTTAGTGCATTTATTGACAGATGGATGAATATAATTCCAAAAAGGATCTTTTTTTTCCTTGTTTGGGACGATCTAAAACGTGGCGATCATAAAAAATATAAACAAGTCGCGTTAAAGATGAAGAGTGTGAAAAAAGCGTCAAGACCCTAAAAAGCAAGATTTTTTTTTTTTTAATATCGCAATAGATTGATTATTTTAAAGTCCCCAAATTATATTTAGCTGACCAGATGTAAAAACTTATTTTAAGTTGTATTATTGTTTTGTCAGTTCCATATAAACAGATAGTCATTTTCCAGGGCTCGAGGAAGAAATCAGTCGCTATGAAAAATTTCTGGCAAAACTCATTGAGCACTAGAAAGCAGATGAATTAAATTAGATTTCATTAAAATTCAAAAATACTTATCTTATTCAAATTTGGCTTGGCATTCATAATTTTATTCAATAAAACGCAAGCATTCTATTTTGTATTTTTATACCATTGGTCATTTAATTTGAAAAAAAAAAAAAAGGTACTTTTAATTGTAAGCTGATTTTTCTTTAGGATTTCGTATCAATCAAAAAGAGTAACGATTTTTATCGCAACTCTGTTATTCTTTGTTTTCTGTATAATGATGATAACAATCGCTTACTGAATTGAGGACTAAAAGTGGTAAACCTGGTAAGTACCAAAATGGAAAATGTTGGGATAGCTGTTTACACTAGCCGCAGTAATGGTTGCATCTGTGACCATTTTTAACGCTCCTTTGAAAAGATTACCAGAGACACTTTCATGTTTGTTACATGATAACCATGCGGCTCATGAACGTTTAACGTGAAAAATAGAGTTATTATTTTTTTAATGTAATTAAATCTTTTGTAACTTTTATTCTTCAATTATTCACATAGATTTAAATAGATACTAATAAAGAAGTGCATTTTCTTTTATACCAACATTTCCCGATCATTCATTTAATATCTTCTGAAAAATTATAAACTAGAGAGAATTCGAAATCAATAGCTAGGTTAATCTTTCATGTTATCAATGACTAACTACATTCTTTTGAAAATATGCTTTCATATATTTATTATTTTTTTTTTAAAAATTGTTCTTAAATATTATGCTTAAATTTTTAAATTAGGAAACTTGTTTAAAAAGAAATTTAAAAGAATTAGAAATCAAATGTTCATATATCCAATATCTAATTGAAATATAAAGAAAATGTATTTTCATGTGCTTATTATTAATTTTTGTTCCATAGAGAGGATTTCTAATTTTTTTTATTATTATTTATTTACGATTTCGTTTGAGAAAGCAAAATATGTAAAAATCCTTTTCTGTATTGAAAAAGAATCCCAAACTATTAGAGAAGTTCAATGGTCAAAGACAGGTTCGACGGTATGATTACAGATCAGAACCAATTAAAAAATTGCATTCTAATAATCGTTGTATAAATAGTTTTAATTCCCTTTTTTTTAAAATTATTGTGCATGGATTTTATATAGGTTTTTAAGTTCATAATTTTACATTACATTCTATAAAAGCGAGGTATGTCAAAAACTGAAAAATAATTATTTCTCGTTTAGAAATAATATACCATCTTTATTTTTCCTATTTCAATCAACGTGTTAGTTACTAATAAGAGTTAGTTTTTTAAAATTCATTTTTTACTTATGCGGCTTGTATGATTCAACCGTTTCACTTAACACTAATGTTTTTCTTTTTCTATTTTTTTTTTTCAACTTTTTCTATGACTTCTTAAAGTCTTAAAATATTTTAAATTTTTTTTTATTAAAAATATTTTTTTTAACTTACGATGAATGATAAATAAAAATAATCTAACTCCACATCTTAATTATGTTGTTAAATAATCTGAAAATGTTTCAGTATGATTCAAATTTGTGGTTAATATTCAGTTTAAAATTACTTTGTGGGTCAGTTATTTGAAATAATGTATATCTAAACCCGAGTCCATGTCTTTAAAAACAATTAAATAATTTATAAAAAGAGTGGAGTTAATGGTTTTCGCGAGAATACGACAGATAAATGAAAAGATGTATCAATCACAGCATTTTTAATATTTAATATTAAAACTTATGTAAAATAGAATAATGTATGAATATAAAAAATAAGGAATGCAATAATTGTAAGTGAAATAGATAATAACAGACATTTACTCAATAATAAAACAAAAAGTAATTTTGATCAGACAAAAATAAACATTTTTTTAGACAAAGTGCCTCTATGTTATTTAGGTAATACTTATTGTAGAACATATATACACGTATTTAAGATATTAAAAAAAAACTGCTGCACTCAAAGCACCTTCAAATTTGTGTATAATCCAATTCATGTATATTAAATCTATGCATGATGTTCTTTCCTATTTCTTTATAGAGGTCTGTTTGCATATTCTTCGTTTTTTTAGTAATAAAATAAATTATTAGTTATATAATGCTTTTTTCCCGAAATTATTGAAATTTATTATATTTATGTAAGTTTATGTAGTACATTTATATTTTTAATATATTTAAATTTAAAAGAATAAAATAGATTTATTTGATCTTATTTATAAAATAATGGCTTAAAATTCAAATTTTTTAAGTTATATATTTGTACTCCAAGATTCTCGTATGATTCCTGTAAAAGTACCTCCTCCATATATGGCAACATATATAGACTGCCGTAGTGAATGCTTTAAAAAAAGATCATCCTCTAATCCTCTTCATACCTGGAATCTTTAAATATTGCGATACTACAACCTCATAAAATTGATACTGAAATTTTCCGTTCTCTCGAGAAGCATATATAATTCATAGATACAGAATTGTTGGTTATTAAATTAAATATATGGCTTTTTCATGGCTGTTTTCTTTGAAATAATGGATTGTAAATATTAATTAGGTATTTAATACATCAATATTCTTCTTACATTCACAGCCAAAGTGCCGCTTTTAAATTTTGGCGCTCTAAAAAAACGCCCGGTTTGTCCGCCATTAGAGCGAGCACTGCTGTTATCAGAGACCGTTCTCTCGTTATATTTCCTCAACAACTAAAGAAGAAAGCAAATATTTTTTCCCAAAAGTCAATTGTGCTTATTAAATTTTTAGTCAAAAATACATTTTTGATTCTTTTGCAGGTAGCTGTGAGCATTTTCTATTGCGATATTTTTATAGTTCACTCAGTTTGAGAAATATATATTTAGTTCAAAAAATTTTTAGGTTAATGTGCTATCATTTTCAATTTTGCTTTTGATAATTCTCTCTCAAATGTCTTTCTATTGAAAAAGTTTAGAGAACAATATCAAGTTCGTGATACAGAGAACAAGTTCTGCTCAGGCTTTTCTACAAACGAAATGTCCCGGATTTTTAGAATTAAAATATCCTTATTCAATGTTCTGTAGAGAAAATACGCTTGATCATAAGAAACGTAATATCTTTGTGATTTCGGAGCATAGAGTCAGAGGAAGCAAGAAGTTCCAAAAATGAATGATAACCCATTATAACTATATTCATTCAGAGTCAAGATGTGTAATTAGTGTCGAATCTAAATAAAATACTAATGCAATGCATGTTACAAACATTAATGTCGAATTTGAATAGAATACAAATGCAGTGCATGCAAAATTGTATGATTTCATAAATAATTAAACTCAACTGTAATATTTCATATAAAGTAAAGATTACCAAAATTTAAAAAAGGAATGGTCATTTTTACCAATTATTTTTTTAATGCATCATTCGTTTTTTCATGTTTTTAAATGCATTCCCTCGAGAATATTTTTCTCATCAAAATTTTTCCCCTTCTACAATGCTCTATTCAGATATATTCTAATCTTAATCCCTATATATGTTATAATAATGATATTTATGCAGTCACAGCAGTCCTTCTCTTTGGTTTAAAATTTTAATGTCCATATCTTATCCTGTAAATTTAAAAAGGAGATTCACACAAGATATCAAATTAAGTATTGAAGTTTGAATGATAGATCTCAATAGAGTTCAATCCGTCTTATTAATAAGTTTGTCCTTATTACTGAAACCATTAGGTAAATATTTAAAAGTAATTTAAATACGTCATTTTACATTAAAGTTAACTAGAAATCAAAGTTTTGAATGTTTGAAATTTTACTTATTAATAATTAAATCTTAATTTATCAGCTGGGAGGAAAATGACATACATGCTTCGTATGTTCCTAATAATTACCCTATTTGTAAACTGCTGGTGCTATTGAGGCAGTTTTATTGCAGTGACAGCAGACAATCGAAATGCAAACCATGGGAACCTAAAATGAATTAAGTATCATCTGGACATTCAAATTATGATGCAATTTTAGTAGAGAATAATCCTACATGCTCAGAAATGAGCACTAACCACCACCATCCCAATTTGTTTTTAATACACAAATGAGTCATAATTAAAAACGCCAGAAATAGAAAATTTCATTTTGCGGAACACTTGATGAGTGCTAGACTGTATTTGATTTGAAAATTGAAAGAAGAGTAAAAACATGAATACTTTGATCATTTGTGTAGATTACTATGAAATGGTGGCATTATATATGAGAATTAATTTTGCACGCTATTTCAATCGCATTTAATTTCACTACAAAATTACCTTTTCATTTATTTCAATACATTTAAATGTTGCGTATTTATAATCAAATTGCTCAAACTTTTGGGAAATTTATTAGATATTGTTACGAAATTTCCGGGGTTCGTTTGGATAGTGGAAGTTATATGGTGTAGAGAACACTCAATCAGCAGTATAAAATAAAACAACGACGTTTATTTACACGAAGATACACAGGACAGCACAAAGACGACAACTATATACAGCGTAGAATACGATTATCTTCAGCCGAGACGTGCAGCATACAACAGCATACACATCAGCATACAACAAGACTCTACTGCAGACAGTAGCGCACAGTTTAGTTCAGCACTAGCTTGACTCCGTTGCTGCTCTGCTAATCCCTGGAAGACCAGTTCTTTACCGTCGATTCCGACTACTCTTCTCTGTCGCTTCCGACTACTCTTCACCGTCGATCCCGACTACTCTTCTCTGTCGCTTCCGACTACGACTCCTCTGGCAGCTGCGGCTGCTTCCTTTTATAGGTCTCAGGAGGCGGGAATCAATCAGGAACGTTCGAGACGTCAACCAATCAGGAACGTTCGAAACGTATCTCGGCTCCTACTGGACGGTTCGGGAAAATTCTCGATGTTTCGGGTATAATCTATTTTGGCGCCAAACTTGCCAAATTTGTCGCCAAGACGTCAAATGGTCGCCAAGCTCCGGGACCTCCGACGCGACACCCATACTCCTTCCAATGCAGATGACTGTAAAAAATTTTTTCTAATGATGGAACCAACTATGCTGGGAAGCCGCATCACAGATTCGTAACAATATTTTCCAAAACTACGTATTACTACACATAGATTTGATTATATCGAAATCAGCAATACTTTTTCATTACAAAAATTTAGTAATATTTATAATTTGCATTAATTATAATGATTTCCGTTTGATGATTGAAAAATTGATGGAAAGTTATTTTAAATTTTGTCTGAAGAGATAACTGAATTCCATTATTATTCATATCCAACGTTAAAATTTTTAATAATTCCTCATTTTAATCAGAATATATGAGCATAATCTAAGTTATGTTATTGGAATCTCAGGGAAAAATTTTCTATTCAACGCATTTCAAATATGTACTTGTAGCTTAAGAAAATGAAGCAGATTTTTCAACAATGACACGATGTCATACCTGTATTAAGTTCACTTATTTTATGCCTTGTTCCGCTGTTTCTAGTATTTCCTTTTGATGAGATATGATTCCGTGTTCACTTTCATAAAGACAATAATCATCTAATGCTGTTTCAACTTTATTCATGCCAATATTGAAGTCTTATATATATTTTTAAAAAAAATTGAAAAAGAAAATGGGCATAGCCATTTAAAAAGTGAAGGAAATAAATGCATTATTCTAAATCATTACCTAGGCTAAAAATATTTTTTTTAAAAGGATTTAGTAAATACGTATTTGCATTTTGCTTATTCGTGAATATGCGAATTTATTTGAGCAAATGTACAGATTTACATCACAACATATATTTACATACCTTTTCAAACCGCATAAGAAGTATATAAAGTTCCTGTTTATTTTTGTAAGAAGTGGAATATATATATCAAAAAGCTTTTCAATTCTTATAAGTAAAACTTAGAAATCATTTTGGATATTATATATTATTTCATGAAATATTTATTTATATTTATTATAAATAAATTTTGATGCGTAAGTAAGCCTATTTCACAGAAGTAAAAATAAAATTCAACCGTCTACATCAGCTTTAGTTTATTTAGTTTATATTTATAGATCAAAACTCTAATATTCCGTTTTAAAAAAGTTCATTAATATCATGAATGAATTAAGAAAAAGAAATATTTTATAATTTAAAAGAAACTTATTAATTTTTACTCACAGTTAATTTTAGTTTTCATTAAAAAACTCGATATTGTATATATGTATATATATATATATATACATACATATATATATATATATATATATATATATATATATATATATATATATATATATATATATATATATATATATATAGAGAGAGAGAGAGAGAGAGAGAGAGAGAGAGAGAGAGTAAACGTAGTTTTTGGCAGATGCCTGGTTGAAAAGAAGAAACTTTTGAAAATAAATTCAATTAATTTTACCACGAGAAGCATATATTTTGTAATCGGGGAAGAATGATAAGACGCGTCAATTTACATCGTGACACAACAACAACAACTAGAAATGTTTCCCTTCAGTGATTTTACCATGAGATTTTAATAAGGATTTCTCTGACACATATCAACTTAGGAAAGGGAATCATAGGTACCCTTGAAAAAATGCGTAGGTGTTACGGATTTTTATCTCTTAGTTTTGAATGTATGCAAAATGTACAAGTAATCAATTTTTAGAGTTGTTGTTGTTGTTTCTTATGGCACTTGCCGTAGGCAAGCCCGCTGTTCGAAGACAGCGGATTTAAGCCTGGGGGTAGCGCCTCTTGTTTCTATAGTAGCGCCATCTAGAGCCAAGAGAACGACTCAGCTACACACACGTCACAACCCTTTTTACGGGGCGGACTTCATTCACGCATTTCATTCACTCAAACACAGATCGTAATTTAGACCTGAATCAGAGAACGATTACCCCTGATCCAGTACCCCCAGTGGTATTACTCTCGACATGGAGGACTTTGTGACCACGACAGATTTAACGCGCGTCAGCCACCAAGCACGCGGGGAATCTTCGGCAGGCGGGATTCGAACTCGCAACCTAAGGGACGCGAATCCGGTATGTGTTATAAATAATTAAATAAAAAAGTGGGATCCGGATCAGGAAATAACATAATGTTTCTAATAAGGTAATATGGGCTAATTTAAAATAAAAATTAGGAAATTAATTAAGATTTAAATTAGATGAAAAAATATCATTACACATAGATACAAGCATACATATAAAGGGTCCCAAAATAAAGGAAATTTGATAAATAATGGGTTAAATATTCATGCGGTTCGAATGTAATTTTTTTTTTTGTCGATTTGTTTCATTTCAGTTACATTTGTTGCATATATATTTACATGTATATATTTTTTACTTTGCCGGAATTAATGTGTATCTATTACGAACCTAAAAATTGCATTTGAATTAGGAAATTTTCTTCTTTATTTATTTATTAAATGAATCAGTCCTCTCTCCCCGATATAATTAGAAGAGTGAAATTTCCGATGCCTTTAGCTTATGTGGTCTATAATTGCTGTTTTTTTTGTTTATTTGTTTTTTCAGATATGTCTCTGATTATATGTATATTGTAATAAGGATAAATCTGTCAAAACTGATTCTACCTCAGAACTTTTTAAACTTTCGACTAGATGCAATAGCAAAGTCTCAACTTCAGAACACTAGACTGTCGGTGCGAGAATCAATTCCCTCGCAAGTATGGATCAGTAGGGTGCAAACACTGTCCCATCGGTATGTTGTGGAAATTTGGAGAAAGGATGCTTATTCGTACTCATCATATTATTATGATTCAAAATCAGTTGGTCAATTTTCAAGCATCCTTAGTTTTTCTTTGACTCAATCCCTAGTTTTAGACGCAGATTAGCTAAACCAAACAGCAAATTTAAAAGGAAAAGTAATTTTAATCAATCTAATTTTTTTTGAATATCCCTCCCACTAAAAAAAAAAAAAAAAGAAAAGAAAAAGAAAGAAAAGAAAAGAAAAACTACAGAAAATTCTGAAAATAATAGGCCTTGTGGAAATGTTCAAAAAATAATATTGATCTACATAACTCCAGTTAGGGTGCAATTTTTTTATATCTGCTAGCAAGGAAAAAAAAAGAAATCCATACAAAAGGAACGTCAACATTTCCTGCTTAGGCGTCAAGTTGCGCAATTTGGGATTCCTCACATTCATCGATTCTTAAGATCTTAAAACTTCAGTCTTCCGTTTTCTTTTCAGTTATTTATATTTCACCGTGTAGATTCAAAGTTAGTCTTTTTTTTTTTTTTTTTTTTCATTTTACAATTATATTTGATTTTGAAACATTGTCGCACTAGAAAAAAATCACACACATCAATCTTGGATTCGAATCATGTTAAATTGCTTGAAAGAATAATTGCTGAATTCAATTGCATCATTTAGAAAAAGTGTTAGAAATTTAGGCCTGTAGTAATGGCTAATTATTTTTAAGTGGGCGAAAAATATTATGTATGTATTTGCAATATTTTGTGATATAACCAGATCTCTTAACTTAGTACGTTTTTCAATAATTCCCTGAAATGAAATGAACGAAACAGGATGGATTGTTTATTTACATTTTTTAAAGTGACTGAGTATTTGCAAGCAGATTTTTATTCCGAATTGGTGATTTATTATATGCACGAAATTATATAATTTTAAATCATAGTTTTCTTATTATTCGTTTAGATGAAATACAGCAACTTAGTGGCCTATTATATAACCAGATCATAATATAGCTAGCTGTTCCAAGTGTATTTATTAATTAACCATTTCAGAAACAATTTTTAAATGAATTTCATTTTAATAGAGAAAAATTAATCGCCGTAGGATGCAATGCAAAAGTATTTTAGTACATTCTGCAAAGATATCGGAAATTTGGTACCATTCATTCAATGTCTTTTGTGTCACTTCGAAACAATGCCGTAATTATTCTCGTTCTAGGTAAGAAATTACTGATTAATGATTGGCATTTTATAGTTTGATAATATTTCTTGGTTGTATTGTCAAATTATAAAACATATATATATGTCGTTAATCTTTTTAAAATGGTCGAGAAGTTTGTCCAAGTTTCAGGCTAAGTCTTCCTTGTGGATTTAAAAAAAAAAAATAATTCTTTTCTATTTGTGATTCCTAAGCTGATTTGAGGGACATTTTTTTAGTAATTATCAACATATGTATGTGTTTTTTGAGCATGAAATAAGTAAAATTCGTTGCATGTATGTATGTTGGTGTAATTTATATCATTTAAGCAGCCGTTACATATTTTAAAAAATTTTTATTTTGTCTTCAAAAAAGTGATAATGTATATATCCTTTATGAAGGTCAAAGATAAAAGAAGTCCATGTGAGGCTGGTTATATATTTTTATAGCCTGGTTGGTTTTACACAAAACTCATATCATACCAGTACAAAACAAATTCTTCAGCATTCACCAAGATTTGTTCTGGTGGCTTCCTGGTTAATTTCTTCAAGATAAAACTAAATGAAAAGGTTAATTGCTTAATAAATCTAGCATGAATTATCTGCATTTTTCAGAAGACGTTTACTCAGTTTCTCCGTTGTACATGACTTGAGAAATAACTTGGGCAAAATTTTTGTAAAATAGCAATGATAAAAAAGGAAACTTAATTTTCAAAATTTCTAGAAAATTTTACTGAAAATATTCATAACACCATGACTTACTGTTATGACATGTAAAAGTAAATAGAAATACAACTATTGTGAAATAATTAACAATGATCAGATTGCAATATAGGAAATACTTTAGCTGTTTCATACATACTACTTTTTAAAGTGAAAGCACACCAATAATGTTAGTTTATGAAATCAATCTTTAAGTTATATTTTGTTGAAAAAGTAATATACAAAGTCATTATTGTAAAGCCGTTTTTGTCTTTGTTTACTAAAACTGCTATCATAAAATTCAAGAAAAGAAATGAATCGGCTGTTATTTGGAAGATATTATAATACATATTTTAATTTTGAAAGGAAATGGCACACTTTTATTTTATTTTTCAAAGAAATAGTGAAATAAAAAAATTTTGTAGATTTCGAAACTTCAAAAATAAGAAAGGAAATGGCACACTTTTACTTTATTTTTGAAACAAATGGTCAAATAAAAATTTTTTGTAGATTTTGAAACATCAAAAATAAGAACAATATAATTGCTGAGCTAAATGATGAGGACAGAAGGAATTTACTGTCTGTAAAAGGTGATAATGGCGTAGGCAATTTTATATATTTAAAAAGAAGTGGAAAAAGTTAACAACTGTCTTCTTACAAGAGATTGGTGGGATTTACAGTTTTAACATTTTATAATTTAACAAAATATCTATAAAAAGAGGAGAGAGAGAAAGCCCATCATGCAGTAAGAGACATTTAACTCTCATAAATATTCTATTGGTTTAATTCTAATTATAAATTATGTATCAACAGCAAAGCAAGCAACAGTACAATCTTTAAATAAAACTGATTCATTAAGTCATTAGTACAGCATGATTGCATTTACTCTTTATAGAAATCAAAACTCAAAAATGGTAGTGGCAGCTGAATCACTTTTTTTCCCCCACATAATTTTTTTCTGGATAAAGTTTGCACGATACCAGTTCTAGAAAATTACACCATTCAGCATTGTTAATAGCGGCTAATTTCTTGAAAGGGAAATTAAGTTTAAGATTAAATTGATTATAGAATACCTCTGAAAATGTACCTATTAAGTATTCAAATACAAATAAAATTCATGATTTATTTATGTACAAGCTTAGAGCCTGTTACCTGTCTGTTATATATACATATCAGAAATAAATCTATTAATATATCTGAACTGTGTAAGGAGCTCATTGTGAATTTGTGACATACCAGAATTTTCTTATTTGAAACAAAATGGGCTCATAATTGTGAAGATCCTCAAGTAAGTATGTATAAAAATCAGTGCAGTAAAAATCAGACTGTAAATTTCTCATCTAATCTAATAGTAGAAAGCAAGTTCATTTGATACTCTTATTTTCCTCATTCATTACTTGAGATCACAAACAGCAATTTTTCATCCTATGTGTTTTCTTAACTGCTTAGGTATGTTTCATTATAAATGTGAGTTCAGTTTCATTTCCACTGCACCATTTTCTACTATTCAGTTCCATTTTTTAACATTATTATTAAATATTAAAACACATCCACACACATTAATTATTTTAAACTGCAATTTCCTATAATTTGACGCAAAGACAAAAATCAAGTTACATTTTTAATAACCTTTCTTTATGTTTGGGTTTTTTTTAATAATAATTATATTAAAACTCCATAAATACTAAGAGGGGAAAATTCTCTGAAGAATTTTATCTTAATTTTTTACACTGGAATATTGATAAGTTTTTCACCTTTATAATGTTTTTTTGGATATAAGTTGTTTTTCTTTATTAATGAAATGTGAATCTTTTCACAATACAAGTTAAATAGTAAAAATAAATTAATAAATGAATTTATGGATTGTATAAAATTGTTGGAAAACATATTAAATAATATTTTAATGTTTTTTTATTCATGTTTAATGGATATTCATTATATATGATTCATCCTCTGAATGTTGATTTTATTTTTCATGTATTTCTAAAGAAAATATTATTTTTTTCTTTTAAAAATAAAGTTTTATTTAAGCTCTTTTTATATGTGTGTTCAACTAATCCTGCTTATATTAAAATTTTCAGAAATCCATATGAAGTTCTAGGTTTGGAAAAAACTTGCTCAACTCGGGATATAAAAAAAGCGTACATAAAATTATGCAAAGAAGTGAGTTCCTTTTCTATTTCATCATATCATTTGAGTAAATAGTTAATTGCTTGTAATGTATTTATGTATAAAGTTTAGTTTTATATCCGACATGAAACATAATTTTTTTTATTCAATATATTTTTCAAATTTTTTGTTCTTGCTACTAAATGTCACTCTCTATTCATGTATTGTTTAATTTCAAAACTTGTGAAGTAATTGTGTAGTGAAAAGTTGTGTAATATTATTAACACATTTTCATGGATGAATGCAGATAATCTGCTGTAATGAAAAATGAAATAAAATGCTTGATTGCATGCATTAGTGTACTTTATTTTTTGAATTTCAAGTTTCTGTTTCACTTAATTTATTAATGAAATTGTACCTTAATAGGAGTATCATTTCAAAATATTTATTAAACTGCATTGTTTCGTTCTAGATTTTTAAAATACTTTTGTGGTGTAAATTATTGATGTAACTTTTTTCTTTAAAAAAAAAAAAAATCTTTTTAACAAAATTCTTTTCTTATTTCTATTTCTTCTTAATTTTATGTCTGAAGATTTGTATTAAACTATTTCTATTTATTCCAATTTTAATTGATTTAAATATTGGCAGAAAGATAATGACTGATTGAGAAAATACAGTGAAAATGTTTGTTTGCCTTAGTAATTTCAATTTTTTTAAAAATAAAACTTGGTGAGAAACATCAATTATCTTTAGCCTTTATGCAAATATGATTTAATCTTGCAGCTTCATCCAGATGCGAAACCCGGTGATGATTCTCAACATAAGAAATTTGTTGAATTAAATAATGCATATACAACTCTTGTAAATTCTGACAGTAGAAAACAATTTGATCAAAAATCAGACAAAGCTCCTCATAAAGTTTATCAAGGAGTATATAGGAAAGCGCATGGTCCTTTGTAAGCATATTATTTTACTTCCAATTTATTTTTTTACTGCATTTTATATTACTTTAATTTTTATAGTAAATATTTTTTAAATTGAACATATTATGAAAATAATAGAAGAAAAAAATATCTTAAATCGTTAAACTTTAATTATATTAAATTCATTGAAACCTATGTTGTGCTTTAAATAAATACATAATTTATCCTAAAATTTTGTATGTGATATGTGTGTGTGTGATTTGTATTCTTTTTACAGTTTTTGCTTGAAAATGGCTTTTGAGAATACCTGCCCTTAAATAATTTTGATACAATATGGTAATTCATTGGTTAAAAGCAGTTTTATAGTTGCGTTTAATATAAAGTAGAACTTTTAACTTATTTTCTGTAAAGCATTTGTTAATATTCTGAAAATTAAATTGAATCATTGCACTTAATAATTATTCAATTTTTAATATCATTATATTATGCTCAGAAGTAGTTTTAATTACATTATTCTAAAATTCAGCAATAATAATAATACATAAAGGTACCTCAAAATAATTAATTACTTTGTAAGATCACAAATGAAGAAAAAAGAGGTTGTTGTTTTAAATATAGAGAACCAAAAAGGAATTCGTATATGTCATGGAAGCACAAATGAAATGCTTGTACTGTGTTATTATCCTTAAGAAAAATGGGGATATTATTTTAAAGTTGATATATAATCCTACATATCTGAGCTTTTGAAAATAGTATTGGTTCTTTCTGAGATCCTCTAAAAACAAATGAAATATTCAGTTTTTATCTTTTAAAAATTTTTCTTAGTCTTCTCATTATATTTGATATTTATTTGAGCTTGAAATGTTAGCTAATTTATAATATTTAACTTTTTACATAATTGTATCACAGTGATCAAGGTCATTGGCAAAAGGAAGAAGCATGGTATGAACGTGAAGATTATAAACAGTATTACCGGCAACAAAGCTCGTCCAGGCCTCTTAAGCATCTAAGTAATAAATTGATCGTATATGGTTGTTTTGTGCTTGTTATTATTGGTTCCGCCATGTATTTCAGTGCATACAGGTAAGATATATGCATTGTTTCATCATTAAATATGCATCTTTTCATTGATAGACAATTCTACTTTTTGTCACAATAATTTTAATTATATACATTAAGGAACATTTTAACTGATCATTTTTTAAGGTCACAGTGAACATAAAAATATATAGCAGGGTGACCAGCCAACCGGGAATCGTCAGGAAATTTATTATGAAACTGGAAATTTTTTTATAAATCGGTAATTTTTATCGAACATGATAATTCGCTGGTATTATTTCATAAGAAGAATGAAACATCATTGGCAGCTAATGAAAATTAAACTTTTACTGATAGTCTAAAACAATGGGATAGAAAGATTAGCCACCATATCTAATTTATTGCATGTATGTATAAATATATAATATTTCCGCCGAAAGTGTTTTTTCAGAACGACAAGTTATCAACGTAATTAGCGAAAATGGTTTTGCATACTATGGGAAAAGGTAGCCTAACTAAAATCAGTTCCTGTTACTGTTATAATTTTAAGCTTTAATGGGTCTCTTTTATTTAAAAACATATATATGGAGCAACCCCCATCCCCCACTTTTCTTCCTTCGAACATCAAATCGATCATTGTGAGAGCGAAAGTATGAATTTTGTGTATTAATATTCAAAACTGGGTGCAAAATATTGACCCATTATTATAATTTCAAATTTTATTTTAATTAAGTAAGTATTTTACAATAATGATCCCCCCCCTCTTCTCTGAGATCTTTTTGTTGAATTATGAAGTATCGAACGTTATTGCTATTATTTCCATTTTTTTTTTCTTTTTTTGATTATGAATACGGGTTACTAAATTCTTCATTGAATGAATGCTATGGATGACATGAAATGGATGTTATTGCTAATATTTTCTTTTAACATTTAAAAAAATTTTATTTTGTGTTTGTTTAAAATTCCCACACATTCAACAAAAAATGCTCTATAATTCTAAAAATAATATTAAATTAGAAATTAATTTGTTTGGTACATTATAGGTACATATTCCTCTTGTAATTTTTTCAAAAAATTTTTAGGAAAGAGAAGGGCAACATTTTTCTAATATGGTTTGATGTACATTTAACTGTTGCCACAAAAATTTACAAATTCATACGTATTATCTTTTTTGAAGCTCATACCTCTAAAACATTTTTCTTTTTATGAAATAAAGAAAAAGATTGATAAGGACAAGTTTTCCACTTTTTTCTCTTAAGCATTGAGCCAGCGTGCAAGTGATTTTTATAAAATTTTAGTTGGTAGTTAAAAGTCAATGCAAGTTTGATTTCAATGAAGAATTTTTCATATTTTGATACAGAGATTTCATTTTATATCTGTAAATGAATTCTTTTTTCTGTTAGTAAAATTATTGTTCAGCTCTGATTGGCATGATGGTAAACAGTAGGAATAGGGAGACCTAACTGAAGAGAAACAAATCATTTCATTCTTAAGCACTCCACCAATGTGCATATATTTTTGCACTGCATTTTTCTTGAGTAAATTCGACAAACAATTCTGAGATATGACTGGTTGGCGGCTTAAAGTCGATCTAGCTGGGCATGTATCATCTAGTGTTGGTTAACATATTTGCAAAAAAAAAAAAAAAAAAAAAAAAAGAAAGGAAGAGTTTTACTTAATTGAAGCTAATCTGAAATTGAAGAGGAAAATGATGTTTTCCCTGAAAAGTAAATTGTATATTACATTGATTTTAGTTTTATATCTGTATGATGGTTTTAATTTTAATAATCAGTTTAAATGAAATTATCTATGTCCTAAATTGGAATTTTTAATAAGGAAAATTTATATATAATAGTTTAAAGTTTTATCATTTCAAAGTTTAATAATTTTAAATTATTTCAATTCTGTTTTATTTCTCAGCTTGATACTGATATTACTGTAAAACATAAGAATTTCTTTAATTGTTTTATTCTTATTCGGGTCAATTCATCTATCCTTATTGTAATTTCTGAATATATTTTATACATTTTTTTTTCTCTCTAAATGATCAATCCCATTATTTTATATTATACCGAATCAATGTATGAACTTAAATAATTTTGTGGAATGTTAGCAATACTTACTTAGCCTTAAATGACTTAAGAATATTCTAATTGTAATGAAACTCCTTTAGTCACATTAATTCACAACATGCTTAGGTTGACAAGAATTCCTTAAATCACCTAGCACATATGAATGTGAAATTTTCAGTTTGGATGGTCAAAATATTATTTTGGAGGAAGAACCCTGAAGAAGCTGTTTGTAACTAGAAAACTTTGTTGATGTGTTGAAGTACAAATTATTGGAATTTACTATGACAAAAGCATCAATAACACAACTGCTATTTATTCTCTCTGTATATTTAGCCAATTATCTGTATTTGAGGTTTTTGACATAAATACAAAGAATTTCAAAATAATGTAGACAAATAAATATATCACAATTATATATTAATATGAATATATAACTTCATTTCAATTTTTCAATATTAATGTAAATTGGAGAATTTTTCTTATTGCAGCAGTTTTTGGTAAGATGCTTGTTTAATTTACCAGTTTTTCAAATGATTATGATGAGATCAATAAGATTAAAATATAATAAATGCATACTGTTTTGTTTGTTAATACATTAATGAAATTTTTGAGTTCTGTAAAATTTACTTGTTTGTAAAAAACGTATGAAATCTGAAAATATTTTATCACCAGGAAATATTTCTTAAATATTATTCTATTATATTGGGCTGTGATAAATATTTTATTCTTAGAATTAGTTTTTTTTTTTTTTTTTTTTTTTTTGCTTTTGAAGTTAAAATAAGCTTCTGTTTAGAAATTATATACAAATTATCGCAGAATAACTTTCTTATCAATATAATAATTGCTCTTTGTTTATCATTAGCTTTGCAACTAGATATACTTTAAATAAAGTTGATGAAAGAAGTAGAATAATCAGTGAAAATTATCAAGATACTCGAAAAAATGCTTTGTAAGTAATTCTTTCGAATTTCATGCTTCAGTGTTTTATTACTTTGTACTTAAAAAAAAAGTTATCTGTGTCTTTTAAAAATGTAGACAGTATTATAAATGGCTTTTTCATTTTCTGTGTGAGAATGTATTTCAAATCACTTATATCATTTCGGAGCTTTTGATGTTATGTTTGATGCAACATTTATTTGGTACTGTTTAATTGTTAAACTTTTGAATTTAGTGTATTAATCTTGTCCTAATTATTAATCTGTTGGAATTTAGCAAACATAATAAGTATATTATGACTGCATTTTTGATGTTATTTTTGTTTCAAATTATTTGCTTAATCAATATTATAAACTAATTAATTAGTATAATGTTATTAATTTATGTATATTGAAAAATAGTATTCAGACTCATTGTACTAAGTTTAAATCGTCGACTGTTAAGGATTAAATCGTGTAATGTATGCAAAGTAAATAGAAACAACTTGCAGCAGTCTTGAGTCTTTAAAACAGCAATTTATATATATAATTATTTACGGGTTATTTTTCTCCTCGGATTTTTCATGAATCTTTACTTTCAGGGATGGCGGAAGAGAAGAACAAGTAGAAAAACTGAAAAGAAGGTGGAACTTATAAAATATTTTGTGTTAGATCTGCAACAACTGTTTAGTAATGTTAATGTTGAAAGTAGAAATTTATGAAATATTTATCATCTCTGTAAATAAAATATTATTTTACACTATGATTTTTAGTAACAGAAACCAGGTCATATATCATTTTCAGAAGAAAAAGAAAAGCAAAAAAATATTCGTGAGACAAATTTCTTTTAGCCTCCATTTGAGTAATTAACTGATGTGACCTGATTTAAAACTGCGATGAAAATTTTAATTTAATTGAAAAGAAAAGGTACTTTTTTTATTGCACATTGTAGTAGTTTTTATTCTTTGCCAGTTAACTGCGTTTGACATGTTAATCCATGTCTTCAATATTGTGCGATCAACGTGTATACACGTCCAACAGAATAAAAAATTACCATTCAGAATAAAAACTCAAAATTTTAATAGGAGGCAATACAAATGTCATTTTGTAGTATGTTTTCTTTATAATATCAGTAAGCCAGCTGTAAATTAAAAACAACAACAATTGGGTTAAATTCTTTGATATAGAAGTTATTTCTCTTACAATGTATTTCTTTTTGCAAAATGAGTTGATTATTGTCCCTAATGCGAAGAGTCTTTCCCGTACTTTATTTGTATATTGGAATCTCCCTGTACTTTATTAATATATTTGGTATTGCCCGATAAAGATTGCAAGAAGATAAATAAAATGCGCGAACTATGAAGATCCTTACAAGGGGAAGGCACGAGGTTGAAAATTCAGTTCGGGATGAGATTTAGTATAAAGGTAGTACACATTTAGAATGTTCATTCACGAAAATATTAAAACTCAATGGCCAGTCAATTTCGAGAAAATGGCCCTCAAACGTTTTGCATAGTTTATATACTAATAATGTGTCGCCGTTGCCGAAGTGGGAATAGTATAGTGGTTAAGACACTGGCGGAGCAAACAGGAGACTCGAGTTCGGTCCTGAACTAGTGTTTTTTGCTTCTTTTCTCATTTTTTTAATCATTTATTTCAAATTAATTTGACAGTTTACAAACATTTTTAATTAATATGTTTTTTATTTTTTTATGCAAAAATAAATATTTATTCATTTAATTTATGGATTACAATTTAATTTTTAGAAGAAATATGATTATAAATATGAATGCATTTTTTTATTAATTCGGAATTACTTCAATTAAATTAAAATTTAAAGATGGTTTCAAATAATATGATATTCATTTTTATATGGAAAAAAATAAATGTGTTTTCTCTTAAAATATGTTATAACTTAACAGAAAAATAATTATTTTTGTTTATATTGTTCTTGAATTATAACTATAATTTAATTTGTAAGTGTTAAAATAATTAGAAATATAATTTTAACTATCAAAATAACTATTTTTATCTTAAAATCATTAAAAGCTCTAAATGTTTGGATTTTAATAAAAAATAATTTATAATAACTCAACGAAACTGTATTTATAGCGGGAATTAAAGAGAGCAGCTTTAAAAATTAAAATTATATCCACAAACATTCAAAATTTTAATAATCGAAAAGAAAAAGTAGAAAGCAGGTGTTAAGTTTTGGAATGCATAGGCAGACGGTTCAAAATTTTTAATAACATATGATATGCTATATGAGCTGCCCGATTTTCTAAAGAAAAACAAATATTTTTGAGGAAAATGAAATTTGTTTTTTTTATCGATTCTTTAAAGTTTTCTCTTGAGGATAATCATTATTTATGAATTTTGCAAGATGCCAAAATATATCTTGTTAGAAATGTTTTTACGATAATTACCATTCTGTCTCTTGTATGTAATAAAAAATTAACGAAATATGAATTTTTATGATGTCAGTAATTTAATTAACATTTATCATCTTTTAAGTTATATATGTAATTATTTTTCCAGCTTAAAAATAAAATTATAATTCAAGTATTATGTGAATGAATATTTATTTTTGAGGGACATTTATTTATAAAATATTAATTTTTGATTGATAAAAGACTTACACATTAATTAAAACTAATTATATTTAAATATTTTTATAAGAAAAACAAGTTTATATCTAATTTTAAAAAATTATAATTCAGGTATTAAGAGAAATTATATTTATTTTTCCATATAAAATTAGTATTATATTAATTGAAATGTTTAAAATCTTAATTTAAGTAATTCTGTGTATTAAAAAAATGCATTCATACTTATATTTCTTCTAAAAATTAAATTATGAACCAAGAATTAGAAGAATAAATATTTATTTTTGCATAAAAAATGAAAAACATATTAATTAAAACTGTTTGTAAACTGTCAAATTAATTTGAAATAAATGATTTAAAAAATGGAAAAAGAAACAAAAAACGTTAGCGCAGGATCAAACTCGGGTCTTCTGTTTGCTACGCCGGTGTCTTAGACACTATACTATTCGCGATTCGGCAACGGCGACACATTTTAGTATATAAGCTATGCTAAAAGTTTGAGGGCCATTTTTTCGAAATTGATTGGCCATTGCGCTTTAATATTTTCGTGAGTGCACATTCTAAATGTATTCTACCATTATACTAAATCTCATCCCGAACTGAATTTTCAACCTCATGCCCTCCCTTTGTTAGTAATATTTGGTTCGTGGCAATAACGTGATACTTATAAATTTCTAAAAATCTTTTCTTGGATTTGTTAGCTATTTTCGGCGTTAACTTTGGTCGACCAAGTGCAGATACAAAACCTGCACATCTCTTCGGAAGACATTTCCCCAACTTTATACTAACTACTCCATCAATACTTAGATTTGCCTCTTTGGAAATTTTTAAATTTTCAATAACAATAACTTTTTCAACAATGGATTGTTAATTATTTATCTAATAAAAAAGAAATCTTATTCGTTCTATTATGATTTTTTTTCCGAAAATTTATTATGCAATGTTTATATTGCATTCGACATGTATTCACGTCATCATTTGATTTTAATTACGTATCATGTGATGGACTTTTAAAAATAAATTCCGCAGTTAACTGATTAATATTTGCCATGTTAGAAAAAATAAATAAAATAAATTTTGGAAGAACAGTTTTTAAGAACTCACACATATGAATGTTGTAAAAAGTAGAAATTTTTTTATTTCAGTTATTTTTCATTTTTAAAATTTTTTATTTGTAATTTATTACTATAAATATTATAGATTCTTGTGATAATTTTTCTGAAATTCATTATCAATAACAAGGCCAAATTAATAAATAAGCGAAGTAGGCAATTGCCTGAGGCCCCTAGAGCTCTTGGGGACACCCATGTCTCCAGATTTTTTTTTTTTTTTCCCCGCAGTATTTTTAGAGAAGTTTAATAAACAAAAGCTCGAATGTACTCAAATAAAATCAAGTATCGGTTAAATGTTAGACACTATTCTAACAGCATTTCTAATTAGTTATCATGTGAAGTTTTATATTGCTTTGTTTTATAATCCAAACTAGATATATTGCTTTATAATATGAATGGAGTCCGATTAGAGGATTGAGTAATATCTTGATTGTGTTAAAAAGTTTTTTTTCTTTACTTTAAAAAAAAAATTTGTAAGCGAGGTACTGAAGCGTTCTTTGAAATAACACCAGTTTAGCTATTTTGTTATTGTACGTTCACCAGAAGTAGTTGAAGTATCTCCGCCCTCGTCACGTGGAATCAGACGATACTATTTCGATGATTTCGGAAGGAGAAAGTGATCAGTGTCAAGAAAGGTTGCCAATTGGCGATCGTTAGCTTTTACCCTTTTTTATATTATCATTTCAGTAAGACAATTGACGAATTCCATGGGTATTGATACAATTGACTGATATTCAACATACCACACAAAATGTACATCTTTTAAGAGATTTTACCCTTAATTTATTGTCTTTTTCTAGCTGAAAACAATGGTATTATTGAATTTCCCTGATAGTTTTTAGATAACTTTTCAATAATAATAATTTAAAACGTGATAACTGTCTAACAAAATTGCAACCTATATGAAAAGTAAAACTAATTCAGAAAGAGAATTTTCTGAAATGAAAAATGATTTTAAATATAGTGTCACAAAATTGCTAGAATAAAGAATGGTTATGTGGTATTAGAATAAAGAAAAAATTAATGAGAAAATAGAAATGACATTCAGGAATTTAGGAATCCTAATGCAAAAAATTAAATATGATTTGGTAAAACGTAATAAATGTTAATGTTTTTACAAAAGGGAAGCAAAATTGTTAGTTTTATTCTATTTCTCACTTAGGTTTAAATTGTTTTTTGTTTTTTCCCCCTGCTATAAGCTTTAATGATCTTTTTCTCCTCAGTGATTTAAAATGCACCAAATCCATCTAAAATTTAAAAAAAAAAAAAAAAAAAAGCTTTTCTATTTTTCTACACCATTAGATCTTGACAACTCGTATGTCTGTCGAAGGTTTTTTTTTTTTTTTTTTTTTTTAACTCTGAAATATTTCAGTTTTGAAAGTAAGCACATTAATCAGAATCAACTTTTAAAGTAAAATTTAAAAAACCGAATGAGACTAAATTAAATGAACCCTGAAATATGAGAAATGAAATATAATAAATGGTAAAGTACACTGGTGTCATTTTAATATTATATATAAAATGTCAATCAGTTGCCAAGGAATTTTTTTGTGTTCCAGATGCAAACTTCTTATTGTATTTATTCAGCATTTGAATACTCTTAATACAAGCTAAGAATATGAATTTTAAAAAGTTTATATCAAAAACTTTCATGCTGAGAGCAAAAAGTTAATATTTAAATAACTGACTGACATTCACAAATTTAATTTAAATTTGTGCTAAATGAAGTACCATATGGATATTTATTTTATATTAGCTTGCCATATGCTGCCTGTAATGTATATAGCACTAACACTAACCACTTCTTTTAAAACTGAAATATATTTTTAAATTTTTTTAATTACTGCCTACCAAATTATCAAGCAAAATTTCTAAAAAGAGAAAGACATCAATTTTATCAATGCTACTATTTTTTTTATAAAACAATTTATTATTTCATGTGTAATCTGTGCACTAAAAAATAGATAGTTCAAGTTTTAAAATGATTACTTAGTATTTTGTTAACACTGAAATTTTGTTGCTGAAGTTGACATTTCCATTTATAAAATTTATTAAAAGTTGCAAAAAATATAAATTTGGTTTTAAATATATTGTCACGTTTATAGGCTTAAGAAGAGAACACTTTTGAACAATATCACTTTATTTAAAGTAAACCAAAGACCTCGGTTACTACAAATCAAGCTCTTATATATACATGTAGAATGTTCTAGAACATTCCTAGAACTAACTGAAAAGGAAATGACGTACAAGGATTAAGGAAATTATAATAATTGAATATTCCAGAAACTTCTGGAAGAACTGAAAGGAAAATAAATTAATAAATAACAAATTTTTTCCCGAGGATCGAACCAACAACCTCTTTGCCCGCAGTCCGATGTCTTATCAACGAGCCACGGAGACATGTGGCTAGCTTCGTTGCAATATTTTTCTTAAATTTGATAAATAAGTTACAGTTATTATTTTTCGGAATGAAAAATGTCAGAATCCAGTTACAACGAAGAATCCTGATTTAAATTATTCCAAGAATAAAAATAGTATTTAAAAAAATTGTATTACCTTTGTAATATCTAGAACTTGTTAATAAATAAAACATCAACTAGGCATTTATTCATACTGCTTGAACTGATTAAATTTTATTCAAATATTTCAAATTAAAAATAATCAAGACATTCTTAACAAGGGAAATGAAAACTGTAGGAATTAGAATTAACGTTCATCGTCATAACTATCATCAGTGTCATCATCACTAAAATTACTCTCGGTAGCAGAATCCGAATTGATGTTAAAAGAAATGTTTTCCACGAATTCTTCGACAATGCCGTCAGTTTCCCAATACTTTTTTTTTCAATATTATCGATATGCTTGCAATGTTTTTCCCATCTCATATTTCCAATATTTGTCATGGCTTCCGATGCAAGATGTCATGTCGGCAGTCGCATTTCTCTCTCAGCACGTAACGTTTAATATCCACCCAAATTAATTCTATTGGGTTTAAGTCACAGTGGTATGGGGGAAGTCTCAAAACATCCTGTCCTTGTTCTTTTAGAATTTCGTCAATGAAATATTTTTTTTCGCCACTTGCATTTGCAGCAATCGGTTCGAGTAACAACTTTTCACATTTTTTTGTCATATGGAATTTGCTTTTTTTCCAACCAGGCATGCATTTTATCCTTTTTTGAGCTTTTTGTGGCTACGGAATCCATCACTTTTGTGTGATAAGCTGCATTATCCATAACTATTACCGAATTCCTTGGAATATTAGGTAGCAGCTACTCAACTATTCATTTTTTTTAAATTATCATAGTTCAGCTGCCCGTAATGATCTCCAGTTGCAGATACAGCTTTAAATATTAATCCGGCGTTTGGAACGAAACCAGATTCTGATCCAGCATGAACCACAATCGGAGGATGACCTGAGCTATCTTTGATGGCAGTGCCGTTTTTTCATTTCTCCAAATTTTTTCGAAGGAAAGATTTCTGTCCAACCACGTTTCATCTATATAAACATTGTTCCTATTTGTTTCTCGGAATTTTTTTCATTTCCCTAAGAGAATGAAATCTCCAAGCTACAATGTGCGATCTTTCAATTAAGATCTGCCTGGTTTCTGCAACGTTTGTACTGAAAACCTGCAATATGGAGGTATTTCCATAAAGTTCCTCTTTTCCATGGAAAATTTATTCTTTCCTTCACCTCGGGAAGCAATCGAGGTAAAGATGGAATTTTGTTGTTTGCATAAAACTCATTCACAATATCAAGATTGTCCAATATTGCATTTCGAGCCTCAGCATGCTTTCGATGTTTGCCCGGAGTAGATAACTGTCCATTTGTAGAAATAGCTTCCTTTTTAATTCGCTTAATTGTTCTAAGTGAAACACCAGTAGCTGAAGCGACACCTTTTTGGGTTTGGGAAGGGGGAAACAAAAGAGTTCCAACTCTAGCCTCATCTTCACAAAATTTAGTAACATCATTTATTATATTTCTCTCTTTCGAGTGAATAGTTCGCCCTTTTAAAGACATTTTGCTACGAAGACAGCAGTTGTTTGCTTTGAAAAAGCAGTTTTTGAAATTAAATATATATTATTTATTAATAACTGTCTAGAAGAACGAAAATTATGACAGCAGACGATAAAGCAAAGTAAGTGATAAAGAGTAAACATTCGCCGTTTAGCATGCATTTAGGGTTGTCTCATTAACAAGAGTGGGGGTGTTTACACATCTTCCCCGCGATGAAATGAACTCTACCTCCAAGAAGGCGGACTGAAGTGTCTTCTAGTGAACGTAGAATATTTCAGTTTGTCAAAACTTGCTACTTAAAACTGAGTATATATAGATTAAAATTAGTTTAAAAGATATCTATTAGTTTTTGAAGTCGGGTAGGCGACAAGAGAATGCGATTCTGCCGCGAAGATATCACGACTTCTCTTTATCCTACAAGACTTAATTAGCTGATCTTTTAATTCCAATTACTGCAAACTGGGACAACTTTGCTATGTGAGGCAACACTGCTAATTCTTTAAAACAATGATGTTTGGTCCCCTACTATATTCCTGAGCTAAGCAATAAAAGTAGTAAGGATTTAATTGCACAGAAAAGACATTTAATAGCCTTTTTACACATTTTGACTTTTATCAATTGTTTGCAACTTTTAATTAGCATTTTTTGTTTTTAACTTGTTGAACAGGTGTTTGGTAGGCAACTTAATTGATTCGAAACGCCTATTTCTTCCCAAAAGCTTTTTCTTTTATTTAAATCAGCATATAATTCCATTTCAGAATCACTCTTAGCTTTAAATTTTATATCACATTTCGGTTTAATAATTTTACTTAGCGAAGTTGCTCCAGAAATCTAAGTAAAAAAGGCAATACTATGCCAATCTGACTTAGTCTTTTTCGCAATTTCTTGTTTGCTTTTTTCAAAACGAGTATTTTCCTTATTTGGTTTATATGCATACTAGTCTCTAAAAGGTACAGGTATGTTTTTCTGGGCTCGTCATTAAAAAAAAAGGCAGAAACATTAAAATTCACAGTTTATACGCATGATAATAACGAACTTTAAAAATACTTATATAAAAACAACAGCTGCCACTTTAGTTTTTAAAAAATGAATATTTATATAGGAGTGGAAGAAAAAGTGCAAAAATCTAGCCTTCGTAATTGCTCATGATTGTTGATATTCAATTGTTATTGGCAATTTCGTTGACAATATACAGGAAAGTCTAACAATATTTAGGATAAGCTGTTTTGGCCGATTCGTTAAGGTGTCTGTCGGTCATTCGAGTGGATGGATATGGGGTTGTCACTAGCTGATGCTGCTAGACGTCTCAGTGTGTCTCTTACTTGTCAAACGATTGTGGGATCGATTTCAATCCGAGGATTCTGTGTCTAGAAGGCATGTTTCAGGTTGATCACGGATAACAATACCTCAGGGAGACCGTTATTTAGTTCTTTGGCCCGAAGGAAGAGAAACAATATTGTGCCTCAGCTCATGTCAGATCAGTTTGTGACAACAGAGACAAGAATCACCGCAATTACAGTGCGAAGATGCCTTCACGATACAGGTCTATGTGGAAAACGACTGGTTGTGTGTCTCCCATTCAAGCCAGAACACAGAGCTGCCTGTTTACGTTTGACAAGAGAATATGTGTCCTCGACCAGTCAACAATGGGCTTCTGTTCTCTTCACAGGAGATTCAGGTGCACTCTAGAGTGTGATTCCAATCGTCGTGATGTGGAGGGAACAATGCACCACATACCACCAATCTAGTCACAGTTACAGAAATGGCGGAAGAATGGTTTGGTCAGAGATCTTTCTCGGTGATCGCGCTGACCTGCAGGTGTTCTATGGAGGAACTTTGATCAGTGTGAGATATCGAGACGAGATCTTTGATCCTTATGTTTGCCCATATGCTGCTGCTATTCGAAATGATTTTCTTCTAATGGACGACAATGCGTAACCGCTTTTCGTTTCCAATTTCTGTTCGGCAATTTAATTCTTAGCATGGAAAGTCGCCGACGCATTTGCAGTTAGGAATGGACACATTCCTTATTAGAACCCATTTTTGTAATGCTTCTGTGATATTTTCTCCAATAAAACTATGAAGTACCGTTTCCTCCGAGAATGGAGCTCTCTGCCAATAGTGTTTCTTTTTCAAATCGTGTTTGTGTTGGACTCAAGAAACTTTAATGTTGCATTCATTAAAGAACTGTTTAATGCACATTTTCTCTAAATTTCACAATTTAGACAAATTTCACAATTAGACACAAAAGACAGGCTGTGTCTTAACTTTTGACGGACTATATATTTCTGATTTCTAGACGCATTATGACCTAGTTGGGAAACCATAGGCTGAAAAGTATGTTGACGGTATGTTAAAATTTTTTGTGTGTACCGTGACTAATAATTAAATAGGTAGTAGAAAAGCACTTGAAAGTTATTTCCTTCGAAGAGTCATTGAGAATAAAAGTTAAATGTCTCCATTCGAAGAAAATAAGACGCCAAACTTTATAGAACAACGATGAATCCTCATTTATACAGACCGCTCGATACTTCTTGATGCTCTCCATTTCTTAAGGGAGGCAAATTCCTTAATTTTGTATTTGATGGGAAACGATAAATCCTTTGGAATTACTTCTGCAACAAATCAAATTGAGTTGGGTGGTACAAACAAAACAAAACAACCAGAGAAATAATGTAGAGAGCGATATCTCTCTCAATTTCAAGAAATATTGCTCTCTCTCTTTTCCTTATATTCTGCACCTAAGCTTATCGATGATGCAAAATGTAATTAAAAGGTTGCTTTTTAATTAATTCGAAATAAAAATAAATGGTAACTTATGGATTCCAGTCATAATTGTTCAAATGCATTAATCTTCGAGTTAACTAAACATTATAATTATTTTCTTGTTTTAGATTATTTATTATTAACAACCAGAAATATTTTGACCATGTTCCTAAGAATGAGTCATCCACGTCAATTCTACTAAATACTATTCTACTTCTGTCCGAACGGGAATGTTTAAATTACATATAATTCAGGTGATGTGTTAGTCATTTGTTGAAAAAAGTTTCAGTTTTAAAATTTGCCAATAAAGTGACGTTGTTGCTCACAAATGACTGTTTGGTAGATTTGTACACTATACTGTCTGATGTAATAGCACATAAAGGCTTAATGTACTTCCTTAATGAAATTTGTTTTATGTCAGAGAATTTACAAAATGGACAATAACACCAAATGAAGATGTTTGTAAATACTCTCCATATTTGCAAATATCAAAATTTTAAACTTAGAACTGTTTTATCCAGGCTTGGACTTCCAAAGTTGGAGTCCCGTAACTTTTGAAGACTTCTAAATTTTTTTTGTAGTTTCAGGGCTATCTAATTTTATCTTTATTTATTATAGTCATGTACTTGAAGATATTCAAATTATATATATATATATATATATATATATATATATATATATATATATATATATATATATATATATATATATATATATATATATATATATATATATATATATATATATATATATAAGCATTATTTTGTGTGAAGCAGGATGCAGTTTTGAAGACAGTGAAAAGACTTTAGATTTCGTGACGTCATTTTATTTCATTTTGGAGAAGCAGGCATATGTACAAGCGATGAGCACACACACAACACAGAACGACACAGAGAGGAATGAGGAAAAAGCTCTTGGACATTTTATCCCTGGTCTTATATAACCTGAGATTTTGATAGGGAAAATATTTCTTTACAGTGCTAATATATTATTAAGATTTCAATAGGGATTTTTGCAACACGCGTCGAAGACGTAGGGGAAACACAGGGATCTTTTAAAAAAGAATTTTTTTCGTCAGCGGTATTTTATCCCTTCACTCGGAGTGTGGGAAAATTAGGCTTTTAGCCGATTCAGCAATTTTACAAAGCTACTCTTGAATTAATTAAGGAGAGAAAGTGGAATTGGATCACGGAATAAGAGAATATTTTTAGATTGAAATTACTATGGGCTAAATTAAGATAAAATCTTGGAAATTAATTAAATTGAAATTAAGAGTTTAAAATATCATTACACACATATATATATATATATATATATATTTATATTTATATATAAATAAATTTCAGAACACTATTCTTAGATTTTTTTCCCATGTACCCAAAGTTGCAAGCAAATATTCTTTTTTCTACACACACACACACACACACACACACACACACACACATATATATATATATATATATATATATATATATATATATATATATATATATATATATATATATATATATGGCTGATTGATTCATAAGGCAACAGTCGTAGTTATACTTAGAAAACGTCAAATAGTTACATATTTTTTTAATAATCTTGTTTAAAAAATTTAATTAAATTGGAAAGATTTTTTTTTTTTTTTTTGTACGAGATACTGAAACCAACTCTCTTAAAGACACCCTCAATTAAATATTTTAGTTCAGTTTGTCGTAATATGTTTTATTTAGAAACTACTTACATAAAGATCAATTTAAAAACAATAAAAATATATATAGTGTCTCAAATTTGGATAGGGGAAGAGAGCGCCTATTCTCGCATTGCCGACGGGTCCCGTAAAAAACTTAATCTGGCCCTGATCAATACTTTTAGTGGCGATTATCAATTTTTATTGTTAACACTCAAGTTCTGAAAATATTACAATCCTTTACTTTCATTGATAATAAATAAAAAAGTAAAACTTCATAACTAAAACATCAGGAAGAGAGTAAAAATGAATTACAAAATTCCATCTACGAATAGGAATCAAGCAAAATGAAAGTATTTAAAAAGCATAATAAATGCTCTAAAATTTCAGTCTTCGATTCAAGACTTTATAAAAATATAATTTTAAGATTTTAATGCTAACTTCGTGATTTAATAATACATGGTACTGTTATTTTATCTTCATGAATTATAACGGCATATACTCTAATAGTGGCCCAATAGCGAGTTTGTAAACCGTTAAAGATAGGCATTGATATCCATTCGATAAAATGTCTTAAATGGAATGAAGTATTATATTTTATGT
Organism: Argiope bruennichi; assembly: GCF_947563725.1. NCBI lineage: Eukaryota > Metazoa > Arthropoda > Arachnida > Araneae > Araneidae > Argiope > Argiope bruennichi. The sequence continues at coordinate 34,019,402 of NC_079162.1, read as the reverse complement.
TATCTGAGTTAATAGAACTGCTGAATTAAATTACGAATGGTCTTATGGTCATATTTAGTAAGATGTTCTTTACGCACTAATATCTAAGACAAAAAAAAAAAAAAAAAATCCAATCTCTCTGTGGCCCTCCTAAAAAAAAAAAGAAAAAAAAAACCTTTTCTACGAAGCTTTAAATATCACTGTTTTAGACTTTAGATTATTTCAAAGGTTTTTCAAAAGAAATATAATCTAATCAATGTACTACCATTTCCTCGAGGTGGCTGTTCATTAATTTAAAATAATGAAATTCAAGATTCCATAACTTATCTTACAATTAGGGATCCCGAAGAGCAGATTTTTTATTTATTTAAAATCTTAGGGCATCTTGAATGTTTTACAATGAGAACTGGGGTACTGCACAAAAGTAGTTTTCGTAATTTTTTTCAGCTATATTCAAACAACATAAAACATAATTCTTAACTTCACTGAAGATATTTTTTCTATAGGAGGAATATGTCTATCTTTAACCGTTTAGAAATCAGCTATTGACCCGTGTATACAATAGACATCCGGTATGCAAGGTAGTATTCCTGCATTAATTCTTGATTGAATCTTTTGGGAAAATCTGCAGTATGTTGTAAGTTCAATTAGGTCTTTACCCAAGTTTATTAGCGAAAAACAATTTCTTTTCTATAGTAAAAGTTCAGCAATTTGTAGTAAACTTTACTAATCATAAAAAAGGGAAATTTTAAAAATAATTCTCTAATTGCTGAATTGAAAAAGTGATATTTTTCTTAAAGTACAGATAACTAACTATTCATAACAAAAACAAAAAATTCCTTTATTTCTCATGATTCAAATTGGTGTGTTTTAAAAAATACATTGAATCTCAGAGTTGCATCGTCTAACTTTTAATGATAAAATATCTGAAAAACTGTAAACGATTGATGTTAAAGAAGTAATAATATTTTTAAACTTCTTGTAGTATCAAAAGATACTGAACAGAAAAAGTGATGTGTTTCTTAAATATTAAAGTACAAGTAAATATTCGTAACAAAAAGAGATCCTTTATTTGTGAAATGACATAATAAAATGTAAAAATGAAAGCAGTTTATTCAATACTACTGTACTGCACTTCTTCTCTGTGAGATGTAATTGGAATAAGAGAGGCTTGTGTGAATTTTCTTCTTGTAATAATCACTACTCCTACCAAAGCTATACAAAGAACTCCCAACATAATGGCAAGACCTGCTACTCCATAACTTAAAGTATCTGTATCTTCATAAAATTCTTGACTTTCCTCCTCTATAGTGATGCTAATATTTTGAATATTTTGGAGATCTGGCACCAAAACCGTCCAAAGTTCCATGTCATTCTGTCTGTAATTTATTTTTGCGCCAATTGTTGTAGAAATTTCCACGTAGTTCTTATGCTTCTCAGTAAATTTTTTCCAATTTGGGACTGACGGAGATCTGTAAACGTATTTTTAAATGTTAATATAATTCAATAAAATTTATTTATTATTCAAGGTCTTTCGCATATTTTTTTTTATTTTAATTTTTATAATTGCTTTCGAGATTAATACAAAATTACATATCGCAGATCAGACTTAGTGAAACAAAAATAAATAATTTAAATTAATAAATAATAAATATATAATAAATTAATAAATAATTCTATTTGCATTTAAAAAAATTTAAAATGCAAATAGATTTTAAATTACCAATGTCTGTACTCTTTTCTGAAATTAAAAAAATAAAATAAAATCTTGAGGATCTCTCAATACGTGAACAAAACCAACAAATTATTCCATTCATAACATAATTTAGATTGCCAATAAATTATTTTTAATTATCGAATCTGAATGTATAAATATACTGACCTTTCTTTTATAAAATTACCCCAAATATTACAGAGCAATTTTTTAACATGATTCGCTTTAGGAGTGTGAGAGTTGTTTTCATTAAAAAATGAAATATTGAATACAAAACTTGCATCCCCTGTATGAAGATCATCTGTAAAAATACAAATAGATGTGTAAATTAACAAAATCAATTTCTGTAAATCACTGGATAGAAAGAAAAAGAATTATATTCTTATGTTTCTTTTAAAAGTATTTTATATTAACCGCCTTTAACGATCAGCTGGTTCGCGAGGGTAATGCTAGCTAAAATTATCAATTAAATACTGCATGTAACTAGTAATAGTTTCTTCACCAAAATATTTCTAAATTTGAAATTTTGATATATAATTCATACTATTATATAGAATCCTTAAGCGGTTTTGTTTATTTTATTATGTGCCTCTGTAATTTTCTGTCTGCTTCTCTAAAATGTAAGCTTTAAACTGAAGTGAAAGTGTACTATAATCAATAAATGTATTTGTTTTTTTTTTAAACCAAAATAAATAATGTTTTTTAATATGATTACAGAAGATCAAATCCTTCGATATTTCTCCTATCTCAAAGTATTATTCAATCAAAAAAAATTTTGATTCATCGAAAAATGTAGTTTTTAATTATACTGTCAATGCGGTGAGTAATATTTTATTTTATTTATGTCAATAAATATACTTCTGAAAACAATTATGAAGACTAAATTTTATACAATATTTCTATCCTATAAATCATATCCAATAAAATTATTTTGAGAATATGAAGTTCAATCCTCTGTGACCAAATTTAACCGAGTTATAAAGCTTTGAGTGTCGTTATTTTAGAAAATCAACAATTTCATTATTTTAGACTAATCAGCCTTGGGAAAACTCGGGGCTGATCCCGAGTTTTCCCAAGGCTGATCCTGGCGTATTTTCTTTCAGATAATTGATGGATAAGTTTGAAATCGCTCTTATTTTTTTTATTTGTAAAATAGAGATATTCAGATTTTCATAATTAAATTACTTTTAGTCGCAAAAGTGTGAAACATTTTTTATCTTAAATATTGTTTCACAAAAATATGTTATTGAATATGCTTCAGAGCACAATAATTAAAAAAAGTATAAAAATTTAAAATTCGTAATTCATCATTTAATTTTTATGAAAGTTTTAGATTTCCTTTCTTATATTATTCATTATTTCTTATAATTTTTTTTTTCAACTTTTCGGGCTTTTACTATTTTGTTTAAAGGTCTATATATTTAATAAAAAAATTTTCTTATACATTTTGATATACTAATAAACATCTATTTTTAAAAACTCTTTCATTATCATTTTCTGCTTTTTATTCTTTAATATATTTTTTAAATAATTTTTATAACTATAATGGAATCTTTAAATTTTCTCAACTTTATAACCAGATGGTGCCATGTAAAATTAATTTATTTACTCATTAAACCCAGCATCGAGTTATTATTTATAGGGCAGTTACATTTCACTTTAGTGACTAAATCGAATGCATTCCATTTTTTTTATCTTCTTTCTTTCTTTCTTTATCCTACAAGTTCGTATGTGTTCCCAAACTCGTAAACAATATTCATTTGGTATACATCAACCTTTAGGCGAATTTTAAAGTCAAAATATCGTCATTTCAAATTTTCTTTGTTTGTTTTTCTTTTGATATATTTAAAGGTAACGTATGGAATTTAAAAGTAGCCTTTAAAAAAAACTTTTTATTATATTTAAAAAAATCTACCTATATACAAGATGATAGATAAAATCAAGCCCTTAAATTCAAAACAGCTTCCCGATTAGCTAAGGAAGTAACGTGTATCTATAGTAAAATGTCTATGCGAATTTATTGGGTCAGGTTGCAGCACCCCAGCAATGAAATAATTAAGTTATAAAAATAACTCAAAAAATAAATATCAGCCGAAAATTCCAGTTAGAAAAATGTACACTATAACATAAAAACACAGAAAAAAATTTCATTCAGTTATCTATAAAATTAGCGGAGATAGTTGCGATTTAAATTATGAAATTTCCGCATAACTCTACAAAAATTGAAAAAGAGTTGGTCTTAAAATTGAAAAAATATATATATTCGTAATGTCTACAAAATGTTCGTTCGCGAATTTCCTTAACTCGGAAAAATAATATGATAATACCGGATAATAATTTTAAATACTACATTAGCAAGTGATTAAAAAGTAGATGACAAAACTCTATTGTTTCAAACGTAACGTAATTAAAACAAGTGAAATGAAATAAAAATGTGTACAAAATGACAATTACCTAAGTTTTTGATTTCATCTTCAGAACTAAGTATATCTTCTAAGTCACTATCTTCATCTTCGTAATTTAAAACATACATAAACGTACTCGATGATTTTTTACTATGCCATTTTAAGGTAGTCTGTAGAGGACTATTATATAAAAAGTCTGACATCATCTGAAATGTAAAGAAATAATTAGATTTCTTACAAATCTAATATGAGCTAATTTGCTCCAAATTATTTTTTTTTTTATCTGCGTTGAATATTAAATGTATTACGATTTATTTTGACAAATTGCGATTTGTCGTGAATTTTGTACAAATTTGTAAATAAATAACATGCTATTAATGAAAAAGAAATAGTATTTAAACATTTACTTTTTCAATAACAACAAAATTTAATTAATACGGTTAAGTGCATGAGAAGTAGCATTAAGCTAGACTCATAACATGTTGCAACTTTATAACTGCTTGAAACGATCTCTAAGAGTTTACTTATGATTTTGAAAACTAAATAAGTTTATTAGCATCCTCTCAGAATCATAGCGAAAAAGCATCCATTTAGAGTTTTTCGGGAAGCAACTGATTGTACTTACCTGCAGTGACTCACATTTGCTTTTTTGGATTCTTGTATTTTTGAACTTACTTTAAAAAAAAACATCATCTAAATATTAAAAGATTTATTTCAAAAATTGTTTCGTATACACTTTCTTTTGTTTATAATAAAACCTGACTATTATAATGAAAATACATTCAATGCTTTTTTTAAAAAATTAATTTACGGAGACAGTGTTAAAAACAGTCTGACATAAGTAACCGGGCACTTGAAAGTTTTACTAAATTTTTTAGTAGGCGATATTTTTGTTATTTCTTTTTATTATAAATGGAATACAATTTAGTTACAATTAAAGTACAAGTGTTTGAAGGACCCAGGGATTGTTGGGAGTATATTGAAGAAACTAGGTATTTGTGATATTTGCAGCATGGAGAAATAAATTACACAATAAAGAAAAACGAGAAAAAAAATTTTAACAAGTACCTTGTAGCTTGTTTAAGCTTTTTTTTTCTTTCTTTTTTAATTATGCCAAAATGGCCCTTACTTCACTTTTAAAAACATTATGCTTATAAAAGTAATAAGAATATCTTTAAATTGTAACCATGGCATTGTCAAAGATACAATGAGCTCTGTTTAAAATGTTTTTAGCAGTTGTACCACTGCTTTGAAAGAATATCTTTAGGAAAAGAACTGATGTGTATGAAGGACTTGAAGAAAATGATCAGTACATTTGAGACTATATGAGAACTCGGGGTGCTTTCTGAAACTAGAAGATTAAGTACTGTGAATCAAAAATTGGGGAAGAAATCAGTGAAGCAATTGATTGAGAATTAATGGATCAGTGACATGTAAGAGCTAGAATTTTCTGAAACTAGAAGATGAAGTACTGTGAATCAAAAAATTGTGGAAGAAATCAGCGAAGCAGTTGACGAAGCAGTGGATCAGCGACATGTAAGCGCAAAAACTGTAGCAAGGACTTTTTCGATACCATGAGTAAAATTAAAAAAATTTTCAGCGCCTGCAACTCGGAGATGCATAAAAAAAAAAAAAAAATGATTTTTCCAAGTCCTTTTTCTCTAAAATGAATAACGGCGAATTATGGATTCGGAAGATTTTCTAGATGGTTGAAGCGCATTTCACTTTACCAGGACAGGTCAACTCACAGAATTTTAGGATATAAGGCTAGCCCCAATCTGCATTTTGTTTTTGGAAAACCCTTGCATTCAGAGTTTGTTACAATTTGGTCCAATTTATAAGCCCATTTTTTCCCACGGAAATCTTACATCAACAAAGTTAGTTCACTATAGCGTAACAGGTGCATTACAACAAAATTCTAGAAAATATTGTGATCCCTGCTTTATAAGAAAGAAAATGCCTAAATTTAATAACATTTATGCAAAACGGAACGCCATCTCATGTTGCTCAGTAATGTTAAACGACTGCTTCGCTAAACTTGTAGTTAGAATAACATAGTCACCAAATATTTTCAAAATGTTGGGACACCCCATTCCATTGATTTGAATTCTTACGACTTCTGGTTGTGAGGAATTTGTAAGACCACTTCTAATAATAATTTTGAAGAATAATAATTAAGAATAATTTTGTAGAATAATCAAGAATAATTTTGAAGAAGAATAATCAAGCATAATTTTGTTGCTGATTTAAAAAGTAGCATTACTAGACATGTCCTAGAAATTCACCAGAAAACATTAAGGTGCTATTATGGATTACGCTGTCTTTCGTCTGCAGAGTTTGATTGGACTCGAAGGCTCATATATTGGGTAATTATTGAAATAATTCAGTTCATATCTGTTAACAAAAAAAAAATATGCTATATTTTCAATTTACAAAGTAACGTCAATAAAATCACCTTTCGAAAAAGAAATTGAAATCAATTTTTTAAATTTCATTTTCTTATGCTGTAAAGTTTCTTCAATATAGTCCAAATAGTTTTTGTTTTAGAATTCTTGAACTACTTGCACTTTAATTATTATCCCACCCCCCATATATTTCAAATATTTTAATTTGTAATTTGAAATTACTTCTGCTTCATGCAAATTTGTTTACATTTCTATATTTAAAATGGATGTGGATGGATGCACCAAAGTTAAAACAAATTCTGTGTGGAATTTAATCATAGAACATTTTAAAGAAGGTAAAAGCATCCAAACTATCGGAACACTTATTAAAGTAAGTCATTCTATTGTTATATACTGTTACAAAATGATGGAAATTATGTGAAACTGCTGAAAATGTATTGAAATCTGGAGCTCCTCACAAACTAACTTCCAGGAATCGAAGGTCTATCGTGCATACAATCACGAAAAAAACAAGGCTTAGTACAGTGAAACTTAAAACAGAATTTGAAAAAAATAAATCCTGAAACTACAAGGCGGGTTATTAAATCATATGGATACAACAGCAGAGTTGCAAGCAAAAGTTTTTCGTTAGTAAAAAACAGAGAAAGTTATGACTGGATTTTACGGCAAATAACTGTGTGGAGAAAGCCCAATGAAAGCTCAATCCAACATATCTTATGCCTACAGTCAAACATGAAGATGCAGACATGCAGTCATAATGGTTTGGAGTTATTTTGCTGCTTCTGGCATGGGAAATTTAGTTTTCATTGAAATAATTTGGAAAAATATAATTATATAAATATCCTGGAAAAAAAACTTGAAAATATCTGCCAAAAACTTGGAATTCAAAACACATTCAAGTTGTAAAAAGATAATGATCCCAAATATACAGCCTTAAATGTTTGCTTATTGTTGATATACAACTGATCTAAATTATTAAGACTCTGCCATATTCTTCAGATTTAAATCCAGTTGAAAATGTGTGGTAAGTAAATCCTTATTATTTAGATACCGTTTTTTAAAACTAAATTTCAAAAACATGTTACATTTTTCGCAATAATTCATTGAACTTTCTTTGTTCTTCAGTTTTTCTTAATTGAATCGTTTCTTTTTTTTTATACATTAAAAACTGATGAATTTAAATTATTATTTTATACATAATTTTAGTTGATCACGTTCCACAAAGTTTGCTATTAGTCAGTTTTTAATATAACTATTAAAATCTGTTAGATTCTTCTGGAAGATTTTTTTTTCCCCTATGATCCGATCGCTGACGGAAAAAAATTTCAGTTAAACCAGAATATAACTTTCAGGCTCCAGACATATGTAATGCCAATGTGTATAAAGAGGTTACAAATTTTTTGTTGTTGTTTATATTCGTTTAATGGATTTGTCTCCTCTATTTTCAAAAGCATTCATTGGTGTTCAATATTTTCTGCCTGAAGTTAATACTATGAATTTCATTTAAATAGTATCGTTCCCTTTTCTTAAAGAACACATGTTTCATTCTTCCATTTGTAATGTTTTCATTCTTCCATTTGTATTCACATTAAAAATGTATATATAATTCATATAAATATTAAATTCTCAAGACAAAAAGAAGAATTTGTGTTTTGCTACTTTTAGGAATGGTGAACACATTCTTTTAAAGGTAATCAAGGCTCGATCTTTTTACAATATTTTGATAATAATTTCCTAAGCCCGTGAACTCCGGCTTCACTGCATCTTTAACTTCAGAAATTGCGCGAATTATTATTTTTTCCACGTGAGCCAACTGAAAGAATAGACTGACTTTCTTTTCCAAAATTATTTAAGTTCAGAATGCTTTCTCTCTCTCTCTCTTTCCCACTTTTTGCCTTCCTATTCGGTGAACTATTCGGCTCTCTCTATGGACTGGACAAAGGATGATATTTAAAAATTAGACTAATTCTTAAAAATTGTGAAGAATAAAAAGGGTTAAAGAACTTAAAATTATTTATTCAAAGTCGTGTTTTACATATTTGTATATCAAATATTTACTTTTGATATTAATGTTTTATATGCTTGAAGATATAAATAAACATAGCATTCATTAAGAATTTTATTATTTGAAGAGAATAATTTTCCATCGTAAACAAGAATAATTTTCCATCGTAAACAAGAATAATTTTCCATCGTAGAAAAAAATTATTATTTTTACTTTTGAAAATGAAATATAGGAAAACGAACTACTAATGACATTATCCACTTACTTGTACCATTTGTGGCTGTATGGATTCAAATGTGGGGACATGAACTCCTCTGAGATAATGATATTTTGCCGCTTTTATTATGAAGGGGAAATAAGATGTGTCCTGAAGATATGGTTGTAAAAGATGCTGAATGATTTTATCCAAATGCTGGGTTTTCACAGCAGTTGGAAACTCACCTTCAAGAGAAGAAAATTACTTTCTGATTATATTCTTTAGATAATTATTATATTTTCTGTATGATTCATTTAGTACACTATAATAATTGCTTTAAAAATCGTATATCATTTCTGTTATTATTCCGAAGAAGATGAAAATGAATTTCCTGTTTTACAGTCCTAGAAAAGATAAATGAAGCAGTCTTAAAATCCACTTTAAGTGCTTTTGAAATTTATATAAAAATATTTGCTTCGTTGTATAATTTATTATTATGATGTTCTTAATGATTAAATAATAAAATGTTTTTATTCCTATTTTAATATTAGCGATATACGATTTGAATATTAATAGTATTTGATCTATTATATCAATTTGAATATTAACGATCTCCATACAATGCTGCTTAATTATTTTCTTTTGCTTATACTATGTTTTTAAAGTGTTATTAATATCGCAGAAATAAAGTTATAGTGCTTGATATTGATTAAAAGCTACTAAATCCTCGGAAATTATTGAAAATTTTAAATAAAAAAAAGACTTAAGTTTTGTCTCATTTTTCGAGGAAGAAATAATTCTTTTTAAAATTTCAAATTATTCGTATACAGCTAAACGAATGACCGTTCTTATAAAATGAAAATTTTTCTTATATGGCTATAAAATGAAATTCGTTTGCAAAATAAAGCAGAATTTGAAAAACTCACTCTGGCGTTGTTTTTTTTAAGATGGATTAATTTTTTTCTGAAATTGATATTGATTAAGTTTTAAAATTTAAAATTTTTATTTGTTTTTTTGAGAAAAATATTTTTAGTAAGAATGGTATCATACTTCTTACATTAATAAGAATGGTATCATTCTCTGATCATCTGAGAATGGCTTTACATATAATTATGTTCTTTGAATTAAAAAACAACACTGGAAAATCTATGTTTTTATTAACTCAAATCCATTTACTTCAGATATTAACGTATTCAGCAAAAATAGTTTTATTTCAATTTACATTTTAGATTAAAAGAGCTGAATCAATAAATTTAATAAAATCACTTTGTTCAATTTTCGGATTCATTATCTTCCTTTGCTTATCTAAACGAAATTTAGGATAAACAAATTTTTCAAATTTATTTTATCCTAAGTTTATTGAATGTATTTAGTAGAAAAAGTTTAGCTTATATATTTTCTAATTCATGGAGGGTAATACACGAAATATTTTATTTTTAAAGATAATCGAGAAAATCATTGCCTACTCTCCTTATATCTTTCATTACATAAAAAAAGGTTTTAATATGTCCAAAGTGTGATAAAACTCATTATAAGCACAATTTGAATCCATGTTCTAGCGTGAATATATATATATATATATATAAAACATTTATTTCTCTATATTTCAGTTTTGCTTTCATTGATATGAATTTTTTTTCAATGCTGTACAATTCATAGATATGTTGTTATCTAATCATCTACATAAACATTGTAAATAATTTAATAAATATTTTATGTACACACGTGTAATAAAAACATTATTGCCTACTGCCGGAATATCTTGTACAAGTTGCATTCTCTGCATAGAGTAGGATCAGCCTTTTCAAAGGAATTCGACGACGTTAAGGCACTTTCAAATGCATTTACTCGCTAGTTTTACTTGTAACATAAGCAAATTATGATTGAAACTATACAAACGTACACGTTTAAAGGGACAGATATTGATCTTACTACTATTAAAATGACCTAATAATTAATTTGTGTGTTCCTGAAAATGACATACTTCCAGATTCTGCAATATGGCTAGTCTCTGACAGCTTACAAGAGTTACTGGTTTTTATGTAATTCAAGAGCGGGATTCAAATATCTGAAGCTTATTCAGTGGGCAGGTAATGATCAAATTTATTTCTAATTTGATTTCTTGAAAACGCAAAACTATATACACAAAATAAAATAATTAAAAATCATACTTACTAGAAACTTCAGCAAAGGCTTCCCTTTGTGTAACTCCTGCAATAAAACTAACATTCTTTTGATAACCTAATGAGTACAACGTTTGGGGAGGATAAGGTAAAAAGGGTAATTCTGCATCCTTATCTACAGTTGGTCGAAACATAACCTATAATTAGACATATGAAATAGCATTAAATAATATATTAAGTTACAAACTATTTAATCATGTTACTATCAAACTATTTAATCCTAATGCCACAAAGATTCAAATGCTTTACTAAATAATCGGTGACTTCTGTAGCATTGTATGGTATAGAAAATTTCAGAATTCATAACAAATTCCTACGTCAAAAACTAGATGTATAGTTTTTATTAAATTATGATGGTCACTTTAATCTTTAAAACAGAAAGTAACATAAAGGCAATATAGTGGGCAGTAAGGAAAATGAACCACATTTAGAATCATCAGTGTTTCGGTAAATTGCATCACGCTCGAATGATTTTAGGTATGTTCTGCAATTGGTAATCGAACGGGCAATCTTGAAATTTCAAATTTTCAATATGTTAGGAATTAACTTCTTCCAATCTCTTTATTTTTACAATCAGATAACAAAGAAAAAACTGCAAATTGGTTGCAAGCGGAATTTATAAATGGCTTTTTTTTTTTTTTTTTTTTGAAGATAATATAAGTTTTTTTCCTATGGTCTTATCAGTATTTAAGATCATTATATAAACATCGTATTGCCACTTCTCACCGAGAACTGCTTAGAAGCGGTGAGCATAAATCATATCAACTGAAGGGGAAAAAATCAAATTATCATTATAATAAGAATGCATTTGTGTAAAACAGACAATAGGTTGCTTGATATTAAATTTAAAATTATTATTGACTTGGAAAGTTTACTGTTCGTTCTGAGAGCATTTTTTTAAGAATATTAAAACAAATGAAAGCGTCATTTTTTATCTTTATAAAAATTATTTAAGTATTTATTTTTGAATATATATCAGCTAAACGTGTGCACACTTCAGTTGTTTATATAGTACTCACTGTTCTTCAGTTTAATACCATAAAAAGAATACCTTGTCTAATTTCATTTGAACTTCCAAAATATCATTCAGTTGGCTCATCTTCAAACAAGAAATCATGTTTTCTGTGTAGTTCGTTGGACATCTCAAACTGGTAGCCACAACTGCAGCATTTTTAGGTAAATGACTCATGACCCATGGATCTAAGGCTGTTCCACTGCCTGATATTGCTGCATTAAAGTAACCTAAACGGGAAGAAATTTTGTGTATAATAAATATTTTCAAATCCTATGAAAAGTTATTTATTGAATGTTTCTTATAAACCCTTTGCATTCGAAACAGTACGAAATGCATTATTTGTAGGTATGCAAAATTCTTATTATATATTGTATTTCAGGAATATTCTTATATATTTGTAAATCAAATGGATTGTTAATTAATTTTCCACAGTAAATTATATTGTTTATATTTCTATTAATTTATAATTCGAGTTCTACATCCTAATACTTACAAGCATTGGTTATTAATTTCACTGACATTTCGACTGCAAAGGTCCAAAACGAAGCTAAATGATAAAGTACACAAATTTTCTTCAAAGGGTGGTGATTTTATCTTTGAAAGAAAAACACCTCACCTGTAGCTGTGTTGCATACTTAATTTTGAGTATCGCCTTCTCTTCTTTCTATACTCAGCTTGGATAGTTTCAAACACTTCTCAAATGCGAAGAAGTCATTCTAGAAGGTTCTCCAAGCAAGCAGTCCTCTGATTGTCTGAAACAGACCAAATCGTCACTTTTCATGCCTATTTTGAGTTGAGAGAACAAAAAATACTATCTGAAAGTGCTCTTCTGGGTCCAGAGAATATGCCACGGATATTGTCTGGTGCACATCGGAAATCACTGGAATATAGAGCATTAAGCTCATTGCTGTTAATAATATATTACTGCCTGACAAATATCTGCTTCCGTTGTCATTTGGCTTGTAACTTGACCTAATTGATGTACAACGGAATGCATTTCTTGGTAGGGCTGAATGAAAGTATAACCGAGGTCTTTCCAATGATGTTGATGCGAGGCTTCAGGTAATGTATATGACATTTTGCAAATCCAATTCTCGCTTAAAGCATTATTTTACATTTAAGGACAGGCAGCTTGCATTCATGATCGATTGAAAATACAAAAAGAGAAACGAATATAAGTGAACTTACTGGTACATTTCACTTATGGTGAAAATATAGACACTAAATATTTATCTTGTATAGCCAGCTTCGTTTTTATAGAGAACAAATCACAAAGATTTTTCTATGTATTTTCTTTTATGGTAGCATTCAAAAAGAAATCCCTAGTCTGAAAATAGGTATTTCTTATAGATCTTCTTTGCTCTTATAGATCTTCTTCTGTCTTATAGATCTTCAGAAGCGTAGTTGCTTAAGACTTTGTCTTAGTTCATGTGAAAGTACAACTGATAAATTTTGAGATCGCTGGCTATATGAAGAGAGAAATCTTTATCTGGAGTACAACATAAAAGGAAACCTTCACCACTTATTTCTGTTTTATATTTAATTCCATTTTGTCAGTTTTCATGCTTCATGATTGCTAGTTCAGTAGAGATGAAGAAAGAAGTAATAATTTTATACATTTTGATGCTTCAATATAGAGATGAACTAATTTTTTAAAAAAATTGATGATGCTGAACTTTTATTATGGCATTCCATGCTTCATAATACATTTTCGGAGGCTACTTATTCATTAAACCTTTTAATGTAGATAATTTCAAGCCCATTTAGAGCAGAAATCTGTTGTTGATACAATTATTATAAAGTTTTTTTTATATGTTTATCAGTAAGAGTTTTGTTGAAAAGAGATAATATTTGTATTGTAATAGCTCTATTTCTCTCATTGCATGAATTGTTTTCATTATCTTCTTCTTTAGATTGTTGTTATGCATTTAATGTCATTTAATAGTTACTATTGTAACTATTAAATGACATTAAATGCTTGTATAATCTCAAGAAAATATTCGTAAGCACATTTTTGCTCCGTGGTTAGACCAGATTTCCACAGACTCCAATCATTTAAAACAAAATACTTATTAAAGGTAATTAGGTTGTAACGAAACAAAACAAATGCTCAAAAGTAAGATTGCTCATTAGACATTTTTTGAGGATATATTTTTGGAACAATCTAAGCTGCGTATTGAAAAAAGAGAGGACAATTTCAAAAACCAGATCATAGAAATTACTAGAAAAAATTACCTACCTTTTATGTCTCTAAAACCCTTCTGTAATATTCATTTTCAATAAAAAGAACGTCCGCTATACTTTAATTAGGTAAGTGATCTTTTGTAGCATTATTAATTTTTTAAATTAATGAAATGCTTAATGAATAAATTTATTAAACTATTCAGAAAGTTTTTTTCTTTGCTAACCATAAATTTACAACGTAGATCTAAACTGTAAATATATAGGAAAAAATTGTGTCGCCCTTTAATTCAAATATAAGGTTAAATAATTATTGAGAATGCCAAGTATCTTTATTTTTCTATGATTTCAGAACTAATCCGTCTCGATTACGACGCTTTGCATTCTCATATTAAAATCTGTCTTATTATAACAAAAATGGTAAAATGATAAAATTAAAGAATTAACTTTACATGCGATTTGTGATTTTGGTCATAATTTACTACTTAATCCATTGCATTTTCATGATTACGGTAATTATTTTGTAATCGATTTCCCCTAGATTCTATATAAGTTGAACTAGAAGGTGTTAATTAATTGCTTTGGAAATAATTTAATGCTAAAAAGTAAAATAAGTCTTTGATAGGAGTTGTTAAGTTGCTAGATTTTCCAAGTTTTTAAAAGTTTATTTTTACACATCTTTTAACCAGCCTTTCTCTTTTATATATTGTTACGAATTTGTAATAATGCTTCCTTACACAGTTTGTCTAGGAGAACGATGACAGTTTTACAGATATTTTAAAGGATGCTGAAAAGATGCTAGATCAGTGATCCCCGTCTTGATCATTTGTTCATTGGTGACTCAATGACTTTAGCATCAAATATGAAGGCTCTCGAAAGTGCAGGGACTTTAACGATATCTCCATTCGGAGCCAAGACACGGGATCTTTCCAGAAACTTCCATACATTGCCACGGAAGGTATATAAACGGTGGCGCAAACCCAAAAGTTAATACAGAAAAACGAATTATCTCTTAGGAATGTTGATCTTAAAGTGAGTTCTTTTTGGGTGCTTTGTGCTGTTGCGATTGTTTAAAAACGATTTGCTGTTTGCGTATTGTTTTTTTCTGCAAGTGCTGGTTTTGTGTACCCGCCGGCTATGTCTTGCAACCAGTGTTTTCGTGCTTTTCTTGTGGAATAGTTATTCGTTATCGAGCTTGAGGGTCTTCGCACTATACAATCAGGGGACATATTTTTATAACAATACAGACTCAATGATCTACGTCCTTAAGATGGTTATGAAAGAGAAATTGTGTATAGTATTCCAAAATTGATAAATGCTGGTAAGAGCGCTTATTGCTTACATTTATAAATGATAAAAAGCTTTTCTACAAAAATTTGTGACAATTTTGTCAATATGAATGACGCCGAAATGTTTGTGTCGTGAAATATTTTTTTTAAGGAAATTCCTTGTTGCAGCACCTTTTAAATCTCGAAAAACCTTATATAGAAATAAATGCAATTATGGAATACTTTTCTAAAATGAAATGAGAATTAATATATAAAAAATAAGATATTCGTATTAAAAAGGTGTAAATCATCCTTTTAAGAAAAAATTTGCTCGAATTTCAATTTTAGTTTCTGGTTTGAGAAGTTCTAAAGAAGTATCCTGAGAAGTCTTTCAACCTTGAATCTTCTGATCTATTTTCAAAAACCTTGAGAGTGTTTTCCCAGATCTAGAGGGATTTTATAAATATCAGCAGGATAATAATTCTTTTTTGTTTATATGAATAAAGATTATGCTGAATCGTTTACAAAAATATAAAGATCTAATAAAAGCCTTTCTAATTAATTGAAAATTAATTCACAACTCAAATTTTAAATCATATTTGGAAAAACAATTTATTTGAATGTATTTCCAATTGTTTTATGTTTCTTCATTTGTTTTGTTAAGTTTTAGAAAAAAGTGTTATGATCAATGGCAACTAAACTTTCTGTTTGACAAAAGATAGAGAGTTTATTAAGCTCAATTAAATAGTCCTAATTATGATTATGCAGTGTTACCTATTAGTCATTTACCTATTTAAACATAATTTAATTTTAAGTATATATTTATAGTTTTGGTAATGAAACTCTGTCGATCTGTCTATTCGCGTGTAATATAAAATTCTGAATCAGAATAGTAATAAGCGAGATAGATAAATTTTTAGTTCCAATATTTTCATCAAGAGTGGCGATTTGTGTCTAATTGTCAGCTTATACTTACTGTGTGAAAGCGGAGATAAAATGTGAAATCCGACTGATGCTCCTCCAGCATCGTGACCTGCAATAGTGATTTTTTGTGGATCTCCTCCAAAATATATGATGTTTTGATATACCCATTTCATTGCCATTCTTTGGTCCCATAAACCTAAATTTCCAGGCATTGAAGATTCTTGGTTGCTTAAGAAACCTATGAAGAATGTTCAAGATATTTTAAGATCCATCTTTTTATACGGTTGAAGTAATAGAAAATACTTACAATTTTGTGCCAAAAAATTTTATCAATCGTTCTGATTTTTACAGAAAAGATATCTGATTTTTTACATCAAAATATTTTTTTATTATATATTGAATATTTTATGTACATTTATTTTAAATAAAGGTACCATTTCGCCTACATTGGTAATTTAGTAAATAAGTAAGTAATTAAATCTGTAATCAAGTCAAAAAAGTAATTGCTTTAAAAGACAAAAATCACTTGGACACGCTTAGGAATCTCAGCTGTCCTTCACGTTTTTGTGTGAATGGAATTAACAATTAATGTACCAAATAGAGTATATCATTTAACTAGGAGATAAATATATTTGTAGATTAAGGGGTTAAAAATAATTAGTCCATCCTCAAATTATAACGAGGCTTTTACTATTTTATGTTGCTGATAGACACCAATTATGACGTGTTGCATCTTCGATGCTTCCCTGCAGGCGTCATTTGAATTATCATCATCTGCTGGTTAAAATTATACTAGCAATATTCATTTTGAATTTTCGAAGAATATCAGTTTTCCACACACACATTATTCTTCAAGACTATTCTTTCTGATAAAAATGTAAATGAATTAATAAAATGACTTCGTTTGTTTCCCAGCTATTTCATATCATAGTTTACACAAATTGATTCAGCCATTTTCATGAAAGCTTTGATATGTATTGAAATAATGAATCAAATTCGAAAGCTTTGTGTTCGGAGAAGATATTGGCCTTGTCGTAACGTATCAGTTTTAGAGTCGGAAGAATGTGGATTGGAAATACAATTCTGTCAAAGATCCACCGGGCATGTGAGCTTATTGCACTCTATATTTGTCATTGAGAGTGAAAGATTCTACCGTTGACATGAATGAAAATTCGAAAAACTGGACGTAGACTCATATACCTTCTTTATCATCTGACTGCGTTTCAAAATTACAAAGTCGGTCTCAAATTACCCCTCGCATAAGTTCAAAATGGGACATAAAACATACTCATCTCATGTTTAGCCGTTTCCATTTCAGATATTAGAAGGAAATCCATTATGGATAGTAATTTTAACATAATATTACAATACCCTGGAAATTTAAAAATATTTAAAAAAAAATGATGGAAAAGATTTCTAGCCTTTTACCATGAGAGTGAAGATTATTTGAACTTTTGTTGGCTGTTATTTTCAATGCAAAAGTTGGACAGATAATAAGCATAACAGCTGGTCACAATAATCCCTGTTGAGTTCTGTAGTAATGAGGTGACTGGAGCAACGTCAACTGGGAGATGGAACCTGTTCCTCCTCAGGAGAGGAGATGAAACAACGTTTGCAGGTAATTATTGTTAGATGGTTATATTAATGTCCTGTTTTAAAGCAGCAATTGAACTATTTTGGGACGTACTTTGTAATTTTGGACAACAGTTAGATGATGAGGACGAGTCCTCATCTGGAACCACCCTCTCCAGACTTCAGCACCACACCAATGGGAAGACATTTGACCTTGATAGATTTAATGTGCACTAGACCCGCTTACACGATGGTTCTTCGGAAAAATCAGGTCTTGAATCGGCTGATACCTTACCACCTGGTCACCACAGCTAGCGGCAACTGATGAAAAAGTTGAGAATGTTGACCGTACCTGTTCTTTTTTGGGATTTATGAGGGAAAGTCATATCTCAAAGTACTGGGCTACCTTGACTAACTTAGGAGCACCAGACATGAAAATCCGAAATGTTACCAGTACAAAAATCAGGTAAGCTCAAGTCAGGCAACATTTTTTTAAAATAATGTCTTTAATTGGAATATAATCATATAATATATTTAAATGGAATGAGAGTGAAAGGACATGTGTAAAATGGATGAGGGGAATCGTTTGTTTGAAATGTTTTTTATGACTATTAAACCAATTATTTTTCAGCATAATCTGTTTCATTTCAGATATCACAAATGTTAACGTCTAAATGGATTTTAATAAGGTTAAAAGCTAAACAGTGATCAGGAGATTAAGGACCTCGAGGCCATGCGCTGCTTTCAGTTCTCCAATCGCTGGCGCAGTGATTGGATTTCTAATATTTCGAAATAATTTTGATGTATTTTTTTATATTTTTAAAATTTAGTTGCATTGATTATTGCTACTAGTATTATAATATTGTTGTTTCTATTAACTTTTTAGTCATGAGAATTTTATTTACTTTTTTTAACGAAGATGAACCGTTCATTGAGAACTATTAAAGGTTAAAAAAAAAAAAAAACGCAAATATTACAGGCTGCTCGTTGTGTTATTTTACCAGTCGATTTCAAACTCACATCTGAATGCTTTTTTACAATTTTTCGTTTTGTTATAAAATTTTTAAAGGTGTTCCTTTTTTTTTTTTTTTTTCCCGCTTCTAACTTAGGAATGAAAAACTTGATTAATTCCTTTCTTTTCTTTCCTTAATATAGTTTATTATATACAGAGTAAATAAAAATTTCCACCTTTGGGGGAAATTAAAACAAGAATTTCCTGTAAAATAATAAAAGTAGCTATTTGCAATAAGTTAAATGTTTGATGCCAAGTAATATTTATGGAGAGCAACATAGCAATCCATTAAAAATGCCTTGTTTGTTTTTAAAAAGATCTGTTAAATGCTTTTAATAAGCTTCTTTTTCTCCTGAAAAACACTTTATTTTTTCAGATTTTTTTTTAAAAATTGAGTTTTCTTTTATACCGATCATTGATATTACTTCAATAAATTCTGAAATATTTACCATTTTCAGAAGCGAATAAGGGATGCAATAGAAAAAGCTGGAAAGTGAACTGATAGGCTCTAGAAATTTTCTCACTAAAATTTCTAAGTGTTTCTTTTGATAAACTCTAATCTATAGATAAATTTAATATCTCCTTAAAAGCAGATGCACTTACGACTTAAGAAGGAGACCTTATCAGATAAAAAAAATGAAGAAATTTTGAAGAAAAAGGAAAATATACATGAGGAATAGAAAATCACGGGTTAATGAAAATATAAAAGAAAGTTAAATATTTTTAAAATGTTCATTTTAAAAATAATCAATATCTATAATGGTACGGGACAGTATACACTTTCTTCATTACTACACCGAACTCCAAGAGTCATGATGTTTTATCGCAATAGGCTGCATATTCACTATTATGTTTACTATATATTCTCTGTTTTGTTCCGTCGAACAACACGTATTTAATATTTTTGTAATTTATGTCATTAGTATTATTTAATAATTTATGCATAAAATATCAAGACATTATTGTTTATGAATAAAAAATAATTATTTCATTACCAAACTGGCATCATTAACTGAGACAGATTTCTCTCAAGAGCATGTATACCCTTCCCTTCCTCTCAACATACATAAATCAGTTATTTGAGGAAATAAGTTCTTGCAGAAAAATGCCCAATAATACAAAATAATCTAATGTCACTAGGAATAAGTAAACAAAGCGTGTCTATTGATAGGTGTTTACATTGCACTTTATTAAAAACTTATTTTTATTTATTTATTTTGCTTTTACGAAAATTCAAAAAATAGTTTTCTAGTATGCAATATGGAGGTTAGGCTAGTATATATTATGGGGAGTGTTTCAGAAAAGAAACTGTGATTTCTGGAACCTTTCATATTACAGTCAAATAACAATACTATTAATTATTTTTTAATCTAATGTGGGAAGTTATTTTATGTCGCTTGTAACCCTTTTTTCTTTCAACAAATAATTTGATTTTTTATTGAAAAAACTTCGTAGCTTCAGCAATTTTCAAATTCACCCCGAGACTGCCACATGACCAAGCTATATATAAAAAGTATATATAGCTAGATTATCAGACTCTTATTTCGGGACACCGTGAGAAAATAGCATTATTTGTGAGTAAGTAAAATAAATCATGTTTCAAATTGAAGGTAAATGAATGCTAAGGAACTCCCAGATGGAAAATAATATTCTTTTTTAGTTCAAAATTTACTTTTTTTTTAATGTGCTGAAAAATACGAAACAATTTTTCTATCGGAACTCTGGTAAGCAAAAAAAATCTTAATAGCTTGAGGCGTTACTAATATACGCGAAGTAAAATGGAATTTTAATTACAATTATAAGATTTTTTTTTTGTTATAATACTCATTACAGCTCATTTTCCTTAAGCTAGTGTTAGATTTTTTTTCCATAATTTTGACAAAAAAAATCATTTAAAAAAATCATTTTCAATTTTTTAATGTATTAATAAAAGAGTTTTTTGATGGGATTTTATCATTTTCTTTTTAGTCCTTAATATATTTTGTGATTCATTCTAATAAATATTATGAAATCTTTCCCATCAGTTTTTCTCATTATCATATGGTTCCTTTTATATGGAATCAAAAATTAGCTGAAATCCGTTAAATGGAATGCAGATTGTGAAAATATATATTGCACTGTAATCTCGAAACATGCAGATGTACAAAATTTCAGAACTGTAATGCATAAGAAAGATATTAAAAATCGTTTACAAAATCCCCTCTATATAAACAGGAAAAATTCTGTTTTAGTTATATTATTTACTTCATTAATAATAAATAATGAGGAGATTATTTTGGAATTATTTGATTTAAAACCCGAATCATATGGTAGAGACAATAACTAAGCCGGCAGATTGATTTAAAATTGTTATTAGCCTATTTCAAAATAAATTAATGAAAATTACAAATTCTATGAATTATAAAACAATAAAACTGCAATGTCTATTTACAGTGAATCATTAAAATTGTAATAAATAAAAGTGTAAGACATTACTTATTTATAACATATTGGAATATTGATTCATTTAACTGATTAAGTTACATTCCACTTGACAGAACCTGTAAAATAATAATTTTTAGTGTTATATTTGTTAGAAACATTATTAATAAAATATTTTTATCTATAATGAGCCACTTTTGGTGACCAGCTAGTTCTCACGGATTAATGATTGCTTAAAATTTCCATTTAACATTTTGTGTAATTGTATATTAATGGCTTCCTAAACAAAATATTCTAAATTTTCAATTTTGATAGATTTATAATTCATAATATTGTAGAAGCCTTGAACTATTCTGCTCCATGTGGCATGCATGCATTTCCTTAATTTTTTATCAATATCTTTAAGCACAAAATTATATAACAAGAAAGAGCATCAGTGTTTAAAAATGGGTGCACTTAAAAGATTTCTGATGTTGCTTGATTCTGAAGAAAAACCTAAATTGCAAGAACAACAAAATTAAATCGAAAATTTTATTAAAAGCGAGCCTTATACTGAAACTTACTCAATACGGGAAAAAGAACCGAATCTTCACATCTTGTGAATTAACAAAGGCAAAAAAGGATGAAATATTAGTAGCAATAATGGAAACGATTTGAGTTTCAATTCAACAAGGAAATATATCGCTGCAAAATGCACTAAAAGTATTTTTAAATTACTTGGAAATAGAAAAAATATTATGCGACATAAAAATTGATATAATTGAAAGGACAATTTTTTTTAGTTTTAAGATGATGTAAAAACATTTTAGTCCGTAATATTTTCGGAAGTTTTCATAGAAGAACGCCAAAATTTCACTTAATTAATTCAAAATTAAAAAAAAAAAAAAAAATCTCTCCGAGCTGCACATTCCTACTTTTCAAAGTCTACATGTGCCAAATTTGGTAGCTCTAGGTCAACCGGAATTGTCAGTTACGGATATAGATACGGATCAGTTATATGGATAAGAATATTTTAACTGGATATCTGCTTATTGTAAATGAATATATAAAATGATTTTTAAATATTTTATTTACAATAACCGTAGATATATTTTTAAATATCATTGTAAAAACAGTTCTTTATTAGGAATTACTCACCAAGTATGCCTAACCTATAGTTAGGTATAACTACAATCATATCGTTGTATTTCAACAGGAAATCTGCTCTGTATTCTTCTTTGCTACCATAAGAAAATCGTCCAGGATGAAAGTATATAAGTACTGGCAGTTTTTCTTCAGATTTTTCCTGAAATAAAATTTTTAATAATTATAAAGCTTTATATTACTTAATACAATAAGAGCCATACCGATTTTTAACATAAAAGGGCCCCATTTACATAATCAGAAAGATTTCCTGTTGCTCTATATTTGCATCTTCGTAGAAAAAAAAAAAACACCTAGAGGATGTCCTAAATTCTAATCTAATCGAAATTCTATTCTAAATTCTAATCTATGTTTATTGCTATTTATCTATGTTTTATGAAAATTGTTTAATTGTTAACCTTTCCCGCCAAATTTTTAAGTGCCTTAAATTATTTGAGGTAAATGAAGCTCGTTTTGGGTTAAATGCAAAAATTAATAATAAAAGGATGTGTTTATATAGACATGAAATACTCAGGAAAGAAGGAATATAATTTGTCAGAGGTACACGCTGTTGTGCAATGACACGTTCAATCACATAATGTTAAACAGTACTATGATCTCTCATTTTAATAGACTAGAAATGTTTCTGATATCTAATTCCTTTAACTTGCATTATAATTTACATATGGATTTATTTTATGTATTGGTGATAGTAACAGTATTTTTTTAAAATTGTAAAGACAGTAATTTCACGGTATTCTAAATAATCATTATTTAAAGCACTGGCATTTCCATTTTGACACCTGTTGGTCGTGGTCTTCTCTAAAATATCGTCAACCCTCTCCATGCTAGTTTAATTATCTAAATCTGAAGCCAGATAGCGGTAGGAGCAGAGAAAAGGCCAAATGAATTGAGATGAAGAGCTTTGCAGTGAGAATGTTAGAGAGACTAACTTGGTATAAAAGTGAACTTTAAAACTACGTTTGAGAAACCTAAGAGTTCTTCATTATCACATTTTTTATATAATGTAGATGATCGTATATACCTAAATATATTTTAATTAGATTGATATTGAATAGGCTTTGAACTTAGTCTATGATTGAATACACCCAACACGTCGAATATTATTGTTACTTAACGTCTCGCCTAGATTGCCTCAATATGGAAGAATTCTAATGTTTAAATTAGAGTATTTTTGTGTCCTTGTATGTTTGAACAAATGTACTTGGCTCAAAGGGCTAAGTAGGAACATGTTATTAAATAAAAGTTTGAACCAATAAGTTTATGACATTGTATAGTAAAATCTCAATAATAAAATAAGAGATATCATCTAATAATTTTTTCTCTGCAGAGTAGACAGTTCTTATTCTAAAAGTACTTATATTTCAGACAAGATTACAGTTAATTACTTACTTTTCGGTGATAAATGTCTAAAAATAAGCAGTCTTCTTGACCCACCACTCCATGCCCGGAACTTTTGATGTAAGATGATGAAACTTGAGGGCAATAGACCGGCTGTGTATTATTCAGATCAATTTCAGATTTCGTAGATTCAGATTCGAGAGGTAGCTAAAAAAAATCATTTTATTAAATGTTTTATTCAAGATAGAATATAGCTTTATTTACATAGCTATTTTATTTGCAGACATTGGTATGAAACTTCCCTTGTGATCAGTGTAAGATAATACATTATTTGATGTAAGATGATTGAGATGACTATGATATCCTGTAAATTAAATTCACTTTCCCACAGATGCTTTACTGCCAGTATCAGCATCTCCTGTTTTTATTATTTGTAGTTATGATTTTCATATGATTTCGAATTCTGTCAGAAAAGCAGAAATTTTCTTTGTTTTACTTAAGAGTATATGAAAAATTCATTAAGCATATATGAAATATAAATGGCTTTTAAATATCTTTAATTTGGATAAGTAAGAAAGAAATATTTGATTAAAGCAGAAATTATGCTCAACTAAAGCTTTATTATCCTGTTTAATAAATGAATAAATTATTTAAACGTTTCATTGTGAAAAAAAAAGCAAAAACGAAGCCTGTATCATTTTTAATGTAACACAATTTGAAACAGTATGCATTTTTATTTTATTCCAATATCCTCCCATTGTTTAATCTCAAAATAATCCTGAATGTGAAAAACAATCACCGGTTTATTTGTATAGAAGAACTGTTGTATTTATGGATAAGTTCAACGTTCATGAAAATTTTTAAAAAGGTTCGCAATATTACTAAATAGAAAATCGTATCTTTTTCCAAAATTTTTTCTTACACACAAATAGTAATGGTTAGAAAAAAAAAGTGAAACTTTAAATAAAACTTTTTAATATTAGATTTTTTAATGGTTTTTAAATTTTTAACTCTTTTTCAGCCGAAAAAGGGTTATAAATGAAGTTGCCGTTTGTTTGTTTTTAATAATTTCCTGTGTTAATTAAGCAGAAAAATAAAATAAACAGATGTAATGAGGATTACTTATAAACGAAAATTAATTTCATTTAATTCAGCAATTTTTAAATTTTAAGGAATATAATTTTCCTGAATCTTGATGGTTCGTTCTAATCATTTTGAACAATGTTGCTAACAAATCTAACAAAAAATTGCGTTATCACAGTAGCATTAGCTTAAAAAGTTATACTTCAGGTCTTATTTGGGTTTGAGACTCAAAGTTTGGAAGCTCTCATCTGAAAAATAGTAAAAATATTTTTGATAATTAAGTTTTCAACAGGCAGTTATTAAAATAATGGAAACACCTGTGAATGAAAGTGATATTTAAGAATGCGCTTCGTAAACATTAAAATATAGTTCCACTTACCGTTTTTTTAATATAAAAGGTATATATCATAGTAGAATGAGGTAGCTTTAATGAAGTTGCATACGTCTTGGTTTTTCTCAAAGGTGTAAAATATCAGACATCCCAGACTTTCAAAAAGGCCAAATTGTATGGAGCAATTGCGACTGAAACATCCAAGTTTTTAGGCATTTCTAGAGGTACGGTGCCTTAAGTCATGACAGCGCACACACAGCGGGGCAAAACAAGCTTGTTAAAGCAAAATACTGAACGGAAGGAGAAGCTGATTGAAAGACATCGACGGATATTGTAATGTCTAAAAAGAAAATAAGGCAGCAGAATAGCAGCCAAAGTGACCGTAGGCTCAATCAGCATCTGGATTCTTCAATGCCAATAATTTCAGTTCCGAGGCACCTTCATTAAATGGACATTAACGGCAGAGTAGCAATTCCTAAGCCACTTGTCACAGATGTTAATGCCAAACGTCGTCTACAGTGGTGCCATAACCACGAAACCAAGTCGATTGATAAGAGGAAGATGTTTATACGGTCATGTATGAAGGAAGATCTGTTATGGTATAGGCAGTCGTGGCATGGTTTTCTGCTGGCCCAATCGTAACTCTGAAAGGAAGGATCACTGGGGAGAAGTTTTGGATAACCAAGTCCAACCTATGATACTATCTTCGTTTCCTGCAGGAAATGGAATTTCCCAGGTTTATAATGCTCCTATTTATGCAGCAGGATTTGACCAATTGTGGTTTTATGAACACGAGGATGAAGTGAAACTTCTACCTTGGCCCGCACAGTCCCCTGACTTCAATATAATCGAGTCGTTACGGTCTATTTTATAGCATTCAATCCGAAATTGATATCATACACTGGCATACTCCCTGAACTTTTACAATATCTCAATGAAGAATGGTACAATATTCCTCTAAACACTATTATGAATCGATTCTCAAGCGAATCTAAGCTTTATTCCATTCCAAAGGTGGCCCTACACCTTATTAATAAAGAAACTTGTATTCTTTTGTGGTGTTTCCATTATTTTGATAACCACCTGTATATTGGGACATAATTTAACAACGATTTCATGCTAAGCATCCGTATTTTATTAAACAGAAAAATAAAATCACTCTAGTATTTTAAGAATTTGTTAAATATTCTGAAGACAAATTTTTTATTCTAAAAATTCCGATTCTTCTTTTGGTTGACCTGAGATTCTTTTCTATAAAATTATATATTCTCTTGATTTTTAAATTTTATCCTTGATCTGTTGCAATACTGAGTTAAATATTATTTCTGTTACGAAAATGTGAGTTAGTTTTTGGGCCAAATAAATGATTCTTGATGCAATCGTCATTTGTTTGGCTTGATTTTTTTAACCTTGTTTACATTCATTGACTGAGATTAAATTTAAAATGATTGCTTTTAACCAGCGCTTTATTTTACGGTCTTTATACATCGCTCACAAAGGAAACATGTTTTTTTTTTATTATTAAAAGAATGTTCGAATTGATCAAAATAATATATTTTTATTTGTTATGAAGCAGAATCTTATAAACTTATAAAAATGTTATAAACCCATTTTTTGGATTACTCCTGTTTTATTGATACAAGAAAGTATGTCGTTTTCATGAAATAGTCGAAAGTATCTCCAGATTTTTCATTAAAACATTCATTTCAAAGACAAAACATTTCTTTCGTGCTATCTTTAGAAACATACTCTTGTAATGGTATAAAAACGCAGCAAAGAAAATTTTCTTGCTAAATGATGATGACATGGTATTCAATTAGAGTGAAATATACTCCAATAATTAACTACATTAACACAGGTAAAATCAATTACTAAAAATTCAAACTTTCTTCCTTTTTTTTCCATTTGAAATATATGACCTTCCTTCCAGTTAAAGGACATTTTCAACATCTTATAGTCATGTAAATGTTTTATTTTTTTAAGAGTTATTGGCACAAAAATTCATTCGTGTCCTTTTAAATATATATAAGAACTTATTAGCACATATTCACATGAAAACAATATTTCATGTTCTGTCAAGAGATAACATTGATCCCTTAGAAGACACCTTTTGGACTTTCATTGTGGATACTCTAAACAAATGAAGACAAGAGATAGGACTCAAATCTCTCCTTGAGATCAAAATTCATACTGATTCGTTTACCTGTTTTTGCAGGAATTTGCGCGAGTGTTCTCCAAGAATCCACTGGCTTGTCTTATCAATGTAACATCTTTTAGAGAGCAATGAACTGATAAAATTAAGATCATCGTCTACAGATATTCAGGGACATATCTTTATCTCTGAAAATGACGCATACTCTTAAAGCTTCATCAAATCAAACATGAACAAATAATAGGCTTTCAAAATTGTTTAATTCCACATAAACAAGTATTTACAACATATAAAATACTGAATTTATAATTAAAGTGAAAAAAATGCAATGCATATTATATTAATTAGTACGATTCAATACTATTTTCATCAAAATGTTTGTTAAATGTTGACGGAAAGGAGATGCAGTAGCTTCTGAGGGTAAATGCCCCTGAGAACCCAAATGTAGAAGTCTGACTTCTAGCTCATATAAGGATGACCCTTACATACTCACTTGCACAACCCCTTTTTACGGGGGGTGGGGTCTTTCATTTACCTCACAGACAGAACAAAGAGGAGGAACAAACATGGTCGAACCCAGGAAGCCCGGATAGGGGGAAGACGCGCTACCCCTAAGCCAGGACGCGGGCTGTTAAATTGGCGAAATAATCAATTTAATTTCATTAATTAACATATTTTAATTAATAAAATTTATTAAAATATGGTAACCAGATTAGAAATTTTAAATATTAAGTTTAAATGCAAAAAAGGAGCCAAAAAAGAAGTGTACAATGTACTAAATACAATGTATCTTTCATTAGATTGGTTCAGAAAATATTTATTTATATTTGAATTTCATAATGATTGTTTTTTTATTGATAATTCCTTAAAATATATTAATTAACTATTAGAAATAAATTTACCTTGTATGGGAGTTAAATCGAAATAGTTAACTATTCAGAAACGGGTCTTGCTTGTATCGGAGATAATGGAATATTTTCTCATAGTGACATAAACGAACTTTTTAACCATAAAATAGTTATACCTCCATAGTATGTTACTCTCTAGTACGTCAGGTTGCCTTAGACCCATAACTTTTGTAACGTCCCAGATATTCTATAATGCGTCGCCTGTTGTGAGATCCCAGTTTAGTGAATTTTTATTTTGCGATTTTATTATTAATAAAACGATTATTATTTATTATTAAATTATTAATTTATTATTAAATAAAAAGTGATTTAACTCGAATCTAAATTTGAAAGGTTCAGTAATCAAAACATTTTTTTTTTTTTTTTTGAAATATATCTAAAATTTGATCAGCTTTTTTTTTTTTTTCAAACTGCTTTAAAATAAAGAAAATAAAACCAGGCAACCAGAAAATACGTCAAAATTACCCTATTATCCCGAGTACCCAGGAAGCAGTTCCTTCGGTTGTCGGAAAATATAGGGTGTTGCATTATCTTACATGAAGACAATAGCCCCTAAACATTCGTGTTTTTGTAAGACAGAAATGAACTTGCTGCCATAGAAATTCGCAGTAACTGTCACCTGCGACGGAAGCCTTTTATGCAATTCACAATGAAAAAGGGACCAAGAATGAAATAGCAATAAAACCATACCATACAATGATGTAATCAAAATGCAGAAACTGTTTATGCACAATGTTAGGATGCGTAGTAATACATATGCGACAGTTCTGAGTATTCTCGGCTCCGTCTTGGGTAAAATGCGCCTCATCTGACTACACTACCAATGACTATTCTGGGCAGAAATCAGCAAGCAAAATCAATACGTTGTTCTAAGTCTTGAGTGTAGCTTTTGCACCATGTGGATTTTATATGGATACTACTTTAAAACGGATCTCAGAATCTTTCATACCGTAAATCAAGGGAGAGACAAGGCACGTGACATTGCTCGAGCGCTTGTCAAAAAATATTAGGATCCTAATACTTTTTCTTCTTCCGATTTTCTTCCACTCTTTCATTTGAAATCCGTTTCCACCCTTTTCTCGGCAACATGCCCCAGTCTCTTCAAATTTAGCTAATGTTTAAATGTATAAATTTATGTATATGTGTGTGTATATGTATTAAAATAATTATCAAATCCTTTAAAAAATAGAGAAAAGTAAGTTTAGTTTAGTTGCACTAATGTCTTGTTTCCAGATAGGAAGGCTGTTATGAGAAGAACCTCGCAGTTTTGAACCGTAATTAGATGGCAAAGACGAAGCATGGAATAAAATATTTATTGAGGCCCTTTTACGCCAAGTTATTTTATGTCAAGTAGATTTTACAACAATTTTTGCTAATAAATAATGGAATTTCGAAAGAAAAAAAGTTAAAATTGTCGCAATTGTTCAAGTCCAGTCAATACACTAAAAATAACTTTAACGGACGAAAAGCTCATAATTTTTGAATAATATGCTTTAAAGTTTCATAAAGTACAGTAAATTCTCTGAAAATAATTATTCAACGAATTATAATTAAATATTTTACGTTGAAGAGATTTTCTTAACATTTCTTATGAATAAATATTAAAAACCTGAAAGAGAAAGATTTGTAAATATTCACATCTTCTGAGGTCAAGAGCCCCAGTTTCAGAAGCTTCTCCTAGTACCCTTCGTGAGCAAAAGATATATGTGAATAATTATTTTGTGCAACAAAGCTTTTGGATAATGCATATTTATTCTTTTTCAAAATGGTGGGTATAAATATATGCGGAATAATAAAATGCCTTTTATAAATCATTATGTCAAATCCCTTTAAAACTGTAAAAACTAATTTTTGGTTGTTAGATGAAGAAAACTTGCATATCTTTCTTTTCCGGATCTTTAGAGAATCAGATTTTATTTAAGGAGTTATTCAGATTTTATTAAGGATTTTATTCAATCACCAATATGAGCCTATATATTTATCTAAACCCAAGCACACTTACATAATTAAATAAAACATCGAACACTACAGTGTATCACTTGTTGCATTTAATCAGTTCTTGAAGTTTATCACTTAAGTATTAAACTACTTCTTCTTTAAGCTTCTACTGAAATCTTCGACCTTAACAGCTTTCCGTGGGAATAGAAATGTGTCGATGATATAGATAAGAGCATTTATGGTTCCCATTAGAACCAAGAATCAGGAATGAAATCTAAATATGAATGAATGTAATGCATGTTAAAATTGCATCATAATTTCTTGTATAGTTGCAACAATGTTTCTAACATCTGATACTTCTTTTTAAAATGGTAATATTTCCTTCGTTCGTGAAAATTTTGCGATGATTTATTGGAAATATATTAAATCAATTCTTATATATATATATATATATATATATATATATATACTTATGGTTTCTTTACACTCACAAGTGAAAAAAATTTTCAATTTCAAGTGCAACTTTTCAAGTTCACTTTTTCGCAGCTCCGTCTTCAGCAAAATGATTTCGTTGTTATCCCAGAATCAGGAAATAAACAAGAAATATTACCGACATTGTTGAGCAACACAGAAGTATCTTTCTTTAACTGAATTATTCAGCAAAATTTAAAAAAAAATAATGTCAACTTCATTTTCTTAATATGTTTTTTAAATAATAAGAATCTTAAACAAAAAGTGTTACGGGGGGGGGGAGAGATTTTCTCAATCTCGACGATGTTCCATTCCATACTTTAAAATCAATATTTTATTTTGAATTTTGAAATAAAGGGAATGAAATAGAATTTTTTGGAGAGCTTTGCTACTTTTATGAGAACAGAAGTCGAGAAAATATAAGGCAACCTATGCGTTTTATAAAATTTGAAAGCGTTATTTTATAAAACACAGGTTTTTTCAGTATATATAAACAATTTTTCAAAGATATTTATATTAAAGAAACATTTCTACTGTTTAGTAATCTAACATCTTTTTAACGAACTTCATTTAAAAGCATATGCATTTCACAGATATTTATGAAAATAGCTTATTGCGCTGAATAATATGTAATAATAAATAAATGAATTTAAAAGATGAATGTATCTTTTTATTCTTTGTTTCCATTTTACAAATACGCATCATCAAAAAATATGGTGAGATTTTCGCAAGAATTTCAAGATATTGGAATATATAGTACAGCATCGTATGATATTGAATAGCATTGCTCTATGTTAAACGGTATCATATAATAGCTTTATGCTGTTGGGTCAGTCGTTTAAATTTTCTGATAACTCCTAAGTTATAGGACACATCGGAATGCAAACATTTCCACGAACTTTACAGAATACTGCATAACACAACATGATGTTGTACAATACCGTGTAATACTGCGCAAAATAAGGCAATTTCGTAAGCATTGCGCATTATTATTGTGTATTGTAAAAAAATTGTGTAACATCTTTGAATTGCAGAATCGTTTACATTAATTTTTTTTCCCTAAGTTCCAAAACAGTGCATGTTAAATAAGTTGGGAATAAATGCCCTTCCGCTGGTGTGATGTGGAAGTTTAGAAAGGGGGTGCAAGTTCAGATGTCATCCTTGTCATCTAACTGCGGCTCAACAACACAAGGTTCGTCCCCAAATAATCCTAATGTTGCTTTAAAATGGGGCGTTAATATAACTAAGTTCCTGAATGATAGAGAAACGTATCCTCGGACGATTGTGAGTTGAATTCAAAGTGCAATGAAGAAAATAAAGCCTTATTGCACCAAATATCACCAAAATGTATTTATTAAATGATTATGTTATGATTAATGGGATTAATTGGTTATCATTAATAATGATCAATGAAAGTGATTAATCTATTTAACACATTGGCCGACTAGTATTAATAATTCTCCGTTATTATTAATACTAATCGTGGTTATCATTAGTAATAACCAATTAACCATATTGACAGTAACAATTACACGAAACTCTGATATTTTCTAATTTCTTCTAATTTCTAAAACCTTATTTTCATAAACCATTATCT
This sequence comes from Argiope bruennichi, assembly GCF_947563725.1. Lineage (NCBI taxonomy): Eukaryota > Metazoa > Arthropoda > Arachnida > Araneae > Araneidae > Argiope > Argiope bruennichi. The sequence continues at coordinate 33,987,158 of NC_079162.1, read as the reverse complement.
CCCAGATAAAATGTAAGTTCTGAAGAATAACCATAAGACACCAAGTTGAAATAAATATAATTTATAATTATGAATAACGCAGACAGGCATATGGTTTATTGCAGTGATAAATTGTATTTTCTTCTAGAATCATGGCTCTAGTAGAAAAAGGTCTAGATCTTGGTTATTTTCTGGTTTACTTTTCGATATATAGCAGTGAAGTTGAAACCATGTCCTTTAAAATAATTTCGCATTCCTCAAAAATTAGTAGTCAATAAATTAAATGAGATCAATAGTTTATATTTGTCCTAAACCGTCATTTTTTATCGCAGATAGGGAAGAACAGAATCAAATTTTATAGCTACATAAAAACCGTCTAAACTTATTTTCTGAATAGCTTAGTACAATTTTTTTTTTCTAAATCAGAAGACATTTTAAATAAATAAGGGCGATTCTTCATAGTTACTACGACTTGACCATTTTTGAAGTAAAGTTTTGGTTACATACGAGACCAACAGTTCGTGGTAATTTTTAAGCTTATCGCTCTTCATAAAGTTCAGATATAATTGGTTTATCCATAATGTAGTCTAAAAAATCAATTTGTTATTTTAAGTCTCTGAAAAAGAAAGAAATGGATTTTTTTTCTGGATCAAATATATTTAACTGTTAAACAAAACGAATTATTTTCTGCCAAATTCATTGAAATACTTTCGAAAGAGAGATTTTACAGATGTTAGTATTTACAATTTAATTTAGTTTAATTTACTTCTTAAAAATATATAATCAAGTAATTTTTATAATTATAATTTTCCAAATTTTCATCTTAAGAATTCACACATTTTTAATATTTAGAACCTGTAAAAGCACCTCTAATATAGTGGCCTCATTTACAATTTATTATGGGACAATTAGAATTAAAGGAAGTTATATCATTATAAGTGGAGTTACATTTATCTTTGTTTTTGATTTTTTAGTTGCAGGTATCTTTGTTTTCAAAAAATGTATATAAATCACATATAATTAATAAATTACATAGGAATAAACAAATCTAGTAAATTTTTAATCACTTTCTATAAATCTGTATTTTTTATTTGGCAAAACTTTTACAAACTTAACATTTCTTCTGCATATGTTTAAACGTAAGCGTTTCCCAAATTATGAACTATTATTGTATAATCGAAATTTTGTTTCTGGTTATTTTAGTTTTTAGTTTTAAATACAAAAAACTTTTTCTTCGTGACTCTTCTGCTTTTAAACCAGCTACACTTTAATACTAAAAGTGCTTTAAAATATTAATTTTGTTTCTTGATACTTCCAACGAAATATAAAATTATTACGAACGAATATTACAAAAGCGTCAAAAATCTTCTGTAAACTTCTGGAACATATTTGTCAAATGAATCAGTCCTATTTATTTGAACGTAAATGTTTTATTTTATAGGAAGTGTATAAATTCAATATGTGACTGCTGAAAAAATAATATAAAAAAGGAGTTCTTCAAGACAGGTAAAGTCTAGACATGCGAACAAAAAGACTATTAATAAACAGTAACTTTTGATGACTGCCTCTATTGGTATGTATTCGGGCGCCATCGGAGAGCAAAAATGAAGCTTAAAAAATTCTTTTTCAACATATTGGCATTCAAGATCGTAACTAATGATGAATCAAAAAGTTTCAGAAAAGGATTGGAAACAAGGAATCTGAATTATTATTGTTTTTCATTACTATTATAAATTTAACTTTATGAATACAGTATTATAAAATTAGCTTATAGTGAAATATAAATTTATTTTCAGTTAATTATTTAGTTCAGTTAATAATGAATTATCTGTCTGTCAACTTTACAAGCGCCGCGCATACAGTTTAGAAGGAAACCATACTATTTCGAGTAATTACTTAGGCTAATATTCTATTCCAAAAATAAAATAATTGACAAAATTACAGAAATACTGAATTTCATTTTTAAGATCTCATCGGTGTTTTTATTTATTTGACTATTAGGTATTGTGATGAGTTTTAAATATGGTGTGAATCATCTATTGCATTCATATTTACACCAGAATCTAAAAATTGGAGGCAAGAAATGCCCCTCCATTTAAACAGAATTGTCATATCTAATTTGAAATAGACATAGCATGATGCGTGGGTTGACAGTGTTTTTAAAGGTTCAGATTTGAATATTTTATAAAAATTACTGTCAGACTTTATAAATAGGTTTTGAAGGTAATTATAAAATATATTCTATACAATTTTGAAAATGATATTCAGAAAAAAAATTGCAGAATTCTCTCATTGACATGTCAAAACCAACTTGTTCAAACTACATTTTAGAAATAGAATAAATTTATTTTAGAATAATAAACGGTACACATTTAAACATTTTATATTAATCAGTTATCTCTCATGAGAGAGAGTATCAGGTAATTTTTAAAAGGAAGGCAACATAGAATTTTTTTTGTAGAGCAGATTTACTATTCAATATCATTCCATTTTTTTAGCTCTTAAGAAAAATTAACTAGTTGTAAAGATTGATAACGATATAAACTTCACAAAGGACTAGCATATTTATATATAATGCAATTTTTTCTTAAATGCTAAACATTTGTGTTACTGAAAAGTCCCAAACGATTCTAAAACATTTCTGAATTTATAAATTTTCCATTCGATCTATAAAATCTTTTTAATAGTTTAGAATCAGAAGAGACTTTTCTTCATTCTGTTTTTCCTCCGAATTTTTCAAAAACATCATTCTCTTCAGAACATTGAGAAGGAAAGGAAAAATGAGATTCAAAAAAACCTTCTTATTCTCTTAGAAAGTGGTTTTTAATTTGTGAGAAGACATGAAAAACTACGAAAAAATATCTTAAAAACCTAATTGTTAAAAACCAAAATAAGATAAGGCATGTCCTGTTGACATAAAAATAAAAAATAACCTATAAAATAAATAAATGCATATAAAACAAAATGCACTTTAATATTATGTAATGAAGGAAATTCCGAAATTCAGCGAAAGAGTCGCATTAAAAATAGTTTTAGAAGATGAGTCTTAGATACAATCAAGCTGAGGATAGCCCTTTTAACGTTCCTGGCATAAAGACTTGGAATTGATCCTATAGCAAATAAACAAACTACTTTTCTCTACTTTATCCAAAACTTATAAAATAACACTAGAGTTTCAAATAAAATTTATCTACTTACCTGGAATCTCAACTCTCCAACTGGCTGTTTAGCGTAAGGAATATTTTTAAAAATATAAATTGAAGTAGAATGCGATTTATATTGATGACCGCGAAACGGTCCCAATATTGTATCCACTACAATACAATTCGCAAACGAAATACATATTAAAAGATGAACTCCGAACACGACTGCAATAGTAAATACTGAAGCACTGATGTTGCAAAGAGCGTGGGGATGCATTTTCGCTCTCTTCGGAGAGAAGTGAAGAACTAAAAAAAAAATTCATTTCTGCACAAAGGTCAATGATTTATCATTCCTTGAAGTTAGAGTGATAAATAAAAACAGACACTTGTTTCTCCAATTTTTATCAGCGGCTTTCTAGTTATCAAATCGAAACGACAAGGCAAATATTTACCTTTATTTACGCGTAATCGATCAAAAACTATCGATGTTAAGTGCTCTGTGGAGTATCTAGCTTATATCTCAGGTGAGTAAACTTTAATTAATCATATTCTTCTAAGATAACAATGCTTATTCAAATAAAAAAAAATGAAAATTGGAGTTTTATATGTCATGTTATGAGAAATATCTCATATACCCATTTTCATATAATACTTTTCCTATAACTATTAAACTTAAACAAAAAATTGACCTATAGAAATAATTACATATGCATAGGAGCATCTTACCAGCAGGTGAAACATTTTATTACATTACATTGAACTTTCATAAAACACAATCTTTATTGACTTTCTTCGTCAAAAAGTTTATCTTGGGATCTATATATCGACTCTCGCTGTTTTCGAGCTTATATTTATCTGTGTTTCAATTTAAAAGAAAGAAAATCTCAAATGATAGTAGTACAAAATTTCTCTGTCGTTGTGAAAAGCATTACAGAAATCTTGACTCTTGATTTATCCCAATCGGTAAATATTAGAAAATTAGTCACTATGCATCATAATATATTTTGTATCCTCAACAAAATAGGCCACATTAAAGTAAGCATTCGACTAGTCATTGGGATGACCGTTATCCAGGCAGATATTACTATCTCTCAAACTGATCTGAAATCTATCTGATGAGGAGTTGGTTGTCCTTCAACGCTTATTGTCTAAACTTCGAATAGAACGTGTGGTTAAAAAATCATTATTACGTGTAAAAGTAAGGTCGACGACTTATAACGAAATATGCTAACAATAGATAACAGTTAATATGGTACTTAAAAAATATAGATAAACGTAGAATAAATGTGAAAAATCATTCTTTTTTCTACATTAAATGCGTCAAAGTCCTTTTATCAATTTCCATTCTTGCATTTCGAAAGTACCACCACAGACAGAGAATGATATGTCACTGAAACTTGGTAGTTTGATTTGCTCTCGAGTTCTAGATCAATTTTCGAAGCAAAAGTTATTAAATTACTAAGCATTACAACTCATAGAGAGAATTACTTTTCAAACTCAGAAAACTCAATGCTACGAATTTTAAGTGTAATTTGAAATGAATAGAGTACAGATTCTATCTTTAATGTTATTTTGTCGTCGAATGAAGAGGAAAAGGAAAAAAATAGACTTATTTGTATTTATTCGATTAATGAGAAAGAGAGGAGTTAGGAGCTTTTTACACGTTATTTGAAGATTTGAGATAAAAGAAATTGACATTGAAATTCTTTAAACACTTCAGAATGTCGAAGACTTCCTTTGGTGGATTATATGGGCGGCTAAAATATATTAGCAGAAAAATACCAAAATGAGGAATTCCATTCAGCCTGTAGAAATGCTGCCAATAACTTTCAAAATCTATAAGGTGGAGTATTAAATTGCATTAAGTACAGTAAATGTTTCACTTACAATTATTTTCGTACATTGTTATTATAAAGCTTTCAAGGTAAATTTGTTTATTGACGCAATCGCTTAAAAACATACAAATATGAACAGAGATACGTTTTATACACATAAATATACAAATAGAAACTAATATACAATTTATGTTACTATATATTAATTATATAATTAGTATTACCGTTCAGTCGTGTTAATGGGCATTACCGACAGTAAATACCGTTTTATTTTGTGCTTGCCAGGCACAGAAAATCCAGAAGTTCCATACTTTTTTGTTGAAGATGCTTCATTTGGGCTGCATAAAAATTTACAAAGGCCATATGCTGGAACACATTTGACAGTCGAAAAGAAAATATTCATCTACGATTTGTCAAGCAAGAAGGTACATAGAATGAGCTTTTGATATTCTCAGCAATATATGGAGAATATCCCATCGGTATTTTAATGTTTTATCACAATTTGTGATTTGTGCATGATATCATTAAAGCTTGTATTATTCTTCATAATTATGTTAAGGATAGAGATGGATACATGATTAAGGATACAATATTAATTATAGGATTGAAAGATATTCAAGGAGAGAATATTACAAGAGGAGACTTCAAAGCAAATATTATAAGAAACATTCTATGTAGATATTTTGTTTCAAATGCAGGCATGGTTTCCTGGCATATATCTACAATATAAAAATAATATTAACGCCATATTAGTGACAAATAACTGCAAAATAAGCCGTTTTCTTATTTGAAACAAGTATTGCAAGAAAAAACGTTTTTCTTTGCATTATTTTTATTTACTTGTAAAATATTTTTGAATTATTAGAAATAAGTTAAAAGCATAACAAAACGTTTTTTTTTTTTTTTTTTTTTTTGAAAAACGTAATATTGTTACTAATTTTCAAATAATGTTTATATTTTTATTAAAAAAAACGCTTGTGAATAATAATCAGCTCAGAAATAAAAAAATATATATAATTAAATCTAGAATACTACAATGTAAATAAAATTCTCTGGAAAAAGAGAGTGTTACTATAATTTTTAGATTCTCAAAATTAAATTTTTTTTTACCATTACAACTTTTTTCTAGTAAGTACTTATGAGAAAGTATGGATTTCCCATAAAATCGTTTATCTTTTTCTTCCGATAAATCAGTCATTACAAATTTCTATACAAATTTCATGCCAACCGCTGCGTTTCTGTCTTTAAAAATCCATAAAATTGGCCTTTCTTGGATTAAAGCAATTAAAATTTCATTATCGATATTTAACTCACTCATGCTCATAATAAATGAAAATCTATTGATGCTAAAAGAAAAAAAAAAAAGTGCTTCACACAGAGAATTAAAACTCACTGTGAAAATGCAACTCTAGACGTTAAAAAAACGCCACGTGTGTAAGTTTACATATGATTATGTGCGCCAGTACTTGAACGGGATGGTAAAAAATACCGTTGGCGCCAGTGGCAACCGACGTCTGCAGAAAGTCCTCCAAAAGCAAATTGACCGAGCCTTTATTTTTCCGCCAAATGTGTAAGCTCTAATATAATTCAATATACTACTGTTGTTATGGCGGCGACGGTAAATCAATCGCGTCGGAAAAATCCGCTGTGTGTGTATTGGTGAACTTGCGCTCAATTACGTTCCCCCTACCTCATTAAAAGGTCTCTTTTGCATTTGCATTGTAAGTTTACTGGGATTTAATTACCTTTGGCAAGAAAACTTGGCGTGCATCTAGATGGGCGACTGAAAGCAAGTTCCACGCAGCTGTGGTCGGTTATCTGCGCCTTCACAATCCACCCTTGTTTCAACGAATACTATCGCACCCCTGGAAACAAATTCTTTTACAAACTTTTGTAAAAGAATTTGAAAGTCCAATGATGCGGTTTGTTAGTAAACCCAAATTTCGCAAATTTAGCTACATCTTCGGATGGGCTAATTGGTGATGATGAAATTGCAGAAGTAAAATGCACAGCATCATGTAAATACCGGGTGCAGCATAAATTCGTGCAAACTTCAAAAAAAATCACAATAAAAAAAGTAATGCTCGGAAAAAATTGCGGTTTGCGGGAATATGTTCAGAGAGCCTTTGGATTTGGTTATTTCCATTTAAAAAAGTGTATTTAGAAAATGACCGATAGATGGCGCTCACACGTCATACCGAGACGGTTTATGCAAATCAGGAAAACAGAGCACAGTAACATTATAGTACATTTTATTTTGAAGCAAAAGATGCTCAACATAACCGCCACCACAAGGTATTAAGCATGTGAGGCTTGTAAGATGTCGACATCGATGCCGCCAACGACTAATTGAATGGCATCTTTCAGTTCCATCAAAGTGGCAAGAGAGCTCCGGTAGACACGAGACTTTAGGTATCCCCACAACCAAAAGTCCGCTGGAGCAAGATCTGGTGATCGTGAGGGCCACTCATTCTTACATCCTCGGCTTATCACTCTATCCTCAGTGAATGTGTCTAGGAGGAATGTCTTAACGGAACTAGAAACATGGGGCGGGGCACCATCCTGCATAAAGGTGACGGAAGAGAATGCAAGTCTTTGCTGCAAAGCAGGCATAACGTGGTCACGCAAAAGCCTAAGATAGCATTCTGCAGTCACGGAACAGGTTTTCCAACCGGATACAGGACAAGCTCTTCAAAAAAAAAAAAAAAAAGGGACCTAGAATGAAGGACGGAGTCAAACCACACGTAACAGTCACATGCAGAGAATGTAGTGGTTTGGTCGTGAACGCACGAGGGTTTGATGTCGCCCAGATACGACTGTTTTGCGTATTGACGTCACCATGCAATGAAAAGTGGGATTCATCTGTCCACATGATGTTCAGTAACCATTCTGGGTCACGTTCCATTTCTGCGAGCACCCATGTTGAAAAGGCTTGTCTTTTCTCGCAATCTGCTGGCAACAACTGGTGAAATGCCTCTATCTTGTACGAATGCAGTTTCAAGATTTCTTGCAAATTTAGCGTCGGATCGACCTTTCCGGAACCCCTGTTACTTTACCTGCTTGACGTGCACTGCAACTTCCCGTTGAAGTCTCGGCTGCCACATTTCTCATGACCCTTTGGATAACAAGGATGCGGTCAGCGCTGACAGATGGTCTCCCACTTCGTGGACGATCCACTAATCTTCCTGTTCCCTCAAGACGGCGAACTGAATTCACTATCCCATTCAACGAAATTGAGTTTCTTTCGCCTTAATTCCTTTCACCGTCCGTAACTGTCGCAATGCTTTAGTCGCGGATTCACCGTTCTTATAGAACAAGTTAACCACTAATGTTCGATAGCATGCTACTGGCGTCGAATGGCAGATCCATTTCCAGCCTTGTGTCTTATAGCTATGCTGATTTGCATAAACCGTCTCGGTATGCCGTGTGAGCGCCATCTATCAGTCATTTTTAAATACATTTTTTAATGGAAATAACGAAATCCAAATGCTTTCTGAACATATTCCCGCAATATTTTTCGAGCATTACTTTTTTTATTATGATTTTTTGAAGTTTGCACGAATTTATGCCTCACCCGGTATATTACTCCAAAGGAATCAAAGCTAAAAAATTTCCATTTTGGAAATTAAATAAAGGTGGAAATACAACAATAAATAAAAATCACAAATATTATTTTCAAGCGCAGGGCCAGCTGCATATAACACAAAAAAGATTTTGTTTATTTTCAAAGTGGGCGGAGAAGTGGCAGAAAACAGAAAAAAAAAAAAAAATAGTAATCCAATATTTTGGGAACAAAAAAAAAATTGAGATTTTTTTATTTTGACTGCTTATTGCCAGAACTTGTAGATCCCAGATATCCAAGATGAATGAAAATTCGGCATCCTTCTGCGATTATACTCTATAATAAACCAAAAAAAAAAAAAAATCAGAAAACACAATAAGAATGTTTCCGTAGCTTTTTTCCCGCTGGATATTTTTATAACTGTATTTTTATATATATATAATTCAAAAATCTTCATTGTCTATATATATATATATATATATATATATATTTGTAAAAATTTTATATATTTGATCTTGCATTTATGAGATCTTGTACGCACATTTATCTTATTCATATATCTTGCAATAAATGATAATTAATTCTATTATTAATAGAAAAGTAAGACTACTTTTATCAGAAAAATAAATAGAGGAATTAAATTCATTTAAAAAGAAGTAAGATATAAAAAAATCTAGATCTGTTTTATTTACTAATATTTGAACATTCTCATATTTCTGAATGAATTTTCTTGAAAATCGCTATTATCTATACTCATAAAAGGGAAAAAATGTATGTGTGTGTATGTATATTACAATAGCAATATCTTTAGCAATATCTTTATTAAGAAACTAGTCGCCTTTGGCGACCAGCAGTTGGTCAGTGTGAAAGATCTCCAAAATTTTCAGTTATATATTTTATGTAACTTAGTCTCTTAATAGCTTTTTCTGCAAAATATTTAGCTATCAAAGTTTCAGATTTTGATAGTTATATAATTCAGACATACTATTATGTAGGCTTTAAACAATTCTGTTCATTGTTTTACTTATCTCTTACTACTTACTTATCCTTTTAATGAGGTAGGGGAAACGTAATTGAGCGCAAGTTCCACAGAATCGGAAATCCAAGGTCAAAGGTGAATACCGGAAAACCCTGTGCTTACCGTTCCGCGTCTCACTCCTTAGGCTGGTTACACAGGTTTTAGTTCAATTTTTTTTCACGTGTATGTGAGTGTTGTGTTATTTCTGACAGCATTTTTCTCAACATTTGGTATTGATATGTGAAGACAAAAGTGATAAAAATTCTTTCAGGAATGGTACGAAGAAAATTTTACATAATATCATTAAATATTGAGACCAAGAAGCAGAAAACGGGGAATTAAAATATTCCTAAAAAAATTTAATAACATATAAAAAGAAAGAAACATTTTAATATAAAAAAAATTATTATTTTGTAAGAAAGTAATTACCAAATTTTAAGAGCAGAAATTTTTCATTTATTCTTCATAATTTAATGTTTATATACCTTATATTAAATAAAAATTGCTCTGAAATATTTTACTGTGCATTAGTACCTTTTTCCTTCTGTATTACTAATTATCTGTAGTGTTTACGTCTCATAAAACCGCGAGTATTCATTGTTAAATGTAAACATCTCGTGCTTTCATCTTTGCTCTGACCCCTATTTTGTCGAATTAAACCCATCCTAACGCATTCGCAAAAGCGCGGAGGGTTTTACAATCCGTTGTCAAACAGTATTTTATCACTTCTCTTGATTGCAAGATGCAACTTTGTATTCACAGTCTAATTAATTTCGCCCGTTAGGGAGACATAGAAACAAAAACGTATACTATTTTGCTATGTTAGCGATCCCTGAACATATAGTGGAGACAATTTAAAAAATTTCTAGTAAATACCGGAAAAACGGTATTTAAACTTGTGAATACCGGTATTACAAAATTGTACAAATGACTCAAATTACCGGTATTCGGTATTGCAATTCCTAATAAAGATACGTGCAACTGCGTCTAAAGCGAGAAGACGATTGAGCAACAGCTTTTTTTATCTCTTCAAATTGACGCTAAGAAAAAAAAATAACCCCCATACTTCCGTTCGATTCATCTTATTCGAAATGGGACTTCCTTACAGAAACCTGTTTCTGTAACGCCCGCCGTAAAAATTGACATTTGTCTGGAAGTGTTCTCGTGGTTGACACACAGTACTGGAGAAGAGAAATTGAAAAGATGGTTGCTTAGACTTGGCTCAGCCATCCTTCACCGCCGATTTTTTCCCCCTATGCTGCTCATACCCAAGGCTTCAATTTCTGCGCTATCTCTCGGCGTAGTTTCCGAACCAAGCCGCCGATGGAGTCTGCAACCTAAGTTTCCTGTGCCTACATTCCTACTCTGGTACTCAATATCCTTCTGTGTATGATCCTTATCATCATTTCTTAAAGAAGTTCCATCCACTTCAATCTCCTTGCCTATGCCAAATGACCCTCCAGATATTGATATAATTTATCTGTTCCATTCTCACCGCAATAATTAATCGCCTTCCACGCCGTGTTAAAGTGTACATATGTTCCTCTACATTACGGTGCTCAAACTTTTTGCCTACCTTAATTGTGGATCATCAAGTGATTGAAATGCTAAAGAAATGAAAGAAAGAAGAAATCTCTTATTTCCAGCATACGTTCCTGACTCAACAAATGAAAGATCATAAGTGAATTCATCAATAACATTATTATTCTTTACAGCAATTCAAGATTTATGTTGTGTACATATGATTTTATTTTTGAATGCATATTTAAATTATAATACAATTATAAATAATATTTTTAAAATATTGTGAATTTTTACATCTTTTATCAAATCTATTATTTAAATTTATGCACAATATTAAAATGTGTTGCATTTGGAATTGACTTTTATGCTATTAAAATCAAGAAAGATCATTGATCCAACTAAATTAGATTCATCTAACCCACAAGCTTAGATTAAAAATAAGTAAATGAAATAGATGACATGATAATAAGAGAAATTAGTAAATACATCAGAATTTTTTTTATATACCTCTGACTGTAATTAAACTATCCTCTGTTATCTATTGTGTCAGAATACTTTGTTTTAGTGTGCATTCAAAGATTGTGAATGAAGAAAAAATAATAATCCAAGGTTCTAATACTTCCTAATGATACGTAATAATCAGAATAAGATAATAAATACCTTAGGGGCAATTTTTTACATCAGATTGTAATTAAGCTGTCCTATGTTATCTCTTAGTCAGAATATTCCCAAGTTTCCAAATACAAATGTTTTGTTTGCAATTATCCAAATATTTTTAAAACTATTTATTTAATAACAAGTGTTTATTATAAGAGTATTTTGAATCTTGCATTTATTACTTTCATTTACAAGTGTTTCATATGAAATCTTCGAATCTTGTGTGTTTATTACTTTCAGTTCCACATATTTATTCCAATTTTATCATCGCTTCTTGTACATAATATGCTTCTAGGATAAAATAAATCGAAGTTTTAAAATTTGAAAAGTTTCTTCTATTCGGCCACGCAACTGCGCAAATATATATGTGCGCGCACACCATATTATATATATATATATATATATATATTGCAGCAGTAACCTTTGTATATGTGCCTTGTGGAGTTTTCCACATGTGATAGCTATTACTTCTTTTAAAATTTGTACAAGCAGAATAAGTGGCTACATTTGTCCTTTCGTCAGTTTTCTTTCTTGATACAGCAGTCTTTATGACTATCAAGGCGAGGTCAGGGCGTTGAAATATGAGATCGGGATGAGATTTAGTATAATGACAGTACACATTTAGAATGTTCATTCAGGAAAATATTAAAACGCAATGGCCAGTCAATTTCGAGAAAATGGTCCTCAAACTTTTGGTAAAGCTTATATACTGATAGCTTGACTCCCGTTCCGATGATCCCGATGGCATAGTTGTCTAGGTAACCGTCTCGTATATGGAAGGTCAGGGTTCGAATATCGCTAGGAATTTTCTTTCTTTTTTAATAACTTTTATTCAATTCAAAATTTACAAATACTCTTAATTAATGTTTTTAATTTTTTTCATTCAAAATAAATATTTATTATCGAAATACATAATAATAAAATTAAAATTTTAAAAGAAAAAATTATAAATACAGATGCATTTTTTTTTAAAAATAAAATTATTTCAATCTAATTACCTATTTACAGGTAGTTTTAATTAATACGCTACTTATTTTTATGCAAGAATAAATGTTTATAATTTTAATACTTAAATTGTAATTTAATATTTAAAAAAATAGTAATAAATATAACAAAAATGGTGATAATTATTAATTATAAATACTCGCATCGTAAAAAAAAATAATTCAATATTTCTAAAAAATTATCCTATATATATTTACTTTCGATTATATACAAGAACCAGGATGATAATTTTAGTAAAAACATTGGAAACAAAATATATTTCGACATCTTGCACAATTGATAAATGATGATTGTCCACAAGAGCAAGGCTCCTTTATGAGATCTATGGGGAAAACACCTTCATTTGCATTTAAAAATATCTTTCTTTCATCCAGAAGTTGGGCAGCGTACCATGCATACCTTATCATCTTATTAAAAATTGGTGACGACAATTGAAGGTGTACAATTGATTGAATTTTTACACTATCTTCGCAAGAATTTATTACTTGATTATGTTCGATTAAATAAGAATTTTGTATACGCTTAACACGCTTTGAACCATCTGCCTACGCATTCAATAAATTAACGCCTGCTCGCTACTATTTCTTTTCATTACTGCAGTTGGGGAACTTTGCTTACACATTTAACAAATATCAGCTGTTCTTTTCAATTTTTGATATAAATACAGCTTCGTTGAGTTAGAATTGATAATTTATTATTATTAAAATCCAGGAATGTGAAAATTGTTTGAAAATGATGCAAGCAAGTTAAATATGTGTAGCCATTAATGTTACGTTTTTAATTATTTTTCCTTTAAGCATTAAATTATAATTTAAGTATTAAAAGAATAAACATTTATCCTTGCATAAAAATAAGTAGCATATAAATTAAAACTATTTGTAAATAATTAATTAAATTTAAACATTTTTTTAAAAAAAAATTCATCTGTATTTATCATTTTTTTATAAAATTTTAATTTTATTATCATGTATTTCGATAATAAATATTTATTTTTTATGAAAAAAATTAAAAACATTAAGTAAGAGTATTTGTAAATTTTGAATTGAATAGAAGTTATTAAAAAAGAAAAAAAAAAAAAATCCTAGCAAGGTTCGAACCCTGACCTTCCATATACGAGACGGTTACCTAGACAACCATGCCATCGAGATCATCGGACGGGAGTCAAGTTATCAGTATATAAGCTTTACCAATAGTTTGAGGTCCATTTTCTCAGAATTGCATGGCCATTACGTTTTAATATTTTCATGTATGAACATTCTAAATGTATACTATCATTATACTAAATCTCCTCCCGATCTCAGATTTCAATCCCCTGACCTACCCTTGCATGCTTTGGTTTCAACGTATTCAACTTCTGAAAAAACAAACACAAAATTCATTGCACTTCTCTAAAACAGAACTTTTAAGAATATTTCTTTCAAAATGAAGCTCTTTTAAAGTGCTTGAAAATGATTTTAAAATTTAAGTATTTTTCATGACACTACAAACTTCATTTTAGGAAAAAAATAATAAATAACACACTGGTTGGTTAATTTATAATGAAGTACAGAACAAACATATGTAATATAACTTGTAATAAAGCTTTAATTAATTTTATAAACTAAACATTTTCATGAAAAGCACAAACAATAAGAAATATAGCTATAATTACTAACAAAACTTACAGGGCAGGGTAAAATAAATTCAATACATACAATAATTCAGTAAAAACTGGTGCATAAACTTGCAATAACATTCAATCCCAGGCAAGAAAGATCTACACCATCATTTCATCACAAACAAATAAAAAATATTTAAAAATCTAGAAATGCGTTTATTTTTTTAAATCTTTAAACTTAGACATAGAATAAAGCATATTAAAATTTCCATGCAGAATCAAACAATCATGAAAAACATTGCACTATTTAATAATAATAGCAAACTTTGATTTTGTGACATTCTGTAACAAAAATGCATACTAAGGATAATGAAGAAAGGACGAACAAATTATGTTACACATGACCAAAGAAACAAATAATAACAACAATAATAATAAAGCAAGCCATAAAACAAGAAAAAGATTAACAAATAAATGCAAATGTTAAAAACCTTCTCTGACATTCTTTCAGCAGCTGGCTATAGAAATAGAGAGACAAAATGCAATACATTTGTTACATATAAAAAAACATACGAATTTAAAACAAATCAATTATAAAATATTCCAAGAGCTTATCATGAAAATAAGACAAAGATAAATCAATTAAAACTATTAATACCACAAAAAAAGTTTAAGTATTACTTTTTTTTACATCAACAATGTAAAATAACAAATAACTTTAAAATAAACTTTAATATTCGTCACAACAATTAATAAATAAGACTAAGAAAGATTTAAGGCCTCAATTTAATAATTAGAGAATAGTAGCAATATAATAATCTTTAATAAGATTCAAATTTTAGCAGTTTCTTTTTTTACATCGTCATGCATCTGTCTTTCAAGAAAATAACTGAAGGTTTAATTTTTTGCGCCGGAAATTCATTGGTAAATGACAAAATAATAATAATAAAAAATGTCCTTGACAATCCACACTTACTTCAAATACTAAGTCAAACTTGGTGAATGAAGTACAAATATTTTCACTTTTAAAGGCATTTAACAATAAGCCATGCAAAACATATCTTTTTAGCATAAGAGATGCAGATAATAATTAACTGGACATTTTTCAAAAGGATGATAATACGAACAGAAATAAATATAATTTTCAATATGGTCATTTTCTAAAGAAACTGCAAAACTTAAAAATACTGAATTAAAAAAAAAACTTCTAACTGTATTCAAGTTTTGGATGCATATAAAGAGCGTTTTGAAAAATACACAGAATGTTTTAAATAAAAGCAAGAATTTAATTTAAAAAAATCACCAAAAATTAAAAACTTTATTAGGTATATTTTGTTTCAAAGTACAAATAAAAGTAAAAATAGCAGGTAAGAACTCTTTAAGGGTATACTAAAGAAAAATATAATAATAATAACATTCTGAAGTAGCTACTAAATGCACTCTGCTTACATTAAATAGTATAGTTCGCATGACAATAAAATTAACTAATATTACAGGCTTTAAAAAGTGAAATTTTACAAAACTGTAGACAGAAATATCGAAACACATTTTGAATACAGAACTACTTACACTAATAAAAGAAAATATTTCACAAAATGACTAATTAAAGCAAGCAAAAACATATCAATTTAAACGGAACCTTTTTTCAGGTTCATTAATTCAATTCTGAAGAACAAAATAATGATAAAGGATTAAAATGATTTTTAAATTCAATTCCATAACTTTAAAAAAAATCAGTCTCAAGGGAAAGACAAAACTTTTACAGTTGAATAGCAAAATAAAATATACATTCTGTACATATTAAAATCCAAAGTAAAAACAAATCAATGCCATGTACAGAAATTCTTTGTCAACACAACATGTCAGCAAATCCTGTAACATTTGGTATGTATTCTTAAAAAAATTCTAATGAATGTTCCTCACAAAATTCTGAGGTCACATAAATAAATTTTAGTCACACCACATGCCAAGGACAATATTTTTTTTTCCAATTCTATTATCACAGTGGTATTCAAAAGATGCAATTCTTTCAAGATTTATCTTCATATAATTATTATTATTTCCGTTTATTTACAAAAATCCTTTGGCCTTTTTAAAATGCCCACATCACAGATACATTTCATACTAAAGATATATTAACAAATATATATAACATCTTAGAACGACACTTCTACTCTCACTTTATCACTAACTATCCCCTTTAAAAACGAGCAGTTTATCTCTAAAAAAAAATCAAAAATTAAAAACTACATATCTTAATTTATCATGCTTCTGCAATATACAATCTTACATTTACCATTTTTTAAGAATGAAGCATAGAATTTTAAAAAATTGTAGGAAAAATGTCTGAATCGGTTCTTTAATTGAAAAGTCTGTTAGTTCAAACTACACTAAAACATCTCCGATAAGGGGTTCTAGCTTCATATGCCATATAACAGAATTAATAAAAAATTTTGAATACTATTTATGACTAAAAGTGGGGGGGGGGGGAACCCATTTTGTGCATAAAATATTTTACAAAAATTTACGGGGAAAAGAGATTGTCATAGTAAAATGTTTGAGAATTGTACTATTACAGAAATCTTCTAACAAGATAATTGTAAATCATAAAAGAAAATTCATAGTAATATGAATTTAAAGAAAAAATTCAAAATAATTGTAGCAATTTTTCAAACATTTTAATACAACATTAAATACTTTCTCAGCTCATTTTGAAAAGAAATTCCAAATCTTTTAAGAAAAACGATACAATCAAATTAAATACTGCATCGTTTTTTTTAAAGCTTATTCTTGTTAAAGATATCAACTTGCATAAATATCAGTCTTAAGGAATGCATTAAGGGTCTTCTTTATATAAAATATACATAAATAATTTGTGATTACATTAAAAATGCAAAAAATAATATAGCATAATTGTGATATAAACCGCAGTTAATTTTAAACTACATTTTGATATTACACATGAGTATCTTCATCATGGTCATCTGAAAGACCACTGCCACTCTGGCTGTGAAATCCACTCGTGGCATTTGAAGACGACGAAATTGATGCAGAAGAAAAATCGGCGTCCCCTTTCTTGGCAAATTTTTTGTTATGAAAAAAACTAAACAATTTGTTCTTCTGTTTTGAAGTGACTGAGCCTTTTACATTGGTTGCAATGGTATCGTTTAAATTTTCATCCTGAACTAGTTCAACTGATGATGTGCAGGGACTCAAAGATGTATCAGAATTCAAAGAGTATGAGGCTGTTGATGGGAAAGTTATAGCAGGATTGCTAGTATCAGGTGAAGATGACTCAAGTTGAGGTAATCCTGTTTTTCTTTGAACTTCCCACTTTTCCGATGGTATAAAACCACCAAGTGATGGGAAATCACGTAAAGAAGACTTAAGAGTCTCCCATATCCAATCTTGGATACCAGGTTTCGTAAAATCAATTTTTGAAACAAATCTTAATGACATAGGTATATTACATGGCTTCCATAAGATAGGTATAATCTTACGATACCTCTCAGCTGAAAAGAAAAAACTATAATGAGAAATAAAAGAAAAGCACCGAAAAAATATGCTGTTACAGGAGGGGGAGGCAGAAGCATAACAAATATAACATTAAAAACAACTTATTATGTCAATGTGGTGTCTTGGATGTACTTTTATTTACACTTTTTAATTTTGATTTCATAATACTTTTGGATGCATTAGATGAGATTTGAAAACATAATACAATAATATACTGGCATAATTATAATTATGAAGAAAAAGGCAGTAATTCGCAGTAGAGAATTAAGACAGTTATCATTTTCACCAATTCAATATTCAAACTTATTCTCACAGAGTCAAATGGAAATGTTTCAGCATGAAATAATTTAAGACCTTGGGATGCAAATTATATACAAGAAAAGTTTGTTCCTGCAGGCAAAAATAACAATAAAGAAAAAAAAAAATATGACTAAAAAAGTCCTAAAATATAGGCATGTCTGTGTAATAAAATGAATAGTTATACAAAGAACATACATATATTTTAAACTCATTATCATTTTTTTTTGTAATTTTAATGCATAAAATTACTTTTAATGCTTCCTGCCTTTCCTAAACATTTATATTTTTAATTAGCATCAAAAATCATTGTCATGTGTTTAAATTACTGATAACTTTCATGGCTTTCACTTTTCTCTTAAAATTGTTAAATTAAGCTGCACATATAATTCATATTCTCTAATTTTGCAATAAAAGATATACATCACACAAAAATTTATATTACTCTTAATGACACTCAACTTTGCAATAGCAAATTTTAAAATTTCGTTAAAATTACATATGTTTTTATGTATAAAAATTATATTATAACAGAGTTCAGTCAAAGATATTGTTGACTAAAACCCTTTTTAACTTATTCATCACTAAAAATTAAAGATAATTATCTTACCAAAACCCAAGCTAGCAGCAAACTTTGCCTGAACTTCACAAGCAGGGCACTTGATAAAGTTTGGAGTTAATACAATCAAAACTCGTTTACATCTATGAAATAAAACATGAATAAGAGTTGTGACATAATAAATTTAAAACAATTAATACTAATTTCATAAATAAATAAAAAATGTTCTGAAGAATATTGCTGGATGTTATAGAATGAATATTCTTTGCAAAAATATTATATATTCTTGAAAATTTTGTTAAATTGTGTAAATTTATGAATATTTTTTAACTTCATTTTAACTACTTCAAGGTTTCTTTTTCTGTAAGAGCAAAAACCTTTGAAACATGTTTTTCTCTACGCACATTCCTTAGTAGCCTCAGTGGTCTTAACAGCTGGATTCAGTTCAAAAAGCAAATGGTGTCACAAATACAATTTTGTCCATTTGACATTGCATTTTAACTATACACAAATACACAGCGATCAATAAACTTAAAAAAATTAATAAAATATGCTATTTTATTAAGCATTAAATTCTCTTTTAAATAATATAGAGCGTTTTGTCTATTTTTCTGTGCATTTTTTTTTTTAATTTGATAAAACAAACACTCAAGAATCATTTACTAGAGCCATCATATAAAGCTATTTAACATTTAAAAAATCATTGCATTTCAAGTACAATATAATTTTGACTTCGCAATTAAATTTGTTTAAGAAAACTATACCTACAAACATAAAAAGAAAGAAAAATGTATTTCTTATGTTATGCACAAAAGAAATACATTTTTATTGGATAATAATGGATTGTTTAATATAATTTCAATACGCTGGAAATTATTCTAATCTATTTTTTGTTCCTAATGTCGATACACTAGTATAACTGAAAAAAGTAAAAAAACACAAATATGAAATTTGCTCATGCTATTGCATATAATTCTGATATTAGTTCCAAATCACTGGCTTGTCAAACCATCGTAGTAGAAAAGTAATTCAACTATATATTTAGAGCACTTGATTTCTCTACACTTTCTTTTTTCTAAAAATCAATCAAATAAAGAGGAATGAAGAAATCTGTCTTATGAAAAGTAAAAATTGGATATAAATTATTGCAAAAAGAAATCAATATTGAGACTGTTATTCCATTTACACATGCATTAAGGTAGATAACAGTTTTTATGAATATAAAAATAATAATGAAACTTGAGATTATACAAAGCATATCTGCATACTCTAATAATTAAAAAAATGAAAACATTCAATAAATTGATTTAAAAAACTGCACACAAATTTTTATTCATCAAAGTCAAAACATGGAGAATAAACAACCATATACAATGAAAAACAAATACAAAAATAGTTTCAATGTCATGCATGGAAATCATGCACTTTTACCATTTTCATCTCTAATTTAACATTTGAAATGCCAATCCATAAAAAAACAAGCGTGGGGGGGGGACATCTGAAACTATAAAAATTATTTCTAAAAAAAATTGTAATTTGGATTATTAATATATTGTTCATCATTTAGAAGATTATAAAAGATGCCTTAATACACTAAATACACCATGCAAAATGAATTCAAAAACTAGAACTGAAAATTCACAACCATAAGTTTTTTTTAGAAAAAAACATACCTTAATCATTCTGGCATAACTTAACTCATCCATCCATATATTCTGTAGACAAAATTAAAAATTTAACAAACATCTAATTTCTTCTATAAAATTTAAGACTACTCATAAAAGTTCACAATAATAAAAATTAATGAAATATAAAAGAAAATGCACTTTTTTCATTAAATTAAATCTTAAGGTTATACAAATCATATAGCTAGGTAAATAATCAAAATAAAAAATTCTCATTCCCAGAGACAATAACAAGTTACTTAATATTTCACAATTAAATGAATAGCAGAGTAAAGCTATATAGGAAAGACTCGTATATACCTTTCCTGGATCAACTGCATATCTGTTTCATATTCAAAATGCCCAGCAAGAAGATCTCTTGACCGAATAAACAGTTTAAACCCATTAGCTTCTAAATATCCAACTAGATTGTAAACAAACTCAAAATCTTCATGAGCATATGAAATGTAAGCATCATAATAGGTAGGTTCTGAAAAAAAAAAAAAAAAAAAGGGAGAATATAAATTTTTATAAAATCAACAATGAAGTTGAAAACCCGCAGGTAGATCAATCATAAGAAATTAATCATGAATAGTTATCAAATTAAAGTTGACTTTACAATTTCACAATCTGTACTGACCATGTATCAACTAGATTTATTTAGTAACCAATAAGAAAAGGATCCTCACAAACATAATAATTCAAAATAGATACAACTGAATATTCAAATGAGTGCTGGCAGATATCTAAATATGCCATTAAAATATTAATTTTCCTAACTTTATTTTAAATTAATGACTTTTCTAATATCCAAAGCCACGGGGGGAGAGGGGACTCTAGACGTTTAAATAACTCCTAAATCAACTATTTTTTTTTTTACAAAAAATTGTGAGCGATAAAAGGTGTTCATATGTCAATGAATAATTAACACTAGATAATTAGTTACGGCAATGAAATGCAAAATTAAGCATTTTTTAGAATAGCAGAATATTTTCATTGCAAAATTTTAAAAATTCATAAAGTTTTTAAATATAATTAAAAGTATATTTATTAAACAACTCTCTATTTTTCAATACAGAAAAAGGAATCAAACGGTGCAATTATAAATCCAAACTATGCAAGCATGTATATATTTCTTAAATACAACTAAAGAGTATTCTTAAAGCATTTACAGGCATGTCTTCAAGTGAAAATCCATATAAAATGCTATATATATATACTTGAAAGCCAACCATAATTTCTTTTTTGATTAAATGCAAATTTATATAAGTACAGCTTCTTTTCTTCCAAGATTGTTTCATGCCTGAGAGTTGCTCAAATCACAAGTGAATATCAGATTAAATGGAGAATGATATATACATGCAATAAATCCTTTTTATCCATTCTTTAAAATTAACTTTCCCTGTTGTTAAAGTGAGGTTTCTGAGCTTTTCAAATATAGACAGCCATTTTTTATCTACTGAGATTAAAATTATAGTTATTTGCTGTCTCAAAGTTATAAATAGTCTAGCCACTAATTCACCAGTCTCTTTCTATATCACATATGATATTCACTAGTGATTTGAGCAGCTTTTAGGCATAAAATAGGCTTGAAACCAAAAAGCTGAATTTTAAAAAAAAGGGGCGGGAGATGAAAAATTGGTCCAAACATAAATACCAAAAAATAAAATAAGTATGTTTAATTGAGTAATAATATGAATAAATTTATACAAAAAATGCTAGAGATATCAAATACATTGCAAGATTAGCACATAAAAGAAAATTAACTGATCTCAAGAATGATAAAATTTGTTTCCTCAAATGCTAAAATTCGCATTTCTGTAGTAATGTGTCATGTCTGATCTTTACGTTTAAGAACAGCAAAATGTCCATGAACTAGAACTATTCAAATTTTCACTAAAAAATAATCAATATCTTTTAATTTTAAACAACTTGTGAAGACTGCAATAAAAGAC
Organism: Argiope bruennichi; assembly: GCF_947563725.1. Lineage (NCBI taxonomy): Eukaryota > Metazoa > Arthropoda > Arachnida > Araneae > Araneidae > Argiope > Argiope bruennichi. The sequence goes on along the minus strand of NC_079162.1, from coordinate 33,964,847 downwards.
TTAATAGTTTTTCACTTCATTTTATTACATATCCCATATAAAAACTGAAGAAGTAACAGATTAAGTTATACATGATACAATTATCATGCAGCAACAAATCATTTGCAAGATATATATACTTCAAAACATGCAAAAATTTAATTTCTATATAGCCAAATTAATTTACTAAATACCAGACGAAACAGATAAAACTTCAAATAACACTAATTTAACTAGGCATACGAACAAAATTAGGATACTTTCTAAAGTGTTAAAAGATTAATGGATTTCTTCATCACACGTTTATTTTCAGTTAGAAGTAAAAAATGAATGGAACAATCATCACAACAGATTTTCAAATTCTTGATATATTAATTTAAAGATCAGAAATTAAAAAATAATAATTAAAACAACTATTGAAAAGAAAGAGTGAGAATACCTAAACAAAGTAGAGCTATGCAGAAAATTCTAAAATAATAATAAATTAGATTTCACTGAAGGTACACAAAGCATATAAAATATAATAATAAAGTAATGGATACAACTACTTTAAAATCAAATTTGGATCTAATAAATAAAAAGTGACTCAAAATTTAATACAAACCTCCAGTAAAAGCATCTTCACGAGTTAATATATTCAATTCATTCATCTGAGAACTTTGATAAGGACAAGATGACACTATATAAAAATATATATATATAAATATATTCATAAGTAAATTTAAAACAAAAATCAACAATAATCTAAAAAAACAAATGGCCAATTCTCTTTTTTAAATATGGGATATTTATATGTTTTAGTGATTGATATTTTATTGATTCATTTGGAATTTACAAATACCAGTTCATAATCATTCCCGAGGACAGAATAAGCGACATTAGGGTCCGTAGCCGCGTATCATAACCACTAGACAAAAGTTAATTTATGAAAATGTAAAATAAAGGAAATAAGAATTTCAAAAATATTTAAAGATAACCCAACAGACAAATTATATAGATTCTACAATCAAGAACTTGGTGTGTAACATGTTAGAACCATTATACAAAAAAAACCCAATTTTCTAAATTAATATAGTTAATACACCATTAATTAATTCACAATAATCAATAGAAAATAAAACTCTTTTGGCCCTGAAAAGGGCAGTTTTTGTTAACTGAAAGTATTATGAAGACAAATGAAAATATCCAAGAAAATTACTAGTGTAGAGCTGATTTTCCAATTAACAGCATGCTTGCTGTCATATAAATAATTGATACAGTCCTGTCTCTTAGAATTCTCTAAAACAGAGATTTAAAAATTATACTAACACAGGTGAAAATATAAACTATACATTGAGCTATCACATACACGTAATACGAATGGTCACAGTACTCATCTATAAACCAACTGCATACCTCTTTGGTCAGAGATTACTGCAACACTTTCAAATGATCACGCCTCAGATAAAACAACATATAGGTTGGCCATGTGTAAAAACAGATTTGTATATTATACATGCTTTATTAAAATTCTGAACTTGAGATTTATTTATGGTTATTGAAAATTCCAAACGTCCAGGGAATTGTTTCTTTTTAAACCTAAAAGGCATATTACTGTACGAGAGGATGAGTGGTATTCTGGAAATTAGGAATGTTTCTTTTGAACATTATTCAATCATTTCTGCCGAAATAACATTACACCTGACATTTACAATGTATTGATTCAGGGTGCACAGACAAAATTTTTCTTACAAATTAAGCACTTTATACATTTTATGTATTTCTTTTGAAAAATCTTATTCAGGATTTACATATCTTAAATTATTTAATTATATACAATTAGTAATATTAAAAAGAAAAACAGTTATATCACTACTTCATTACCATTACAATTCCACAAAAAAAGTTAAGAACATCCATAAACAAATCTAGAATATAAAAATCATGCTTATTTGGTCAAATATGTAAATAAAAATTTGTTTCTTTTTAGAGATTTTTTCAAACTATTTGAACTCCTTCCGATATCTCAGTAATAGTTTTTCCAAAGAATTAAATTTTGTTAAATAAAATGTTCTGGTTTTGAAACTAGAGCATTAGCTTTATACACAATTTCAGAAATTTCCTTTCCTAAGAGAAAAATCTTGTTCCATAAAAAGATTAAGAAATCAGTCTAACTTTCTTCATGTCATTTGGCAGCTTTTTTTTTTTTGCCATCTGTTCTGCCAAAAAATAGACGATATTTAGAATGAGTTGATGTTGCTAACATTTTCATACTGCTTTAAGAGGTCATAGACTACATGTTGTAAAACATATATTTCTTTCAAATTTCTCACTTCAATATTTTTATTGATGCTGAATCCTTTCTCAACAGATACTGATACACAAGAATGATTATCTACAGTTTAAATTTAAGGTCTTTATGTAAAGGGGAAATAAACGATCACCCATTCTCATTTTGCTGACAGTAAAATTCTTGAAATTGAGTTAAGATATTTGAGCCGAAATCTATAAACTCCATCAGAATAGCATCTTTATTTTTTTATCCTCTATGATGAAGTACAAAACAGAGCATGATCCTTTTTTCACACATGCTTGCTCTTTGCTAATACATTTCTTACATTTCTACATTTCTTAGTGATGACACTAGAAAAACAGATTATCAGTTATTTCTTTTACAGAATGTAAGACATAAAATAATTTGTTCCAACTTATACATACATACACTCACTTTATCAATTGCAGAATATGATGTGTCATTAGAAAAATTAAACTGGCATTAGCAATCTACTGAAGAAATAATATCAACTGAGAAATTTATATTATATATATGTAAATCAAGCTTAAACCAAAGGACTTTTGTTACATTGTACACAGGCAATCCAAAAATGTTTTTTTTTTTTTTTTTAATGTTTACATTGTGTAGATTTAGCAAAATCCTGAACTCGAATTTTTGGTAATAACAATTCTTTTCTCTTTAAAAACTTTGTAGACAAGTAAGCAGAAAAATAATTATCGAAAATTTAAAAAAATAATTTATTGGCATAAATTTAAATAGATATATTTTGGCAAGAGTAACAAATGACCTATAAGTAACTTTCGAGCCTCAAATATTTTGCTTCTTATTTTTGGAAGCCTTGAATCACTCCATGAATCACTTTTGAAAGTCCACAGTGAATTAAATATCAAATTTCCAGCATATTGTTAAAAAGTTTTGAACTTTTGTTAGAAAATTACTCACGAAATGATGTAGAAATGTAATTAGCAAATACTCTACAAACAAGTTATCACATGCAAGAAAGCAACAATGAGCTGAAATTGCTGTTAAAAACTAACTCACAAGGTTTCTCATTAATACATAAAATTATTCCTAAAAAGAAAGGCTACAAGCAAAAAGTGTTGAAAGAAAAGTCAAATATAAGAAAGGGACATATTTTCTCCATACAATCAGTATTTCCTTAAACTGAGATGAAACCTTTTCCACTGACCTCCGGATTTCATTAAGCATTAAAAGTTCATATACCACAAATAAAAAAGAATCATAAAATTGGGCAGATCTAGCAAGGTGTAATATTTATTTGCTTTTCATCTGAAAGGAGGGGAAAAAAAAAAAAAAAATGAACACCTAGACAAAACGTAAGCACTTTTAAGGCCCTTAAATAATGACCATTAAAACTGACCATTGATAGCATTTGACTAGCTTTTACTATATAAAGATGAACCCTGATGGTATATTTGTCCATGAATTTTGAAACAACAAAATGAAATTTCTCTTGGAATACTTATTTCGCCTTCAAACATACCTTACTTAGAGCAAAGATTAATGTAGCATTGTTTTCGTAAATATGTAACTAATAATTACGGTATTTAGCTGAATTTGAGTATAAAAGTTTTTTCACAAGTTCAAGAAACTCGATAACACCGCCAAACATACCTTACCTTCATGACAGCATTTTATAAACTTATTTAATTTTTCCCAAAATAGGTACCACAATATTCACAAATAGCTGCCATTGTTCCAATAAAGTTCAGTTTAGCATCAATATTCTGTCTGTCCACATATATGCAAGCATGCTGAAATATTCTACTACATTTTCCTTTCAAAACATTCTTCTATCGATTCATTTGCCCATAGAATTGATCTTTTTTAAATGCTTTGATAATATTTTGCAGCCTGGTTGAGATTCAAATTTAAATAATAATGAAGGGAAATAGTCAAAATAATGCTTAAAGTGAAATTTAAATAATTGAAGCAATGAAAAAAATTTGTGGAACCCTTTGAAAATTGAAATTTATTCAAATAATCTAAAAGATCTCCAGATGTAATGAAAAATGAAAAGATTTATAAAAAATAATTAAATAATTGCTGTTTTATTTACTATGAAAAAGCAGCTTTTTCATGTAAAAAAAAATCACTTTCTTAAAAATAATTCTAAACTGAACAAAAATTCAATCAGAATACACTTGTATTTTTAAAAATAATCGTTTGTGTTCTGATGGAAAAAATATTACAAACATTGCCAAATTTCATAGTAAAATAATGCATTTTTTAAGGAGCACACAAGAGAATTATTTCTATAGATGTAAACAGAATTGAATCAGCAAAAGAAAAAATGTTGAAGACCAATTCTAACTGTCCAAATGGCTGAACTCACCAAGGATAATTATTCTGTCATTTCCTCTCTTAAAGCAGCTTTGAAATATTCTTCACTTAAAATTCAGTATGATTTTTTGACATTAAACTTAATTATTCAAAACCCATTATATGCAGTTTGATTTTTTATTTCTCATTTCTTACCTTCAGGTACTTGCAATGGACTTTCCTTCTCTCTTTCCAAGTTTTGCAAATATACTTTTGCATCGTTTTCTATGAATGAAATAAGCATTAATAGAAGAAATTCTACAACCAAACTATACAAACAATATTCATTACTGGAAGAAATTTCAGTAATACATCAAACACATTTAAATTTGATCAACTCAATATCCATACATCATTTTATTATACCCCTTAATAGTTTTAATTTCTCCTTTATTCTATATTTTTGAACCCAGAATAATAAATGAACTTTAAAAAAATGGAACACTTTTTTAACAGGAGGAGGAATTATTACCATTTTTTTTTTTTTTTTTTTGTTATTTGAAAAATTTTGTCCTTCACTTAATTTTAATTTTTTTTTTAAAGCAAAAGGAGCACAGAAGAGTAAAACTCAAAATTATAATATAAGACAACTTACAAAGGATATTATCATGTCCCAATAAAAAGTCTACAGCATGACCCTATTTAAAATTAGTGGGTAAATATGAGTAACATGAAAGATAAACAATAACATATATTATTCTACGTATTTAAAAAGGTCTTGTAGAAAAGACTACTGTAACATACCTCAGTAATGTGGTTATTCATAGCTCTCTACATAACTTAATCACTATATTTATTGAAAGACATCAAACTCTTGTTTTTTAAACAATTATACCCACAACTATTGTTACACAAAACTATTTAATCTAAATTAATTAATGACAGATTGTTTATATTAATTGTTATTATAATAATTGAAAAAGCTAATAACATATGAAAGAAAAACATATTATACTACCGAGTAAATGCATGGCATAATATTTTAAACCGCTGATAATCTTCATTAAATCCTGATCAATATTACAGATTCTCCTTTTAACTTTATCTAGTAAGTTAAAAAAAAAAAAAAAAAAAAAAAAAAGCCCAGAGACATTAAATATTGGCATTATCATTTTTGTAACTTATTTTAGCTTGAAAACTGATGAATTCTCCAATCCCTATTGTTCTTTCAAAATTATTAGCATTAATAAATTACAAACATTTATTTAAAATAAAAAAATACAAGGTGGGATTTTAATTTTGAAAGACACTTAAAAAGATTCGTAGCTCAGCAAAATTCTAAAAGTTTTTTTCCCAGATTTTGATTATATACTAAGCATTTACCAAAGAAAAGGAAAAAGATTATAATATGCATAAAGACAGCAATAAATAAATTAAAAGCAATATATGAAATATACCAAAACGTTGTTCAAGATCTTGAATGACATCATGTCGTCCCATGTTTTCCAGGAACTGAATTAATTTACCAATTGTTGCATCAGGTTGTACAGTCCACTCCTCCAAAATTTTCATGGTAGGATCTCCTTGCCTTTGAAAATTTCTGATGTCATCAAAACTAAACTGCATTTGTTCAGCAAGTCCACGATAATCCCGAGCATAGTTATTGCTGGAAAGTATTTTCATTTCAGGATTTAGCAATTTCCCCAAGTGGAGACGGCATGAATGGTTCAGAACCTTTGCCGGAATAGCATTAAAATCAATTTTTTCCATATTTCTTAATTAATAAAACCTGAAAATTAGAAATGAAAATAATTAAAATAATAATAAATTTAGTAAAAAAAGTTCTTATACCATATTTGTACCAGAGAACTAAAAAGTAAATTTTTTAATTATTTTCTAATTTTTAGTTTATAATTGTTAAAAATATAAAATCCTAAAATGAATCTTTTCTCAGCTTATTAATTAAAGCATGTGTGACAAGGTAAAATTTCATGAAAAGGAAATTAACTCATAATTAAGTTCTGAAGATATTAAATTAATGCACTGCCACTAAGAATAAACAAATGTATAACATTTTATAATTCTAGCAAAATAAAAAATGAGGGGAAAAAAATAGAATAAAAAAATTCTATTTTTACAAACATGAATAAAGTCATGATAAATAAAATAATTAAAAGCATATTATGCATTCAAAGAACTAACAGCAATCTTATGGTATGAGTGTGATCCAACAGGAGCCATAATTTCAGTAAAGATAATTTCAAGACAATTAAAGTTTCATTTTATCTATATTTGAATACATACATATAAAAATTTTATTAGCAAGAATTCTGATAATTTGAATTCTAATCATTTTTTTCTTATCAATAATTAACTTATAATAGATAACTTATAATATATTAATAGATTATTTTCTTCAATTCTATATATTTTGTTAAATGGAATTTTCAATACTACAGCAGAAGAAAATTTCTTAATTATGCACATTATTAAAAAATGAAATAAACAATTTCAATTTATTGAAATGACTGCTTGAGAATGAATACAATTTTTTTTTTTTTTTTTTTTTTTTTCAAATCATAGTCAAGAATATGTTTTACCTATTTTTTAGGAGATGGATGTGAAATATAGGAAATTTTATAACAATTATTTATTTTTGAAAAAGGATAGAAAAAAAATCATTTATTCTAATTAGTTTATTTGCTACTAGGGACATTAATAAAATAAGCATCAAACTCATATTTTTCATACAAATTGTCCATTTATTTTCCCTAAATAATTTGATAAAAAATACAAAAAAATGTTTCACAAAAACCTTTGAACAATAAACAATTATTTGATTAGTTCTCACATTAATATAAATATAAACAATAATTCAAAATACTAATCCACTGTTCAATTTTAAAAAAAACTAAACAGTAAGATGTAAAATTAAATGAATGGCTATTTAATGACTAATAGAACTAATATCCATGCTCACAAACTATTCTGGAAGAAAAATTTTATTATGATAATTTGTGCCACTTATAAATTTTATTACACGAGACCTCTACCTTTTAATATTAAAATGGCTTTGTAATTTTAATAATTAATCTATAAGCATATTAATAATTATCTGATTGACACATGATTACTATACTATACAAAAAATTTATATATCTGCAAATTTTTTGTATTGTTGCATACTCAGATTAAAATTCCTTTATGACAAGGTTTTATTTTTCATAATGCAATACTTGAACTAATAAATACAAAGGATTATAAACTTAAAATTTGTTTTTAATATTTTTCAAAACAAACAAAGACACTCATTTATTAACAATTTCATGGAATTGAAACTAAAAAATTTTCAAGTACTATGAAGCAATTTTAAACTAAAAACCTATTTAGTTTTGAATTTCTAATATTCAAGTAAATACTGAATGGACATATACACAGTATGCAAGTCATAATTTTTAACTATGTGTATTCTGTGTCTTTCAAAGTATAATTATAAGAAATTTTCTTGCATATGTTCAATAGACCAAGAAGCTTTAAAAGCCTCTTCAGAATAGTGAGTCTTAAATTATTTATAAAAATTACATTTGTAATTGTGAGTATTTTCAATTTGAAAGTTATAAAAAAATTTGGATACTAGTTTGGTATACCTTTTCTAATGTATATATGTACTCATTGATGTTCACTTGATCTGCAGTTTCATGCTCAAATGATCACAGATTGAATCTTTCAAAATTTCAAAAATATTGATAAGTATTTATATCTCCTATTAATCTTAAATCTTTTTAAGACTGCAAGAAAAATTATTTTATGCTTCAGAATATCTGCTAATAATCTTCAATGATATCTATATCAATTTTATTTCACATATGCTAACATCATCTTCAGTGATCAGTTGTTTGTCCATTACATTAGTAGTATTAATTAATTTATATCAATGAACTTTGATGAATTTCCTCTAATAGCAATAAATAAAAGTACTATTTTAAATTATATTTTCCCAATAAATATAAAGCCTCCTGATTATCTGCCAGTCTTGTAAAATTAAAAATAAAATTGACAAAGTCATTCCGGTTGTTGTGATAGAAGGTTCCGTCAAAGATTTATTTTGTAATATTGCTAAAAAATAGAGAGCAGTGAGAGTGAAACAACCACTGACATCAAAAGCACATAAGCTTTCATATGAAGTAAAAATATGTTAAATCAAAGTAGTGGTTAAGGATGGAAGACTTAATAGTTTCCACCCATAAAAAAATATACCGTGAAGTACACTCTTGGAGATTTTTTTTTTCAAAAATGAAAGGTGAAGTGGACAGATAACCACTGATGACATATCAGCAGGTCATAAGCTTTTAAAATAAAAATCAGCAAAATTAGACAAGCGGTAGAGGTTGGAGGATTAATTCTTGTATATATATATTTCTTGGACAGTCCCATATTTTAACAGAAAAAAGAATAGGAATTCAAAATTTCCTCAAAATATTTAAATTTTGTTTTTTCCCTTGATAATAGAGTTTTTCAGATATGTTTAATAATTCAAATATATTAAATTTATGTTAAAGATGTAACCTCTATTTAAAAAATTAAGACTATTTTGAAGTTACTTAAGCACATTTTTTTTAAGACATATTATTGAGATAAAACACTTTCTATGAATTGAAAGTAAATTTATGCCCATTTTTTAATACTTAATATTGATTAAAAATCTGATGTGTTCTTTTATTAATTAATAATTATGTGTTCTTTTATTAATGATGTGTTCTTTTTATTATTCTTTTATTAATTAATTGAGATGAAGTGCAGATATCTGAATAATTGAGATATCTGCACTTCATCTCATGCATTCCTGCTGCAAGGTTTACATTACTAACTAAGTATACACTTTGAAACAAACTTATAACACCGCATTCATTATAAAAGTTAAACAGTAACACTTTGCTATTAAATAAAAATTTATTTTATAATGAAATCGGTTTAAACAAGTAAAACATTCTGTAATAAATCAATTACTTACCGCTAAATTTTTAAATATCGAACATTAAAAATTATTTTGACAGTAAAAATAAAGAAGTAATACAAAGCATTCACAGTTATTCTAAACATGCAAAGCGAAAGTGAAATTGGTAAATTTGTAGAGCATCTAAAACAATATTTTTTTTTATTTATCTCTCTATATATTATAACTCAAACTAGATAAAATTTTTAAAAAAAACCATAAAATAAAAAAAAAGAAACCTAAATTACTTTCCATTCATTAATGATGAAAATTTCCAGCTGTTTTTCAGTCATCAGCAATCCCTTAACTGCAAGTTTTAAAATACTTTCACAATTTTCTACTACCCAGAATAAACAAATCGTAATTTTTTATATTCTTCCAACGTTAATAATTATTGAAAATGCCGTTGATTCGGTTATTTGTTTACACAGATCTCATACCTGCTAAATGGTGGAAAAAACTGTTGTGCTATCAACTTCAATCTACAAACATTAATAAAATGGGTAGAATTACATCGCTCTATGCAATCAGGCAACAGTCACAATTACAGAAAACAAATTACACTACGGAAAGGAATTATGCGAAATCAGAGTAATACATTTTTACAAACATTTTAAATTTCTTATAAACTTTAAGAAAATTCAATTTTTATTTTGAAGACTAAAAAAATATGAATTAACAATAAAATAAAACAAAATATACTTTTTTTGAAATTCTCACCCTTCCCCGCTTCGATACAGATAAATACAAATGAAAGAAAAAGAAAGCTCATTTTGACGTTCCATATTAAATTTCATCACTTCATGAACCCGTTCAAAAATCTGTGTCAACTGAATGACTATTTAGCGTTCACACGAGGCCAATTATTGCGCGCAACAGAAAGCAAAGCATACCTCTTGAATATCACGTGACCCAAATGGGACAATGGCAAATATTTGCCCGGTTTGAGTTGACTATTTTTCACTGTCCCATCGGGGTCATGTGACGCACCTGAGATAGGCGAGGCCTCCTATTGCGCACAATAGTTGGCGTCGTGTGAACGATTTTAATGGTGACAATGATTTGTTTTGTATAAATTTCTGAATCGATTCATGAATACCTTGCTTTTTCTATCCTTACTATGTTTTTGTTTCGGTGCCAAGTTGTCAATTGTTAGTGCACTAACATATTACATTAATATGTTCAGAATGTTGCAGCATCTAAACGTTTTCGTTGACAGTTACAACTTGTTAATTTAAGTAAGATTTTTTTTAATTTAATAATTAATTAATTTAATCTTGCTTTAAAAATATTTGATTTTTGGCCATTTATTTTAAATCTTTACAGTTTTTAAAGTTTGTTGAATGCATTCATTTTGTAGTGCTTATTAGTTTTTTGTTTCTTCATTTATTATATGCAAAATATCTTATATATATTTATTTCAAAAAAAATTATTTGGCATTTGAAAGAAAGTATTTTAAAAACAAAATGAGAAAGAAATAGTTCAAACAAACATTTTCTTCTGAGGCTTTCATAGATATATTAACAGTAACTGTTAAAAATATGTTTTAATTTGTGTAAGATATAACTTCAATGTTTCTTTTCTTTTTGAAAATACTTTTTTTGTTTGGATTTAATTTTGTTACTAAAATTTTTAATCACAGAACTTGCAAAACTTTATGCATTTACTTTTAAGAACTACATGATAAATAGTAGTTAAAAGTTTATCCAATAGGTGATATTGTAGATTAGTAGTATATGACTAATTTTATTTTTTATGTGTGGACGCTGTATAAGATCTGACATATTAAAATAGCCAAATATCCCAGATAAAATGGAACATTTCTCAATTTTAACAAGTTGTTCCTGATTGAAAATATGTCTTGGAGTTTGTGGAGTTGACTTTTAAGGAATAAGTTCATGTTATTAAAAAATATTAACCATATTAATATTTTAAAAAATTCAATGAAAAAATTACCATATATGTCGATGTATAAGCTGAAAATTGAATACGCTGAAACTAAAATATGGGGCTGATTAATCATGCAAAAAAAAAAAAAAAAAAAAGTTGGTAACCTTAAAAAAAAAAAAAAAAAAAAAAAAAGGAAGGTACTTTTTAGTTAACCAAATGGAAACAATTAACTACCAGATGTAGCATTTTTTTTTTATAGTTTATATTTCATAAGAAGAAAATTTAAAATGAAATAAATTATTCATTTTTTTAAAAAGTTTTTTTTTTTGTGGATTGTTTTTTTTTTTTTTTTTTGAAATTGTTTCTTATTGCTGATTTGTTGCATCAGCTCCAAATCTAAATATAGGATGTGTGTGAAATTTGGTCACAGATATCGGGAAAGTTTCAAAGCATGATCATACGTTGTTTTATTGGTTTAAGAGACTTTCTCTCCCTGCGCATCTTCCAAACAAATAAAAGATAAAATGGCTTAGAAAATGACTAGTATGCACTACACATATAACAGATTGTATATGTGACAACAAATAAAAGAGAAAAAATATATTAAGTTCAGATAGCATTACCAGAGCTAAAACTATCGCTATTAGAATCTGACATTTTATACCCCAATGCTTGATTGTTAAATGTTCCACTTATTTTACATGGCTTGCTGATATATACATATATGCTTTGCCTATACATGAACATATTTGAACATAACATTTTTTTCCTTGACTATCAAATGCTGTTTTCTCAAAGGTTTTTATCAAATACAGCTAAGAAAAATTACTCTTGAGACAGGAAAGTCTTTCAAAAGGAAAGAACTTCAGCAGCACTGATTTTTTTTTTTTAGCTCCATATTGCAGTGCTTAACATTTAATTAATTTTTTTCAGAATTTCTTCCTGCAATTCTTTCTTATATTTCAATTTTTTACTTCTCTGCTAAAACTGCAATTTTTCTGCTAATTCTTTAGCTGTTGTAATAAAATATGGCCCCAGAATCTTTTCTTGCATTTGTATCTTTTTTAATTCCAGGTTGTAGAACCTTTTAATTGTTTTCCCCACAGTTGTATAATCTATATAAATGCAGGCTATGAATATAGAAAGAATAACTCGTGCTTAATTTTAACTATTTCATTTTAATGAATTAACTTGTTTCAAGACAAAAAATATAATAAGTAAATGTTTAATAATTCAGGATTAATATCCAAAAAATATATATGGTGCAAATGTACTTAGCTGTGAAGTTTACAACACACTAATTATCACTTTTGTTTATGATTGCTGTTCTTTGTAACAGAAAGACTAATTTTTCTGAAAATGTCATAATATTAGTTTGATTGATAATGAGGAAAATTCCTCTAAAAGAAAACACAATTTCTGTGCTTTTTCATGTAATTGCATATTCTTTACCAATAAAATAATTTGGCATAGTTCAGATATGTCATTAATGATATGTGATTGCCAGTTAATGATATAATGGTAGCATTTTCCATAAATCTGTACTTTTTTCAAGTTTTTTTTTTGCTAAAACAACTTTTTAAATGTAGTTATGGAATTTTACATTTTTATCACATTTTCTTCCTTTTTATGCCTTCTGAATAATACTATCAGGCTAAACAATTTTGTTTATATGTAATCCTTCTTGTTTGATCTTGAAAGTTTTAGTACTTTTTACATGGACATTTTAAATCACAAATAAGTCTAAATTCTTTATTTTGCATTGTTTTGACTAATTTTAACAATGGAACAAAGATGCATCAGTTATCATGCTTTATGAAATGGTTTTGCAAAGTGCCATACTGCATGATCTGTTATGGCTTTATTAGTGCATCTACTTGCCTTTCCCTCTATATGTGGAGCTATTAACTAAATATTTGAATCAAACACCAATTGCTTCATAAAATATGTTCTCGAATTTATATGGTTTTAAGGCATATAATATAAGGTTTTAATGTTTTAAGGCATATGTTAATAGGCTAATATATTTCCTTGTAATAATTGCTAATCTTCTGTTATATTGTGACCTACTTTATAAAAAAGAGCAAATAATTTTCAATAAACAAGTTCAAATATCTGATGCTAGAGTGGATAGATCTCTTCAAAGACCTCAGAATATTGTTAATTTGGGATTGTGATATTTGAATAAATTATGATCTATTAGTAACACAATAATTAAATTTACAGAATACATTAAATTTAAATCTATACACACACTACGAAGATGTTTTAGTTCTGTACATTACAAAATTTTGTCAACACAGCCATATTGAATATCACTTTAAAGCTACTTTTTCTTTCCATCTACTGAAATACGAACTTAGATAAAAACACTGCAAGTCATCTTGGTAATGTTCATAAAATCAAATACCCCATTTGAACTAAAAAAATTTTTTTTTGTCTTTTATATGTTAGTAACTTCAAGGAAATAAAATGGGTTAAAAAATTAATGTTTGTGCATCTTCATGGAAAAGCCACTAGATTATTTTGCTCAAAAAGTAATAAAAAATGAAAAAGTAATAAATAATAAAATAGCAATATAGCAAAATGAGGATGATTTCATTACCCGCTACAAATGTCTTTCGCTCTGATATCAAGTCAGAGGCTGACTGCCTACCAATAAACAGCATGATTGTGACAGAGAGCCATATCATCTATCTATGAAGGTCCCTTTCATTTCTAATTATCTGGTGATGCATTCTGCATTCAGGCCTAATTAATTACAAGTTAACTGCAATCTTCAAAATGCAGAGAATAGCTGCACCTTATATCCTGAGGGTTTCTTTCCAGAAATGAAAAAGAGCATGAGGCATCCTTGACTTCCCTTTTTATTCACTGTATTTTATTTTTTTGTCATCTGATTGACTTTTTGTCTTTTAGGCAAGAAGGAATCTTTGGATTCCTTCATTTAAATTGTTGACTTTCTCCCATGATTCACAGCCCATTTCTGGCCACCAGCTAACCTTTCCTTTAGAGAAACTCAAAATTCTCGGAGATTTCGAGTTTGATAGAAGAGAATAATAAAAATGTTCTTTTCACTGCACATAAAATGGTTATATTAGATTTTTTCCATTCCTTGAACATTCAGAATACATAATACTCAAACATAAATTATAGGTGTATATTCAGTATATAATAATTAAATTCAGAATGATAATAATTATAAAATTAAGTATTAAAGTTGCAAGTTGATAATTTAAAAAATATAAAATTATCAAAATGTTGACACACCACAATCATACCATAAATATTTTATTATTTCTTTGAATCTTTTTGTGGGCCATTCTTTCATAATCAGAGATAAATTCAGCAGTGCCTGTAGAAGATTTTTTTTCCAATAGTTTTCTTTTGACAACAGTTCTTTGTGACATCGTGAGAAAAATATATGCCAAATAGGCAATAAAATGAATGAATCAAAATAGAATGAATATTAGTATTTCCAAATAAGCAGAAGCTTTCAAACATACAAGGAGGTGATCAGCATGTGTTTTTTCCATTGTTATTTGTACCCACTCCCATCAAATATTATTTAAATCCCTATAATGTGACAGACTAATAATGCACAGAAAATGAAAAATAGAATGGGAAATACAAGGTAGGTTGCGATGCCTGTTCAGTACTCAAAATGGCCGCAGTCTATCTTTCTTGGTTTACACATTCATAACATCAGTAATAATGAGCAAATACAAATAATTTTTGTTTTACATTTCGTGCAAGAAATTGAAGAATAAGAGTGACAGTTCTGAATATATAAATTTGTTTGTAGTCAAAATGACCACTCTTGTCTTTCTAGTGTTAAGAATTGGTTCCCTGTTTTAATTTTGTGATCAAGTTTATAAAGATATTTTATTTGTATTACATCTGAGAACAAATGTCTCAATTTAATCTAATTTAACTTGCTGTAAAGAATAAACCAATCATGATTTGGTTCATTGAAAATTTTACTAAAATTTAATATTAGCAATTGGTTATTCTAGTTTTTCTTTTACGAAGAGAATATATTTATAAAAATTAGCTATTGATATAGATGAAGTTGAATTAAAAATTTGATCTTTTAAAATTATTTTCTTTCGAATTGATTCAAATTTTATTAAAATAATTTTAAATGTTCTTTACTGATTAATTTTCCTCTGGTACTTTTTAGCCTTCTAATCTTTAAGAGAATTAGACTTCATATTTGTATATGTAGAGGCAGAATACGTATTAGTTTATCTCACTCAGTAAAACCTAGAAAGTATTTCAATAATCATTTCTTTTTGGTAATTTTGATTGGATTTGGAGAAGATTTCATGTGCTGAATGAAATCAACAGAAAATGAATTCTCCTTTATTACTATGCACAATTCTATGAAATCTTAAAGGTAAGTACTGGAAATTTCAATTTCAATTTCCTCTCTTTCCAATTTTTGGAAAGTTTAATCCTCTGAAGATGAGTCCTTGATGCCACCTGGGTCTAAAGGTATACTGACTTTTCAGTTTTGTCAAATCCAAACATTATGTAATCAAACTATTTTTCTTTCAAGGGAAGATCATAACTTGAAATATTTTTTTGTTTGTGCACTTTTCAGCAATTTTTTTGTGAAAATAGCCAGTTCATAAGCTGAAGAGTAAACAATTCTCCTATTTGTACTCCTTTCTATCAAGCTGGTGAAATTTTGTAGACATAATTTTTAAGTAATCTTTTCTAGTTATTTTATAAGTTTAAACTATGGGTAGAAGAGCAACTCCCCTATTTAATTCTACTATTAATGTTGCTTTACATTTAATTAATTAATGTTCATAATGTTGAAATTACGTCGACCAGTTTTATGACTATTTGAAAATATTTACTTTATTAGAAAAGGTTATAGAAAGTTATGTATCATGAAATACTGCATATGTATATCATAGCATGCTTCTCCTCTTTAAAAAAAATATTATTTCTTTTTACAGTTTGAAATGGAATGTACATTTTTAGTTTGATTAAAAGTTACTTTGGGTAATCAACATAACATTAAAACGAAGTTGAAAATGGATCCAAAAAGGAATGGTTCGTATAAAAAAATGTATTCTTTTTTATATTGACATTTTAAATTGATTTATATCTACTTTTTATTCTTATATTTAATTTATAAGTATTAAATGTGAATGTACATAATAATTGCAGCAGTCTAAAGCATTTTTGGTGTATAACCCAGTATTATGGGTTATGTGACAATTCCAAAGCTTGTTGATTTCATTTCCCTCCTTTATGGGTTAAGGTTTATGTACTTTTATGAGTAATAAGCTTTGGATAAATAAAATGAGAGATTGCAGCTTAAAAGTTTAGTTTTTATTGTGGTTCATTTAGAGATCAGATACATAAACTCAGGACTTTATTCCCTCTCCTTTTAGATTTGAATTCTAATTGCATATTGTTCAATTTGTCCCCCCCCCATTCATTAAAAAAAAATTTATGTTCAAAACTAATTTCTTTTCATGCATGTCTTTTTTTTTTTTTTTTTTTTTTGTACTATAATGCATTGTAATTCAAAACTAGATCATATTTTACTTTCATTTGATTTTAAAGAGTTGTAACAGTTTAAGTCACCTCTTGGTGACAACAATGCTTTGTTAGCTATGCAGTGTATAAAAATACAGCATCCAGTAAGGAATAATATAAGACACATATCTTTGTCGTTAACAAATGGACAGATTCTTTGGGGGGGGTCTCCCCCTCTTGTAAATGAAACAGTATATAGGCAATATGTAATGAATAGGTGAAATATTTACAGTAAAAAAACTAGTTGCCATTTCAAATGGTTTAAAAATTATTTATACAGTTTTATTTTCCAAAAACTGAATAATTTTGCAATTTTATATATTATTTTAAATATATTTGCAGTTTAATTTTGGTCTTATTAAATCTAAGGGAAAAATAAATAAAATCTATATAAAAAAAAAGCATTTTTCAGTGACCCAAATTTTTACAAAATTCTGAAACAGAAATAATTGGTGACCAATGATTTTAGATTTTATTTTCACATTTAAAAATTTATCTTAAATGTTCCTTAATCATATGCTAGTGCTGAAAGTAAAATCTTTACTAACCTCTCAAAATTCTCTGTTCTAAAATATTAGAGGATATTTTAATACAGATCAGTGATATATTAGTTTTCTAGAAAGCATCTTTTGTGAAAAATACAAAAGTTGCAATAAAGTGACCTACTAAATTCATTTAAAATTTTTCGTAAAGTTGAGAGAAACTCTTTTAGTTTCATATCAGATACCCCTTATGTAACTTCCTTTCCCAAATTATATGACTAAATTCAAGTTTAAAAGTTACTCAAAGTAAATCATAAACATTTGTATTTTTGTCAGTGTTTGTGTCTTGGTATTTAACTGCTATTGTGATTAAGTTTTCTTTATCTGCATTTTACAGTGATGCATGCCCAAAATAGGCGATTCCAGGAAGCCTGTGAGATAATGAAGAAAAATGCTGCTAAATTTCTAGAAAATGAACTGTCCTCTGAATCATCATCTGAAGATGAAATTGATGATTTACAAATATTGAAAAAAACATTCTCAAATTATACTGGTAATAATTTAATTTTTGTTTCTGAATATTTGACAAAATGTAATTTTTTATCTTTTGGGAACATTTTTCATCTCTTCCTTTTAAGATACAGAATGTCATTTGTAAAATATGTCTCCTATGATGTGAAACTTTAAGTGTTATGAATATGCTTTAATTTTCATATTTTTAAATTAAGTGTGGCTTCTGGCAGATTTTAAAATTTTTGTGATATTCGAGTTTTGATTTTTTTGCTAACCCGGCACAAGCTAAGAATCCGTTCAGGAGCATACGCCAGAAAACAAACCTCATTCCTTCCTTCCTTCCTTCCTTTTAAATTAAGGTTTTTGCTCCTCTATTTAAAATTTATATTTTTCAATGTAATATTCATAAGATTTTAAAAGTAAATAGTATTTTGTTTTTGTTGCTGCCTTCTAGTCTTAAATTAGACTTTCTAATCATAGAGTGATTAAAACACAACTTATTTTTTTCTCACATGAAGCATTTTATAAATTGGTGTCAATTAAGAATTGAATGTTTTTATTTTAGTAATTTGTTTTGTATTTGTATGTGATATAAATTGTATTTTGTATTTGTATGTGATATATTATTTTTATCTAGGTATTTTGTTAACTTCTGTCAACTCACTTGACAAAAAGTTTGATAAACTCATCTGCTTTATAGCTGTACATTTAATGTTATAAACTATTTTTAGATATTTAATAATTATCTTATAATCTGGAATTCTTTTAAGAATTATTGAAAGAATTGTTTCTGTTAAACTCTGGGTGGTCTCGACATCATTTACCTCACAGCTACTGTATATCTCGATCTCCTCGTTCGCTGTAGCTCTTTTGATGGAGATAGTTTCTTTGATAACCTTATTACTCTTTTTCCTCTGCTGTATCTGATACCCGTTAGTGGTTTTTTTTTTTTTTTTTCATCTTTAAGTAAACGACCTCCTTAACAATGCTAACGTGTTTCATCTATCTCTCTACCACATTAATGTTCCCCCCTATGAGGGTAGCATTTAATTCCTATTATTATTACTATTATTTTTCATGCCTTTCTTAGTTTTAACTACATTTTTATCAGCCTTTTTACTGTTAGTATTTTTCGTGCTTTTCATGCTATTTTATTTATTCATTACAAAGCGTACATTGTCAGTGTTCTTTTGCATTTCTCTATTACAAAACTGCAATACCATCTTATTTTTCTGAAAAAGTAATAGTCTAAATTTTTGTTTATTTGTGCAGCAGGGAGTAAACAATAGATAAATTTTGTTCCTTAAAAATCTAAGTGTGTGTGTGTGTGTGTGTGTGTGTGTGTGTGTGTGTGTGTGTGTGTGTGTGTGTGTGTGTGTGTGTGTGTGTGTGTGTGTGTGTGTGTGTGTGTGTGTGTGTGTGTGTGTGTGTGTGTGTGTGTGTGTGTGTGTGTGTGTGTGTGTGTGTGTGTGTGTGTGTGTGTGTGTGTTAAACATTATTTTGTTTATTTGTGCAGCAGGGAGTAAACAATAGATAAATTTTGTTCCTTAAAAATCTAAGTGTGTGTGTGTGTGTTAAACATTATTTTATGTGAAGCAGAAGGGAAGTTCGAAGACATTGAAAAGACTTTTATACTTTTAAATTCTTTTTAATCCATCGGGAAAACATAATTATTTACAAGAAGGCGTGGACATCGCAGGTCCGTCGCAGCACGTTGCAAAAGCAGAAAAGGGGAAGAAGAACGAAATAAATTATCCCTCATCTTATATAACGTGAGATATGGATAGGGAAAATATTTTTTTACAGTGCTAATATATTATTAAGATTCTGATAGGGACTTCTGACGCATGCCAATCACATGTAAAGGAAACACAAGGATCTTTTAAAAAAGAATTTGCTTAGTGGACAGTTTTTTACCCCTTCACGCGGAGCGTGTGAAAGTGTCGCGTTTAGTCGATTCAGCAATTTTATAAAGCTTCTCTTGAATTAATTAAGTAGAGAAAGTGGAATTGGATCACGAAATAAGAGAATTTTTTAGAATGAAGTTATTATGGGCTAAATTAAGATGAAATCTTGGAAATTAATTAAATTGAAATTAAGAGTTTAAAATATCATTAAATTTTTTCCCCATTGCAAGACGTGGAAGTATGCCGGGGCCCTCGACACACAGCCTTACCTTACAGTGGCGGTCAAGTAAGAAAAATTAATATTTAAAGGCATATTAAAAGTAATACCCGAGTTTCCCTTACCTTCACATTATATAAACATTAATACAGAAATCCCATTCATCATATTACATTAGAAGCACAAAATGACCAAGAATTATATTTGTGAAAATATTATATAAAAACCTTTAATAATCAACAGTAATAACAAAATATTAAAATTTTAAATGATTTTGTGCTAACATATATTTTGACCATTTTTGTATTAAAACTCAATTAATAAACTTAATTTGATGAGGAAAGTCTATGGTAGACTTGCCTATATTATTCTTATATTCTAGAAAGTCGGACTCAACAAGATTAGTAATTTAGAAATAAAGTAAATAAATATATTATTTATATTGTTATGATTTCACCCAATTGAAATATCAGTACAATTACGATTTCAAATAAAGTATTTTAGCTGGAAATAAAAACACAAGATTCAAAACTTCAGGTAAAAAATTTGGATATGAAAATAATATTGCAGAATTGAAATATTTCATATTAAACACTTGGAACTGAAACCATAAATATAAGATTCAAAAATATGTAATGAAATTCTGGGAAATGAAAATAATACTTGTAAAATTTGAATGGTTTCATATAAAACTTTGGAAATGTAAATAAATGTAAGATTCATGTATGCTAAATAATTCATTTGGAAATAATAATTGCAAAATTCAAAGATTTCAAACAAAACACTTGTGAATGAATGTAACAAACACAAGACTCAAATTACTCTTATAATATTTGGCAAAAAATATGTAATATAAAAAATATTTGTATTTTGTAAAAAACAAGTATTTGGACACAGTGATAATAGAGGGCAGCTCAATAACTGTCAGAGGTGCAAAAATTTCCCCTGAAGTATTCACTACATTTGTCTAATTATCATGTGCCATTAATTATTAAGTATATAAGAATCTTGGTATGTTACTTTTTTCATTCACAAGGTCTGTATGTATATTTTTTTAAAACCTTTGAGTTAGATAAATGTAATTAAATTGGGAAAATCATTTTTTCTTAGTTATTAATAGCATGCATATAAATTTCAAATTCAACAAATTATAATATTATGAATAAATTTTAAATAATAAATATAAAAAAAATTTAAAAACTCAATATTTTAAACTAAAACTCATGATATTTTGAATAATAATATGAAAAGATTATATGCAATTTTATTATAATAGAAAAATGCAATTTAAAATCAAATCAAAAGTGCAGAATATAAATTTTGAATTTTACTCATTGAGTCAGCTGATGGAAGATTTTTTTTAAACACTGATCACTTTTCGAAGAATAATCACTTTTTTAATTATTCAAAAAATGCAATTTTGAGTTTTGGAACTGGAGACTACGGCAGGTAAGTTTATGACTCTAAGCAAGTCTTTTTATGTATCTGTAATTTATTTATATATAATGAAATTATTAGAAGCTTATCATGATTCGTTAAGTATTTAACCTTTGTTTCATCCTTCATGTTTTTTATTAATTCATGATTTTGTCAGTTTCCTAAGAGTATGATTACGTGTTCTGATAAAAGGCAATTTTGCTATCCTTCTTTATAGTAAAAAATATAATGAAGTAATTTCATACTCAACAAATATATGATAAGTGAACTGTGGCAGTGGGATTTTAGAATCTATTTTATATCTTGTGAAATGAATAAAAAAAAAAAATACTATGTCATTGCACAATATATGAAAAGTAGGTGTTAGATAAAATGCACATTACAGGAATTGACTCTATTTCATTTTTAGATGCTTATGAAAATTTCTTTTTAAATTATTTATCATTTATTCAGTACCAATTTTATTTCAAATTTCTATCTTTATATCCGTTGCATCTATCCTAGTTAAAGTATTTATTTTAAGAAGTCATAACGTTCATTCTCAGCAAATACTAAGATTAAAAAAAAAAAAGAAATTGATACTTCTTTCCAAGAATAAAACTTTGTTTTCTTTTCATTGATAAAGTTGTTCTGGTTATTACGGTAGAGGGATCAGTTGAAAAGAGGCACTGTATGTGTTTACACAAACGTACGAAATGTATCTTTTAGAAAACAAGCAAACGAGGAGTTTTTAAAATGGCAGCTTTCTTTTTCTTGATTATGGAAAAGTTCAAATTTTAGATGGGTTTGAAAGTTTTTGTCAATTTTGTGACTTACATTAGTATGACACTCAGAAAAGCAAGGAAGAAAGCAGAATATATATATATATATACCGAGTGCGGCGTAAATTCGTGCAAACTTCAAAAAATCATAACAAAAAAAAGTAATACTCGAAAAAAATTACGGTTTGCGGGAATATGTTCAGAGAGCCTTTGGATTTTGTTATTTCCATTTAAAAAAGTGCATTTAGAAAATGACCGATAGATGGCGCTCACACGTCATACCGAAGCAGTTTATGTAAATCAGCAGAGCTATAAAACACAAGGCTGGAAATGGATCTGTCATTCAACGCCAGTAGCATGCTATCGCTACCGGATCGAGCATTAGTGGTTAAACTGTTCTATAAGAACGGTGAATCCGCGACTAAAGCATTGCGATAGTTACAGATGGTGAAAGGAATTAAGGCGAAAAAAAAAACCAATTTCATTAAATGGGATATTGAATTCAGTTCGTCGTTTTGAGGAAACGGGAAGATTAGAGTTCGTCCACGAAGTGGCAGACCATCCGTGAGCGCTGACCGCGTCCCTGTTATCCAAAGGGTCATGAGAAATATGGCAGCCGAGACTTCAACGGGGAGTTGCAGTGCACGTGAAGCAGGTAAAGTAGCAGGAATTCCGGAAAGGTCGATCCGACGCATTTTGCACGAAATCTTGAAACTGCATCCGTACAAGATAGAGGCATTTCACCAGTTGTTGCCAGCAGATTGCGAGAAAAGACAGGCCTTTGCAACATGGGTGCTCGTACAATTGGAGCGTGACCCAGAATGGTTACTGAACATCATGTGGACAGATGAATCCCACTTTTCATTGCATGGTGACGTCAAACCCTCGTGCGTACACGACCAAACCACTACATCACTGCATGTGACTGTTTCGTGCGGTTTGACTCCGTCCTTCATTCTAGGCCCTTTCTTTTTTTGAAGAGTTTTGTCCTGTATCCGGTTCGAAAACCTGTTCCGTGACTGCAGAACGCTATCTTAGGCTTTTGCATGACTACGTTATGCTTGCTTTGCAGCAAAGACGTGCGTTATCTTCCATCACCTTCATGCAGGATGGTGCCCCGCCCCACGTTGCTAGTTACGTTAAGACGTTCCTCCTAGACACATTCACTGAGGACAGAGTGATAAGCCGAGGATGTAAAAATGAGTGGCCCTCACGATCGCCAGATCTTGCTCCAGCGGACTTTTGGTTGTGGGGATACCTAAAGTCTCGTGTCTACCGGAGCTCTCCTGCCACTTTGATGAAACTGAAAGATGCCATTCATTTGGTTGTTGTGGCATCGATGCCGACATCTTACAAGCCTCACTTGCTTAATACCTTGTGGTGGCAGTCATGTTGAGCATCTTTTGCTTTAAAATAAAATGTACTATAATTTTACTGTGCTCTGTTTTCCTGATTTGCATAAACCGAATCGGTATGACGTTTGAGCGCCATCTATCGGTCATTTTCTAAATGCACTTTTTTTAATGGAAATAACAAAATCCAAAGGCTCTCTGAACATATTCCCGCAAACCGCAATTTCTTTTTCGAGCATTACTTTTTTTATTATGATTTTTTGAAGTTTGCACGAATTTATGCCGCACCCGGTATATATATATGTAATATATACCGGGTATATAAATATATATATATATAATCTACCAATAAGTATTTGGACACCCATGCAAATGAGGATATCTGCAGTCTGCTCTATGTCACGCCTTTTGTACATAAATATCGTGTAGTAAATAGCATTAACAATAATCACATGCAAAATACCACGAAAGGCAGAGCTGTTTGATTTCGAGAAAGACGTAATTGTCGGATATCATAGAAATGGCCGATTCTTATGCGACACATCTAATAGAGTAAACATTCCAAAATCGACAGTTGCTTTTGTCATTGGGAAGTGGAAAGTGAGTGGTGATTGCCGGAATATGCTTCGATCCGGCAAACCCATTAAACTAAGAAACCGATGAGTGATGTCCAAAGAAATTCGGAAAACCCTTACTCCAGAGTTCCAACAGCATCGGGAACTGCTGTTTCGATAAATACCATCCGCAATGAAGCACATTTGCTTGGTTTCTATGGTCGTGCTGCCGCCCTTAAGTCTTTGATTACAAAATCCAACCGCGCTACTCGGTTGAGGTGCAAGGCACTTCGAAATTTGGACCATAGATGAGTGGAAACGGGTTCTCAGGAGTGATGAATCAAGGTTCATTCTGTACCAGTCGGATGGCAGAGTCTGGGTTTGGCATATGCATGGAGAAATGCCTTTTGCCAGAATGCATTGTACCTACAGGAAAGTTTGGCGGATGTGGAATTATGGAGGTTTCTCATGGTATGGACTTGGGCTTTGATCCCAATTCATGGTAAGCTCAACGCCGACTCCTACTCCACTATTCTAGACAACAATGTGCTTTCTATGCTGTGGAAATTTTACGGGTTGGATCATTGTTATTTCCAGGATGAGAACGTCATGTTGCGAGGTTCACTATTGATTGGCATGATGGCAGTGGGATGAACTGACTGGACTGACCTACTATAGAAAACCTCTGAGAATTGGATCGCCGAATTAAGTAGTGTAGCAACCGTCCAAAATCATTGAAAGAACTTACATGTCTTCTCCAAGCCGAGTAGAAAACAATGCCACTGTCCATCCAAACACTTATGGAAAGCATGCTTCGGAGGGTTAGTAGACCCTCAGGTGTAGGGTCTACTAACTATTGAATATGAATAAATTGCATTTATCTCTTTTATCACTAGTGTCCAATTAGTTATTGGCAGATATTACATATGTAATGATATTTTTAAATCTAGTTTAAATCTTAATTTCTTAATTTTTATCTTAAATTAGCCAATGCTAGCTTCATTCTCTTCAGTCTCTTATTTTCTTCTTTTTCAGTCTCTTATTTTCTGATCCAATTCCTACTTTTTATTTAATTATTTCTAACACGCTCTCTAGAAAACTGATGACTATAGCCTTTTTTCACGCTCAGAGCGAAGGGATAAAAATCCCCTAACACCCACTCATTTTTTTAAAAGATACCTAAGATTCCTTCGCCTGACACGTGGCAAAGAAATCCCTATCAAAAGTTTTTAGCAAAATCACTGAAAGGACAAATTTCTCTTTTTTGCTTTGGTTACGCGATGTAATCTGATGCTTATCGTTTTTTCTGTAAATATTATATCACCCGTTTACAATAAATTTGAAATTAAATTTTCAAAAGTTTCTTCTCTTTGGCAAAGATTTATTAGTACTAATAGATATATACCATCTCTGAATAGTTTATTTAAAACAAACAATAAAGGAGATGATGCTTCTAAATTGAGGAAACATTTTGTATTTTTAGTCCTTCTGAACCAGTCTTATTTTTGTAATCTTCTTTGTGGTAAGCTAAATATATTTAAAAAATTTTTTATTCTAATTGGACTTTCTTTAACATTTATAGAAAATAATATTGCTATTCTTTTCAGTTTTTTTTAAATCATGTACTATTATTCATTTCCAGAGGATGAAAATTCAAATTTGAGAAAAATTACTGAATATCTCCAAGACGTTTTAACTTCTGGGGCTGTTGTATGCTTGATATGCATTGAATCAGTAAAAAGAAATGACAAGGTACTTTTTTTTTTTTTTTTTGTCTTTATAAGATTTGTAGTATTAACAATTGAAATTGCTAAGTACACCTTCCTATTTTTATTTGTGTATTTTCGTACCCATTTAATGAATACATAATATGCGACTTAATTTGTTTATTTCGTTTAAATACTAGTCTCTCGTACACACGGCTTATACAATTTCTGATACTAATCAGATTATCGATTATGTGTAGTGGATTTCAAAAAAATTCTAGAAAAAAAGTTGTGAAATAAATTTTTCAGTTTAGGAAAAAACATTACTCTATTTTCATTAAACAATAACAACAAAAGAAAATGCTACACCTCATTTTGAAATCGTTCTTTTACCAAATTTATCAGGGTTTTCTTTTCCAGCATAAAAATAGACTTGATATATATCTACTATACTATCTTAGTCATTCATAAACATTAATCCCATCCAACTTACTTCGTGTTTGTAAAGATGATATTCTATAATTTATTTTTCTCCCGTTTTTTGATGTGTTAGATCTAAAATTTAGATTTGATGTATGTTCTTGATGGCATTGTGATATTTTCAGAATTTAGTTATCTATTAATCGATTAATTTTAATTAAAACTTGATTCCATACTGGAGTTTGATATTTGGTTGTGCATTTAAAAAAAAACATTTATATCATAATTCCATGATAAATTTAATATTAAATTATGAAATATTCTAAAAATTAAAATTAAAAATGATTATTAATGAAAAAATTTTAAACATAAACTAAACTGCAGCAATTTTTTGATTAAAATCTGACGATTAAAACAAAAATAGTCAATGCATGAGTTGCTAAAAACTATCCAATTGAGAAATCATATCAGTGTGATATCAAAAATAGCTAAATTCATGGACACATATGGCAAATGTGATTAAAACATATTTTCCCCTGCTGTACGAAACAATGCCTTGAAATCCAATCTTAAAATATTGATAACATACGTGACTGATTCTCGAGAGTCATGAAAATTTAATCTTTATCGAAAGCTCGAAATTATTGATTATTCATTAAATATCGGAAATTCTAAGTAGTAAGAACTCGATAAGTATCGGAAGTTCGATCAAGACCGATCGAACAGTCGAACTAATTTTGAAAAAAGTTGGAATTTTTAAGAGCAGCTAATGATCAGCACTTAAGGAAGGACTCATTTTTTTTTCTATTGTCCATTTCTGTACCCTTTAAGGTGGAGGGGAAGGGATTTCCCTTTACAAAAAGGACATCTACAAAAGATTTCGATTCACATATTTTGTTACCATTTATGCGAAAACCTTATTTTAGAATAATATATAACATATGTCATATATGTATAGAAAAGATATTATGGTCGACGATTAAACTTTCGTACTGTAATTCTGTCTTGCATTAAAAATGCTGATACTAATATCTCTTAATTGTATAATTATCGAGAGATCTGTAAGACTTCAAAGACTGTTGTATTTTTTACTCCAGATTGCATGCGATCACAATGTAAATTCACATATATATTAAATTTTGAATTCCAACGCACTACTGAAAATTTCAGTTTTGCGTTGCTGTCTTTATATTTTTTATATCTTGAACACAGGATACGAAAATTATCATTAGTAATAATTTTGAGCAAAGCTTTTTTTTTTTTCCCGTGGAGCAATCACTCTTCAAATGTCGGCTATATTTAGTTGTTAATAGTGCATTATCTTACAGTAAGATATAAATTTGTAATCCTGACTAAAGGAAGTTGCATTTTAATTACTCAATAAGGATAATAATATATTGGAGTGAGATTTCCATCCCTATCGTTGCCTAGAGCAACAGCACAAAGATAAAGAATGCTGATTCAGACAGCAAAAATATTAAAAAAATTATTATAATGCATTAAAATTTTTCTAAATTTTTTCGAAAATATTAGAACAAAAATGGCTGCCTAGCTAGAACCCTTGGCTACTCACAGCAATGATAAATCGTTTTTAAAAATTTATTGTTGTAAAATCAGACATTCCGGAGTTTTAAAAAATCATTAGAACAACAAAAAAAGGACTTCCGTTTAAATTGAATTTTATAAGAAATTTAATTTTGTGCTTTACAATATATGTACGTAAGTAAATTTTTGAAATGCATTGTGAAATTTAGACCCATAAAAACTTCTATAGAACTAATTAAACCAAAAAATTTTCTAGGAAATTAATTGTAATGTTCGATTACTTCGTTAAACATATTCTGTTCTGAATTTCAAATTAAAATAAGTGTTTTTTTATGACAATGATGAAAAATATCTTAATTGGATCATAATATCTGAATTAATGAATTTCATAAATGCTATAAAATGTATTTAAAATGAGATAATGTTTAATATTTGCTGCCGAACAGATACATTTGGAATTCAGTTATTTGTATGATTTTTAAATTTATTCATGAAGATATTAAAATTTATCACAAAACTGTTCTACAAAGTAAAAAAAAAAAAAAAAAAAAAAAAAAAATTCTTGCTTGCAAACATTATTAACTCATGTAGAAAGCAGATGTACTTTTGCCTTTGATTTTTTCCTCATAATTTTTTATTTGCAATATATAATATATAGTTCTTTCTACTTTAAAGTATATTTCTGTTTTTATTTTAGATTTGGTCTTGCGAATTCTGTTATTGTGTTCTTCATCTTACTTGCATTCAGAAATGGGCCAAGGATAGTATGTATCATTTGTCTGCTAACTTGAATGAAGATAAAAAAGATTCTCTTAAGTGGTGTTGGTAAGAAATATACTGAAGTAAAGTATTAAATATAATGTATTTCTCTATTATATTTAAACAGTACGTGGTGAATTTCTTCATTGCATCCAAGAGTTATTTTGGGACTAAACTGCAGGATTTAATTTTTCGCAAATTCTTATATATTCCAAGTGATGAAAATATGAAATAACATATAAATATGTAGATAGAAGTAAATTTCGTTGTTATTTAGACAGCAAAAATGCCGTTTCTTCCTTTCTGTGCTGAATTTTATATTCTTGAAGTAAATAGGCTACTGAAATGATTTTCTTCAATGGTAGGTACATATTAAGCTTCTTTCCTAAATGAAAGAATATAAGCTAAATTACTTGATATTATTATATTGATTTATTTGGGGAGGGGAATGACATTGTTGACATATTAGTTGCTTTTTTTGTTTACATCTTAAGAATTTTCTTTCCATTTATTTTAGTCTTGAAAATCTTGATATTCAGTTATTTGAAGAAGAAAAATTACAAGAAAAACATGAGATTTTTTATTTTTTATTGATTTTATAAGAATTTACATGTGTTATTTTATCTTTGCAAATGATCCATTTTGAAAGAGTGATGTTTATTTATGTATTGGAAATTATGCCATGTAATTTAAAATAATTGTTAAAATTGTGTTAATAAAATTTGTCCTATAATGCATTGAAAATGAAAGAAAAAAAAAAGAATCTGATATGCTTTCCAAACAAAGTTGCAAATCTGTCTTTACAATAATTCTTGATGAAAAGATATAGGAACTTTTCAATTAAACTCGTGCTTAGTAATTCAAAAATAGAAAGGTATGATTTCTTTAATGAAAATGGGGTAATTTCATGTTATTTCTGCATCTATAATGGAAAACTGGGAAATTTAACTTTTTTGCATATAATATGGACACACTCCACTTATGTTTAGTGTATAGTAAATAGTTGGGAAAACAATTTAAGTATCCTAAATTCTTTTTGTATTTTAATTCTTTTGATGGTAAAGCTATAAAATAATGAAAATTGAATTTTTTGACAGAATCTCTTTAATTATGTTAAAAATTCTTCTTTAATAAGATTAACTTAAGATATAAGGGTTTATTATTTCTTTATTCAAGTTCTTCTCTTAGGAAGTAAAAATTGTAAATTTGCGCTTGTAATTTTATCAAACAGCTAACAATTATGAAATGGAAGTAAATGATTAAAGTCCATTAAAAATTAAAAATTTTAATTATTTTTAAGAAATAAGTTTGTCCTCCAACTTTCAATTTTCATGAACTTAAAATGAATCCTAACATTATTATGCTTTGTATTTTTTTATTTATTTGAATTCGTTATGAAAATCTAATAGACTTCGTGTTCATGTTCTTCATATTATTATATTTATTTATTTATTTTTATTTTATAGTTTTAATTAATTTTTTTAAATGAAAGTGATTATTTCCAGGATATAGTACTTACAGTAAAATATTATTTGCTGGCATTGTGTCAATGAATAAAACATTTTTCAAATGTTTTAATAAGAATAAAGATTAATTCATATAATACATTTTTTAAAGTTTTATATGAATTAAAATGTTATTTGAGAATATTACCAAATTCATTATTCATTCTGTAGGAGTTTCAAAAAAGTTTTTTTTCTACTTGAGATTATAAGATTTAACTTTGCATGATATTTTTGCTTTCTTTTTAATTTGCTTTTGAGTACCTTTATTCTATGCATGTAATTTAATTTGTTAAAAGTAATATGCTTCTTGTACTCTTCAGTGATAAAGTCTTACTTTTTACCAGATCTTCAATGAGAATCAAATTTACAATCCTAAAAAAATCTCTTATTCATCACTATGGAATTTTAAACTACTATTTCTAGCAATCGGAGATTCAAAGTCAATAATTTGAAAGTTTTCTTTTGATTATGATCCCATTTTTGTTAAAATTTTCAACAAACAAGAGAACTAAAACAAAGAAATTAAAACCTATTCCATTTCATGCCAGACCTGCTTAGCTTAAACCATTTTGCACTGATTTAGGCTTCCTCTTCTTGGCGTTTTTCTTCCGTACAATTTCATGATTAATTTGCTGACAAAATATAATTTCTGTTAATCAGTTTTAAAAAATATTAATAAAATTCAATATTTTATTCAGTTTCGCTCCTTTTTTCAAACCTATTTAATACCAAGACATGTTTAAAATAATTCCTGTTGTAATTTGTTTCTCCCCCTCTCATAATTGCAAGACTTCTAATTCAAAGGCGTGTAAATTATTTCAAAGGCCATTCATTTATTTTTATGGAAGAGAAATTAAATTGAACAGAATATGAATATAAATTGTTTCTTTTAAAGATACATTACACATTCTTATTTTGAAGCCTGTTCATAATTATGCCCTCTTTTATTATAATTTATTTCCTGAATTATAAGAAAGTTTTGTTTTTTAGATAAATTGGATATTGCATTTAAATTTTAAAGAATTGTATGTTACTGTTTATTATTTAGCTTTAAATGGCAACTAATTTATAATGGTTTTTTTTTTCAGATATGGTTATGATTTCTGTTTGCTTATATTTTCGATTTCTTTTTATCTGTTTACACTTTTGTTGTTTTTATTAATTCATTTTAAAAGCCTGCAGAGTGTCCTTACGTAAATTATATTTATATCGAACATTATTATTTTTTTTTCAGTCCCAAGTGTCGATTTGATTATGAACCTTCAAAACAACCATCTAAATATTTCTGCTTTTGTGGAAAAGTAGAAAATCCTGTATACGATTCTTGGAATGTGCCTCATTCATGTGGGAAAACTTGTGATAAAAAACTGAAACCAGAATGTGGGCATACTTGCTGCCTGTTGTGTCATCCAGGTAAGTTATATTTCTTACATTTTTCTACAAAGGAAAATTTCTACTTATTTTCTTCGTTACAATAATGCAATTATATATAATGAAATAATTTATTTTTGCACTCAAGTAATAATGTAAAAGAAAAATGTTAAATATTTTTATATATTGATTTGCATAAGAAATAAATTTGTAATAGTAGACTGATTTATTTTCAGGTCCCTGTCCTCCATGTCCTAAAACAGTACTTGTGTCTTGCTGCTGTTCCAAAAGTGCAAAGGTATCACGAAGATGTAGTGCCAAAGAATGGCTTTGTGGAAAGAAATGTGAAAAGTTGTTATGTTGTAAAATACATCGTTGTGAGGTGCCTTGCCATAAAGGTTAGTTTCAGAAGTTTTAAAATTTATATTAAATTTATATAAGACCAAGGATAAAATGTCCAAGAGCCTTTTCCTCATTCTTTTCTGTGTCGTTCTGTGTGCTCATCGCTTGTACATGTGCCTGTTTCTTCAAAATGAAATAAAACGACGTCACGAAATCAAAAGTATCTTCACTGTCTTCAAAACTGCATCCTGCTTCACATAAAATAATGCTATAAATATTTATAGCATTATTATTTAAAGCAATAAATATAAATGCTATATTCACATAAAAAATCACATAATATAATACATTGTCATTGAAATGTTTGCACTCTCTCATAAAACTGCTTATTTAAAGATATTCTAAGTAAGAAAATATTTTTATCCTAAGAAATTTCAAGAATTTCAGACCTTAAGATTTCCAGTGAAATTCTTAATACAATATACTCCTGAGTATCCGGCCTAATGTGGCGGAAGGTCAGACCGGATAACAAAAAGACCAGATAGGCTGAAATTCTATGAACTCATTTCTTTGCCCCCCCCAATACCACAAGACAAAGTTTTTACACCAAAATGCACTGTTATAATACGTATTTTCTCATTTCTTATTGAATAATAATCCCTCAATTTATCTCAAGCCACATAGAATGTGTACGCGACCACAGCCCGGTGAATCATAGAAGCAGTTGCCGGTAACGTGTCGAGTTAAAATAGGCTCTGTACCGGTAATTTATATATATATATGTTTATATACTGCACTGTACACTTCTAGAATTGATTAGAGAAAAAGCAAGTTAAAGGATATAAACTATTCACATCTTAACATAAATTCTATAATGCCTAACTTAAATGCAGAAAACATAAACAAAACATTAAAGTAAATTGTAGGCCTAATTCTTAAGAAAATCAATCGACTCAAACTGATTTTATTTTTCACTGATAAATGATTACACAGATATGAAAAGTTAACCCTAAGATAAGAGTTAAAACATACATTTTAGTTTTTGAAAAATTCCTAAATAGATAACAACTTCTGAAACGCTTTGCCTTCCTTATTTAATTATGATAAAAGAAAACGAGGTCAGATAGTCGCGAACCGGATACTCGGGAGTTTTTATCTGCATTGCTAATAAATGATATAGGCAGGAAGGATGTTATTTCCTAAATATGCGAAAATCTCTTAAACGAATATTCAAAACAATCTGCATTCATATTCATTTCAAGAATGGGAAACTTGAGAAAAAGAAAATAGTTGTGAAGCATTTTCTGGCCATTTATCTTTAGAGAGCAGAGATCTTCCGTCTAAAATCGATCTATATAATTTTATACTGCAATTAATATGCTTCTACGCAAGAAATAAAGGGAAAAAAATTTACATTGTTAATGATAAATTCATTAATGTATTAAACCATTAATTTTTTGTGTTTGGAGGCCATTTTTTTTTTTTTTTGATGGGGCAAGAGGGATAGTAGAATTTCTGAGCTTACATCATATGCAGGTTTTCCACTCTTATCGTGGCCCAATAGTTAATTTCTAAACCGTTAGAGATACGGGTTATAGCTATTGCTGTAAAAATACTTTAAGTGATGATAGAATTATATTTTAGATAGTTTGAATTAATAAATGTATTTAAAAAACTTATGAATTCTAATTTATTCTGCGCCCCCCCCCCCACTCCGTCCTATCAATCATATTTAATAAAAAAATTCTTTACCGCCTGAGACGTACGATTTAAAAAAAATTCCCATGTTTTTATTAAAATTGGCCGTGTTATAGCTGTTTAAACTACATAGGGTCGTATAGAAATTTGTTTTAAAAAACAGTTTGAAAATGTAAAGTGTGTGGATGAAATTAAAAATGTCATTGTTACGTTTTTATTGATTTATATGTAATAGAAAAGAGCAAGATAAATATTGAACTTGTTAAGTCACAGGGGAAAGGTGCCACCCAACTTTATTCTGCTATCGATCATCATATGCAAAAACTAAATGTGCTCTTTTAAAGGTAGTTATTTATACTAAGATTCAGTGCTTAAAGGGTTCGTAGGGAATTGTCTACATATTTAAAATTGTATAAATTTTGAAATTCTCTATGGCAAGATTCTCTTGCGATGCCATGAAGAGATTTCCCATGCAAAAATTACCCATAGTGCAAATTTTGGTTAATATACCTTGATTACATCAAGAGATATTTGACATTTTCTGTTAAGTGGTGTTTTCATATTTAGATGTTTAAAGTTTAGATATGTTTTGAACGTTGGTAATAGTTTTTTTTTTTTTGTGTGACATTTTAAAAACATTTGTAAAGTTACAATCTACATGTTAAAATCTTTTGCTTCTTCATGTTTGAAAAAATATGAGCCTGAATCGCCACTACACTGAAAGCATCAAAATGAGAAGTTTTGTTAAATGAATGAAAGAATTAAAATTCAGTATTTTTTTTTTATTATTATTTAAAATATATTAATTTTAAAGTCAAAATTTTAATGTCTTGCTGATAAAAAAAATGATTTTTATTCTTTATGCATCTTATTTCTTTATCAACATGTACTATTTGTGTCGTCATTGCATGTTACTCATAAATAAATATGAAAAGATACACCATTTTATTTAAGAAGGGAGTAAAAGAATAGTGCTTTCCATTTGCTGATAAATGTGAATCAATTTTCTTCCTTCCTTTACCTGTAACCTAGTGTTCTATAAAAAACTTTTGTAATTGTGATTTCATTATACAAAGATACATATGCAGGATATATGTTTGTTGAAAATATGGAGCAGAAATCGCAGAACATTATTCTAAATATTCATTCATTCATTTATTTTGCATATCTTTAATTTTCATTATTGTTGCACTATTTGAGCTATTATTCGTCTCGTATTTTGCTGGATCTTGTATGAATTAAAAATTTGAAATCAAGTATAATCAGAGGATTAATTATATGTAATTGTAAAAAATTTTATATATATAATTACGAGAATAATTATTTCGTAGGATGTCTGTAGAAGGTGACCAATTTAATATTCAAAAATTTATATTAGAACTTTTTTTGATAAAATACAACAAAATGAATTCAAATAAATTGGCATTGATCAACCAAATATATTAAATAGACTTATAAAATCAGTAAAAAATATTTGCAAATTGTAGTGATACATCTAAATGTAATTTGTAATTATACTTAAGATACATATTAACATATTAATTAAACATATATTTATACTTTGTTAATATATATGTTTAATTTTTGCTTTCGTTCTTAAAAATTTAAAACTTTTTTCAAAAGGATATAGTAACAACGCTTTTAAGTGCTTCTACAGAATTATTTGACAAATCATGATTGTCCATATAATCGAGATCAAATTAAAAAATGACCACAAATATTTTATAAAAAAAGTCAATTATAATCTTCTATCTTCTTTATAAGGTTCAAATCTTTTTAAAAAGTAATAACCTAAAGATGAATAAACATTGAAATGTTACGTAAATTTTTGTTATAAAATATTTTTGTTTATCAATAGAAATTCTTACAAAACTTTATTTTTGAAGAAATTTATTCATTTTGTCATTCAGATAAATTAAATTTTTTGTTTTAAAATTTTGTTTAATTCGCTTCTACTGTTCTTTTAAATATGAAATAAAAATTCTCTATTTTATACTGACATAAATAACGGTAAATTAGAATATTAATCAATATTCTAATTCATGATTCAATAAAAGTACTTGAAACTTTGTTTTCTTGTGCGTAGAAAATAAATGCAAGATATATTTTGCATTCAAATAAATTAGTACTAAAGTGTTATCTAATTATGTTTTAATGTCTTAATTTTTTATTTCATTTATGATTATACACAATGTTATAATAATGACCGTTATGACAGATTAATTTTATAAAAAATCGAGACTTTTGTAAGAAGCACTACGCACATAAACGCATATCAATAAATTTAAACAAACACAGGTGTCTCTATTCTTGTTATAGAATATGTAACTCTTTATGTGTTAAATTATAAGCAGAAATAATTTGGTCACATGCTTGTAAAATTAAATAGTAACAATCCTTTAAAATAATTATTAGCAAATAAAATTTCCATTTTTCAGTAATTTCCTAAATTCTATAAGTGCATTTAGGGATTGCAATATCGGACCAAAATTTCAATACCGGTATTCGGTATTTTTTAGATCTTAATACCGGGATACCGGTTTTAATACCGGTATTACGAAATTTTAGAAAAAGAAAGAAAACACTTGTGTTTCTTTGTCTTATTTGTCAGTTTTATTAGAAAGTGTAACTATCACAAAAAATAATTTGCAACTTATAAATTATAACAGTATATAGAGAATCACAAAAAAGTGAAGGAACATCTTATATATTTAAATCACAAAAATATGTAAATATCACTATTCAGTCTCTGGTACTATTACAAATTTTTGAAAAATTATCTTAAAAAACATAATGCATCAATTGTACTGTCATTAAGCCTGAAAAGTGATTTTGTCCAAAAATTACCAGCTGTCGAAAACGCTCTTAAGGCATCTACGCTAGTTGGTGGTACTGGTAGCAATGCGCGATATACTTTTTCCAAGTATTTACCTCTAAATCCCTCATCTTCAAATAAATCGATTTCTTATCGGATGGTTTTGGATATAGCTAATTTCTGTATTGTATTTTGGTTCGTTGAAATTTTTTTATTTATCGCTAATTATAATTTTTGTTCAAAAGAGAATTCCTTGTCACTATCGACATTAGTGTCATCATAATCTTCGATAATTGAACAGAATTCTTCTGGATATGGATAGGTTTGTGGGTAAAAAATTTTAAGGTGTACGTACACACTAGAAGATTTTTTAAAAAAAAATTTAACTTTAAAAATCCAGTTATTTCACAGTAGGTCATTTATATATGTTTAAACTCATTTCAGTGAGAAAAAACCATATAACACTAATTATTAATAAAAACATTAACATTTAATGAGCTAATTATCATATTTTTTGAAACCTGATATCTTAAATTCAAATTTGTGCAGGCACTCAAATTATGCCTGATATTTGCCTTCATGTTGTCTGCCTCAATCAAGTTATAAAAATATATAGTTTTTTTTAACAATTTTTTCATCAACAATGAATAGAAAAGGCGAGATTTTTTCTATAATTTTAACTTTTAAATAGCTATTAAAAATTTATTTCTATAAATATAACTTTGATTGAGGCACAAAACATTCATTGTTTTATACAGATTATTTTGATATATAAATAATTGTATTTGGTTAATTTCTTGTAGAGTTATGATTGTTTAAATGAAGCAACATAGTGGAAAAATATCATTCTTCATAAAATGAGTTTTAAAACACCCGAAACTACAATTTTTAGTGAAAGTACCGCAAGAAAAATAATTATAACTCGAGAAATATTCCAAATATTGACAACATCTTAGTATCGTTTGAAAGCTAAAGGATCAGAGAACATTTGCAAGCAATAAAAAAATATTCGATATTTTGAAGGATTTTCGAAGTTTCAAGTGTGTACCTTACACCTTAAGAAAATTTACTTCAAACTTGATCAGATTTGAATTGGTTAGCCTCTTTTCTTATTTTTCATTTTCATTTTTAAAATCATTATAATTATGTAAATACCGTAAGAAATTTTCTATTTTAGTATGTCTTTCTTCTGTGTGATTTTTCAATGTAATAAACAATTCTTCAGATAGTGATGTGTGCTGTTCTTTCAGTGACTGCAAATGAAATTTATTGTTTTATTAGCTGTTAATAAATTAAAATATCTCCGACATAATGTCACAATAGTCAGTTTTATTCGGAGTAGAGCTGATGCAGTTCTGGATATTAAGTCGAATTCACTATCTGAAAAATTAATTTACAGGTTTAAGTCGATTATTGCTTTTTGGATTGGACTTCTCAGTTTCAAAAATTGTTCCATCATTAGGAGAAAACTTTTCCAACGTGTTTTAGAATCTAATATTAACATATATTCTGTTTTATTTTCAGTTAGTTTACATTTTAGTAATATGTCCTTTTTTATAGTGGAACGTTTAAATACAAATTATAGGGAGCATTTCTTGATGGGTTAATATTTCATCCTCATTAGCAATATCTTCTTCAACAATTACATTGTCAATATAACTAGCACTCTTACTCTCTTCAAAGTTGGAATCCGAAGTTTCTATATCCACAATATTTGGATTCTTCTGTTCTTTATTTTTTTGGTGTAATACATCTATTACTCTTAATTGAATTCCATGAGCATAGCACAATTGCTGATTTGCACCAACCAACTTTCCAACTTTTTTCATAACTGTTGCTCCATCAGTCGTTATGGATACAATATCTTCTTTCAGGAATAATCCATGTTTGGCTAATTTAGATTTAAGCAATTAATTAAGCCATTAATTAGCTAATTATTTTCGCCCGTTATGGAGACATAAAAACAAAAACGCATACTATTTTGCTATGTTCGCGATCCCTGAACATATAGTGGAGACAATTTTAAAAATTTCTAGTAAATACCGAAAAACCGGTATTTAAACTTGTGAATACCGGTATTACAAAATTGTAGAAATGGCTCAAAATACCGGTATTCGGTATATCGGTATTGCATTCCCTAGTGACATTATATGAGCTGACGAGTAAAAATTTTAGCTTGCTTCAAGGACAGAGACTATCTTGCACATTTAAAAGTAGTTACTATTAATAAAATATTGTGGCAGTGGAAAACATTTTTTTAAACTTTGATTTCATGTTTGGCAAAGATTTTTCGTATATATTTTTTCATTACAATAACGGGAGAAATGATTTTTTATTCAAGAAGTGCATGATCAGTAGCATTTGAATGAAAAATAAAATGCTGGCATTCTGTATTGCCGGCATTTTGAAATATGTTAAATACAACCCTAAAAGCATTGTTTTGGAAACAATACAGAAAACTCAATGTAACAGAAAAACTACTCATAAGAATGAACTGAAATTTTGCACGCCTGCATAAAATGTCATTGACCTTGAATTTACGTCCAAATTTAAGTGTGTTGCCATTTAAAAATTTTTACTCTGATTTTGAGGAGGAGTTATCGCATATCGAAAATTACTTTTTAATAATAAATATGTGAGCAAAATGTGTAGAAATCATATATTTTTATAGCAAAAAGTGGTTAGATCAATAATTATATTTTTTAAGATTTGAATAAAAGTTCAAAATTTTATTCCCATATTAGAAGGTCAACATTTTATTAATTCATAATTTCGAATCGAATAGAGCAGGAATAAGGAGATTTGTTTTTCCAGGAACAAATTTAATGTAATTTTGATATTTGACGAGGAAAATGGGCGTTGCCATTTAAAATTTAGATGGCCTCTTATAAATTTTTTAATTCAAAAATATTTAAGCAATTCTTTTTGAACGATGACTTTTTTTTTATCATTATACCATGGACGATGACGAAATTAAGTTGGATGGCTCCTTTTTTTTCCCTCGTCTGTTACAATATATAATAGAAATATAATACGTTTTATTCGATAAAAAATTATGGAAATATTAAATTATTTGTATTATAAAATTAATATTTAAAATACAGTTATAATCAAAATAAAAGTCACTTTGCCATTATCAGTGCAGTTATATTAACAATAAAGTAATTTATTTCAAGACCTAAAATAAAAGTCACTTTACTGTTAACCTTTAAATTTACTTACATTCGAAACGATTTACGTTCTCTAATTCTTGCCCGCAGATACAGCAGCACAGACAGTGTAAATACAGTAACAAAAACTTTAAGCCACAGACGTCTTTTTAATGTAAAAGCTATCACTCCCATGAAAAATAAGATTTCCATATTTATAAGCATAATTATTGTTTTCGTTTAGAGACAGATATTTTCATTCCTTAACCCTATTTTTCTCTCCCCCCCCCCACCCCCACCCCCTTTATTAGTACTTGAATTTCCGCACTTTTTTACTGATATCAAATGTATTGCAATCTCAAACACAAAGTGTAATTTTTTTGCTAAATTTTGCACAAAAAGTATTCATATTCTTATTAAATGCGAAATTCGATTTTATTCAAATCGGTCATTAATTTAGAAAGTTAAATTATATCCGAATGGAGCAGATATATTGTACTTTTTAGGAAATATATTAATAGGTTTTGTTTTTCCTTTGTGTTGTATTATTTTGTTATTAATTAGATGTAAAAGATTGCTAGTTTTAATGAAAACTATTTTGACAAATGTCACTAAATTTAATTAATTCATTTTTAGGTCCATGCCCACCATGCAACCGACAGAGTAAGCAAAAATGTCAGTGCGGCATTAATACCTCATTGAGACCTTGTTACAGTCCTAAGTGGCAATGTAATAAAGTATGTTCGAAACCCCTTGATTGTGGAAAACATAATTGCGAAAATATTTGTCACGAAGGTGCTTGCCCTGGCTGTCCTAATTCTGGACCAAGATCATGTCCATGTGGAAAGAAGGTGGTTGTGCTTCCTTGCACTGAGGATGTTCCAACATGTGGAGATACTTGCAATAAGTTACTTGAATGTGAATTGCATAGATGTTGTGAACGATGCCACCATGGATCATGTGGGAAAGTATGTTTCTCTGCCTTTATGGCATTTTCAATTTTAATTCAGTCCTGATTATTAATGAAAAGCAATTTGATTACATTTAAGCCTGTATTAAAACCTTTTGAAAATTTTCCGATTTTGTTTAAAAATTTCAATTTTTTAAATATGAAAATTTTAATGGATAATCACTCTGTAATGGCAGTTTTTAGACGCTTTAAAAAATGTGTTTGATGTTTGCTAGAATCGAATTTTGTGGCCAGTTTTTCACTCACCTCTTGATATACTAGGATTTTAAAATTTTGTACAATGTTATTATCTTAATTGCAATGTAGTATTTTTATATTTTGATCAATTAATGTAATTAAATTTTGTTTCATATAATATTTCATACAAGTGGTATTAAATATCGTAAAAAATTGATGTTAAGATTCCACAATTTTTTTTTAATTAATGATTCATAAATTAAAGATTATAAAGCAGAAAATAATGTAAAAAGGGTCGCCCTATCGAAAAATTTTCTTTATAAACTTTTAATAAATTTATTATATACAAAATATTGTAATCCTTTATGTATGTATATAATCTCAATACATCTGATTTATCAATTAAAGAAAATTAATTTATATACTATTTTTCTTCAGTTTCTCTTTTTTTTTTCCCGTCTCGTCAACTTTACAGTAAATTAAAATTTTGTATTAACAATTTTAATTACTTATATGAAATTAAAAAATGTACAGGGTATCCAAAAAGTGCAGCTACACTTTCAAAAATTAATTTAAACTAAACAAACTATATGTAAGTAAAAAAAAAAAAATGAAAAAATTACTTACGGTTTTTTACGTTCCACAAACAAAAGATTAAAGTGTCTTTTTAATGAAATGTTTTCTATGTGTGTCTACATCAACGGTTTGCAGCGTTCTCATTTCAAAATGGCTTCACCGCAAGAACAAACGCAAGTTGTTATATGATTTATCGAATTCAAACCTGCAGCAGAGGTACAGCGTAAATTTCGGATTACCTCTAATTGAAGTCTGTCTTTAAGATCCACAATTTATCACTGGCATGAAAGATTTATGATGATAGTTAGGGAATTGTCAAAACCAAAACCTCCTAGCAGAAGCAGTGACGTTACACGATTTTAAGAATGCTTTCATCGTAATCCTGATAAATCGAATGCCGCGCGGT
Source organism: Argiope bruennichi (assembly GCF_947563725.1). NCBI lineage: Eukaryota > Metazoa > Arthropoda > Arachnida > Araneae > Araneidae > Argiope > Argiope bruennichi. The sequence goes on along the minus strand of NC_079162.1, from coordinate 33,923,205 downwards.
CCGGCAATTACAGGTACTGCAGTCAACTGGGCATGATGTAGTGCATAAAAGATTATGGTTTTATGCGTATAAACTTCGATTGTTGCATGAATTAAAGCCTGGTGATAATCCTCGACGTCAAACATTTGCAGAAGAAATTGTACAAAAAATGTGGAGGATGATGAAAATGTTCTACAACGTGTAATGTTTTTAGATGAGACAACGTTTCCATATCAGGTATTGTTAACAGACACAGTACTCAATTATAGGTATAAGAAAATACGCCATACTGGAGGAAGTAAGAGACAGTCCTAAAACAAACGTGTGGGGTGGGTTTACTATACGATCTTATTATTGAGCCTTTTTTCTTTTCCGAAGTAACTTTCCGCTCTGACAGTTACTTTGATATGCGAGAAATGTTCGCATTTTCTCAAGTAGAGGACTTGCAACACAGTATCATTTACCAGCAGCATGGGACACCATCACACTGAAGTTTGGAAGTACGATAGGTTTTAGACAAAAAGTTCCCCGGGCGATGGATGGGAAAATGAGGTGCCATGGCCACCTAGACCTTCAGACATAATACCTTTAAACTTCTTATGGGAATGCGTGTAAAACGTTGTTTGTCTATCTCCAATTCGTGACAGTGATAAAGAAAGTCGTACAGCGACCATTCAGAGTGTTGATACTGCAATGCTTCATAGAACATGGCTAGAAATTTCGTATTGTCTCGACGTATTGCTCATGACTGATGGTGCGCAAATTGAAATCTTGCAATAAAACATTGTAAAAAAAAAAAAAAGGATTTTCTTTATGGAACTTAAAAAAACAACTCATACATGAGTATCTTTGCTTATTCGAAATTAATTTTTGAAAGTGTAGTCATACTCTTCAGACACCTTGCATTTTTAATTTTGCATTCATGTACTACCAAACATATTTTAATAATAAATGTGCTTGGTTTCATTTGTGCTGTATTGTTGTTTTCAGTATATTTAAAGCATTAATTTTTCACCCATTAGAAATTTGTCCTTTTTGCTATCTTATACCCTCAGTTACACAGTTGTCTTATGCCCGTATTTGCTGCCTAGTGCATTTGTGGGGCCTTGGAATAAATTTAACACAAAACAATTATAATTCATTGCATTTTGTTCTTTATTACATTGCACATATGTATTTAGTAAGAACTTGAGGAATACATGAAAATAAAAACATTAAGTCGTTGCTAATATATCCAAATGTATGTTAACATTTTGATCATACAAATAATCGGTTGTAAATCAAATAGCGAAAATAATTGCTTCATAAAATACCACAGATTTTGGTCAAAGTTTGCAATATTTCACATGTAAATTTCGATTTTTTTCCACTTTAAAGCCTCTTTATTTATTGTTCTCCTTGGTGAAATCATATTTTCTATTTGTAAATTTAAAACGGAGGTATTTTTATGCTTATCTTTTACACTTTAAATTAGATTGTCGTGGTAATCATAGGCAGAAGTAATGTTTCGGAATAGAGACTCAGATCTTGAATGTCGATTACATAAATATACTGTATATGTGCCAGCTTTACATACTTTCGCTGAGCTAGGTTGGTGTGGTACATTTTTAAAAAACACCATACACGTGTGTATAAGAAATACATTTAATTGTAGACTTCACTAGTGCATGTGGTAATGCATGTGCTTCATTTCACTCACTCTTGGTTGAATTCTTTGGTGCTTCTGAACATTTGGTACAATTCAAACCTAGACAATAAATATAAGTAACCAACATCGTTTGGTGATGAATTAACTGCAGAATTATGTGACTGGGAGCAGTGCAGATTCATTGAGGTTTGAATGCAATCCATTATTATTAAGGGAGTACTGGATCTATTGAGAGAAAATTTGTCAACAGCCAACAAAGATCGTTATTTATCGAGTGCAGTGAAGCAGAATAGAAATGCAACAGCTTTTTAGTTCACTGGTGTTCTTCATGCGAACGTAGGAAGCAAGTTTCAAGCCATATTATTATCTCTAGAAGGCTACATGAGATAAATCTCTTTATAAGGAAAAATGTTGTTTGCACACTTGTGTCGGCAAGCATCAGTTTCAGTTTTCACCATCTTGTTTCAGCGAACATAGTTGAGGCTGGGGCTATTGCCCATTATCAGTAACCACTTGCCTCACCCCCGTCGGCGAGAAATTCAGCATTTCTTTGGCAGAAGTCTTCGCTGCTTCGGAACGGTTGTGGAGAGCTGGGCATTAACGAAAATGATAATTTAGAAACCATCCTAAAGTTGATACATTGTAAACAATCAAAATATCCAACTAACGATTTAAGTTGGCAGAATGTATATATTTGACAAAATAATTGACAAGGTGACAATTGAAAGAAATGTCACATTTTGCCGATAATTTTTGGACGGTCGATTCAGAAATCCAAACGATAGATATCGACGGTGAATTTCTGTAGATTTTCAGACATCTGACTCGAATGTCGTTCATGCAGCTTATAATTTGAACAATATTTGGCAGAATAACGGACAAAGTGGCGAGTAAATAAAAAGCCGCATTTTTGCCTATTGTTCTTTGTCTTTCGACCAATATATCGTTATGATTTATGGAAAATTGTTTCCGTTTTCATCCACTATTTCGATCACCTGTCGGTGAAAATAGTACGAAAATTAAAGCAATTACATTATGCATGAATGGGGTGATGGGTTTGTTTTCCTTGATTCTGAATTAACTTAATAATTCGAAAAAGAATCGTTATTTTTTCATCCATTTGTTACTGCCTCAGCAATGAATTTGCAAATTTTTCCAATTTTTTTATGCTTTATTGCATTATAATCATTCTCTGACTAAATTCTGGTAATAGCTAAAGAAAATTTATTAAAAAATGGACATCTATTGTCGGCATTATTTGCAATATGCAATTGCTTTGCTGTAACCAAATTAAATGAATCTCTGGAGTAAGTAAATTGTGTAATTGTAAATTAGATGTATTTAACAGTGAAGTATGTTTTTTTTTTCAATTTAATTTAGTAGGTTACTTCTATTTCCCTTATAAAATATTACCAACTGCAGTTGACGACGAAAGATAAATATATGTGTTATTGTAGGCATATATTTTAGGAATACTAAGAGTTTATCCAGGTACGCATGAAACTTTTTAAATGAATAAGTACCTAATTTTTTCAGATTCTGCATTCAGTATTGTAACTATACAATTGGGGAATGTAATTTTTTTTTTCAAATTTTCTTTCACTTTACTTTTCACGAATATAAACTATATAATTCATAGTACTTCTAAAGTTTTTAACAGACTTTGAATAAAAATGTCTTAATAAGACGACGATTTAAATAGTTCCTAAAATTTTCATTTATAACACTTTAAAAAAAACCATTATATGCAATTAAGTTGGAGGGGACTCATTTTTTTTATAGCTTGCAATAGTTCCGAGGGAAAAAAGTATTTAACGGTAAGAAGACATACCTAAAAATGAAGATAAAGGTGTTCAAATTCAAGATCTAATTATTTTGAATAAAATACATTGGCTTTAAAGCCTAAATATGCACATATAAAAAAAAATACATCAGGAATCTAATGTTTAAGTTATTTATTTTTCGCATATGAATTTTCATATCTTACTAAACATGACATAAAAATATATGTTTGTGCATATATTAATAAAATGTTTTCTTTTTTTTAAAAGAGCTTCATCATCTTACCTTTTCCATATTTTGTATTGTTCGTGCTCGCAAGTTTATTCGTCTTATCCAAATTCCTGTTCCCTGTTGCAATCTCTATTTAAAAATTCCTTTTAGTAGATGACTACCTAAAAAAAAATTATAAATCTTTTTTGCGAAAATATTGAATATTTTTTTATTAATTATTCTGGATTTCTGAAAAGTTTCATTTATAAAACTGTTTGAATTTAGTTTCTACATTCAGTTTGCATTTCTTTTATTATAAGAGCATACATTCATTCATTTATCATGACATGTCATCCAAACACAATCGATACATAGTTGAATGCGTTCTCCGATAATGCTTTGACCCTGATTACACTAAAAGACACACGTGTGTGAAGTATCCCGGATTAATACAACAAACAAAGGATAGCTCCAGTCTTAGAACTAGGATTGAAGAAAAGAAAGAATGTTTCATCAAAAATTCATCGCTTGACGACAGTGGAAGATTTAATATTCGTGGGGGTACCATTGTCAAAGATAAAGGATTTTTAGGTTTCTTTCTTCCTGAATTGGAAGGGGTTTATTAAAATAGAAACGCGGTTGTTTTTTTTAAGTATTTTTCCTTACGTCAACAGAGCCTTAAGCATTAATTCACTTCGTATAATTTTATATAGTAAAAGCATTGTTCACTTTCAAGAAAGTTAACTGATCAAGAAAGATTTTTACGAACTTTTGGATTTAGTTATTTCATTTCTATTATTATTTTGCATATATAAATTACTGTACTTCTGTTTGAGTTATTCATTTTTGTTGTAATTGAAATATTTTATAAGTATTAATAAAGATCCAGAAGATTTAGAATTTTGTTGAATTCAAATCAAATTCAAAGTAATTAAATACACATTCTTTGTTAAAGTCCCATTAACTACTTCCATTATTATGCTACAATAAATTTAGATGATTTATTGCTACAACATGTGTGTTCGATTTATATGCTAAAATCTATAATGAAATATAACCATATTTTTTTCTGGAATTAGATCTATACAATTAAATCTCTCGAATCTCCTAAATAATAGACCCAAGTATTAACAATGTTTGATGGTCAGTAAAAAAAAGTGACTACATTTTTTTTCGAATATTCCATCAAATTTTTAATAATGAGAGAAAATTGAAGGTTAATATTTGAATAAAGAAAAAATTTAAGAGGAGAAAGAATTTTACTAATTAATAATTGGGTTTAAATGAATGTAAAACTGATTATTGTGAATTATTTTGAAGCAAGATTTTGAGGAATTCTGCTTGCCCCGCCCCGGCTGGATTTGTTTTGTCCAACTCCCCATCAGTAAACCACCTCTGAAGAGCATAAAATTTGTGCCAAGAATTAGTAGGGGACAGTAATAAGTTTTAACCAAACTAATAATTAATTATCTATGTACGCATTCTGGTGTACCCGATACCTATCCTCCGAGAGAGACTACTAAAGGCAACCTATGTGTAATTGTGTAGCTGAGATTGTCTTAAATAGGTAATCAGAAATTCATGTTTTCGGAAGAATTTTTTATGACTGTTAGGAGAAATATAGATAAGACTTTTATTTTTATTGGCAACAGCATTCATCCACATAGGTTTCGTCTGATCATTGAATTATAAAAAAATGAGGATACTAATAAAATCTTCAGACCTAAGCCCTTAGAGAGTATATCTAAGATGCTGTTGGAACATTTGCAACTTCTCTCCTCCCATTTCGGAAGGAATGACATTGATTGCCACAAAGATTTATAAACTGTCTCATTTTGGGTATATATTCGTGTTCGGTGAGCTATATAACTGTGAGATGAGACTTCCACCTGTTAATACTTTTATTTATTTGTTGATATTGTAGGATTTGTTTCAGACGTTTTTGTGGTGATGAATCTTACATACAATTATAGGTGTATGCATAAATAATTTATATTTTGTATTTCACCAACCTATTAACTTAATTTTATTGAAATATTCCTATACTGCTGGAGATAATCAACCAAAAATGAATACCACTGTATGTAAAATTACTTACCAAGGTTTTTCTAAGTAACACTTTTTTCCCTTCATATCAATTTCTCCTTGCTGTCCTTAATCTTAGTTTTTGCATTTCAATTTTTGTGTTATTCAACATAAAGGATGGTTTCTTTAATCATTTCTGAGGGGTTTTTTTTTTTTAATGCATTCTATATAAGGGAAAGTTCAAACAGCTATTATGTATGAGTTCTGTGTTGATTAGATTTCTTTAAGGAATATAATCACCTGTAAAAAATAATAATTGTATTAAATATTTTGTGTTTTTCACTTTTACTACAGTGCCTTCAATTGCGAATAATGAAATGTAGATGTGGCCAACGTGAAAAATCTATGCCTTGCTGCAAAGAGTTTTTGTGTGACATCAAATGTAAAAGACGGCGTGATTGTGGTAGACACAATTGCAATAGAAAGGTGAGTTTTGTAAATGTAATGTAATTACTTGTAGCCTTTAGTATTTAAGTTTATGAAATATTTAAAATCATATATCACTGCATTCTTTTAGTAATTTAACTTACTAATTATTCTAAAATATAATTCTTTTGTAAGAAGATTTTTTTTTAAAATTGTTTTATAGAGGAATAATATTGATTTCTTTTCTTTTTTTTCTCTCTCTCTCTTTGAATTTTTTTTCTGGCTCTCTAAGAGACGTCGTGTTTAAAAATTTTAATATTGTAAAAATATTGATCATATCATAAATACTTCATGCGAATGGAAATGATGAACATGTATTAGAAATTACCAAAAAAAAAAAAAAAAAAAAAAAAAAACCCGATTTAAATTAGTAGAGTTATGATTTGTTCTACAAATAAAAAAAAATCTGCAAATTCAGAATGTTAAAAAAAAATCAATTTTTTTTTATGATTGAAAACAACATGAATTATTAGTTTACTCATATATATATATATAAGCATTATTTTATGTGAAGCAGAATGCAGTTTCGAATACAGTGAAGAGACTTTCGATTTCGTGACGTCATTTTATTTCATCTTGGGGAAGCACGCATTATTTATAGCAGAAGCGACGAGCAACACACAACATAGAAAGGAATGAGGAAAAAGCTCTTGGACATTTTATCCCTGATCTTATATAACCTGAGATTTGATAGGGAAAAATATTTCTTTGCAGTGCTAATATATTATTAAGATTTCGATAGAGATTTTTGCTACACGTGTCGACAAGCTAAGGAAAACACAGGGATCTTTTAAAAAAGAATTTGTCTCGTCAGCGGTATTTTGTCCCTTCACTCAGAGTGGTGGAAAGTTAGGCTTCTAGCCGATTCAGCAATTTTGCAAGGCTTTCTTGAATTAATTAAGTAGAGAAAGTGGAATTGGATCACGAAATAAAAGAATATTTTAGAATGAAGTTACTATGGGCTAAATTAAGATAAAACATTGGAAATTAATTAAATTGAAATTAAAGTTTAAAATATCATTACATATATAATATCACTTCATGGAAAATGTTTGCCATTTAGGACGTAAAACTGATTTTTTACACTAAATTTAAACATTTGTTATTCATCTCAGGTAACTTTCTTCAAGGGATGCATAGTATTATTAATTTTATCACGGAAATATTACATTTAGCTCTTGTATCATTTGAAAAATTGTCGAAGATCAGAAATCATTTCCATTGCAAGAATGTTTATAAAATTGGTATTAAACTGTTGATGATAAATTAATGAATTTTGAAGATAAAATAGAATTGCAGGGAGAACAAAGGTGGAACTACGCTAAATTTTTCTTAAACTGAGTTAAGCATTACATTGACATGAAAAACATGCTCTGTTGAAAAAACAAAATGGATTAAAACAGTTTTAGCTCTGTATAATATATATTATATGGTATTACATAGCAATATTTATTAAATGATCCACTTTTAGAATTTATAAAATATGTCTATTTCCCAGTTTAGCGAAAATTGATATTTCTCATGTGTTCTCGGTACTTTATTTGAAAGTTGCATCTTATATGCATGAGATGCATTTATCCTGATACGTGAAATCAATGAATTAGTGAAGTTTTAAACAATTGTAAGAAAAAATATTTGTTTGATTTGAAAACATTTGAGACTTAAGTAATTTATTAAAGTTATCTGATTTCTATAGAAAGTGTCCATACATATATAAGTATATTTTGGGAATGTGTTTTACATGTTATTGTAGACTTCTATGGCGATTTGTCAGAATTACGCAAAGGTTTTCAAGTAATTATTAAGATTTAAAGAGCCTGTCATATTAAAGAATATTTACAAATTTTATGCACTGCTCAATACAATTAGGGGATATTGTGAGTTCAGTATTAAACAATTATATAAACGACAGATTTATAAATAAAACTGAAAAAGAAGAGGTTCAAAAGGAGATTTATAATGTTTACAAAGTTGGGAAAATGATTTTTTTTTTTTCAGTGACGTAGAAAACTACGCTTTTTAGATTAGGAGTGAACTGTGACCTGCGGCATTCATTCGGTACAAGGAGATTAAAAATAACTGATACGTGGTGAATGTTTTGTAACAGTAAACGCTGCGTCTCAGCAACATGACTTAGATGAATCTGTAGCTTTGAGGATTAACGGTCGTTTAGAAGCCAAACACAATCTTTTGTAGCATAAGCCTTAGGAGCTTCTCAAAATTTTATTTTCAGACAATGGAATCGGTTTTTGAAGAATGGAAGTGTTCACCGAAGATCAGGACAAGGTCGTACGCCTGCGACAACACAAAATGAAGATTGATATGTAACATTAACGACCAGAAGAAACCGCACTTTGAATGCCATTTTATTGCAACAGCACCTTCAGAGCGCTACTGGTACAAGAGTTTCGACTCAAACTATTCGAAACCGACTCCGGAATGTGAGTTTATATGCTCGCAGACCTATGGTTTGTGTTTCGTTAACAGGAACATCTCAGATGGAGACGAGATGAGTGGAGCAATGTTCTCTTCACGGACGAGTCCCGTTTTAGTGTACAAGTTGACAATAAGCGGATTCTCCTATGGTGAGAACCTGGATGATCCTGCATTTGTAAGTGAAATGTCCGATATTATGGAGGTGGAATGATAGTCTGGGCCGGTATTTGTATCAGTGGCCGCACCGACCTGTACATTTCCAGAAATGGAGCACTAACGGCGTAACGATATAGAGATGAGATCCTCAGTACCTGTTGTCTTTTACGCAGCCACAATCTTGGATGAATTCATTCTTGTGGATGATAATGCCATTCCCAGTCGTAATCAGCTTGTAGACAATTTTCTTTGCGTCGGAGTTCTTCGAATGAATTGGCCAGCATATTACCCAGATATGAACCCAATAGATCACATTTAGGACTTTGTGGGAAGAAGGGTTGCTAGTCGCTCATCACCCCCAGAAAAATACAGCAGCTGGAAAGCTCTCTTCTATTGGAGTGGGAGAGAATACCTCAGTCCCTTATTGATGACCTCTTTAAATCGATGCCTCATAAGTGTGCGACATTGCTCTCTGTCAGGGGAAGTCATACTCCATAGTAAAACTCATTTCTATCCAAGAAATCACTTTTTGTTTGTTTGTATATTAACCACGAATTGTGCATTTTTCATTTTAACGTTACATATCATCAATAAAATTTAATTATTCCTTCTTCGTTGTTCCTTTCCTTTTTCTCATACCTTACAACATTTATACATAATAAATTAGTCGCAAAAACATTTCCTCATCCGCAGTTTATGCCCAAAATTATAATATCCCTTAATTGTTTTGAGCAGTGTATATAGATGTATTAAAGCTGTGTTTGTGTGTTCTTCTATGGATGTTAGTTTATCCTATATAATTTATTTTTATTAGTTTCAATGCATTCAATCTTGTCTAAATTTACATTTTAAGCAAATTCAATTCCAAATTAAGAGATATTAGACTTAAAGTATTAAATAATATATTTCAATTTGGTTCTTGATAGTTCATTATGTACATCATGTATTTGATCTCACTTTTTTTTATTTAGTGTTGTTTGGGTAATTGTCCTCCTTGTGAAGTACCGTGTGGTAGAACACTCAATTGTGGACATCACAAATGTCCAAGTTTGTGTCATCCAGGTAAGAAAAAATTATATTTGTTAAATGGTAGTTTTTAATAATGTGTGTTTAGAACCAATTTATCATTGGAAAAATACTTACTGGCCATGCAAATATTTATGTGAATATATAAATATATGTGCATATATGAAAGATGCCTTTATAAATTCAATAAATATTTTGGAAATTCATTCCTTACGGTTTGATTAGATTGTGTTTAATAATGTATCTCCACTATATTCTTCTTCATTTTAAAAATAGTTTAGTAAAATATTTAAAAACTATATATATGTTAACATTTTAATTAATTTTTTTCCGGTTGCAAAATATAATTTTTAATAATTTCAGTAACTTTAACATGTTGTTTCATAAATTTTGTTTTTAGCTTTAATTGTTTTGGGCTATTCTTGACATTTTTCTGTTTTAAGTGACCGTGAGTATTGCTTGTGATTTTCCTGTTTTAAGTGAAATTGACTTTATTGCAAAAGTAATGTAACAGAATCATTAAAATTAGTTTTTTGAACATAGAAGTTAAATTGTATAATATCTTACTGATATTTCCTCAAAATTAAATTTCAAATATGATCTTGGGTACTTATACCGATATTAAATTAAATTCTCGTAATTTTCTTTATCATTGATAAAATGTTAATATCTACAAAACGAATGGCTTGTAAAAAATGAACTAGAGAATTCTCTGTTTAAAGGGTGGGAGATTATATTAGCAAATGTTTTTGTTGATTTAGGATGTATTTTTATCTATTTATGTCAAGTAGGAACAAATAACAGAAAATTTTGTATTTGAATTGTGATCTACTTTTAGAAAGTTTTAGTTAAGTAATTTGAATTTAATTTTCTTTGTTAGCGTTAAATGCTAAGGTACATGGCAGCGAAAAAGAGTTTAATTTCTCTTTTGCCAATTACAAAGATCAATTTGTTTATGTAATAAAACTGATAACCTCCTCTTATTAGACTATAATTTCAAGCCGTGTTGGTATAAAACAACTTTTTTTCACAAAAAACACTGCTTGCATGAAGAGTTCACAATATGTCTTACTAATATTCAATAAACCAGCCGCTTTTGACAACTAACTTGTTTGACCTAATCATTACCTTTTTAGGTTGTTTAATCGTTAATATAGAAGGCATTTTTTTAATTTCACCGTATTATTTAATTAGACTGATCTGACATGAAACAGTCTACGATAAAATTATGGAACGTGCTAGTGAAAATCCTACTTCGGACTTTATGTCCAAAGAAAGCAATTTTTAACCTTTATTTTAGCGTCACTAAAAGCACAGGATTGAATGCTTTGTTGAATGAGTTTGAATTTCATCATTACATTAACCCCTTGACATACAATGATCTCTGAGAGACGTCATTCGTTTCATGTGCCATTGTAGATTTTGACGTCTCCGAGAACTGTCTCCGGCGGACTCCGAGGAACGTTCATTAACATTATATTATTTGGGGCTGCGGTGGCCTGATGGTAAGGTCGGCTTCGGAACCGAAGCGTTTTCAGGTTCGAGACCCGATTCCCCTGAAGAACCATCGTGTAAGCGGGTTTGGTGCACGTGAAATCCGTCGGGGCCATACGTTCTCTCGCTGAAGTAGTGTGGCAGTTTGAATGGGGGTGCCAGCTTTGGTGTCGCCCTCGTTCAAAATTATGAGGTCCATCCCAAAATAGCCCTAGTATTGCTTTAAAGCGGGACGTTAATATAATTAAACTAAAACTTTATACGTCCATCGTCCTTATATATATATATATATATATATATATATATATATATATATATATATATATATATATATATATATATATATATATATATATATATATATATATATTGAGCAGCTTCTTGGTCGAAGAGAGAAGACACTCTGAAATTTTAAAATTTCCGATTTATTTCATCCTGAGAGGCATAATTTATGTACAGGAAAGAAACGACGAGATACGTCGATCTACAAAGCGACACAAAAGCAAAACAGCGAAAGAGAATGAAATATTTTTCCCCAGTGAATTTATGCTATGAGATTCTGATAAGGATTTTTTGACACGTGTCGATTTAGGCAAGGGAAATTTAGATATCTTTTTAAAGAATTTGCTGGCATGACAGATTTTTATCCCTTCACTTGGAGCGTGTGAATGTGCTGATTAAAGCAGTTTTTCGGAGTTCGTGTAACATTAAAGTTTTCATGTTAATTAAATAGAGCGTGTTGATTAAATAAAAAATGTGGAGTATGATCAGGAAATAAAAGAACATTTTGGAATGACGTTAATATGGGTTAAATTAAGAAACAAATTAATATTTAAATTAGTTTTAATAATATCATTATATATATATATATATATATATATATATATATATATATATATATATATATATATATATATATATATATATATAATGATATGGCCGAATAGAAGAAATTTTTGAAATTTTAACTTCGATTTATTTCCTCTGGAAGGCATATTATGTACAAGAAACGATATTGAAACTGACGTCCGTTTACGTCTCGATGCAAAAGCAGAAGAGACAATTTTTTCCTTTCTATCATTTTACTACGAGATTTGAGATAAGAAATAGAGCGCGTGTTGAATTAATTAAATAAAGATTGGGAATTGTATCAGGAAAAAAGAAAACATTTTAGAATTAAGTTAATATGGGCTAAATTTTAAAAAAAATAGAAAATTAATTAGGATTTAAAATATAATTGAAACTTAATTTAATTTTTACCTTAATTTAGCCCATATTAACTTAATTCTAAAATATTCTCTTATTTCCTGATCCAGTTCTACCTTTTTTATTTAATTAATGCGCCACGAGCTCAGTAAAAATGCTTAAATCTGCACTTTGACACGCTCCGATTGAAGGGATAAAAATCTGTTTATATAAACAAATTCTTTTAAAAGATTCTGAATTTTCCTTGCCTAAATCGACACGTGTAAAGAAATCCCTATCGGAATCGCATGGCAGAAAATGACCTAGAAAAATATTTATTTCTCTCTCTGTACGCTTTCTGCTCTCGTATCGTTTGTGAACGGACGGCAGTTTACCCACACACACACGCACGCACACACACACACACACACACACTTGCCCCATGTGAGCTGCTTTCATAATTTCACACATACACTTTGCTGAGTCATTAGCAAACAGCAAAAGTCATTTTTTTTTAGCTCCTTCAGATAGCGTCATAGCGCATGCGAGTTACATTCTGTCATCCGCTTTCTTAATGCTTGGAGCATAAAACCGATTGAAATTCACAGACAAGTTAGGAAGAAATCAATGATGGATTCGATAGTAAGGAAGTAGATGTGAAATTTCGATAAAGAACAGGAAATTATTTACGATATAAAAAAAAAGTGGGAAGGGATCTCTGTTGGATTGTGATTTGTTTACAGAAGATTGAAGGCAATCAGAGATTCATCATTACGACATTGCAATGCATTTTCCTCACATCTCCCGTTCACTTCATCATTGCAAGCGGCACCTTTCTATAACAAGTGAATACTAAAGCTCGAATCCTGCTAAGATAAATGTTTCAACAATTTTTGTAACTATATGGAAAAATAGTTTAGGCTTCGTATTTCATTATGCAATAAAGGCGTTTTTCTAATAATAGTTTCCTTTTTTATTCCTTACGGAACTTAGTTTGTGCATACCCTTAGCATTTAATTCCAAAGAGTGGACACTAAAGCATAGATGCTTTGTGCGGGATCAGCTACTTATTGATATATTCATTCTTATGAAGTTCGTTTAATCAATTCCCGGAATGAAAAAGGGAAGTTACTCTTCAGCCATTGCGTTTATTGTTATTTTTTAGTGTATTTATGAAATTGTATGAATTTATTTTTGTTCATTATCAAATTATTCACTTTTGATCGTAATTATTTGATTTTGATAGGTCCTTGTTACCCATGTCGAGAAGTGGTAAATATTACCTGCAACTGTGGATCTACTAAGATATCTGTCCCATGTGGTAGGAAAAAATCAGCTGTTCCACCGCGGTGTTCTTCAGATTGCAAGTAAATTCATTAGAAATTTTTATAACAAATCTTTATGTAATTACGATTGCTTAAAAGTTCAAAAAGGAGAATTTCGTATGTTTTTGTTTTTAGCATGGAGTAGAAATTTAGGAATATGCTAGGAGGTTACACAACCTACTCTTTCTGTTCACCAACCTTCAAGAATTATGTATGATTCTTTTGGCATCTCTATGTATTCCCAGTTCACTTCATTTGTTTGCCTTATAGTTATGTATTTCTGCGAGTAATAAGAAATACATTAATTACTAAAAGTAAATTTAAATTATTTAATTTGCATGAACTGCTAACATTAGTTTTTCATCAATTACTAAAAACTAAATCATCAATTTCTGAAATTAAAATTTTCTAGCAGCAAAGAGAGATCTGTAAATGTTAGAAATCAAAAATATATAATTCTAAGATGTTTAAAAAGCGAAATTTAATTTCTACGTTTTCTCAAGATGAATTTCATCAAAATAGGTAAAAAAAAAAACATATAAGTAATTGTTGAGGGCGGCTAATGTTTATAATAATAATTCAGTCTTGTCAATCAAACTCAATGAACTGCATCTTATCATAAAAAATACCATATTCTTTTTATCATATTGTTTTAAAATATACTTAGACAATAATGATAGAGCATTCTGAGTGGTTGGTAATACTTCAAAGTGGCAAAATTAAGGGCGATGCTCATATGATTCGGAAACTTCACTCCTATATTTCTCAGAAACGCATTAAAACCTCTATTTCATTCATTTCGGCTGGATCAAATAGGCATCTTATTTTGATTTTCAAAGATGATGTGCTCTTACGCATTCTGATTCAAATCAACTTTCGGATTTCAGAATATTTTTCTTAAGGTTTAGTTATTCCAGTTTTGTTTGTATATTAATGGGCCCAATTTGTTAACTAAATGATTCACTAGTCAACAATTCTCATCTATGTTAAAATAAAGGAGGGGGGAAAAAAAGGCTTCTTTTACCAGAAATGTCAATGCCACGTCCTTCTCTACCTTCACGGGGAAACATATGAGACATTACCCCCCCCCTCCAAGATGTTGTGCCAAGGGGGTGACATTCTTTCGGTATTTCTGCATATTTTCGTTTTCTGTGTGTCTGTCTACATTTTCATAATCCACTCACAAGATAATGGCTTTTTTTTTCTGAATTGTTGAAAGTAGTCAGCTTCTAGGCATCTTTTAAAGTGTGGAGATAAACAAAAGCAGCTTTTGAAAATGAAAAATGTAATTTTTCTTGGTTATTATAAATATTTATTAATTTCCATTTTTGAATGATTTAAAGAGCATTCGATAGTTTTCTACATATGATAATTTTTTTATTGGAATTGAACATAACTTATTACACAACATAAAGAAGAATAGTTAAAATATGAAATGATAATTTTGATGTTGATGTTTGTCATCTACTTAGTTTCATATTAATGTAATATTTTTCAGTGAAAGAAAGAAATATGATTTTTTTTGAATCCATAATAAAAAAGGAATATATAATTATTTAAATTCTACCAATCAAAACCAGAAACCTTGAGACATTATTCTTATAATTTATTTCATGGATTCATAGGGTTATTTCCAGCTTAAAAAATACATTTCATGTAGAAGCTTCCATGAAAATATATATTAATATATTTTTAAAAAAATACAAAAATTTTATTATTTTGATATAAAAATCTCATGGGTGATATTTATTATTCAACA